>NC_137337.1:55055832-56255832 GCF_965287045.1 Carcharhinus amblyrhynchos
ATGGCATTCACTGCTCGAACGTATTCCAGAGAAACTTTAGAAACGATTGAGCGTTTCTTCCAACTTGCTGAACTCATCGAGATAAGCACTTTACCACTTTCTCATTTCTTGCAGATACACACATTGGCAGAATATCAGCCAAATGGCATTCACTGCTCGAAGGTATTCAGAGAAACCTTGCAACATAATGTGGATTTCTTCCAACTTGCTGAACTCATCGAGATAAGCACTTTACCACTTTCTCATTTCATTGAGATACACCCATTGGCAGAATATCAGCCAAATGGCATTCACTGCTCCAACGTATTCAGAGAAACTTTGGGACCTATTGTGGATATCTTCCAACATGCTGAACTCTTCGAGATAAGCACGTTACCAGTTTCTCATTTCGTTGAGATACACGCATTGGCAGAATATCAGCCAAATGCCGTTCACTGCTCGAAGGTATTCAGGGAAACTTTGGAACCTATTGTGGATTTCTTCCAACATGCTGACCTCATCGAGATAAGCATGTTACCACTTTCTCATTTCATTGAGATACACACATTGGCAGAATGTCAGCCAAATGGCATTCACTGCTCGAAGGTATTCAGAGAAACTTTGGAACCTTGGTGGATTTCCTCCATTCTGCTGAGCTCATCGAGATAAGCACTTTACCACTTTCTCATTTCATTGAGATACACACATTGGCAGAATATCAGCCAAATCCCATTCACTGCTCCAAGGTATTCGGAGAAACTTTGGGACCTATTGTGGATTTCCTCCAACATGCTGAAGTCATCGAGATATGCACTTTACCACGTTCTCATTTCTTGGAGATACACACATTGGCAGAATATCAGCCAAGTGGCATTGAGTGCCACAATGTATTCAGCGAAACTTTGGAAACGATTGAGGGTTTCTTCCAACTTGCTGTACTCATCGAGATAAGCACTTTACCACTTTCTCATTTCATTGAGATACACACATTTGCAGAATATCAGCCAAATGGCATTCACTGCTCGAAGGTATTCAGAGAAACCTTGCAACATAATGTGGATTTCGTCCAACTTACTGAAGTCATCGAGGTAAGCACTTTTCCACTTTCTCACTTCATTGAGATGCACACATTGGCAGAATATCAGCCAAATGGCATTCACTGCTCCAAGGTGTTCTGAGAAACTTTGGGACCTATTGTGAAATTCCTCCAACTTGCGGAACTCATCAAGATAAGCACATTACCACTTCCTGATTTCATTGAGATACACACATTGGCAAACTATCAGACAAGTAGCATTCAGTGCCACAAAGTATTCAGCGAAATTTTGGAACCTGTTGTAGATTTCCTCCAACCTGTTCAACTCATCGAGATGAGCACTTCTCCACTTTCTCATTTCACTGAGCTGAACACATTGGCAGAATATCAGCCAAATGGCATTCACTGCTCGAAGGTATTCAGGGAAACTTTGGAACCTATTGTCGATTTCTTCCAACATGCTGAACTCATCGAGATATGCACTTTACACTTTCTCATTTCACTGAGATACACACATTGGCAGAATACCAGCCAAACGGCATTCACTGCTCGAAGGTATTCAGGGAAACTTTGGAACCTATTGTCGATTTCTTCCAACATGCGGAACTCATCGAGATATGCGCTTTACCACTTTCTCATTTCACTGAGATACACACATTGGCAGAATATCAGCCAAATGGCATTCACTGCTCGATGGTATTCAGGGAAACTTTGCAACATATGGTGGATTTCTTCCAACTTGCTGTACTCATCGAGATAAGCTCGTTACCACTTTCTCATTTCATTGAGATACACACATTGGCAGACTATCTGACAAGTAGCATTCAGTGCCACAAAGTATTCAGCGAAACTTTGGAACCTGTTGTGGATTTCCTCCAACTTGTTCAAATCATCGAGATGAGCACTTTTCCACTTTCTCATTTCATTGAGCTGCACACATTGGCCGAATATCAGCCAAATGACATTCGCTGCTCGAAGGTATTCAGGGAAACTTTGGAACCTATTGTGGATTTCTTCCAACGTGCTGAACTAATCGAGATAAGCACGTTACCACTTCCTCATTTCTTTGAGATACACACATTGGCAGAATATCAGCCAAATGGCATTCACTGCTCAAAGGTATTCAGGGAAACTTTGGAACCTTTGGTGGATTTCCTCCATTCTGCTGAACTCATTGAGATAAGCACTTTACCACTTTCTCATGTCATTGAGATACACACATTGGCAGGATATCAGCCAAATCCCATTCACTGCTCCAAGGTATTCGGAGAAACTTTGGAACCTTTTGTGGATTTCCTCCATTCTGCTGAAATCTTCGACATAAGCACTTTACCACTTCCTGATTTCATTGAGATACTCACTTTGGAAGAATATCAGCCAAGTGGCATTCAGTGCCACAAGGCATTCAGCGAAACTTAGAACCTTTTGTGGATTTCTTCCAACTTGCTCAACTGATCGAGACAACGACGTTACCCATTTCTCGTTTCATTGAGATACACACGTTGGCAGAATATCAGGCAAATGGCATTCACTGATCGAAGATCTTCAGAGAACCTTTGGAAACTATGGTGGGATTCCTCCATTCTGCTCAACTCTTTGAGATAAGCACTTTACCACATCCTCATTTCATTGAGATGCACACATTGGCAGATTATCAGCCAAGTGGCATTGAGTGCCACAATGTATTCAGCGAAACTTTGGAACGACTGAGGGTTTCTTCCAACTTGCTGTACTCATCGAGATAAGCACTTTACCACTTCTCATTTCTTGGAGATTACACACAGTGGCAGCAATATCAGCCAAATGGCATTCACTGCTCCAACGAATACAGAGAAACTTTGGGACCTATTGTGGATTTCTTCCAACATGCTGAACTCATCGAGATATGCACTTTACCACTATCTCATTTCATTGAGATACACACATTGGCAGAGTATCAGCCAAATGGCATTCACCGCTCGAAGGTATTCAGAGAAAGTTGGAACCGATTGTGGATTTCTTCCAACTTGCTCAACTCATCCAGATAAGCACGTTACCACTTTCTCATTTCATTGAGATACACACATTGGCAGAATATCAGCCAAATGGCATTCACTGCTCGATGGTATTCAGAGAAACAATGGAACCTTTTGTAGATTTCCTCCATTTTGCCGAACTCATCGAGAGAAGCACTTTACCACTTTCTCATTTCATTGAGATACACACACTGCTAGAACATCAGCCAAATGGCATTCACTGCTCGAAGGTATTCAGAGAAACTTTAGAAACGATTGAGCGTTTCTTCCAACTTGCTGAACTCATCGAGATAAGCACTTTAACACTTTCTCATTTCTTGCAGATACACACATTGGCAGAATATCAGCCAAATGGCATTCACTGCTCGAAGGTATTCAGAGAAACCTTGCAACATAATGTGGATTTCTTTTCAACTTGCTGAACTCATCGAGATAAGCACTTTACCACTTTCTCATTTCATTGAGATACACCCATTGGCAGAATATCAGCCAAATGGCATTCACTGCTCAAAGGTATTCAGGGAAACTTTGGAAGCTTTGGTGGATTTCCTCCATTGTGCTGAACTCATTGAGATAAGCACTTTACCACTTTCTCATGTCATTGAGATACACACATTGGCAGAATATCAGCCAAATCCCATTCACTGCTCCAAGGTATTCGGAGAAACTTTGGAACCTTTTGTGGATTTCCTCCATTCTGCTGAAATCTTCGACATAAGCACTTTACCACTTCCTCATTTCATTGAGATACTCACTTTGGAAGAATATCAGCCAAGTGGCATTCAGTGCCACAAGGCATTCAGCGAAACTTAGAACCTTTTGTGGATTTCTTCCAACTTGCTCAACTGATCGAGACAACGACGTTACCCATTTCTCGTTTCATTGAGATACACACGTTGGCAGAATATCAGGCAAATGGCATTTACTGATCGAAGATCTTCAGAGAACCTTTGGAAACTATGGTGGGATTCCTCCATTCTGCTCAACTCTTTGAGATAAGCACTTTACCACATCCTCATTTCATTGAGATGCACACATTGGCAGATTATCAGCCAAGTGGCATTGAGTGCCACAATGTATTCAGCGAAACTTTCTTCCAACTTGCTGTACTCATCGAGATAAGCACTTTACCACTTTCTCATTTCTTGGAGATACACACAGTGGCAGAATATCAGCCAAATGGCATTCACTGCTCCAACGAATACAGAGAAACTTTGGGACCTATTGTGGATTTCTTCCAACATGCTGAACTCATCGAGATATGCACTTTACCACTATCTCATTTCATTGAGATACACACATTGGCAGAATATCAGCCAAATGGCATTCACCACTCGAAGGTATTCAGAGAAAGTTTGGAACCGATTGTGGATTTCTTCCAACTTGCTCAACTCATCCAGATAAGCACGTTACCACTTTCTCATTTCATTGAGATACACACATTGGCAGAATATCAGCCAAATGGCATTCACTGCTCGATGGTATTCAGTGAAACAATAGAACCTTTTGTAGATTTCCTCCATTTTGCCGAACTCATCGAGATAAGCACTTTACCACTTTCTCATTTCATTGAGATACACACACTGCTAGAATTTCAGCCAAATGGCATTCACTGCTCGAACGTATTCAGAGAAACTTTAGAAACGATTGAGCGTTTCTTCCAACTTGCTGAACTCATCGAGATAAGCACTTTACCACTTTCTCATTTCTTGCAGATACACACATTGGCAGAATATCAGCCAAATGGCATTCACTGCTCGAAGGTATTCAGAGAAACCTTGCAACATAATGTGGATTTCTTCCAACTTGCTGAACTCATCGAGATAAGCACTTTACCACTTTCTCATTTCATTGAGATACACCCATTGGCAGAATATCAGCCAAATGGCATTCACTGCTCCAACGTATTCAGAGAAACTTTGGGACCTATTGTGGATATCTTCCAACATGCTGAACTCTTCGAGATAAGCACGTTACCAGTTTCTCATTTCGTTGAGATACACGCATTGGCAGAATATCAGCCAAATGCCGTTCACTGCTCGAAGGTATTCAGGGAAACTTTGGAACCTATTGTGGATTTCTTCCAACATGCTGACCTCATCGAGATAAGCATGTTACCACTTTCTCATTTCATTGAGATACACACATTGGCAGAATGTCAGCCAAATGGCATTCACTGCTCGAAGGTATTCAGAGAAACTTTGGAACCTTTGGTGGATTTCCTCCATTCTGCTGAGCTCATCGAGATAAGCACTTTACCACTTTCTCATTTCATTGAGATACACACATTGGCAGAATATCAGCCAAATCCCATTCACTGCTCCAAGGTATTCGGAGAAACTTTGGGACCTATTGTGGATTTCCTCCAACATGCTGAAGTCATCGAGATATGCACTTTACCACGTTCTCATTTCTTGGAGATACACACATTGGCAGAATATCAGCCAAGTGGCATTGAGTGCCACAATGTATTCAGCGAAACTTTGGAAACGATTGAGGGTTTCTTCCAACTTGCTGTACTCATCGAGATAAGCACTTTACCACTTTCTCATTTCATTGAGATACACACATTTGCAGAATATCAGCCAAATGGCATTCACTGCTCGAAGGTATTCAGAGAAACCTTGCAACATAATGTGGATTTCGTCCAACTTACTGAAGTCATCGAGGTAAGCACTTTTCCACTTTCTCACTTCATTGAGATGCACACATTGGCAGAATATCAGCCAAATGGCATTCACTGCTCCAAGGTGTTCTGAGAAACTTTGGGACCTATTGTGAAATTCCTCCAACTTGCGGAACTCATCAAGATAAGCACATTACCACTTCCTGATTTCATTGAGATACACACATTGGCAAACTATCAGACAAGTAGCATTCAGTGCCACAAAGTATTCAGCGAAATTTTGGAACCTGTTGTAGATTTCCTCCAACCTGTTCAACTCATCGAGATGAGCACTTCTCCACTTTCTCATTTCACTGAGCTGAACACATTGGCAGAATATCAGCCAAATGGCATTCACTGCTCGAAGGTATTCAGGGAAACTTTGGAACCTATTGTCGATTTCTTCCAACATGCTGAACTCATCGAGATATGCACTTTACCACTTTCTCATTTCACTGAGATACACACATTGGCAGAATACCAGCCAAACGGCATTCACTGCTCGAAGGTATTCAGGGAAACTTTGGAACCTATTGTCGATTTCTTCCAACATGCGGAACTCATCGAGATATGCGCTTTACCACTTTCTCATTTCACTGAGATACACACATTGGCAGAATATCAGCCAAATGGCATTCACTGATCGATGGTATTCAGGGAAACTTTGCAACATATGGTGGATTTCTTCCAACTTGCTGTACTCATCGAGATAAGCTCGTTACCACTTTCTCATTTCATTGAGATACACACATTGGCAGACTATCTGACAAGTAGCATTCAGTGCCACAAAGTATTCAGCGAAACTTTGGAACCTGTTGTGGATTTCCTCCAACTTGTTCAAATCATCGAGATGAGCACTTTTCCACTTTCTCATTTCATTGAGCTGCACACATTGGCCGAATATCAGCCAAATGACATTCGCTGCTCGAAGGTATTCAGGGAAACTTTGGAACCTATTGTGGATTTCTTCCAACGTGCTGAACTAATCGAGATAAGCACGTTACCACTTCCTCATTTCTTTGAGATACACACATTGGCAGAATATCAGCCAAATGGCATTCACTGCTCAAAGGTATTCAGGGAAACTTTGGAACCTTTGGTGGATTTCCTCCATTCTGCTGAACTCATTGAGATAAGCACTTTACCACTTTCTCATGTCATTGAGATACACACATTGGCAGGATATCAGCCAAATCCCATTCACTGCTCCAAGGTATTCGGAGAAACTTTGGAACCTTTTGTGGATTTCCTCCATTCTGCTGAAATCTTCGACATAAGCACTTTACCACTTCCTGATTTCATTGAGATACTCACTTTGGAAGAATATCAGCCAAGTGGCATTCAGTGCCACAAGGCATTCAGCGAAACTTAGAACCTTTTGTGGATTTCTTCCAACTTGCTCAACTGATCGAGACAACGACGTTACCCATTTCTCGTTTCATTGAGATACACACGTTGGCAGAATATCAGGCAAATGGCATTCACTGATCGAAGATCTTCAGAGAACCTTTGGAAACTATGGTGGGATTCCTCCATTCTGCTCAACTCTTTGAGATAAGCACTTTACCACATCCTCATTTCATTGAGATGCACACATTGGCAGATTATCAGCCAAGTGGCATTGAGTGCCACAATGTATTCAGCGAAACTTTGGAAACGACTGAGGGTTTCTTCCAACTTGCTGTACTCATCGAGATAAGCACTTTACCACTTTCTCATTTCTTGGAGATACACACAGTGGCAGAATATCAGCCAAATGGCATTCACTGCTCCAACGAATACAGAGAAACTTTGGGACCTATTGTGGATTTCTTCCAACATGCTGAACTCATCGAGATATGCACTTTACCACTATCTCATTTCATTGAGATACACACATTGGCAGAGTATCAGCCAAATGGCATTCACCGCTCGAAGGTATTCAGAGAAAGTTTGGAACCGATTGTGGATTTCTTCCAACTTGCTCAACTCATCCAGATAAGCACGTTACCACTTTCTCATTTCATTGAGATACACACATTGGCAGAATATCAGCCAAATGGCATTCACTGCTCGATGGTATTCAGAGAAACAATGGAACCTTTTGTAGATTTCCTCCATTTTGCCGAACTCATCGAGAGAAGCACTTTACCACTTTCTCATTTCATTGAGATACACACACTGCTAGAACATCAGCCAAATGGCATTCACTGCTCGAAGGTATTCAGAGAAACTTTAGAAACGATTGAGCGTTTCTTCCAACTTGCTGAACTCATCGAGATAAGCACTTTACCACTTTCTCATTTCTTGCAGATACACACATTGGCAGAATATCAGCCAAATGGCATTCACTGCTCGAAGGTATTCAGAGAAACCTTGCAACATAATGTGGATTTCTTTCAACTTGCTGAACTCATCGAGATAAGCACTTTACCACTTTCTCATTTCATTGAGATACACCCATTGGCAGAATATCAGCCAAATGGCATTCACTGCTCAAAGGTATTCAGGGAAACTTTGGAAGCTTTGGTGGATTTCCTCCATTGTGCTGAACTCATTGAGATAAGCACTTTACCACTTTCTCATGTCATTGAGATACACACATTGGCAGAATATCAGCCAAATCCCATTCACTGCTCCAAGGTATTCGGAGAAACTTTGGAACCTTTTGTGGATTTCCTCCATTCTGCTGAAATCTTCGACATAAGCACTTTACCACTTCCTCATTTCATTGAGATACTCACTTTGGAAGAATATCAGCCAAGTGGCATTCAGTGCCACAAGGCATTCAGCGAAACTTAGAACCTTTTGTGGATTTCTTCCAACTTGCTCAAACTGATCGAGACAACGACGTTACCCATTTCTCGTTTCATTGAGATACACACGTTGGCAGAATATCAGGCAAATGGCATTTACTGATCGAAGATCTTCAGAGAACCTTTGGAAACTATGGTGGGATTCCTCCATTCTGCTCAACTCTTTGAGATAAGCACTTTACCACATCCTCATTTCATTGAGATGCACACATTGGCAGATTATCAGCCAAGTGGCATTGAGTGCCACAATGTATTCAGCGAAACTTTCTTCCAACTTGCTGTACTCATCGAGATAAGCACTTTACCACTTTCTCATTTCTTGGAGATACACACAGTGGCAGAATATCAGCCAAATGGCATTCACTGCTCCAACGAATACAGAGAAACTTTGGGACCTATTGTGGATTTCCTCCAACATGCTGAACTCATCGAGATATGCACTTTACCACTATCTCATTTCATTGAGATACACACATTGGCAGAATATCAGCCAAATGGCATTCACCACTCGAAGGTATTCAGAGAAAGTTTGGAACCGATTGTGGATTTCTTCCAACTTGCTCAACTCATCCAGATAAGCACGTTACCACTTTCTCATTTCATTGAGATACACACATTGGCAGAATATCAGCCAAATGGCATTCACTGCTCGATGGTATTCAGTGAAACAATAGAACCTTTTGTAGATTTCCTCCATTTTGCCGAACTCATCGAGATAAGCACTTTACCACTTTCTCATTTCATTGAGATACACACACTGCTAGAATTTCAGCCAAATGGCATTCACTGCTCGAACGTATTCAGAGAAACTTTAGAAACGATTGAGCGTTTCTTCCAACTTGCTGAACTCATCGAGATAAGCACTTTACCACTTTCTCATTTCTTGCAGATACACACATTGGCAGAATATCAGCCAAATGGCATTCACTGCTCGAAGGTATTCAGAGAAACCTTGCAACATAATGTGGATTTCTTCCAACTTGCTGAACTCATCGAGATAAGCACTTTACCACTTTCTCATTTCATTGAGATACACCCATTGGCAGAATATCAGCCAAATGGCATTCACTGCTCCAACGTATTCAGAGAAACTTTGGGACCTATTGTGGATATCTTCCAACATGCTGAACTCTTCGAGATAAGCACGTTACCAGTTTCTCATTTCGTTGAGATACACGCATTGGCAGAATATCAGCCAAATGCCGTTCACTGCTCGAAGGTATTCAGGGAAACTTTGGAACCTATTGTGGATTTCTTCCAACATGCTGACCTCATCGAGATAAGCATGTTACCACTTTCTCATTTCATTGAGATACACACATTGGCAGAATGTCAGCCAAATGGCATTCACTGCTCGAAGGTATTCAGAGAAACTTTGGAACCTTTGGTGGATTTCCTCCATTCTGCTGAGCTCATCGAGATAAGCACTTTACCACTTTCTCATTTCATTGAGATACACACATTGGCAGAATATCAGCCAAATCCCATTCACTGCTCCAAGGTATTCGGAGAAACTTTGGGACCTATTGTGGATTTCCTCCAACATGCTGAAGTCATCGAGATATGCACTTTACCACGTTCTCATTTCTTGGAGATACACACATTGGCAGAATATCAGCCAAGTGGCATTGAGTGCCACAATGTATTCAGCGAAACTTTGGAAACGATTGAGGGTTTCTTCCAACTTGCTGTACTCATCGAGATAAGCACTTTACCACTTTCTCATTTCATTGAGATACACACATTTGCAGAATATCAGCCAAATGGCATTCACTGCTCGAAGGTATTCAGAGAAACCTTGCAACATAATGTGGATTTCGTCCAACTTACTGAAGTCATCGAGGTAAGCACTTTTCCACTTTCTCACTTCATTGAGATGCACACATTGGCAGAATATCAGCCAAATGGCATTCACTGCTCCAAGGTGTTCTGAGAAACTTTGGGACCTATTGTGAAATTCCTCCAACTTGCGGAACTCATCAAGATAAGCACATTACCACTTCCTGATTTCATTGAGATACACACATTGGCAAACTATCAGACAAGTAGCATTCAGTGCCACAAAGTATTCAGCGAAATTTTGGAACCTGTTGTAGATTTCCTCCAACCTGTTCAACTCATCGAGATGAGCACTTCTCCACTTTCTCATTTCACTGAGCTGAACACATTGGCAGAATATCAGCCAAATGGCATTCACTGCTCGAAGGTATTCAGGGAAACTTTGGAACCTATTGTCGATTTCTTCCAACATGCTGAACTCATCGAGATATGCACTTTACCACTTTCTCATTTCACTGAGATACACACATTGGCAGAATACCAGCCAAACGGCATTCACTGCTCGAAGGTATTCAGGGAAACTTTGGAACCTATTGTCGATTTCTTCCAACATGCGGAACTCATCGAGATATGCGCTTTACCACTTTCTCATTTCACTGAGATACACACATTGGCAGAATATCAGCCAAATGGCATTCACTGCTCGATGGTATTCAGGGAAACTTTGCAACATATGGTGGATTTCTTCCAACTTGCTGTACTCATCGAGATAAGCTCGTTACCACTTTCTCATTTCATTGAGATACACACATTGGCAGACTATCTGACAAGTAGCATTCAGTGCCACAAAGTATTCAGCGAAACTTTGGAACCTGTTGTGGATTTCCTCCAACTTGTTCAAATCATCGAGATGAGCACTTTTCCACTTTCTCATTTCATTGAGCTGCACACATTGGCCGAATATCAGCCAAATGACATTCGCTGCTCGAAGGTATTCAGGGAAACTTTGGAACCTATTGTGGATTTCTTCCAACGTGCTGAACTAATCGAGATAAGCACGTTACCACTTCCTCATTTCTTTGAGATACACACATTGGCAGAATATCAGCCAAATGGCATTCACTGCTCAAAGGTATTCAGGGAAACTTTGGAACCTTTGGTGGATTTCCTCCATTCTGCTGAACTCATTGAGATAAGCACTTTACCACTTTCTCATGTCATTGAGATACACACATTGGCAGGATATCAGCCAAATCCCATTCACTGCTCCAAGGTATTCGGAGAAACTTTGGAACCTTTTGTGGATTTCCTCCATTCTGCTGAAATCTTCGACATAAGCACTTTACCACTTCCTGATTTCATTGAGATACTCACTTTGGAAGAATATCAGCCAAGTGGCATTCAGTGCCACAAGGCATTCAGCGAAACTTAGAACCTTTTGTGGATTTCTTCCAACTTGCTCAACTGATCGAGACAACGACGTTACCCATTTCTCGTTTCATTGAGATACACACGTTGGCAGAATATCAGGCAAATGGCATTCACTGATCGAAGATCTTCAGAGAACCTTTGGAAACTATGGTGGGATTCCTCCATTCTGCTCAACTCTTTGAGATAAGCACTTTACCACATCCTCATTTCATTGAGATGCACACATTGGCAGATTATCAGCCAAGTGGCATTGAGTGCCACAATGTATTCAGCGAAACTTTGGAAACGACTGAGGGTTTCTTCCAACTTGCTGTACTCATCGAGATAAGCACTTTACCACTTTCTCATTTCTTGGAGATACACACAGTGGCAGAATATCAGCCAAATGGCATTCACTGCTCCAACGAATACAGAGAAACTTTGGGACCTATTGTGGATTTCTTCCAACATGCTGAACTCATCGAGATATGCACTTTACCACTATCTCATTTCATTGAGATACACACATTGGCAGAGTATCAGCCAAATGGCATTCACCGCTCGAAGGTATTCAGAGAAAGTTTGGAACCGATTGTGGATTTCTTCCAACTTGCTCAACTCATCCAGATAAGCACGTTACCACTTTCTCATTTCATTGAGATACACACATTGGCAGAATATCAGCCAAATGGCATTCACTGCTCGATGGTATTCAGAGAAACAATGGAACCTTTTGTAGATTTCCTCCATTTTGCCGAACTCATCGAGAGAAGCACTTTACCACTTTCTCATTTCATTGAGATACACACACTGCTAGAACATCAGCCAAATGGCATTCACTGCTCGAAGGTATTCAGAGAAACTTTAGAAACGATTGAGCGTTTCTTCCAACTTGCTGAACTCATCGAGATAAGCACTTTACCACTTTCTCATTTCTTGCAGATACACACATTGGCAGAATATCAGCCAAATGGCATTCACTGCTCGAAGGTATTCAGAGAAACCTTGCAACATAATGTGGATTTCTTTCAACTTGCTGAACTCATCGAGATAAGCACTTTACCACTTTCTCATTTCATTGAGATACACCCATTGGCAGAATATCAGCCAAATGGCATTCACTGCTCAAAGGTATTCAGGGAAACTTTGGAAGCTTTGGTGGATTTCCTCCATTGTGCTGAACTCATTGAGATAAGCACTTTACCACTTTCTCATGTCATTGAGATACACACATTGGCAGAATATCAGCCAAATCCCATTCACTGCTCCAAGGTATTCGGAGAAACTTTGGAACCTTTTGTGGATTTCCTCCATTCTGCTGAAATCTTCGACATAAGCACTTTACCACTTCCTCATTTCATTGAGATACTCACTTTGGAAGAATATCAGCCAAGTGGCATTCAGTGCCACAAGGCATTCAGCGAAACTTAGAACCTTTTGTGGATTTCTTCCAACTTGCTCAAACTGATCGAGACAACGACGTTACCCATTTCTCGTTTCATTGAGATACACACGTTGGCAGAATATCAGGCAAATGGCATTTACTGATCGAAGATCTTCAGAGAACCTTTGGAAACTATGGTGGGATTCCTCCATTCTGCTCAACTCTTTGAGATAAGCACTTTACCACATCCTCATTTCATTGAGATGCACACATTGGCAGATTATCAGCCAAGTGGCATTGAGTGCCACAATGTATTCAGCGAAACTTTCTTCCAACTTGCTGTACTCATCGAGATAAGCACTTTACCACTTTCTCATTTCTTGGAGATACACACAGTGGCAGAATATCAGCCAAATGGCATTCACTGCTCCAACGAATACAGAGAAACTTTGGGACCTATTGTGGATTTCTTCCAACATGCTGAACTCATCGAGATATGCACTTTACCACTATCTCATTTCATTGAGATACACACATTGGCAGAATATCAGCCAAATGGCATTCACCACTCGAAGGTATTCAGAGAAAGTTTGGAACCGATTGTGGATTTCTTCCAACTTGCTCAACTCATCCAGATAAGCACGTTACCACTTTCTCATTTCATTGAGATACACACATTGGCAGAATATCAGCCAAATGGCATTCACTGCTCGATGGTATTCAGTGAAACAATAGAACCTTTTGTAGATTTCCTCCATTTTGCCGAACTCATCGAGATAAGCACTTTACCACTTTCTCATTTCATTGAGATACACACACTGCTAGAATTTCAGCCAAATGGCATTCACTGCTCGAACGTATTCAGAGAAACTTTAGAAACGATTGAGCGTTTCTTCCAACTTGCTGAACTCATCGAGATAAGCACTTTACCACTTTCTCATTTCTTGCAGATACACACATTGGCAGAATATCAGCCAAATGGCATTCACTGCTCGAAGGTATTCAGAGAAACCTTGCAACATAATGTGGATTTCTTCCAACTTGCTGAACTCATCGAGATAAGCACTTTACCACTTTCTCATTTCATTGAGATACACCCATTGGCAGAATATCAGCCAAATGGCATTCACTGCTCCAACGTATTCAGAGAAACTTTGGGACCTATTGTGGATATCTTCCAACATGCTGAACTCTTCGAGATAAGCACGTTACCAGTTTCTCATTTCGTTGAGATACACGCATTGGCAGAATATCAGCCAAATGCCGTTCACTGCTCGAAGGTATTCAGGGAAACTTTGGAACCTATTGTGGATTTCTTCCAACATGCTGACCTCATCGAGATAAGCATGTTACCACTTTCTCATTTCATTGAGATACACACATTGGCAGAATGTCAGCCAAATGGCATTCACTGCTCGAAGGTATTCAGAGAAACTTTGGAACCTTTGGTGGATTTCCTCCATTCTGCTGAGCTCATCGAGATAAGCACTTTACCACTTTCTCATTTCATTGAGATACACACATTGGCAGAATATCAGCCAAATCCCATTCACTGCTCCAAGGTATTCGGAGAAACTTTGGGACCTATTGTGGATTTCCTCCAACATGCTGAACTCATCGAGATATGCACTTTACCACGTTCTCATTTCTTGGAGATACACACATTGGCAGAATATCAGCCAAGTGGCATTGAGTGCCACAATGTATTCAGCGAAACTTTGGAAACGATTGAGGGTTTCTTCCAACTTGCTGTACTCATCGAGATAAGCACTTTACCACTTTCTCATTTCATTGAGATACACACATTTGCAGAATATCAGCCAAATGGCATTCACTGCTCGAAGGTATTCAGAGAAACCTTGCAACATAATGTGGATTTCGTCCAACTTACTGAAGTCATCGAGGTAAGCACTTTTCCACTTTCTCACTTCATTGAGATGCACACATTGGCAGAATATCAGCCAAATGGCATTCACTGCTCCAAGGTGTTCTGAGAAACTTTGGGACCTATTGTGAAATTCCTCCAACTTGCGGAACTCATCAAGATAAGCACATTACCACTTCCTGATTTCATTGAGATACACACATTGGCAAACTATCAGACAAGTAGCATTCAGTGCCACAAAGTATTCAGCGAAATTTTGGAACCTGTTGTAGATTTCCTCCAACCTGTTCAACTCATCGAGATGAGCACTTCTCCACTTTCTCATTTCACTGAGCTGAACACATTGGCAGAATATCAGCCAAATGGCATTCACTGCTCGAAGGTATTCAGGGAAACTTTGGAACCTATTGTCGATTTCTTCCAACATGCTGAACTCATCGAGATATGCACTTTACCACTTTCTCATTTCACTGAGATACACACATTGGCAGAATACCAGCCAAACGGCATTCACTGCTCGAAGGTATTCAGGGAAACTTTGGAACCTATTGTCGATTTCTTCCAACATGCGGAACTCATCGAGATATGCGCTTTACCACTTTCTCATTTCACTGAGATACACACATTGGCAGAATATCAGCCAAATGGCATTCACTGCTCGATGGTATTCAGGGAAACTTTGCAACATATGGTGGATTTCTTCCAACTTGCTGTACTCATCGAGATAAGCTCGTTACCACTTTCTCATTTCATTGAGATACACACATTGGCAGACTATCTGACAAGTAGCATTCAGTGCCACAAAGTATTCAGCGAAACTTTGGAACCTGTTGTGGATTTCCTCCAACTTGTTCAAATCATCGAGATGAGCACTTTTCCACTTTCTCATTTCATTGAGCTGCACACATTGGCCGAATATCAGCCAAATGACATTCGCTGCTCGAAGGTATTCAGGGAAACTTTGGAACCTATTGTGGATTTCTTCCAACGTGCTGAACTAATCGAGATAAGCACGTTACCACTTCCTCATTTCTTTGAGATACACACATTGGCAGAATATCAGCCAAATGGCATTCACTGCTCAAAGGTATTCAGGGAAACTTTGGAACCTTTGGTGGATTTCCTCCATTCTGCTGAACTCATTGAGATAAGCACTTTACCACTTTCTCATGTCATTGAGATACACACATTGGCAGGATATCAGCCAAATCCCATTCACTGCTCCAAGGTATTCGGAGAAACTTTGGAACCTTTTGTGGATTTCCTCCATTCTGCTGAAATCTTCGACATAAGCACTTTACCACTTCCTGATTTCATTGAGATACTCACTTTGGAAGAATATCAGCCAAGTGGCATTCAGTGCCACAAGGCATTCAGCGAAACTTAGAACCTTTTGTGGATTTCTTCCAACTTGCTCAACTGATCGAGACAACGACGTTACCCATTTCTCGTTTCATTGAGATACACACGTTGGCAGAATATCAGGCAAATGGCATTCACTGATCGAAGATCTTCAGAGAACCTTTGGAAACTATGGTGGGATTCCTCCATTCTGCTCAACTCTTTGAGATAAGCACTTTACCACATCCTCATTTCATTGAGATGCACACATTGGCAGATTATCAGCCAAGTGGCATTGAGTGCCACAATGTATTCAGCGAAACTTTGGAAACGACTGAGGGTTTCTTCCAACTTGCTGTACTCATCGAGATAAGCACTTTACCACTTTCTCATTTCTTGGAGATACACACAGTGGCAGAATATCAGCCAAATGGCATTCACTGCTCCAACGAATACAGAGAAACTTTGGGACCTATTGTGGATTTCTTCCAACATGCTGAACTCATCGAGATATGCACTTTACCACTATCTCATTTCATTGAGATACACACATTGGCAGAGTATCAGCCAAATGGCATTCACCGCTCGAAGGTATTCAGAGAAAGTTTGGAACCGATTGTGGATTTCTTCCAACTTGCTCAACTCATCCAGATAAGCACGTTACCACTTTCTCATTTCATTGAGATACACACATTGGCAGAATATCAGCCAAATGGCATTCACTGCTCGATGGTATTCAGAGAAACAATGGAACCTTTTGTAGATTTCCTCCATTTTGCCGAACTCATCGAGAGAAGCACTTTACCACTTTCTCATTTCATTGAGATACACACACTGCTAGAACATCAGCCAAATGGCATTCACTGCTCGAAGGTATTCAGAGAAACTTTAGAAACGATTGAGCGTTTCTTCCAACTTGCTGAACTCATCGAGATAAGCACTTTAACACTTTCTCATTTCTTGCAGATACACACATTGGCAGAATATCAGCCAAATGGCATTCACTGCTCGAAGGTATTCAGAGAAACCTTGCAACATAATGTGGATTTCTTTCAACTTGCTGAACTCATCGAGATAAGCACTTTACCACTTTCTCATTTCATTGAGATACACCCATTGGCAGAATATCAGCCAAATGGCATTCACTGCTCAAAGGTATTCAGGGAAACTTTGGAAGCTTTGGTGGATTTCCTCCATTGTGCTGAACTCATTGAGATAAGCACTTTACCACTTTCTCATGTCATTGAGATACACACATTGGCAGAATATCAGCCAAATCCCATTCACTGCTCCAAGGTATTCGGAGAAACTTTGGAACCTTTTGTGGATTTCCTCCATTCTGCTGAAATCTTCGACATAAGCACTTTACCACTTCCTCATTTCATTGAGATACTCACTTTGGAAGAATATCAGCCAAGTGGCATTCAGTGCCACAAGGCATTCAGCGAAACTTAGAACCTTTTGTGGATTTCTTCCAACTTGCTCAAACTGATCGAGACAACGACGTTACCCATTTCTCGTTTCATTGAGATACACACGTTGGCAGAATATCAGGCAAATGGCATTTACTGATCGAAGATCTTCAGAGAACCTTTGGAAACTATGGTGGGATTCCTCCATTCTGCTCAACTCTTTGAGATAAGCACTTTACCACATCCTCATTTCATTGAGATGCACACATTGGCAGATTATCAGCCAAGTGGCATTGAGTGCCACAATGTATTCAGCGAAACTTTCTTCCAACTTGCTGTACTCATCGAGATAAGCACTTTACCACTTTCTCATTTCTTGGAGATACACACAGTGGCAGAATATCAGCCAAATGGCATTCACTGCTCCAACGAATACAGAGAAACTTTGGGACCTATTGTGGATTTCTTCCAACATGCTGAACTCATCGAGATATGCACTTTACCACTATCTCATTTCATTGAGATACACACATTGGCAGAATATCAGCCAAATGGCATTCACCACTCGAAGGTATTCAGAGAAAGTTTGGAACCGATTGTGGATTTCTTCCAACTTGCTCAACTCATCCAGATAAGCACGTTACCACTTTCTCATTTCATTGAGATACACACATTGGCAGAATATCAGCCAAATGGCATTCACTGCTCGATGGTATTCAGTGAAACAATAGAACCTTTTGTAGATTTCCTCCATTTTGCCGAACTCATCGAGATAAGCACTTTACCACTTTCTCATTTCATTGAGATACACACACTGCTAGAATTTCAGCCAAATGGCATTCACTGCTCGAACGTATTCAGAGAAACTTTAGAAACGATTGAGCGTTTCTTCCAACTTGCTGAACTCATCGAGATAAGCACTTTACCACTTTCTCATTTCTTGCAGATACACACATTGGCAGAATATCAGCCAAATGGCATTCACTGCTCGAAGGTATTCAGAGAAACCTTGCAACATAATGTGGATTTCTTCCAACTTGCTGAACTCATCGAGATAAGCACTTTACCACTTTCTCATTTCATTGAGATACACCCATTGGCAGAATATCAGCCAAATGGCATTCACTGCTCCAACGTATTCAGAGAAACTTTGGGACCTATTGTGGATATCTTCCAACATGCTGAACTCTTCGAGATAAGCACGTTACCAGTTTCTCATTTCGTTGAGATACACGCATTGGCAGAATATCAGCCAAATGCCGTTCACTGCTCGAAGGTATTCAGGGAAACTTTGGAACCTATTGTGGATTTCTTCCAACATGCTGACCTCATCGAGATAAGCATGTTACCACTTTCTCATTTCATTGAGATACACACATTGGCAGAATGTCAGCCAAATGGCATTCACTGCTCGAAGGTATTCAGAGAAACTTTGGAACCTTTGGTGGATTTCCTCCATTCTGCTGAGCTCATCGAGATAAGCACTTTACCACTTTCTCATTTCATTGAGATACACACATTGGCAGAATATCAGCCAAATCCCATTCACTGCTCCAAGGTATTCGGAGAAACTTTGGGACCTATTGTGGATTTCCTCCAACATGCTGAACTCATCGAGATAAGCACTTTACCACTTTCTCATTTCATTGAGATACACACATTTGCAGAATATCAGCCAAATGGCATTCACTGCTCGAAGGTATTCAGAGAAACCTTGCAACATAATGTGGATTTCGTCCAACTTACTGAAGTCATCGAGGTAAGCACTTTTCCACTTTCTCACTTCATTGAGATGCACACATTGGCAGAATATCAGCCAAATGGCATTCACTGCTCCAAGGTGTTCTGAGAAACTTTGGGACCTATTGTGAAATTCCTCCAACTTGCGGAACTCATCAAGATAAGCACATTACCACTTCCTGATTTCATTGAGATACACACATTGGCAAACTATCAGACAAGTAGCATTCAGTGCCACAAAGTATTCAGCGAAATTTTGGAACCTGTTGTAGATTTCCTCCAACCTGTTCAACTCATCGAGATGAGCACTTCTCCACTTTCTCATTTCACTGAGCTGAACACATTGGCAGAATATCAGCCAAATGGCATTCACTGCTCGAAGGTATTCAGGGAAACTTTGGAACCTATTGTCGATTTCTTCCAACATGCTGAACTCATCGAGATATGCACTTTACCACTTTCTCATTTCACTGAGATACACACATTGGCAGAATACCAGCCAAACGGCATTCACTGCTCGAAGGTATTCAGGGAAACTTTGGAACCTATTGTCGATTTCTTCCAACATGCGGAACTCATCGAGATATGCGCTTTACCACTTTCTCATTTCACTGAGATACACACATTGGCAGAATATCAGCCAAATGGCATTCACTGCTCGATGGTATTCAGGGAAACTTTGCAACATATGGTGGATTTCTTCCAACTTGCTGTACTCATCGAGATAAGCTCGTTACCACTTTCTCATTTCATTGAGATACACACATTGGCAGACTATCTGACAAGTAGCATTCAGTGCCACAAAGTATTCAGCGAAACTTTGGAACCTGTTGTGGATTTCCTCCAACTTGTTCAAATCATCGAGATGAGCACTTTTCCACTTTCTCATTTCATTGAGCTGCACACATTGGCCGAATATCAGCCAAATGACATTCGCTGCTCGAAGGTATTCAGGGAAACTTTGGAACCTATTGTGGATTTCTTCCAACGTGCTGAACTAATCGAGATAAGCACGTTACCACTTCCTCATTTCTTTGAGATACACACATTGGCAGAATATCAGCCAAATGGCATTCACTGCTCAAAGGTATTCAGGGAAACTTTGGAACCTTTGGTGGATTTCCTCCATTCTGCTGAACTCATTGAGATAAGCACTTTACCACTTTCTCATGTCATTGAGATACACACATTGGCAGGATATCAGCCAAATCCCATTCACTGCTCCAAGGTATTCGGAGAAACTTTGGAACCTTTTGTGGATTTCCTCCATTCTGCTGAAATCTTCGACATAAGCACTTTACCACTTCCTGATTTCATTGAGATACTCACTTTGGAAGAATATCAGCCAAGTGGCATTCAGTGCCACAAGGCATTCAGCGAAACTTAGAACCTTTTGTGGATTTCTTCCAACTTGCTCAACTGATCGAGACAACGACGTTACCCATTTCTCGTTTCATTGAGATACACACGTTGGCAGAATATCAGGCAAATGGCATTCACTGATCGAAGATCTTCAGAGAACCTTTGGAAACTATGGTGGGATTCCTCCATTCTGCTCAACTCTTTGAGATAAGCACTTTACCACATCCTCATTTCATTGAGATGCACACATTGGCAGATTATCAGCCAAGTGGCATTGAGTGCCACAATGTATTCAGCGAAACTTTGGAAACGACTGAGGGTTTCTTCCAACTTGCTGTACTCATCGAGATAAGCACTTTACCACTTTCTCATTTCTTGGAGATACACACAGTGGCAGAATATCAGCCAAATGGCATTCACTGCTCCAACGAATACAGAGAAACTTTGGGACCTATTGTGGATTTCTTCCAACATGCTGAACTCATCGAGATATGCACTTTACCACTATCTCATTTCATTGAGATACACACATTGGCAGAGTATCAGCCAAATGGCATTCACCGCTCGAAGGTATTCAGAGAAAGTTTGGAACCGATTGTGGATTTCTTCCAACTTGCTCAACTCATCCAGATAAGCACGTTACCACTTTCTCATTTCATTGAGATACACACATTGGCAGAATATCAGCCAAATGGCATTCACTGCTCGATGGTATTCAGAGAAACAATGGAACCTTTTGTAGATTTCCTCCATTTTGCCGAACTCATCGAGAGAAGCACTTTACCACTTTCTCATTTCATTGAGATACACACACTGCTAGAACATCAGCCAAATGGCTGTCACTGCTCGAAGGTATTCAGAGAAACTTTAGAAACGATTGAGCGTTTCTTCCAACTTGCTGAACTCATCGAGATAAGCACTTTAACACTTTCTCATTTCTTGCAGATACACACATTGGCAGAATATCAGCCAAATGGCATTCACTGCTCGAAGGTATTCAGAGAAACCTTGCAACATAATGTGGATTTCTTTCAACTTGCTGAACTCATCGAGATAAGCACTTTACCACTTTCTCATTTCATTGAGATACACCCATTGGCAGAATATCAGCCAAATGGCATTCACTGCTCAAAGGTATTCAGGGAAACTTTGGAAGCTTTGGTGGATTTCCTCCATTGTGCTGAACTCATTGAGATAAGCACTTTACCACTTTCTCATGTCATTGAGATACACACATTGGCAGAATATCAGCCAAATCCCATTCACTGCTCCAAGGTATTCGGAGAAACTTTGGAACCTTTTGTGGATTTCCTCCATTCTGCTGAAATCTTCGACATAAGCACTTTACCACTTCCTCATTTCATTGAGATACTCACTTTGGAAGAATATCAGCCAAGTGGCATTCAGTGCCACAAGGCATTCAGCGAAACTTAGAACCTTTTGTGGATTTCTTCCAACTTGCTCAACTGATCGAGACAACGACGTTACCCATTTCTCGTTTCATTGAGATACACACGTTGGCAGAATATCAGGCAAATGGCATTTACTGATCGAAGATCTTCAGAGAACCTTTGGAAACTATGGTGGGATTCCTCCATTCTGCTCAACTCTTTGAGATAAGCACTTTACCACATCCTCATTTCATTGAGATGCACACATTGGCAGATTATCAGCCAAGTGGCATTGAGTGCCACAATGTATTCAGCGAAACTTTCTTCCAACTTGCTGTACTCATCGAGATAAGCACTTTACCACTTTCTCATTTCTTGGAGATACACACAGTGGCAGAATATCAGCCAAATGGCATTCACTGCTCCAACGAATACAGAGAAACTTTGGGACCTATTGTGGATTTCTTCCAACATGCTGAACTCATCGAGATATGCACTTTACCACTATCTCATTTCATTGAGATACACACATTGGCAGAATATCAGCCAAATGGCATTCACCACTCGAAGGTATTCAGAGAAAGTTTGGAACCGATTGTGGATTTCTTCCAACTTGCTCAACTCATCCAGATAAGCACGTTACCACTTTCTCATTTCATTGAGATACACACATTGGCAGAATATCAGCCAAATGGCATTCACTGCTCGATGGTATTCAGTGAAACAATAGAACCTTTTGTAGATTTCCTCCATTTTGCCGAACTCATCGAGATAAGCACTTTACCACTTTCTCATTTCATTGAGATACACACACTGCTAGAATTTCAGCCAAATGGCATTCACTGCTCGAACGTATTCAGAGAAACTTTAGAAACGATTGAGCGTTTCTTCCAACTTGCTGAACTCATCGAGATAAGCACTTTACCACTTTCTCATTTCTTGCAGATACACACATTGGCAGAATATCAGCCAAATGGCATTCACTGCTCGAAGGTATTCAGAGAAACCTTGCAACATAATGTGGATTTCTTCCAACTTGCTGAACTCATCGAGATAAGCACTTTACCACTTTCTCATTTCATTGAGATACACCCATTGGCAGAATATCAGCCAAATGGCATTCACTGCTCCAACGTATTCAGAGAAACTTTGGGACCTATTGTGGATATCTTCCAACATGCTGAACTCTTCGAGATAAGCACGTTACCAGTTTCTCATTTCGTTGAGATACACGCATTGGCAGAATATCAGCCAAATGCCGTTCACTGCTCGAAGGTATTCAGGGAAACTTTGGAACCTATTGTGGATTTCTACCAACATGCTGACCTCATCGAGATAAGCATGTTACCACTTTCTCATTTCATTGAGATACACACATTGGCAGAATGTCAGCCAAATGGCATTCACTGCTCGAAGGTATTCAGAGAAACTTTGGAACCTTTGGTGGATTTCCTCCATTCTGCTGAGCTCATCGAGATAAGCACTTTACCACTTTCTCATTTCATTGAGATACACACATTGGCAGAATATCAGCCAAATCCCATTCACTGCTCCAAGGTATTCGGAGAAACTTTGGGACCTATTGTGGATTTCCTCCAACATGCTGAACTCATCGAGATATGCACTTTACCACGTTCTCATTTCTTGGAGATACACACATTTGCAGAATATCAGCCAAGTGGCATTGAGTGCCACAATGTATTCAGCGAAACTTTGGAAACGATTGAGGGTTTCTTCCAACTTGCTGTACTCATCGAGATAAGCACTTTACCACTTTCTCATTTCATTGAGATACACACATTTGCAGAATATCAGCCAAATGGCATTCACTGCTCGAAGGTATTCAGAGAAACCATGGAACATAATGTGGATTTCGTCCAACTTACTGAAGTCATCGAGGTAAGCACTTTTCCACTTTCTCACTTCATTGAGATGCACACATTGGCAGAATATCAGCCAAATGGCATTCACTGCTCCAAGGTGTTCTGAGAAACTTTGGGACCTATTGTGAAATTCCTCCAACTTGCGGAACTCATCGAGATAAGCACATTACCACTTCCTGATTTCATTGAGATACACACATTGGCAGACTATCAGACAAGTAGCATTCAGTGCCACAAAGTATTCAGCGAAATTTTGGAACCTGTTGTGGATTTCCTCCAACCTGTTCAACTCATCGAGATGAGCACTTCTCCACTTTCTCATTTCACTGAGCTGCACACATTGGCAGAATATCAGCCAAATGGCATTCACTGCTCGAAGGTATTCAGGGAAACTTTGGAACCTATTGTCGATTTCTTCCAACATGCGGAACTCATCGAGATATGCACTTTACCACTTTCTCATTTCACTGAGATACACACATTGGCAGAATATCAGCCAAATGGCATTCACTGCTCGATGGTATTCAGAGAAACTTTGCAACATATGGTGGATTTCTTCCAACTTGCTGTACTCATCGAGATAAGCTCGTTACCACTTTCTCATTTCATTGAGATACACACATTGGCAGACTATCTGACAAGTAGCATTCAGTGCCACAAAGTATTCAGCGAAACTTTGGAACCTGTTGTGGATTTCCTCCAACTTGTTCAAATCATCGAGATGAGCACTTTTCCACTTTCTCATTTCATTGAGCTGCACACATTGGCCTAATGGCATTCGCTGCTCGAAGGTATTCAGGGAAACTTTGGAACCTATTGTGGATTTCTTCCAACGTGCTGAACTAATCGAGATAAGCACGTTACCACTTCCTCATTTCATTGAGATACACACATTGGCAGAATATCAGCCAAATGGCATTCACTGCTCAAAGGTATTCAGGGAAACTTTGGAACCTTTGGTGGATTTCCTCCATTCTGCTGAACTCATTGAGATAAGCACTTTACCACTTTCTCATGTCATTGAGATACACACATTGGCAGGATATCAGCCAAATCCCATTCACTGCTCCAAGGTATTCGGAGAAACTTTGGAACCTTTTGTGGATTTCCTCCATTCTGCTGAAATCTTCGACATAAGCACTTTACCACTTCCTGATTTCATTGAGATACTCACTTTGGAAGAATATCAGCCAAGTGGCATTCAGTGCCACAAGGCATTCAGCGAAACTTAGAACCTTTTGTGGATTTCTTCCAACTTGCTCAACTGATCGAGACAACGACGTTACCCATTTCTCGTTTCATTGAGATACACACGTTGGCAGAATATCAGGCAAATGGCATTCACTGATCGAAGATCTTCAGAGAACCTTTGGAAACTATGGTGGGATTCCTCCATTCTGCTCAACTCTTTGAGATAAGCACTTTACCACATCCTCATTTCATTGAGATGCACACATTGGCAGATTATCAGCCAAGTGGCATTGAGTGCCACAATGTATTCAGCGAAACTTTGGAAACGACTGAGGGTTTCTTCCAACTTGCTGTACTCATCGAGATAAGCACTTTACCACTTTCTCATTTCTTGGAGATACACACAGTGGCAGAATATCAGCCAAATGGCATTCACTGCTCCAACGAATACAGAGAAACTTTGGGACCTATTGTGGATTTCTTCCAACATGCTGAACTCATCGAGATATGCACTTTACCACTATCTCATTTCATTGAGATACACACATTGGCAGAGTATCAGCCAAATGGCATTCACCGCTCGAAGGTATTCAGAGAAAGTTTGGAACCGATTGTGGATTTCTTCCAACTTGCTCAACTCATCCAGATAAGCACGTTACCACTTTCTCATTTCATTGAGATACACACATTGGCAGAATATCAGCCAAATGGCATTCACTGCTCGATGGTATTCAGAGAAACAATGGAACCTTTTGTAGATTTCCTCCATTTTGCCGAACTCATCGAGAGAAGCACTTTACCACTTTCTCATTTCATTGAGATACACACACTGCTAGAACATCAGCCAAATGGCATTCACTGCTCGAAGGTATTCAGAGAAACTTTAGAAACGATTGAGCGTTTCTTCCAACTTGCTGAACTCATCGAGATAAGCACTTTACCACTTTCTCATTTCTTGCAGATACACACATTGGCAGAATATCAGCCAAATGGCATTCACTGCTCGAAGGTATTCAGAGAAACCTTGCAACATAATGTGGATTTCTTCCAACTTGCTGAACTCATCGAGATAAGCACTTTACCACTTTCTCATTTCATTGAGATACACCCATTGGCAGAATATCAGCCAAGTGGCATTCACTGCTCCAAGGTATTCAGAGAAACTTTGGGACCTATTGTGGATATCTTCCAACATGCTGAACTCTTCGAGATAAGCACGTTACCAGTTTCTCATTTCGTTGAGATACACGCATTGGCAGAATATCAGCCAAATGCCGTTCACTGCTCGAAGGTATTCAGGGAAACTTTGGAACCTATTGTGGATTTCTTCCAACATGCTGACCTCATCGAGATAAGCATGTTACCACTTTCTCATTTCATTGAGATACACACATTGGCAGAATGTCAGCCAAATGGCATTCACTGCTCGAAGGTATTCAGAGAAACTTTGGAACCTTTGGTGGATTTCCTCCATTCTGCTGAGCTCATCGAGATAAGCACTTCACCACTTTCTCATTTCATTGAGATACACACATTGGCAGAATATCAGCCAAATCCCATTCACTGCTCCAAGGTATTCGGAGAAACTTTGGGACCTATTGTGGATTTCCTCCAACATGCTGAACTCATCGAGATATGCACTTTACCACGTTCTCATTTCTTGGAGATACACACATTGGCAGAATATCAGCCAAGTGGCATTGAGTGCCACAATGTATTCAGCGAAACTTTGGAAACGATTGAGGGTTTCTTCCAACTTGCTGTACTCATCGAGATAAGCACTTTACCACTTTCTCATTTCATTGAGATACACACATTTGCAGAATATCAGCCAAATGGCATTCACTGCTCGAAGGTATTCAGAGAAACCTTGCAACATAATGTGGATTTCTTCCAACTTGCTGAACTCATCGAGATGAGCACTTTTCCACTTTCTCATTTCATTGAGCTGCACACATTGGCAGAATATCAGCCAAATGGCATTCACTGCTCGAAGGTATTCAGAGAAACATTGCAACATAATGTGGATTTATTCCAACTTGCTGTACTCATCGAGATAAACTCGTTCCCACTTTCTCATTTCATTGAGATGCACACATTGGCAGAATATCAGCCAAATGGCATTCACTGCTCCAAGGTGTTCTGAGAAACTTTGGGACCTATTGTGAAATTCCTCCAACTTGCGGAACTCATCGAGATAAGCACATTACCACTTCCTGATTTCATTGAGATACACACATTGGCAAACTATCAGACAAGTAGCATTCAGTGCCACGAAGTATTCAGCGAAATTTTGGAACCTGTTGTAGATTTCCCCCAACCTGTTCAACTCATCGAGATGAGCACTTCTCCACTTTCTCATTTCACTGAGCTGAACACATTGGCAGAATATCAGCCAAATGGCATTCACTGCTCGAAGGTATTCAGGGAAACTTTGGAACCTATTGTCGATTTCTTCCAACATGCTGAACTCATCGAGATATGCACTTTACCACTTTCTCATTTCACTGAGATACACACATTGGCAGAATACCAGCCAAACGGCATTCACTGCTCGAAGGTATTCAGGGAAACTTTGGAACCTATTGTCGATTTCTTCCAACATGCGGAACTCATCGAGATATGCGCTTTACCACTTTCTCATTTCACTGAGATACACACATTGGCAGAATATCAGCCAAATGGCATTCACTGCTCGATGGTATTCAGGGAAACTTTGCAACATATGGTGGATTTCTTCCAACTTGCTCTACTCATCGAGATAAGCTCGTTACCACTTTCTCATTTCATTGAGATACACACATTGGCAGACTATCTGACAAGTAGCATTCAGTGCCACAAAGTATTCAGCGAAACTTTGGAACCTGTTGTGGATTTCCTCCAACTTGTTCAAATCATCGAGATGAGCACTTTTCCACTTTCTCATTTCATTGAGCTGCACACATTGGCCGAATATCAGCCAAATGGCATTCGCTGCTCGAAGGTATTCAGGGAAACTTTGGAACCTATTGTGGATTTCTTCCAACGTGCTGAACTAATCGAGATAAGCACGTTACCACTTCCTCATTTCATTGAGATACACACATTGGCAGAATATCAGCCAAATGGCATTCACTGCTCAAAGGTATTCAGGGAAACTTTGGAACCTTTGGTGGATTTCCTCCATTCTGCTGAACTCATTGAGATAAGCACTTTACCACTTTCTCATGTCATTGAGATACACACATTGGCAGGATATCAGCCAAATCCCATTCACTGCTCCAAGGTATTCGGAGAAACTTTGGAACCTTTTGTGGATTTCCTCCATTCTGCTGAAATCTTCGACATAAGCACTTTACCACTTCCTGATTTCATTGAGATACTCACTTTGGAAGAATATCAGCCAAGTGGCATTCAGTGCCACAAGGCATTCAGCGAAACTTAGAACCTTTTGTGGATTTCTTCCAACTTGCTCAACTGATCGAGACAACGACGTTACCCATTTCTCGTTTCATTGAGATACACACGTTGGCAGAATATCAGGCAAATGGCATTCACTGATCGCAGATCTTCAGAGAACCTTTGGAAACTATGGTGGGATTCCTCCATTCTGCTCAACTCTTTGAGATAAGCACTTTACCACATCCTCATTTCATTGAGATGCACACATTGGCAGATTATCAGCCAAGTGGCATTGAGTGCCACAATGTATTCAGCGAAACTTTGGAAACGACTGAGGGTTTCTTCCAACTTGCTGTACTCATCGAGATAAGCACTTTACCACTTTCTCATTTCTTGGAGATACACACAGTGGCAGAATATCAGCCAAATGGCATTCACTGCTCCAACGAATACAGAGAAACTTTGGGACCTATTGTGGATTTCTTCCAACATGCTGAACTCATCGAGATATGCACTTTACCACTATCTCATTTCATTGAGATACACACATTGGCAGAGTATCAGCCAAATGGCATTCACCGCTCGAAGGTATTCAGAGAAAGTTTGGAACCGATTGTGGATTTCTTCCAACTTGCTCAACTCATCCAGATAAGCACGTTACCACTTTCTCATTTCATTGAGATACACACATTGGCAGAATATCAGCCAAATGGCATTCACTGCTCGATGGTATTCAGAGAAACAATGGAACCTTTTGTAGATTTCCTCCATTTTGCCGAACTCATCGAGATAAGCACTTTACCACTTTCTCATTTCATTGAGATACACACACTGCTAGAACATCAGCCAAATGGCATTCACTGCTCGAAGGTATTCAGAGAAACTTTAGAAACGATTGAGGGTTTTCTTCGAACTTGCTCAACTCATCGAGATGAGCACTTTGCCACTTTCTCATTTGTTGGAGATACACACATTGGCAGAGTATCAGCCAAATGGCATTCACCGCTCGAAGGTATTCAGAGAAAGTTTGGAACCGATTGTGGATTTCTTCCAACTTGCTCAACTCATCCAGATAAGCACGTTACCACTTTCTCATTTCATTGAGATACACACATTGGCAGAATATCAGCCAAATGGCATTCACTGCTCGATGGTATTCAGAGAAACAATGGAACCTTTTGTAGATTTCCTCCATTTTGCCGAACTCATCGAGATAAGCACTTTACCACTTTCTCATTTCATTGAGATACACACACTGCTAGAACATCAGCCAAATGGCATTCACTGCTCGAAGGTATTCAGAGGAACTTTAGAAACGATTGAGGGTTTTCTTCGAACTTGCTCAACTCATCGAGATGAGCACTTTGCCACTTTCTCATTTCTTGGAGATACACACATTGGCAGAGTATCAGCCAAATGGCATTCACCGCTCGAAGGTATTCAGAGAAAGTTTGGAACCGATTGTGGATTTCTTCCAACTTGCTCAACTCATCCAGATAAGCACGTTACCACTTTCTCATTTCATTGAGATACACACATTGGCAGAATATCAGCCAAATGGCATTCACTGCTCGATGGTATTCAGTGAAACAATGGAACCTTTTGTAGATTTCCTCCATTTTGCCGAACTCATCGAGATAAGCACTTTACCACTTTCTCATTTCATTGAGATACACACACTGCTAGAATTTCAGCCAAATGGCATTCACTGCTCGAAGGTATTCAGAGAAACTTTAGAAACGATTGAGCGTTTCTTCCAACTTGCTGAACTCATCGAGATAAGCACTTTACCACTTTCTCATTTCTTGCAGATACACACATTGGCAGAATATCAGCCAAATGGCATTCACTGCTCGAAGGTATTCAGAGAAACCTTGCAACATAATGTGGATTTCTTCCAACTTGCTGAACTCATCGAGATAAGCACTTTACCACTTTCTCATTTCATTGAGATACACCCATTGGCAGAATATCAGCCAAATGGCATTCACTGCTCCAACGTATTCAGAGAAACTTTGGGACCTATTGTGGATATCTTCCAACATGCTGAACTCTTCGAGATAAGCACGTTACCAGTTTCTCATTTCGTTGAGATACACGCATTGGCAGAATATCAGCCAAATGCCGTTCACTGCTCGAAGGTATTCAGGGAAACTTTGGAACCTATTGTGGATTTCTTCCAACATGCTGACCTCATCGAGATAAGCATGTTACCACTTTCTCATTTCATTGAGATACACACATTGGCAGAATGTCAGCCAAATGGCATTCACTGCTCGAAGGTATTCAGAGAAACTTTGGAACCTTTGGTGGATTTCCTCCATTCTGCTGAGCTCATCGAGATAAGCACTTCACCACTTTCTCATTTCATTGAGATACACACATTGGCAGAATATCAGCCAAATCCCATTCACTGCTCCAAGGTATTCGGAGAAACTTTGGGACCTATTGTGGATTTCCTCCAACATGCTGAAGTCATCGAGATATGCACTTTACCACGTTCTCATTTCTTGGAGATACACACATTGGCAGAATATCAGCCAAGTGGCATTGAGTGCCACAATGTATTCAGCGAAACTTTGGAAACGATTGAGGGTTTCTTCCAACTTGCTGTACTCATCGAGATAAGCACTTTACCACTTTCTCATTTCATTGAGATACACACATTTGCAGAATATCAGCCAAATGGCATTCACTGCTCGAAGGTATTCAGAGAAACCTTGCAACATAATGTGGATTTCGTCCAACTTACTGAAGTCATCGAGGTAAGCACTTTTCCACTTTCTCACTTCATTGAGATGCACACATTGGCAGAATATCAGCCAAATGGCATTCACTGCTCCAAGGTGTTCTGAGAAACTTTGGGACCTATTGTGAAATTCCTCCAACTTGCGGAACTCATCGAGATAAGCACATTACCACTTCCTGATTTCATTGAGATACACACATTGGCAGACTATCAGACAAGTAGCATTCAGTGCCACAAAGTATTCAGCGAAATTTTGGAACCTGTTGTGGATTTCCTCCAACCTGTTCAACTCATCGAGATGAGCACTTCTCCACTTTCTCATTTCACTGAGCTGCACACATTGGCAGAATATCAGCCAAATGGCATTCACTGCTCGAAGGTATTCAGGGAAACTTTGGAACCAATTGTCGATTTCTTCCAACATGCGGAACTCATCGAGATATGCACTTTACCACTTTCTCATTTCACTGAGATACACACATTGGCAGAATATCAGCCAAATGGCATTCACTGCTCGATGGTATTCAGAGAAACTTTGCAACATATGGTGGATTTCTTCCAACTTGCTGTACTCATCGAGATAAGCTCGTTACCACTTTCTCATTTCATTGAGATACACACATTGGCAGAATATCAGCCAAATGGCATTCACTGCTCGATGGTATTCAGAGAAACAATGGAACCTTTTGTAGATTTCCTCCATTTTGCCGAACTCATCGAGATCAGCACTTTACCACTTTCTCATTTCATTGAGATACACACACTGCTAGAATTTCAGCCAAATGGCATTCACTGCTCGAAGGTATTCAGAGAAACTTTAGAAACGATTGAGCGTTTCTTCCAACTTGCTGAACTTATCGAGATAAGCACTTTACCACTTTCTCATTTCTTGCAGATACACACATTGGCAGAATATCAGCCAAATGGCATTCACTGCTCGAAGGTATTCAGAGAAACCTTGCAACATAATGTGGATTTCTTCCAACTTGCTGAACTCATCGAGATAAGCACTTTACCACTTTCTCATTTCATTGAGATACACCCATTGGCAGAATATCAGCCAAATGGCATTCACTGCTCCAACGTATTCAGAGAAACTTTGGGACCTATTGTGGATATCTTCCAACATGCTGAACTCTTCGAGATAAGCACGTTACCAGTTTCTCATTTCGTTGAGATACACGCATTGGCAGAATATCAGCCAAATGCCGTTCACTGCTCGAAGGTATTCAGGGAAACTTTGGAACCTATTGTGGATTTCTTCCAACATGCTGACCTCATCGAGATAAGCATGTTACCACTTTCTCATTTCATTGAGATACACACATTGGCAGAATGTCAGCCAAATGGCATTCACTGCTCGAAGGTATTCAGAGAAACTTTGGAACCTTTGGTGGATTTCCTCCATTCTGCTGAGCTCATCGAGATAAGCACTTCACCACTTTCTCATTTCATTGAGATACACACATTGGCAGAATATCAGCCAAATCCCATTCACTGCTCCAAGGTATTCGGAGAAACTTTGGGACCTATTGTGGATTTCCTCCAACATGCTGAACTCATCGAGATATGCACTTTACCACGTTCTCATTTCTTGGAGATACACACATTGGCAGAATATCAGCCAAGTGGCATTGAGTGCCACAATGTATTCAGCGAAACTTTGGAAACGATTGAGGGTTTCTTCCAACTTGCTGTACTCATCGAGATAAGCACTTTACCACTTTCTCATTTCATTGAGATACACACATTTGCAGAATATCAGCCAAATGGCATTCACTGCTCGAAGGTATTCAGAGAAACCTTGCAACATAATGTGGATTTCTTCCAACTTGCTGAACTCATCGAGATGAGCACTTTTCCACTTTCTCATTTCATTGAGCTGCACACATTGGCAGAATATCAGCCAAATGGCATTCACTGCTCGAAGGTATTCAGAGAAACATTGCAACATAATGTGGATTTATTCCAACTTGCTGTACTCATCGAGATAAACTCGTTCCCACTTTCTCATTTCATTGAGATGCACACATTGGCAGAATATCAGCCAAATGGCATTCACTGCTCCAAGGTGTTCTGAGAAACTTTGGGACCTATTGTGAAATTCCTCCAACTTGCGGAACTCATCGAGATAAGCACATTACCACTTCCTGATTTCATTGAGATACACACATTGGCAAACTATCAGACAAGTAGCATTCAGGGCCACAAAGTATTCAGCGAAATTTTGGAACCTGTTGTAGATTTCCTCCAACCTGTTCAACTCATCGAGATGAGCACTTCTCCACTTTCTCATTTCACTGAGCTGAACACATTGGCAGAATATCAGCCAAATGGCATTCACTGCTCGAAGGTATTCAGGGAAACTTTGGAACCTATTGTCGATTTCTTCCAACATGCTGAACTCATCGAGATATGCACTTTACCACTTTCTCATTTCACTGAGATACACACATTGGCAGAATACCAGCCAAACGGCATTCACTGCTCGAAGGTATTCAGGGAAACTTTGGAACCTATTGTCGATTTCTTCCAACATGCGGAACTCATCGAGATATGCGCTTTACCACTTTCTCATTTCACTGAGATACACACATTGGCAGAATATCAGCCAAATGGCATTCACTGCTCGATGGTATTCAGGGAAACTTTGCAACATATGGTGGATTTCTTCCAACTTGCTGTACTCATCGAGATAAGCTCGTTACCACTTTCTCATTTCATTGAGATACACACATTGGCAGACTATCTGACAAGTAGCATTCAGTGCCACAAAGTATTCAGCGAGACTTTGGAACCTGTTGTGGATTTCCTCCAACTTGTTCAAATCATCGAGATGAGCACTTTTCCACTTTCTCATTTCATTGAGCTGCACACATTGGCCGAATATCAGCCAAATGACATTCGCTGCTCGAAGGTATTCAGGGAAACTTTGGAACCTATTGTGGATTTCTTCCAACGTGCTGAACTAATCGAGATAAGCACGTTACCACTTCCTCATTTCTTTGAGATACACACATTGGCAGAATATCAGCCAAATGGCATTCACTGCTCAAAGGTATTCAGGGAAACTTTGGAACCTTTGGTGGATTTCCTCCATTCTGCTGAACTCATTGAGATAAGCACTTTACCACTTTCTCATGTCATTGAGATACACACATTGGCAGGATATCAGCCAAATCCCATTCACTGCTCCAAGGTATTCGGAGAAACTTTGGAACCTTTTGTGGATTTCCTCCATTCTGCTGAAATCTTCGACATAAGCACTTTACCACTTCCTCATTTCATTGAGATACTCACTTTGGAAGAATATCAGCCAAGTGGCATTCAGTGCCACAAGGCATTCAGCGAAACTTAGAACCTTTTGTGGATTTCTTCCAACTTGCTCAACTGATCGAGACAACGACGTTACCCATTTCTCGTTTCATTGAGATACACACGTTGGCAGAATATCAGGCAAATGGCATTCACTGATCGAAGATCTTCAGAGAACCTTTGGAAACTATGGTGGGATTCCTCCATTCTGCTCAACTCTTTGAGATAAGCACTTTACCACATCCTCATTTCATTGAGATGCACACATTGGCAGATTATCAGCCAAGTGGCATTGAGTGCCACAATGTATTCAGCGAAACTTTGGAAACGACTGAGGGTTTCTTCCAACTTGCTGTACTCATCGAGATAAGCACTTTACCACTTTCTCATTTCTTGGAGATACACACAGTGGCAGAATATCAGCCAAATGGCATTCACTGCTCCAACGAATACAGAGAAACTTTGGGACCTATTGTGGATTTCTTCCAACATGCTGAACTCATCGAGATATGCACTTTACCACTATCTCATTTCATTGAGATACACACATTGGCAGAGTATCAGCCAAATGGCATTCACCGCTCGAAGGTATTCAGAGAAAGTTTGGAACCGATTGTGGATTTCTTCCAACTTGCTCAACTCATCCAGATAAGCACGTTACCACTTTCTCATTTCATTGAGATACACACATTGGCAGAATATCAGCCAAATGGCATTCACTGCTCGATGGTATTCAGAGAAACAATGGAACCTTTTGTAGATTTCCTCCATTTTGCCGAACTCATCGAGAGAAGCACTTTACCACTTTCTCATTTCATTGAGATACACACACTGCTAGAACATCAGCCAAATGGCTGTCACTGCTCGAAGGTATTCAGAGAAACTTTAGAAACGATTGAGCGTTTCTTCCAACTTGCTGAACTCATCGAGATAAGCACTTTACCACTTTCTCATTTCTTGCAGATACACACATTGGCAGAATATCAGCCAAATGGCATTCACTGCTCGAAGGTATTCAGAGAAACCTTGCAACATAATGTGGATTTCTTTCAACTTGCTGAACTCATCGAGATAAGCACTTTACCACTTTCTCATTTCATTGAGATACACCCATTGGCAGAATATCAGCCAAATGGCATTCACTGCTCAAAGGTATTCAGGGAAACTTTGGAAGCTTTGGTGGATTTCCTCCATTGTGCTGAACTCATTGAGATAAGCACTTTACCACTTTCTCATGTCATTGAGATACACACATTGGCAGAATATCAGCCAAATCCCATTCACTGCTCCAAGGTATTCGGAGAAACTTTGGAACCTTTTGTGGATTTCCTCCATTCTGCTGAAATCTTCGACATAAGCACTTTACCACTTCCTCATTTCATTGAGATACTCACTTTGGAAGAATATCAGCCAAGTGGCATTCAGTGCCACAAGGCATTCAGCGAAACTTAGAACCTTTTGTGGATTTCTTCCAACTTGCTCAACTGATCGAGACAACGACGTTACCCATTTCTCGTTTCATTGAGATACACACGTTGGCAGAATATCAGGCAAATGGCATTTACTGATCGAAGATCTTCAGAGAACCTTTGGAAACTATGGTGGGATTCCTCCATTCTGCTCAACTCTTTGAGATAAGCACTTTACCACATCCTCATTTCATTGAGATGCACACATTGGCAGATTATCAGCCAAGTGGCATTGAGTGCCACAATGTATTCAGCGAAACTTTCTTCCAACTTGCTGTACTCATCGAGATAAGCACTTTACCACTTTCTCATTTCTTGGAGATACACACAGTGGCAGAATATCAGCCAAATGGCATTCACTGCTCCAACGAATACAGAGAAACTTTGGGACCTATTGTGGATTTCTTCCAACATGCTGAACTCATCGAGATATGCACTTTACCACTATCTCATTTCATTGAGATACACACATTGGCAGAATATCAGCCAAATGGCATTCACCACTCGAAGGTATTCAGAGAAAGTTTGGAACCGATTGTGGATTTCTTCCAACTTGCTCAACTCATCCAGATAAGCACGTTACCACTTTCTCATTTCATTGAGATACACACATTGGCAGAATATCAGCCAAATGGCATTCACTGCTCGATGGTATTCAGTGAAACAATAGAACCTTTTGTAGATTTCCTCCATTTTGCCGAACTCATCGAGATAAGCACTTTACCACTTTCTCATTTCATTGAGATACACACACTGCTAGAATTTCAGCCAAATGGCATTCACTGCTCGAACGTATTCAGAGAAACTTTAGAAACGATTGAGCGTTTCTTCCAACTTGCTGAACTCATCGAGATAAGCACTTTACCACTTTCTCATTTCTTGCAGATACACACATTGGCAGAATATCAGCCAAATGGCATTCACTGCTCGAAGGTATTCAGAGAAACCTTGCAACATAATGTGGATTTCTTCCAACTTGCTGAACTCATCGAGATAAGCACTTTACCACTTTCTCATTTCATTGAGATACACCCATTGGCAGAATATCAGCCAAATGGCATTCACTGCTCCAACGTATTCAGAGAAACTTTGGGACCTATTGTGGATTTCTACCAACATGCTGACCTCATCGAGATAAGCATGTTACCACTTTCTCATTTCATTGAGATACACACATTGGCAGAATGTCAGCCAAATGGCATTCACTGCTCGAAGGTATTCAGAGAAACTTTGGAACCTTTGGTGGATTTCCTCCATTCTGCTGAGCTCATCGAGATAAGCACTTTACCACTTTCTCATTTCATTGAGATACACACATTGGCAGAATATCAGCCAAATCCCATTCACTGCTCCAAGGTATTCGGAGAAACTTTGGGACCTATTGTGGATTTCCTCCAACATGCTGAAGTCATCGAGATATGCACTTTACCACGTTCTCATTTCTTGGAGATACACACATTTGCAGAATATCAGCCAAGTGGCATTGAGTGCCACAATGTATTCAGCGAAACTTTGGAAACGATTGAGGGTTTCTTCCAACTTGCTGTACTCATCGAGATAAGCACTTTACCACTTTCTCATTTCATTGAGATACACACATTTGCAGAATATCAGCCAAATGGCATTCACTGCTCGAAGGTATTCAGAGAAACCATGGAACATAATGTGGATTTCGTCCAACTTACTGAAGTCATCGAGGTAAGCACTTTTCCACTTTCTCACTTCATTGAGATGCACACATTGGCAGAATATCAGCCAAATGGCATTCACTGCTCCAAGGTGTTCTGAGAAACTTTGGGACCTATTGTGAAATTCCTCCAACTTGCGGAACTCATCGAGATAAGCACATTACCACTTCCTGATTTCATTGAGATACACACATTGGCAGACTATCAGACAAGTAGCATTCAGTGCCACAAAGTATTCAGCGAAATTTTGGAACCTGTTGTGGATTTCCTCCAACCTGTTCAACTCATCGAGATGAGCACTTCTCCACTTTCTCATTTCACTGAGCTGCACACATTGGCAGAATATCAGCCAAATGGCATTCACTGCTCGAAGGTATTCAGGGAAACTTTGGAACCTATTGTCGATTTCTTCCAACATGCGGAACTCATCGAGATATGCACTTTACCACTTTCTCATTTCACTGAGATACACACATTGGCAGAATATCAGCCAAATGGCATTCACTGCTCGATGGTATTCAGAGAAACTTTGCAACATATGGTGGATTTCTTCCAACTTGCTGTACTCATCGAGATAAGCTCGTTACCACTTTCTCATTTCATTGAGATACACACATTGGCAGACTATCTGACAAGTAGCATTCAGTGCCACAAAGTATTCAGCGAAACTTTGGAACCTGTTGTGGATTTCCTCCAACTTGTTCAAATCATCGAGATGAGCACTTTTCCACTTTCTCATTTCATTGAGCTGCACACATTGGCCAAATGGCATTCGCTGCTCGAAGGTATTCAGGGAAACTTTGGAACCTATTGTGGATTTCTTCCAACGTGCTGAACTAATCGAGATAAGCACGTTACCACTTCCTCATTTCATTGAGATACACACATTGGCAGAATATCAGCCAAATGGCATTCACTGCTCAAAGGTATTCAGGGAAACTTTGGAACCTTTGGTGGATTTCCTCCATTCTGCTGAACTCATTGAGATAAGCACTTTACCACTTTCTCATGTCATTGAGATACACACATTGGCAGGATATCAGCCAAATCCCATTCACTGCTCCAAGGTATTCGGAGAAACTTTGGAACCTTTTGTGGATTTCCTCCATTCTGCTGAAATCTTCGACATAAGCACTTTACCACTTCCTGATTTCATTGAGATACTCACTTTGGAAGAATATCAGCCAAGTGGCATTCAGTGCCACAAGGCATTCAGCGAAACTTAGAACCTTTTGTGGATTTCTTCCAACTTGCTCAACTGATCGAGACAACGACGTTACCCATTTCTCGTTTCATTGAGATACACACGTTGGCAGAATATCAGGCAAATGGCATTCACTGATCGAAGATCTTCAGAGAACCTTTGGAAACTATGGTGGGATTCCTCCATTCTGCTCAACTCTTTGAGATAAGCACTTTACCACATCCTCATTTCATTGAGATGCACACATTGGCAGATTATCAGCCAAGTGGCATTGAGTGCCACAATGTATTCAGCGAAACTTTGGAAACGACTGAGGGTTTCTTCCAACTTGCTGTACTCATCGAGATAAGCACTTTACCACTTTCTCATTTCTTGGAGATACACACAGTGGCAGAATATCAGCCAAATGGCATTCACTGCTCCAACGAATACAGAGAAACTTTGGGACCTATTGTGGATTTCTTCCAACATGCTGAACTCATCGAGATATGCACTTTACCACTATCTCATTTCATTGAGCTGCACACATTGGCCGAATATCAGCCCAATGGCATTCACCGCTCGAAGGTATTCAGAGAAAGTTTGGAACCGATTGTGGATTTCTTCCAACTTGCTCAACTCATCCAGATAAGCACGTTACCACTTTCTCATTTCATTGAGATACACACATTGGCAGAATATCAGCCAAATGGCATTCACTGCTCGATGGTATTCAGAGAAACAATGGAACCTTTTGTAGATTTCCTCCATTTTGCCGAACTCATCGAGATAAGCACTTTACCACTTTCTCATTTCATTGAGATACACACACTGCTAGAACATCAGCCAAATGGCATTCACTGCTCGAAGGTATTCAGAGAAACTTTAGAAACGATTGAGCGTTTCTTCCAACTTGCTGAACTCATCGAGATAAACACTTTACCACTTTCTCATTTCTTGCAGATACACACATTGGCAGAATATCAGCCAAATGGCATTCACTGCTCGAAGGTATTCAGAGAAACCTTGCAACATAATGTGGATTTCTTCCAACTTGCTGAACTCATCGAGATAAGCACTTTACCACTTTCTCATTTCATTGAGATACACCCATTGGCAGAATATCAGCCAAATGGCATTCACTGCTCCAAGGTATTCAGAGAAACTTTGGGACCTATTGTGGATATCTTCCAACATGCTGAACTCTTCGAGATAAGCACGTTACCAGTTTCTCATTTCGTTGAGATACACGCATTGGCAGAATATCAGCCAAATGCCGTTCACTGCTCGAAGGTATTCAGGGAAACTTTGGAACCTATTGTGGATTTCTTCCAACATGCTGACCTCATCGAGATAAGCATGTTACCACTTTCTCATTTCATTGAGATACACACATTGGCAGAATGTCAGCCAAATGGCATTCACTGCTCGAAGGTATTCAGAGAAACTTTGGAACCTTTGGTGGATTTCCTCCATTCTGCTGAGCTCATCGAGATAAGCACTTCACCACTTTCTCATTTCATTGAGATACACACATTGGCAGAATGTCAGCCAAATCCCATTCACTGCTCCAAGGTATTCGGAGAAACTTTGGGACCTATTGTGGATTTCCTCCAACATGCTGAACTCATCGAGATATGCACTTTACCACGTTCTCATTTCTTGGAGATACACACATTGGCAGAATATCAGCCAAGTGGCATTGAGTGCCACAATGTATTCAGCGAAACTTTGGAAACGATTGAGGGTTTCTTCCAACTTGCTGTACTCATCGAGATAAGCACTTTACCACTTTCTCATTTCATTGAGATACACACATTTGCAGAATATCAGCCAAATGGCATTCACTGCTCGAAGGTATTCAGAGAAACCTTGCAACATAATGTGGATTTCTTCCAACTTGCTGAACTCATCGAGATGAGCACTTTTCCACTTTCTCATTTCATTGAGCTGCACACATTGGCAGAATATCAGCCAAATGGCATTCACTGCTCGAAGGTATTCAGAGAAACATTGCAACATAATGTGGATTTATTCCAACTTGCTGTACTCATCGAGATAAACTCGTTCCCACTTTCTCATTTCATTGAGATGCACACATTGGCAGAATATCAGCCAAATGGCATTCACTGCTCCAAGGTGTTCTGAGAAACTTTGGGACCTATTGTGAAATTCCTCCAACTTGCGGAACTCATTGAGATAAGCACATTACCACTTCCTGATTTCATTGAGATACACACATTGGCAGACTATCAGACAAGTAGCATTCAGTGCCACAAAGTATTCAGCGAAATTTTGGAACCTGTTGTAGATTTCCTCCAACCTGTTCAACTCATCGAGATGAGCACTTCTCCACTTTCTCATTTCACTGAGCTGCACACATTGGCAGAATATCAGCCAAATGGCATTCACTGCTCGAAGGTATTCAGGGAAACTTTGGAACCTATTGTCGATTTCTTCCAACATGCTGAACTCATCGAGATATGCACTTTACCACTTTCTCATTTCACTGAGATACACACATTGGCAGAATACCAGCCAAACGGCATTCACTGCTCGAAGGTATTCAGGGAAACCTTGGAACCTATTGTCGATTTCTTCCAACATGCGGAACTCATCGAGATATGCACTTTACCACTTTCTCATTTCACTGAGATACACACATTGGCAGAATATCAGCCAAATGGCATTCACTGCTCGATGGTATTCAGAGAAACTTTGCAACATATGGTGGATTTCTTCCAACTTGCTGTACTCATCGAGATAAGCTCGTTACCACTTTCTCATTTCATTGAGATACACACATTGGCAGACTATCTGACAAGTAGCATTCAGTGCCACAAAGTATTCAGCGAAACTTTGGAACCTGTTGTGGATTTCCTCCAACTTGTTCAAATCATCGAGATGAGCACTTTTCCACTTTCTCATTTCATTGAGCTGCACACATTGGCCGAATATCAGCCAAATGGCATTCGCTGCTCGAAGGTATTCAGGGAAACTTTGGAACCTATTGTGGATTTCTTCCAACGTGCTGAACTAATCGAGATAAGCACGTTACCACTTCCTCATTTCATTGAGATACACACATTGGCAGAATATCAGCCAAATGGCATTCACTGCTCAAAGGTATTCAGGGAAACTTTGGAACCTTTGGTGGATTTCCTCCATTCTGCTGAACTCATTGAGATAAGCACTTTACCACTTTCTCATGTCATTGAGATACACACATTGGCAGGATATCAGCCAAATCCCATTCACTGCTCCAAGGTATTCGGAGAAACTTTGGAACCTTTTGTGGATTTCCTCCATTCTGCTGAAATCTTCGACATAAGCACTTTACCACTTCCTCATTTCATTGAGATACTCACTTTGGAAGAATATCAGCCAAGTGGCATTCAGTGCCACAAGGCATTCAGCGAAACTTAGAACCTTTTGTGGATTTCTTCCAACTTGCTCAACTGATCGAGACAACGACGTTACCCATTTCTCGTTTCATTGAGATACACACGTTGGCAGAATATCAGGCAAATGGCATTCACTGATCGAAGATCTTCAGAGAACCTTTGGAAACTATGGTGGGATTCCTCCATTCTGCTCAACTCTTTGAGATAAGCACTTTACCACATCCTCATTTCATTGAGATGCACACATTGGCAGATTATCAGCCAAGTGGCATTGAGTGCCACAATGTATTCAGCGAAACTTTGGAAACGACTGAGGGTTTCTTCCAACTTGCTGTACTCATCGAGATAAGCACTTTACCACTTTCTCATTTCTTGGAGATACACACAGTGGCAGAATATCAGCCAAATGGCATTCACTGCTCCAACGAATACAGAGAAACTTTGGGACCTATTGTGGATTTCTTCCAACATGCTGAACTCATCGAGATGTGCACTTTACCACTATCTCATTTCATTGAGATACACACATTGGCAGAGTATCAGCCAAATGGCATTCACCGCTCGAAGGTATTCAGAGAAAGTTTGGAACCGATTGTGGATTTCTTCCAACTTGCTCAACTCATCCAGATAAGCACGTTACCACTTTCTCATTTCATTGAGATACACACATTGGCAGAATATCAGCCAAATGGCATTCACTGCTCGATGGTATTCAGAGAAACAATGGAACCTTTTGTAGATTTCCTCCATTTTGCCGAACTCATCGAGATAAGCACTTTACCACTTTCTCATTTCATTGAGATACACACACTGCTAGAACATCAGCCAAATGGCATTCACTGCTCGAAGGTATTCAGAGAAACTTTAGAAACGATTGAGGGTTTTCTTCGAACTTGCTCAACTCATCGAGATGAGCACTTTGCCACTTTCTCATTTGTTGGAGATACACACATTGGCAGAGTATCAGCCAAATGGCATTCACCGCTCGAAGGTATTCAGAGAAAGTTTGGAACCGATTGTGGATTTCTTCCAACTTGCTCAACTCATCCAGATAAGCACGTTACCACTTTCTCATTTCATTGAGATACACACATTGGCAGAATATCAGCCAAATGGCATTCACTGCTCGATGGTATTCAGAGAAACAATGGAACCTTTTGTAGATTTCCTCCATTTTGCCGAACTCATCGAGATAAGCACTTTACCACTTTCTCATTTCATTGAGATACACACACTGCTAGAATTTCAGCCAAATGGCATTCACTGCTCGAAGGTATTCAGAGAAACTTTAGAAACGATTGAGCGTTTCTTCCAACTTGCTGAACTCATCGAGATAAGCACTTTACCACTTTCTCATTTCTTGCAGATACACACATTTGCAGAATATCAGCCAAATGGCATTCACTGCTCGAAGGTATTCAGAGAAACCTTGCAACATAATGTGGATTACATCCAACTTGCTGAACTCATCGAGATAAGCACTTTACCACTTTCTCATTTCGTTGAGATACACCCATTGGCAGAATATCAGCCAAATGGCATTCACTGCTCCAACGTATTCAGAGAAACTTTGGGACCTATTGTGGACATCTTCCAACATGCTGAACTCTTCGAGATAAGCACGTTACCAGTTTCTCATTTCGTTGAGATACACGCATTGGCAGAATATCAGCCAAATGCCGTTCACTGCTCGACGGTATTCAGAGATTCCTTGCAACATAATGTGGATTTCTTCCAACTTGCTGAACTCATCGAGATAAGCATTTTCCCACTATCTCATTTCATTGAGATACACACTTTGGCAGAATATCAGCCAAACGGCATTCACTGCTCGAAGGTATTCAGAGAAACAATGGAACCTTTTTTAGATTTCCTCCATTTTGCCGAACTCATCGAGATATGCACTTTACCACTTTCTCATTTCAATGAGATACACACATTGGTAGAATATCAGCCAAATGGCATTCACTGCTCGAAGGTATTCAGAGAAACATTGCAACATAACGTGGATTTCTTCCAACTTGCTCAACTCATCGAGGTAAGCACTTTACCACTTTCTCATTTCATTCAGATACACACATTGGCAGAATATCAGCCAAATGGCATTCACGGCTCCAAGGTACACAGAGAAACTTTGGGACCTATTGTGGATTTCTTCCAACATGCTGACCTCATCGAGATGAGGACGTTACCACTTTCTCAATTCATAGAGATACACACATTGGCGGAATATCAGCCAAATGGCATTCACTGCTCGAAGGTATTCAGAGAAACTTTGGAACCTTTTGTGGATTTCCTCCATTCTGCTGAACTCATCGAGATGAGCACGTTTCCACTTTCTCATTTCATTGAGATACACACATTGGCAGAATATCAGCCAAATGGCAGTCACTGCTCCAAGGTATTCAGGGAAACTTTGCATCCTATCGTGGATTTCCCCCAACATGCTGAACTCATCGAGATATGCACTTTAGCACTTTCTCATTTCATTGAGATACACACATTGGCAGAATATCAGCCAAATGGCATTCACTGCTCGAAGGTATTCAGAGCATCCTTGCTACATAATGTGGATTTCTTCCAACATGCTGTACTCATCGAGATAAGCATTTTCCCACTATCTCATTTCATTGAGATGCACACTTTGGCAGAATATCAGCCAAACGGCATTCACTGCTCGAAGGTATTCAGAGAAACAATGGAACCTTTTTTAGATTTCCTCCATTTTGCCGAACTCATCGAGATATGCACTTTACCACTTTCTCATTTCAATGAGATACACACATTGGTAGAATATCAGCCAAATGGCATTCACTGCTCGAAGGTATTCAGAGAAACATTGCAACATAACGTGGATTTCTTCCAACTTTGCTCAACTCATCGAGGTAAGCACTTTACCACTTTCTCATTTCATTGAGATACACACATTGGCAGAATATCAGCCAAATGGCATTCACGGCTCCAAGGTACACAGAGAAACTTTGGGACCTATTGTGGATTTCTTCCAACATGCTGACCACATCGAGATGAGAACGTTACCACTTTCTCATTTCATTGAGATACACACATTGGCAGAATATCAGCCAAATGGCATTCACTGCTCCAAGGTATTCAGAGAAACTTTGGGACCTATTGTGGATTTCCCCCAACATGCTGAACTCATCGAGATATGCACTTTAGCACATTCTCAATTCATTGAGATACACACATTGGCGGAATATCAGCCAAAAGGCATTCACTGCTCGAAGGTATTCAGAGAATCCTTGCTACATAATGTGGATTTCTTCCAACATGCTGTACTCATCGAGATAAGCATTTTCCCACTATCTCATTTCACTGAGATACACACTTTGGCAGAATATCAGCCAAACGGCATTCACTGCTCGTTGGTATTCAGGGAAACAATGGAACCTTTTTTAGATTTCCTCCATTTTGCCGAACTCATCGACATATACACTTTACCACTTTCTCATTTCATTGAGATACACATATTGGTAGAATAACAGTCAAATGGTATTCACTGCTCGAAGGTATTCAGAGAAACATTGCAACATAATGTTGATTTCTTCCAACTTGCTGAATACACCGAGATAAGCACTTTCCCACTTTCTCATTTCATTGAGATACACACATTGGCAGAACATCAGCCAAATGGCATTCACGGTTCCAAGGTATACAGAGAATCTTTGGGACCTCTTGTCGATTTCTTCCAACATGCTGAACTCATCGAGATATGCACTTTAGCACTTTCTCATTTCTTTGAAATACACACATTGGCAGAATATCAGCCAAATGGCATTCACTGCTCCAAAGTATTCAGAGAAACATTGCAACATAATGTGGATTTCTTCCAACTTTTTGAACTCATCGAGATAAGCACTTTACCACGTTCTCATTTCATTGAGATACACACATTGGCAGAATATCAGCCAAATGGAATTCACTGCTCGAAGGTATTCAGGGAAACTTTGGAACCTATTGTGGATTTCTTCCAACATGGTGAACTCATCGAGATAAGAACATTACCACTTTCTCATTTCATTGAGATACACACATTGGCGGAATATCAGCCAAATGCCATTCACTGCTCGACGGTATTCAGAGAATCCTTGCAACATAATGTGGATTTCTTCCAGCTTGCTGAACTCATCGAGATAAGCATTTTCCCACTATCTCATTTCATTGAGATACACACTTTGGCAGAATATCAGCCAAACGGCATTCACTGCTCGAAGGTATTCAGAGAAACAATGGAACCTTTTTTAGATTTCCTCCATTTTGCCGAACTCATCGAGATATGCACTTTACCACTTTCTCATTTCACTGAGATACACACATTGGCAGAATATCAGCCAAATGGCATTCACTGCTCGATGGTATTCAGAGAAACTTTGCAACATATGGTGGATTTCTTCCAACTTGCTGTACTCATCGAGATAAGCTCGTTACCACTTTCTCATTTCATTGAGATACACACATTGGCAGACTATCTGACAAGTAGCATTCAGTGCCACAATGTATTCAGCGAAACTTTGGAACCTGTTGTGGATTTCCTCCAACTTGTTCAAATCATCGAGATGAGCACTTTTCCACTTTCTCATTTCATTGAGCTGCACACATTGGCCGAATATCAGCCAAATGGCATTCGCTGCTCGAAGGTATTCAGGGAAACTTTGGAACCTATTGTGGATTTCTTCCAACGTGCTGAACTAATCGAGATAAGCACGTTACCACTTCCTCATTTCATTGAGATACACACATTGGCAGAATATCAGCCAAATGGCATTCACTGCTCAAAGGTATTCAGGGAAACTTTGGAACCTTTGGTGGATTTCCTCCATTCTGCTGAACTCATTGAGATAAGCACTTTACCACTTTCTCATGTCATTGAGATACACACATTGGCAGGATATCAGCCAAATCCCATTCACTGCTCCAAGGTATTCGGAGAAACTTTGGAACCTTTTGTGGATTTCCTCCATTCTGCTGAAATCTTCGACATAAGCACTTTACCACTTCCTGATTTCATTGAGATACTCACTTTGGAAGAATATCAGCCAAGTGGCATTCAGTGCCACAAGGCATTCAGCGAAACTTAGAACCTTTTGTGGATTTCTTCCAACTTGCTCAACTGATCGAGACAACGACGTTACCCATTTCTCGTTTCATTGAGATACACACGTTGGCAGAATATCAGGCAAATGGCATTCACTGATCGAAGATCTTCAGAGAACCTTTGGAAACTATGGTGGGATTCCTCCATTCTGCTCAACTCTTTGAGATAAGCACTTTACCACATCCTCATTTCATTGAGATGCACACATTGGCAGATTATCAGCCAAGTGGCATTGAGTGCCACAATGTATTCAGCGAAACTTTGGAAACGACTGAGGGTTTCTTCCAACTTGCTGTACTCATCGAGATAAGCACTTTACCACTTTCTCATTTCTTGGAGATACACACAGTGGCAGAATATCAGCCAAATGGCATTCACTGCTCCAACGAATACAGAGAAACTTTGGGACCTATTGTGGATTTCTTCCAACATGCTGAACTCATCGAGATATGCACTTTACCACTATCTCATTTCATTGAGCTGCACACATTGGCCGAATATCAGCCCAATGGCATTCACCGCTCGAAGGTATTCAGAGAAAGTTTGGAACCGATTGTGGATTTCTTCCAACTTGCTCAACTCATCCAGATAAGCACGTTACCACTTTCTCATTTCATTGAGATACACACATTGGCAGAATATCAGCCAAATGGCATTCACTGCTCGATGGTATTCAGAGAAACAATGGAACCTTTTGTAGATTTCCTCCATTTTGCCGAACTCATCGAGATAAGCACTTTACCACTTTCTCATTTCATTGAGATACACACACTGCTAGAACATCAGCCAAATGGCATTCACTGCTCGAAGGTATTCAGAGAAACTTTAGAAACGATTGAGCGTTTCTTCCAACTTGCTGAACTCATCGAGATAAGCACTTTACCACTTTCTCATTTCTTGCAGATACACACATTGGCAGAATATCAGCCAAATGGCATTCACTGCTCGAAGGTATTCAGAGAAACCTTGCAACATAATGTGGATTTCTTCCAACTTGCTGAACTCATCGAGATAAGCACTTTACCACTTTCTCATTTCATTGAGATACACCCATTGGCAGAATATCAGCCAAATTGCATTCACTGCTCCAAGGTATTCAGAGAAACTTTGGGACCTATTGTGGATATCTTCCAACATGCTGAACTCTTCGAGATAAGCACGTTACCAGTTTCTCATTTCGTTGAGATACACGCATTGGCAGAATATCAGCCAAATGCCGTTCACTGCTCGAAGGTATTCAGGGAAACTTTGGAACCTATTGTGGATTTCTTCCAACATGCTGACCTCATCGAGATAAGCATGTTACCACTTTCTCATTTCATTGAGATACACACATTGGCAGAATGTCAGCCAAATGGCATTCACTGCTCGAAGGTATACAGAGAAACTTTGGAACCTTTGGTGGATTTCCTCCATTCTGCTGAGCTCATCGAGATAAGCACTTCACCACTTTCTCATTTCATTGAGATACACACATTGGCAGAATGTCAGCCAAATCCCATTCACTGCTCCAAGGTATTCGGAGAAACTTTGGGACCTATTGTGGATTTCCTCCAAGATGCTGAACTCATCGAGATATGCACTTTACCACGTTCTCATTTCTTGGAGATACACACATTGGCAGAATATCAGCCAAGTGGCATTGAGTGCCACAATGTATTCAGCGAAACTTTGGAAACGATTGAGGGTTTCTTCCAACTTGCTGTACTCATCGAGATAAGCACTTTACCACTTTCTCATTTCATTGAGATACACACATTTGCAGAATATCAGCCAAATGGCATTCACTGCTCGAAGGTATTCAGAGAAACCTTGCAACATAATGTGGATTTCTTCCAACTTGCTGAACTCATCGAGATGAGCACTTTTCCACTTTCTCATTTCATTGAGCTGCACACATTGGCAGAATATCAGCCAAATGGCATTCACTGCTCGAAGGTATTCAGAGAAACATTGCAACATAATGTGGATTTATTCCAACTTGCTGTACTCATCGAGATAAACTCGTTCCCACTTTCTCATTTCATTGAGATGCACACATTGGCAGAATATCAGCCAAATGGCATTCACTGCTCCAAGGTGTTCTGAGAAACTTTGGGACCTATTGTGAAATTCCTCCAACTTGCGGAACTCATCGAGATAAGCACATTACCACTTCCTGATTTCATTGAGATACACACATTGGCAGACTATCAGACAAGTAGCATTCAGTGCCACAAAGTATTCAGCGAAATTTTGGAACCTGTTGTGGATTTCCTCCAACCTGTTCAACTCATCGAGATGAGCACTTCTCCACTTTCTCATTTCACTGAGCTGCACACATTGGCAGAATATCAGCCAAATGGCATTCACTGCTCGAAGGTATTCAGGGAAACTTTGGAACCTATTGTCGATTTCTTCCAACATGCTGAACTCATCGAGATATGCACTTTACCACTTTCTCATTTCACTGAGATACACACATTGGCAGAATACCAGCCAAACGGCATTCACTGCTCGAAGGTATTCAGGGAAACTTTGGAACCTATTGTCGATTTCTTCCAACATGCGGAACTCATCGAGATATGCACTTTACCACTTTCTCATTTCACTGAGATACACACATTGGCAGAATATCAGCCAAATGGCATTCACTGCTCGATGGTATTCAGAGAAACTTTGCAACATATGGTGGATTTCTTCCAACTTGCTGTACTCATCGAGATAAGCTCGTTACCACTTTCTCATTTCATTGAGATACACACATTGGCAGACTATCTGACAAGTAGCATTCAGTGCCACAAAGTATTCAGCGAAACTTTGGAACCTGTTGTGGATTTCCTCCAACTTGTTCAAATCATCGAGATGAGCACTTTTCCACTTTCTCATTTCATTGAGCTGCACACATTGGCCGAATATCAGCCAAATGGCATTCGCTGCTCGAAGGTATTCAGGGAAACTTTGGAACCTATTGTGGATTTCTTCCAACGTGCTGAACTAATCGAGATAAGCACGTTACCACTTCCTCATTTCTTTGAGATACACACATTGGCAGAATATCAGCCAAATGGCATTCACTGCTCAAAGGTATTCAGGGAAACTTTGGAACCTTTGGTGGATTTCCTCCATTCTGCTGAACTCATTGAGATAAGCACTTTACCACTTTCTCATGTCATTGAGATACACACATTGGCAGGATATCAGCCAAATCCCATTCACTGCTCCAAGGTATTCGGAGAAACTTTGGAACCTTTTGTGGATTTCCTCCATTCTGCTGAAATCTTCGACATAAGCACTTTACCACTTCCTGATTTCATTGAGATACTCACTTTGGAAGAATATCAGCCAAGTGGCATTCAGTGCCACAAGGCATTCAGCGAAACTTAGAACCTTTTGTGGATTTCTTCCAACTTGCTCAACTGATCGAGACAACGACGTTACCCATTTCTCGTTTCATTGAGATACACACGTTGGCAGAATATCAGGCAAATGGCATTCACTGATCGAAGATCTTCAGAGAACCTTTGGAAACTATGGTGGGATTCCTCCATTCTGCTCAACTCTTTGAGATAAGCACTTTACCACATCCTCATTTCATTGAGATGCACACATTGGCAGATTATCAGCCAAGTGGCATTGAGTGCCACAATGTATTCAGCGAAACTTTGGAAACGACTGAGGGTTTCTTCCAACTTGCTGTACTCATCGAGATAAGCACTTTACCACTTTCTCATTTCTTGGAGATACACACAGTGGCAGAATATCAGCCAAATGGCATTCACTGCTCCAACGAATACAGAGAAACTTTGGGACCTATTGTGGATTTCTTCCAACATGCTGAACTCATCGAGATATGCACTTTACCACTATCTCATTTCATTGAGATACACACATTGGCAGAGTATCAGCCAAATGGCATTCACCGCTCGAAGGTATTCAGAGAAAGTTTGGAACCGATTGTGGATTTCTTCCAACTTGCTCAACTCATCCAGATAAGCACGTTACCACTTTCTCATTTCATTGAGATACACACATTGGCAGAATATCAGCCAAATGGCATTCACTGCTCGATGGTATTCAGAGAAACAATGGAACCTTTTGTAGATTTCCTCCATTTTGCCGAACTCATCGAGATAAGCACTTTACCACTTTCTCATTTCATTGAGATACACACACTGCTAGAACATCAGCCAAATGGCATTCACTGCTCGAAGGTATTCAGAGAAACTTTAGAAACGATTGAGCGTTTCTTCCAACTTGCTGAACTCATCGAGATAAGCACTTTACCACTTTCTCATTTCTTGCAGATACACACATTGGCAGAATATCAGCCAAATGGCATTCACTGCGCGAAGGTATTCAGAGAAACCTTGCAACATAATGTGGATTTCTTCCAACTTGCTGAACTCATCGAGATAAGCACTTTACCACTTTCTCATTTCATTGAGATACACCCATTGGCAGAATATCAGCCAAATTGCATTCACTGCTCCAACGTATTCAGAGAAACTTTGGGACCTATTGTGGATATCTTCCAACATGCTGAACTCTTCGAGATAAGCACGTTACCAGTTTCTCATTTCGTTGAGATACACGCATTGGCAGAATATCAGCCAAATGCCGTTCACTGCTCGAAGGTATTCAGGGAAACTTTGGAACCTATTGTGGATTTCTTCCAACATGCTGACCTCATCGAGATAAGCATGTTACCACTTTCTCATTTCATTGAGATACACACATTGGCAGAGTATCAGCCAAATGGCATTCACCGCTCGAAGGTATTCAGAGAAAGTTTGGAACCGATTGTGGATTTCTTCCAACTTGCTCAACTCATCCAGATAAGCACGTTACCACTTTCTCATTTCATTGAGATACACACATTGGCAGAATATCAGCCAAATGGCATTCACTGCTCGATGGTATTCAGAGAAACAATGGAACCTTTTGTAGATTTCCTCCATTTTGCCGAACTCATCGAGATAAGCACTTTACCACTTTCTCATTTCATTGAGATACACACACTGCTAGAACATCAGCCAAATGGCATTCACTGCTCGAAGGTATTCAGAGAAACTTTAGAAACGATTGAGCGTTTCTTCCAACTTGCTGAACTCATCGAGATAAGCACTTTACCACTTTCTCATTTCTTGCAGATACACACATTGGCAGAATATCAGCCAAATGGCATTCACTGCGCGAAGGTATTCAGAGAAACCTTGCAACATAATGTGGATTTCTTCCAACTTGCTGAACTCATCGAGATAAGCACTTTACCACTTTCTCATTTCATTGAGATACACCCATTGGCAGAATATCAGCCAAATGGCATTCACTGCTCCAAGGTATTCAGAGAAACTTTGGGACCTATTGTGGATATCTTCCAACATGCTGAACTCTTCGAGATAAGCACGTTACCAGTTTCTCATTTCGTTGAGATACACGCATTGGCAGAATATCAGCCAAATGCCGTTCACTGCTCGAAGGTATTCAGGGAAACTTTGGAACCTATTGTGGATTTCTTCCAACATGCTGACCTCATCGAGATAAGCATGTTACCACTTTCTCATTTCATTGAGATACACACATTGGCAGAATGTCAGCCAAATGGCATTCACTGCTCGAAGGTATTCAGAGAAACTTTGGAACCTTTGGTGGATTTCCTCCATTCTGCTGAGCTCATCGAGATAAGCACTTCACCACTTTCTCATTTCATTGAGATACACACATTGGCAGAATGTCAGCCAAATCCCATTCACTGCTCCAAGGTATTCGGAGAAACTTTGGGACCTATTGTGGATTTCCTCCAACATGCTGAACTCATCGAGATATGCACTTTACCACGTTCTCATTTCTTGGAGATACACACATTGGCAGAATATCAGCCAAGTGGCATTGAGTGCCACAATGTATTCAGCGAAACTTTGGAAACGATTGAGGGTTTCTTCCAACTTGCTGTACTCATCGAGATAAGCACTTTACCACTTTCTCATTTCATTGAGATACACACATTTGCAGAATATCAGCCAAATGGCATTCACTGCTCGAAGGTATTCAGAGAAACCTTGCAACATAATGTGGATTTCTTCCAACTTGCTGAACTCATCGAGATGAGCACTTTTCCACTTTCTCATTTCATTGAGCTGCACACATTGGCAGAATATCAGCCAAACGGCATTCACTGCTCGAAGGTATTCAGGGAAACTTTGGAACCTATTGTCGATTTCTTCCAACATGCTGAACTCATCGAGATATGCACTTTACCACTTTCTCATTTCACTGAGATACACACATTGGCAGAATATCAGCCAAATGGCATTCACTGCTCGATGGTATTCAGAGAAACTTTGCAACATATGGTGGATTTCTTCCAACTTGCTGTACTCATCGAGATAAGCTCGTTACCACTTTCTCATTTCATTGAGATACACACATTGGCAGACTATCTGACAAGTAGCATTCAGTGCCACAAAGTATTCAGCGAAACTTTGGAACCTGTTGTGGATTTCCTCCAACTTGTTCAAATCATCGAGATGAGCACTTTTCCACTTTCTCATTTCATTGAGCTGCACACATTGGCCGAATATCAGCCAAATGGCATTCGCTGCTCGAAGGTATTCAGGGAAACTTTGGAACCTATTGTGGATTTCTTCCAACGTGCTGAACTAATCGAGATAAGCACGTTACCACTTCCTCATTTCTTTGAGATACACACATTGGCAGAATATCAGCCAAATGGCATTCACTGCTCAAAGGTATTCAGGGAAACTTTGGAACCTTTGGTGGATTTCCTCCATTCTGCTGAACTCATTGAGATAAGCACTTTACCACTTTCTCATGTCATTGAGATACACACATTGGCAGGATATCAGCCAAATCCCATTCACTGCTCCAAGGTATTCGGAGAAACTTTGGAACCTTTTGTGGATTTCCTCCATTCTGCTGAAATCTTCGACATAAGCACTTTACCACTTCCTCATTTCATTGAGATACTCACTTTGGAAGAATATCAGCCAAGTGGCATTCAGTGCCACAAGGCATTCAGCGAAACTTAGAACCTTTTGTGGATTTCTTCCAACTTGCTCAACTGATCGAGACAACGACGTTACCCATTTCTCGTTTCATTGAGATACACACGTTGGCAGAATATCAGGCAAATGGCATTCACTGATCGAAGATCTTCAGAGAACCTTTGGAAACTATGGTGGGATTCCTCCATTCTGCTCAACTCTTTGAGATAAGCACTTTACCACATCCTCATTTCATTGAGATGCACACATTGGCAGATTATCAGCCAAGTGGCATTGAGTGCCACAATGTATTCAGCGAAACTTTGGAAACGACTGAGGGTTTCTTCCAACTTGCTGTACTCATCGAGATAAGCACTTTACCACTTTCTCATTTCTTGGAGATACACACAGTGGCAGAATATCAGCCAAATGGCATTCACTGCTCCAACGAATACAGAGAAACTTTGGGACCTATTGTGGATTTCTTCCAACATGCTGAACTCATCGAGATATGCACTTTACCACTATCTCATTTCATTGAGATACACACATTGGCAGAGTATCAGCCAAATGGCATTCACCGCTCGAAGGTATTCAGAGAAAGTTTGGAACCGATTGTGGATTTCTTCCAACTTGCTCAACTCATCCAGATAAGCACGTTACCACTTTCTCATTTCATTGAGATACACACATTGGCAGAATATCAGCCAAATGGCATTCACTGCTCGATGGTATTCAGAGAAACAATGGAACCTTTTGTAGATTTCCTCCATTTTGCCGAACTCATCGAGATAAGCACTTTACCACTTTCTCATTTCATTGAGATACACACACTGCTAGAACATCAGCCAAATGGCATTCACTGCTCGAAGGTATTCAGAGAAACTTTAGAAACGATTGAGCGTTTCTTCCAACTTGCTGAACTCATCGAGATAAGCACTTTACCACTTTCTCATTTCTTGCAGATACACACATTGGCAGAATATCAGCCAAATGGCATTCACTGCGCGAAGGTATTCAGAGAAACCTTGCAACATAATGTGGATTTCTTCCAACTTGCTGAACTCATCGAGATAAGCACTTTACCACTTTCTCATTTCATTGAGATACACCCATTGGCAGAATATCAGCCAAATGGCATTCACTGCTCCAAGGTATTCAGAGAAACTTTGGGACCTATTGTGGATATCTTCCAACATGCTGAACTCTTCGAGATAAGCACGTTACCAGTTTCTCATTTCGTTGAGATACACGCATTGGCAGAATATCAGCCAAATGCCGTTCACTGCTCGAAGGTATTCAGGGAAACTTTGGAACCTATTGTGGATTTCTTCCAACATGCTGACCTCATCGAGATAAGCATGTTACCACTTTCTCATTTCATTGAGATACACACATTGGCAGAATGTCAGCCAAATGGCATTCACTGCTCGAAGGTATTCAGAGAAACTTTGGAACCTTTGGTGGATTTCCTCCATTCTGCTGAGCTCATCGAGATAAGCACTTCACCACTTTCTCATTTCATTGAGATACACACATTGGCAGAATGTCAGCCAAATCCCATTCACTGCTCCAAGGTATTCGGAGAAACTTTGGGACCTATTGTGGATTTCCTCCAACATGCTGAACTCATCGAGATATGCACTTTACCACGTTCTCATTTCTTGGAGATACACACATTGGCAGAATATCAGCCAAGTGGCATTGAGTGCCACAATGTATTCAGCGAAACTTTGGAAACGATTGAGGGTTTCTTCCAACTTGCTGTACTCATCGAGATAAGCACTTTACCACTTTCTCATTTCATTGAGATACACACATTTGCAGAATATCAGCCAAATGGCATTCACTGCTCGAAGGTATTCAGAGAAACCTTGCAACATAATGTGGATTTCTTCCAACTTGCTGAACTCATCGAGATGAGCACTTTTCCACTTTCTCATTTCATTGAGCTGCACACATTGGCAGAATATCAGCCAAATGGCATTCACTGCTCGAAGGTATTCAGAGAAACATTGCAACATAATGTGGATTTATTCCAACTTGCTGTACTCATCGAGATAAACTCGTTCCCACTTTCTCATTTCATTGAGATGCACACATTGGCAGAATATCAGCCAAATGGCATTCACTGCTCCAAGGTGTTCTGAGAAACTTTGGGACCTATTGTGAAATTCCTCCAACTTGCGGAACTCATCGAGATAAGCACATTACCACTTCCTGATTTCATTGAGATACACACATTGGCAGACTATCAGACAAGTAGCATTCAGTGCCACAAAGTATTCAGCGAAATTTTGGAACCTGTTGTAGATTTCCTCCAACCTGTTCAACTCATCGAGATGAGCACTTCTCCACTTTCTCATTTCACTGAGCTGCACACATTGGCAGAATATCAGCCAAATGGCATTCACTGCTCGAAGGTATTCAGGGAAGCTTTGGAACCTATTGTCGATTTCTTCCAACATGCTGAACTCATCGAGATATGCACTTTACCACTTTCTCATTTCACTGAGATACACACATTGGCAGAATACCAGCCAAACGGCATTCACTGCTCGAAGGTATTCAGGGAAACCTTGGAACCTATTGTCGATTTCTTCCAACATGCGGAACTCATCGAGATATGCACTTTACCACTTTCTCATTTCACTGAGATACACACATTGGCAGAATATCAGCCAAATGGCATTCACTGCTCGATGGTATTCAGAGAAACTTTGCAACATATGGTGGATTTCTTCCAACTTGCTGTACTCATCGAGATAAGCTCGTTACCACTTTCTCATTTCATTGAGATACACACATTGGCAGACTATCTGACAAGTAGCATTCAGTGCCACAAAGTATTCAGCGAAACTTTGGAACCTGTTGTGGATTTCCTCCAACTTGTTCAAATCATCGAGATGAGCACTTTTCCACTTTCTCATTTCATTGAGCTGCACACATTGGCCAAATGGCATTCGCTGCTCGAAGGTATTCAGGGAAACTTTGGAACCTATTGTGGATTTCTTCCAACGTGCTGAACTAATCGAGATAAGCACGTTACCACTTCCTCATTTCATTGAGATACACACATTGGCAGAATATCAGCCAAATGGCATTCACTGCTCAAAGGTATTCAGGGAAACTTTGGAACCTTTGGTGGATTTCCTCCATTCTGCTGAACTCATTGAGATAAGCACTTTACCACTTTCTCATGTCATTGAGATACACACATTGGCAGGATATCAGCCAAATCCCATTCACTGCTCCAAGGTATTCGGAGAAACTTTGGAACCTTTTGTGGATTTCCTCCATTCTGCTGAAATCTTCGACATAAGCACTTTACCACTTCCTCATTTCATTGAGATACTCACTTTGGAAGAATATCAGCCAAGTGGCATTCAGTGCCACAAGGCATTCAGCGAAACTTAGAACCTTTTGTGGATTTCTTCCAACTTGCTCAACTGATCGAGACAACGACGTTACCCATTTCTCGTTTCATTGAGATACACACGTTGGCAGAATATCAGGCAAATGGCATTCACTGATCGAAGATCTTCAGAGAACCTTTGGAAACTATGGTGGGATTCCTCCATTCTGCTCAACTCTTTGAGATAAGCACTTTACCACATCCTCATTCCATTGAGATGCACACATTGGCAGATTATCAGCCAAGTGGCATTGAGTGCCACAATGTATTCAGCGAAACTTTGGAAACGACTGAGGGTTTCTTCCAACTTGCTGTACTCATCGAGATAAGCACTTTACCACTTTCTCATTTCTTGGAGATACACACAGTGGCAGAATATCAGCCAAATGGCATTCACTGCTCCAACGAATACAAAGAAACTTTGGGACCTATTGTGGATTTCTTCCAACATGCTGAACTCATCGAGATGTGCACTTTACCACTATCTCATTTCATTGAGATACACACATTGGCAGAGTATCAGCCAAATGGCATTCACCGCTCGAAGGTATTCAGAGAAAGTTTGGAACCGATTGTGGATTTCTTCCAACTTGCTCAACTCATCCAGATAAGCACGTTACCACTTTCTCATTTCATTGAGATACACACATTGGCAGAATATCAGTCAAATGGCATTCACTGCTCGATGGTATTCAGAGAAACAATGGAACCTTTTGTAGATTTCCTCCATTTTGCCGAACTCATCGAGATAAGCACTTTACCACTTTCTCATTTCATTGAGATACACACACTGCTAGAATTTCAGCCAAATGGCATTCACTGCTCGAAGGTATTCAGAGAAACTTTAGAAACGATTGAGCGTTTCTTCCAACTTGCTGAACTCATCGAGATAAGCACTTTACCACTTTCTCATTTCTTGCAGATACACACATTGGCAGAATATCAGCCAAATGGCATTCACTGCTCGAAGGTATTCAGAGAAACCTTGCAACATAATGTGGATTACATCCAACTTGCTGAACTCATCGAGATAAGCACTTTACCACTTTCTCATTTCGTTGAGATACACCCATTGGCAGAATATCAGCCAAATGGCATTCACTGCTCCAACGTATTCAGAGAAACTTTGGGACCTATTGTGGATATCTTCCAACATGCTGAACTCTTCGAGATAAGCACGTTACCAGTTTCTCATTTCGTTGAGATACACGCATTGGCAGAATATCAGCCAAATGCCGTTCACTGCTCGACGGTATTCAGAGATTCCTTGCAACATAATGTGGATTTCTTCCAACTTGCTGAACTCATCGAGATAAGCATTTTCCCACTATCTCATTTCATTGAGATACACACTTTGGCAGAATATCAGCCAAACGGCATTCACTGCTCGAAGGTATTCAGAGAAACAATGGAACCTTTTTTAGTTTTCCTCCATTTTGCCGAACTCATCGAGATATGCACTTTACCACTTTCTCATTTCAATGAGATACACACATTGGTAGAATATCAGCCAAATGGCATTCACTGCTCGAAGGTATTCAGAGAAACATTGCAACATAACGTGGATTTCTTCCAACTTGCTCAACTCATCGAGGTAAGCACTTTACCACTTTCTCATTTCATTCAGATACACACATTGGCAGAATATCAGCCAAATGGCATTCACGGCTCCAAGGTACACAGAGAAACTTTGGGACCTATTGTGGATTTCTTCCAACATGCTGACCTCATCGAGATGAGAACGTTACCACTTTCTCAATTCATAGAGATACACACATTGGCGGAATATCAGCCAAATGGCATTCACTGCTCGAAGGTATTCAGTGAAACTTTGGAACCTTTTGTGGATATCCTCCATTCTGCTGAACTCATCGAGATGAGCACGTTTCCACTTTCTCATTTCATTGAGATACACACATTGGCAGAATATCAGCCAAATGGCAGTCACTGCTCCAAGGTATTCAGGGAAACTTTGCATCCTATCGTGGATTTCCCCCAACATGCTGAACTCATCGAGATATGCACTTTAGCACTTTCTCATTTCATTGAGATACACACATTGGCAGAATATCAGCCAAATGGCATTCACTGCTCGAAGGTATTCAGAGCATCCTTGCTACATAATGTGGATTTCTTCCAACATGCTGTACTCATCGAGATAAGCATTTTCCCACTATCTCATTTCATTGAGATGCACACTTTGGCAGAATATCAGCCAAACGGCATTCACTGCTCGAAGGTATTCAGAGAAACAATGGAACCTTTTTTAGATTTCCTCCATTTTGCCGAACTCATCGAGATATGCACTTTACCACTTTCTCATTTCAATGAGATACACACATTGGTAGAATATCAGCCAAATGGCATTCACTGCTCGAAGGTATTCAGAGAAACATTGCAACATAACGTGGATTTCTTCCAACTTTGCTCAACTCATCGAGGTAAGCACTTTACCACTTTCTCATTTCATTGAGATACACACATTGGCAGAATATCAGCCAAATGGCATTCACGGCTCCAAGGTACACAGAGAAACTTTGGGACCTATTGTGGATTTCTTCCAACATGCTGACCACATCGAGATGAGAACGTTACCACTTTCTCATTTCATTGAGATACACACATTGGCAGAATATCAGCCAAATGGCATTCACTGCTCCAAGGTATTCAGAGAAACTTTGGGACCTATTGTGGATTTCCCCCAACATGCTGAACTCATCGAGATATGCACTTTAGCACATTCTCAATTCATTGAGATACACACATTGGCGGAATATCAGCCAAAAGGCATTCACTGCTCGAAGGTATTCAGAGAATCCTTGCTACATAATGTGGATTTCTTCCAACATGCTGTACTCATCGAGATAAGCATTTTCCCACTATCTCATTTCACTGAGATACACACTTTGGCAGAATATCAGCCAAACGGCATTCACTGCTCGTTGGTATTCAGGGAAACAATGGAACCTTTTTTAGATTTCCTCCATTTTGCCGAACTCATCGACATATACACTTTACCACTTTCTCATTTCATTGAGATACACATATTGGTAGAATAACAGTCAAATGGTATTCACTGCTCGAAGGTATTCAGAGAAACATTGCAACATAATGTTGATTTCTTCCAACTTGCTGAATACACCGAGATAAGCACTTTCCCACTTTCTCATTTCATTGAGATACACACATTGGCAGAACATCAGCCAAATGGCATTCACGGTTCCAAGGTATACAGAGAATCTTTGGGACCTCTTGTCGATTTCTTCCAACATGCTGAACTCATCGAGATATGCACTTTAGCACTTTCTCATTTCTTTGAAATACACACATTGGCAGAATATCAGCCAAATGGCATTCACTGCTCCAAAGTATTCAGAGAAACATTGCAACATAATGTGGATTTCTTCCAACTTTTTGAACTCATCGAGATAAGCACTTTACCACGTTCTCATTTCATTGAGATACACACATTGGCAGAATATCAGCCAAATGGAATTCACTGCTCGAAGGTATTCAGGGAAACTTTGGAACCTATTGTGGATTTCTTCCAACATGGTGAACTCATCGAGATAAGAACATTACCACTTTCTCATTTCATTGAGATACACACATTGGCGGAATATCAGCCAAATGCCATTCACTGCTCGACGGTATTCAGAGAATCCTTGCAACATAATGTGGATTTCTTCCAGCTTGCTGAACTCATCGAGATAAGCATTTTCCCACTATCTCATTTCATTGAGATACACACTTTGGCAGAATATCAGCCAAACGGCATTCACTGCTCGAAGGTATTCAGAGAAACAATGGAACCTTTTTTAGATTTCCTCCATTTTGCCGAACTCATCGAGATATGCACTTTACCACTTTCTCATTTCACTGAGATACACACATTGGCAGAATATCAGCCAAATGGCATTCACTGCTCGATGGTATTCAGAGAAACTTTGCAACATATGGTGGATTTCTTCCAACTTGCTGTACTCATCGAGATAAGCTCGTTACCACTTTCTCATTTCATTGAGATACACACATTGGCAGACTATCTGACAAGTAGCATTCAGTGCCACAATGTATTCAGCGAAACTTTGGAACCTGTTGTGGATTTCCTCCAACTTGTTCAAATCATCGAGATGAGCACTTTTCCACTTTCTCATTTCATTGAGCTGCACACATTGGCCGAATATCAGCCAAATGGCATTCGCTGCTCGAAGGCATTCAGGGAAACTTTGGAACCTATTGTGGATTTCTTCCAACGTGCTGAACTAATCGAGATAAGCACGTTACCACTTCCTCATTTCATTGAGATACACACATTGGCAGAATATCAGCCAAATGGCATTCACTGCTCAAAGGTATTCAGGGAAACTTTGGAACCTTTGGTGGATTTCCTCCATTCTGCTGAACTCATTGAGATAAGCACTTTACCACTTTCTCATGTCATTGAGATACACACATTGGCAGGATATCAGCCAAATCCCATTCACTGCTCCAAGGTATTCGGAGAAACTTTGGAACCTTTTGTGGATTTCCTCCATTCTGCTGAAATCTTCGACATAAGCACTTTACCACTTCCTGATTTCATTGAGATACTCACTTTGGAAGAATATCAGCCAAGTGGCATTCAGTGCCACAAGGCATTCAGCGAAACTTAGAACCTTTTGTGGATTTCTTCCAACTTGCTCAACTGATCGAGACAACGACGTTACCCATTTCTCGTTTCATTGAGATACACACGTTGGCAGAATATCAGGCAAATGGCATTCACTGATCGAAGATCTTCAGAGAACCTTTGGAAACTATGGTGGGATTCCTCCATTCTGCTCAACTCTTTGAGATAAGCACTTTACCACATCCTCATTTCATTGAGATGCACACATTGGCAGATTATCAGCCAAGTGGCATTGAGTGCCACAATGTATTCAGCGAAACTTTGGAAACGACTGAGGGTTTCTTCCAACTTGCTGTACTCATCGAGATAAGCACTTTACCACTTTCTCATTTCTTGGAGATACACACAGTGGCAGAATATCAGCCAAATGGCATTCACTGCTCCAACGAATACAGAGAAACTTTGGGACCTATTGTGGATTTCTTCCAACATGCTGAACTCATCGAGATATGCACTTTACCACTATCTCATGTCATTGAGCTGCACACATTGGCCGAATATCAGCCCAATGGCATTCACCGCTCGAAGGTATTCAGAGAAAGTTTGGAACCGATTGTGGATTTCTTCCAACTTGCTCAACTCATCCAGATAAGCACGTTACCACTTTCTCATTTCATTGAGATACACACATTGGCAGAATATCAGCCAAATGGCATTCACTGCTCGATGGTATTCAGAGAAACAATGGAACCTTTTGTAGATTTCCTCCATTTTGCCGAACTCATCGAGATAAGCACTTTACCACTTTCTCATTTCATTGAGATACACACACTGCTAGAACATCAGCCAAATGGCATTCACTGCTCGAAGGTATTCAGAGAAACTTTAGAAACGATTGAGCGTTTCTTCCAACTTGCTGAACTCATCGAGATAAGCACTTTACCACTTTCTCATTTCTTGCAGATACACACATTGGCAGAATATCAGCCAAATGGCATTCACTGCTCGAAGGTATTCAGAGAAACCTTGCAACATAATGTGGATTTCTTCCAACTTGCTGAACTCATCGAGATAAGCACTTTACCACTTTCTCATTTCATTGAGATACACCCATTGGCAGAATATCAGCCAAATTGCATTCACTGCTCCAACGTATTCAGAGAAACTTTGGGACCTATTGTGGATATCTTCCAACATGCTGAACTCTTCGAGATAAGCACGTTACCAGTTTCTCATTTCGTTGAGATACACGCATTGGCAGAATATCAGCCAAATGCCGTTCACTGCTCGAAGGTATTCAGGGAAACTTTGGAACCTATTGTGGATTTCTTCCAACATGCTGACCTCATCGAGATAAGCATGTTACCACTTTCTCATTTCATTGAGATACACACATTGGCAGAATGTCAGCCAAATGGCATTCACTGCTCGAAGGTATACAGAGAAACTTTGGAACCTTTGGTGGATTTCCTCCATTCTGCTGAGCTCATCGAGATAAGCACTTCACCACTTTCTCATTTCATTGAGATACACACATTGGCAGAATGTCAGCCAAATCCCATTCACTGCTCCAAGGTATTCGGAGAAACTTTGGGACCTATTGTGGATTTCCTCCAAGATGCTGAACTCATCGAGATATGCACTTTACCACGTTCTCATTTCTTGGAGATACACACATTGGCAGAATATCAGCCAAGTGGCATTGAGTGCCACAATGTATTCAGCGAAACTTTGGAAACGATTGAGGGTTTCTTCCAACTTGCTGTACTCATCGAGATAAGCACTTTACCACTTTCTCATTTCATTGAGATACACACATTTGCAGAATATCAGCCAAATGGCATTCACTGCTCGAAGGTATTCAGAGAAACCTTGCAACATAATGTGGATTTCTTCCAACTTGCTGAACTCATCGAGATGAGCACTTTTCCACTTTCTCATTTCATTGAGCTGCACACATTGGCAGAATATCAGCCAAATGGCATTCACTGCTCGAAGGTATTCAGAGAAACATTGCAACATAATGTGGATTTATTCCAACTTGCTGTACTCATCGAGATAAACTCGTTCCCACTTTCTCATTTCATTGAGATGCACACATTGGCAGAATATCAGCCAAATGGCATTCACTGCTCCAAGGTGTTCTGAGAAACTTTGGGACCTATTGTGAAATTCCTCCAACTTGCGGAACTCATCGAGATAAGCACATTACCACTTCCTGATTTCATTGAGATACACACATTGGCAAACTATCAGACAAGTAGCATTCAGGGCCACAAAGTATTCAGCGAAATTTTGGAACCTGTTGTGGATTTCCTCCAACCTGTTCAACTCATCGAGATGAGCACTTCTCCACTTTCTCATTTCACTGAGCTGCACACATTGGCAGAATATCAGCCAAATGGCATTCACTGCTCGAAGGTATTCAGGGAAACTTTGGAACCTATTGTCGATTTCTTCCAACATGCTGAACTCATCGAGATATGCACTTTACCACTTTCTCATTTCACTGAGATACACACATTGGCAGAATACCAGCCAAACGGCATTCACTGCTCGAAGGTATTCAGGGAAACTTTGGAACCTATTGTCGATTTCTTCCAACATGCGGAACTCATCGAGATATGCACTTTACCACTTTCTCATTTCACTGAGATACACACATTGGCAGAATATCAGCCAAATGGCATTCACTGCTCGATGGTATTCAGAGAAACTTTGCAACATATGGTGGATTTCTTCCAACTTGCTGTACTCATCGAGATAAGCTCGTTACCACTTTCTCATTTCATTGAGATACACACATTGGCAGACTATCTGACAAGTAGCATTCAGTGCCACAAAGTATTCAGCGAAACTTTGGAACCTGTTGTGGATTTCCTCCAACTTGTTCAAATCATCGAGATGAGCACTTTTCCACTTTCTCATTTCATTGAGCTGCACACATTGGCCGAATATCAGCCAAATGGCATTCGCTGCTCGAAGGTATTCAGGGAAACTTTGGAACCTATTGTGGATTTCTTCCAACGTGCTGAACTAATCGAGATAAGCACGTTACCACTTCCTCATTTCTTTGAGATACACACATTGGCAGAATATCAGCCAAATGGCATTCACTGCTCAAAGGTATTCAGGGAAACTTTGGAACCTTTGGTGGATTTCCTCCATTCTGCTGAACTCATTGAGATAAGCACTTTACCACTTTCTCATGTCATTGAGATACACACATTGGCAGGATATCAGCCAAATCCCATTCACTGCTCCAAGGTATTCGGAGAAACTTTGGAACCTTTTGTGGATTTCCTCCATTCTGCTGAAATCTTCGACATAAGCACTTTACCACTTCCTCATTTCATTGAGATACTCACTTTGGAAGAATATCAGCCAAGTGGCATTCAGTGCCACAAGGCATTCAGCGAAACTTAGAACCTTTTGTGGATTTCTTCCAACTTGCTCAACTGATCGAGACAACGACGTTACCCATTTCTCGTTTCATTGAGATACACACGTTGGCAGAATATCAGGCAAATGGCATTCACTGATCGAAGATCTTCAGAGAACCTTTGGAAACTATGGTGGGATTCCTCCATTCTGCTCAACTCTTTGAGATAAGCACTTTACCACATCCTCATTTCATTGAGATGCACACATTGGCAGATTATCAGCCAAGTGGCATTGAGTGCCACAATGTATTCAGCGAAACTTTGGAAACGACTGAGGGTTTCTTCCAACTTGCTGTACTCATCGAGATAAGCACTTTACCACTTTCTCATTTCTTGGAGATACACACAGTGGCAGAATATCAGCCAAATGGCATTCACTGCTCCAACGAATACAGAGAAACTTTGGGACCTATTGTGGATTTCTTCCAACATGCTGAACTCATCGAGATGTGCACTTTACCACTATCTCATTTCATTGAGATACACACATTGGCAGAGTATCAGCCAAATGGCATTCACCGCTCGAAGGTATTCAGAGAAAGTTTGGAACCGATTGTGGATTTCTTCCAACTTGCTCAACTCATCCAGATAAGCACGTTACCACTTTCTCATTTCATTGAGATACACACATTGGCAGAATATCAGCCAAATGGCATTCACTGCTCGATGGTATTCAGAGAAACAATGGAACCTTTTGTAGATTTCCTCCATTTTGCCGAACTCATCGAGATAAGCACTTTACCACTTTCTCATTTCATTGAGATACACACACTGCTAGAACATCAGCCAAATGGCATTCACTGCTCGAAGGTATTCAGAGAAACTTTAGAAACGATTGAGCGTTTCTTCCAACTTGCTGAACTCATCGAGATAAGCACTTTACCACTTTCTCATTTCTTGCAGATACACACATTGGCAGAATATCAGCCAAATGGCATTCACTGCTCGAAGGTATTCAGAGAAACCTTGCAACATAATGTGGATTTCTTCCAACTTGCTGAACTCATCGAGATAAGCACTTTACCACTTTCTCATTTCATTGAGATACACCCATTGGCAGAATATCAGCCAAATGGCATTCACTGCTCCAACGTATTCAGAGAAACTTTGGGACCTATTGTGGATATCTTCCAACATGCTGAACTCTTCGAGATAAGCACGTTACCAGTTTCTCATTTCGTTGAGATACACGCATTGGCAGAATATCAGCCAAATGCCGTTCACTGCTCGAAGGTATTCAGGGAAACTTTGGAACCTATTGTGGATTTCTTCCAACATGCTGACCTCATCGAGATAAGCATGTTACCACTTTCTCATTTCATTGAGATACACACATTGGCAGAATGTCAGCCAAATGGCATTCACTGCTCGAAGGTATTCAGAGAAACTTTGGAACCTTTGGTGGATTTCCTCCATTCTGCTGAGCTCATCGAGATAAGCACTTCACCACTTTCTCATTTCATTGAGATACACACATTGGCAGAATGTCAGCCAAATCCCATTCACTGCTCCAAGGTATTCGGAGAAACTTTGGGACCTATTGTGGATTTCCTCCAACATGCTGAACTCATCGAGATATGCACTTTACCACGTTCTCATTTCTTGGAGATACACACATTGGCAGAATATCAGCCAAGTGGCATTGAGTGCCACAATGTATTCAGCGAAACTTTGGAAACGATTGAGGGTTTCTTCCAACTTGCTGTACTCATCGAGATAAGCACTTTACCACTTTCTCATTTCATTGAGATACACACATTTGCAGAATATCAGCCAAATGGCATTCACTGCTCGAAGGTATTCAGAGAAACCTTGCAACATAATGTGGATTTCTTCCAACTTGCTGAACTCATCGAGATGAGCACTTTTCCACTTTCTCATTTCATTGAGCTGCACACATTGGCAGAATATCAGCCAAATGGCATTCACTGCTCGAAGGTATTCAGAGAAACATTGCAACATAATGTGTATTTATTCCAACTTGCTGTACTCATCGAGATAAACTCGTTCCCACTTTCTCATTTCATTGAGATGCACACATTGGCAGAATATCAGCCAAATGGCATTCACTGCTCCAAGGTGTTCTGAGAAACTTTGGGACCTATTGTGAAATTCCTCCAACTTGCGGAACTCATCGAGATAAGCACATTACCACTTCCTGATTTCATTGAGATACACACATTGGCAGACTATCAGACAAGTAGCATTCAGTGCCACAAAGTATTCAGCGAAATTTTGGAACCTGTTGTAGATTTCCTCCAACCTGTTCAACTCATCGAGATGAGCACTTCTCCACTTTCTCATTTCACTGAGCTGCACACATTGGCAGAATATCAGCCAAATGGCATTCACTGCTCGAAGGTATTCAGGGAAGCTTTGGAACCTATTGTCGATTTCTTCCAACATGCTGAACTCATCGAGATATGCACTTTACCACTTTCTCATTTCACTGAGATACACACATTGGCAGAATACCAGCCAAACGGCATTCACTGCTCGAAGGTATTCAGGGAAACCTTGGAACCTATTGTCGATTTCTTCCAACATGCGGAACTCATCGAGATATGCACTTTACCACTTTCTCATTTCACTGAGATACACACATTGGCAGAATATCAGCCAAATGGCATTCACTGCTCGATGGTATTCAGAGAAACTTTGCAACATATGGTGGATTTCTTCCAACTTGCTGTACTCATCGAGATAAGCTCGTTACCACTTTCTCATTTCATTGAGATACACACATTGGCAGACTATCTGACAAGTAGCATTCAGTGCCACAAAGTATTCAGCGAAACTTTGGAACCTGTTGTGGATTTCCTCCAACTTGTTCAAATCATCGAGATGAGCACTTTTCCACTTTCTCATTTCATTGAGCTGCACACATTGGCCGAATATCAGCCAAATGGCATTCGCTGCTCGAAGGTATTCAGGGAAACTTTGGAACCTATTGTGGATTTCTTCCAACGTGCTGAACTAATCGAGATAAGCACGTTACCACTTCCTCATTTCTTTGAGATACACACATTGGCAGAATATCAGCCAAATGGCATTCACTGCTCAAAGGTATTCAGGGAAACTTTGGAACCTTTGGTGGATTTCCTCCATTCTGCTGAACTCATTGAGATAAGCACTTTACCACTTTCTCATGTCATTGAGATACACACATTGGCAGGATATCAGCCAAATCCCATTCACTGCTCCAAGGTATTCGGAGAAACTTTGGAACCTTTTGTGGATTTCCTCCATTCTGCTGAAATCTTCGACATAAGCACTTTACCACTTCCTCATTTCATTGAGATACTCACTTTGGAAGAATATCAGCCAAGTGGCATTCAGTGCCACAAGGCATTCAGCGAAACTTAGAACCTTTTGTGGATTTCTTCCAACTTGCTCAACTGATCGAGACAACGACGTTACCCATTTCTCGTTTCATTGAGATACACACGTTGGCAGAATATCAGGCAAATGGCATTCACTGATCGAAGATCTTCAGAGAACCTTTGGAAACTATGGTGGGATTCCTCCATTCTGCTCAACTCTTTGAGATAAGCACTTTACCACATCCTCATTTCATTGAGATGCACACATTGGCAGATTATCAGCCAAGTGGCATTGAGTGCCACAATGTATTCAGCGAAACTTTGGAAACGACTGAGGGTTTCTTCCAACTTGCTGTACTCATCGAGATAAGCACTTTACCACTTTCTCATTTCTTGGAGATACACACAGTGGCAGAATATCAGCCAAATGGCATTCACTGCTCCAACGAATACAGAGAAACTTTGGGACCTATTGTGGATTTCTTCCAACATGCTGAACTCATCGAGATGTGCACTTTACCACTATCTCATTTCATTGAGATACACACATTGGCAGAGTATCAGCCAAATGGCATTCACCGCTCGAAGGTATTCAGAGAAAGTTTGGAATCGATTGTGGATTTCTTCCAACTTGCTCAACTCATCCAGATAAGCACGTTACCACTTTCTCATTTCATTGAGATACACACATTGGCAGAATATCAGCCAAATGGCATTCACTGCTCGATGGTATTCAGAGAAACAATGGAACCTTTTGTAGATTTCCTCCATTTTGCCGAACTCATCGAGATAAGCACTTTACCACTTTCTCATTTCATTGAGATACACACACTGCTAGAACATCAGCCAAATGGCATTCACTGCTCGAAGGTATTCAGAGAAACTTTAGAAACGATTGAGCGTTTCTTCCAACTTGCTGAACTCATCGAGATAAGCACTTTACCACTTTCTCATTTCTTGCAGATACACACATTGGCAGAATATCAGCCAAATGGCATTCACTGCGCGAAGGTATTCAGAGAAACCTTGCAACATAATGTGGATTTCTTCCAACTTGCTGAACTCATCGAGATAAGCACTTTACCACTTTCTCATTTCATTGAGATACACCCATTGGCAGAATATCAGCCAAATGGCATTCACTGCTCCAAGGTATTCAGAGAAACTTTGGGACCTATTGTGGATATCTTCCAACATGCTGAACTCTTCGAGATAAGCACGTTACCAGTTTCTCATTTCGTTGAGATACACGCATTGGCAGAATATCAGCCAAATGCCGTTCACTGCTCGAAGGTATTCAGGGAAACTTTGGAACCTATTGTGGATTTCTTCCAACATGCTGACCTCATCGAGATAAGCATGTTACCACTTTCTCATTTCATTGAGATACACACATTGGCAGAATGTCAGCCAAATGGCATTCACTGCTCGAAGGTATTCAGAGAAACTTTGGAACCTTTGGTGGATTTCCTCCATTCTGCTGAGCTCATCGAGATAAGCACTTCACCACTTTCTCATTTCATTGAGATACACACATTGGCAGAATGTCAGCCAAATCCCATTCACTGCTCCAAGGTATTCGGAGAAACTTTGGGACCTATTGTGGATTTCCTCCAACATGCTGAACTCATCGAGATATGCACTTTACCACGTTCTCATTTCTTGGAGATACACACATTGGCAGAATATCAGCCAAGTGGCATTGAGTGCCACAATGTATTCAGCGAAACTTTGGAAACGATTGAGGGTTTCTTCCAACTTGCTGTACTCATCGAGATAAGCACTTTACCACTTTCTCATTTCATTGAGATACACACATTTGCAGAATATCAGCCAAATGGCATTCACTGCTCGAAGGTATTCAGAGAAACCTTGCAACATAATGTGGATTTCTTCCAACTTGCTGAACTCATCGAGATGAGCACTTTTCCACTTTCTCATTTCATTGAGCTGCACACATTGGCAGAATATCAGCCAAATGGCATTCACTGCTCGAAGGTATTCAGAGAAACATTGCAACATAATGTGGATTTATTCCAACTTGCTGTACTCATCGAGATAAACTCGTTCCCACTTTCTCATTTCATTGAGATGCACACATTGGCAGAATATCAGCCAAATGGCATTCACTGCTCCAAGGTGTTCTGAGAAACTTTGGGACCTATTGTGAAATTCCTCCAACTTGCGGAACTCATCGAGATAAGCACATTACCACTTCCTGATTTCATTGAGATACACACATTGGCAGACTATCAGACAAGTAGCATTCAGTGCCACAAAGTATTCAGCGAAATTTTGGAACCTGTTGTAGATTTCCTCCAACCTGTTCAACTCATCGAGATGAGCACTTCTCCACTTTCTCATTTCACTGAGCTGCACACATTGGCAGAATATCAGCCAAATGGCATTCACTGCTCGAAGGTATTCAGGGAAGCTTTGGAACCTATTGTCGATTTCTTCCAACATGCTGAACTCATCGAGATATGCACTTTACCACTTTCTCATTTCACTGAGATACACACATTGGCAGAATACCAGCCAAACGGCATTCACTGCTCGAAGGTATTCAGGGAAACTTTGGAACCTATTGTCGATTTCTTCCAACATGCGGAACTCATCGAGATATGCACTTTACCACTTTCTCATTTCACTGAGATACACACATTGGCAGAATATCAGCCAAATGGCATTCACTGCTCGATGGTATTCAGAGAAACTTTGCAACATATGGTGGATTTCTTCCAACTTGCTGTACTCATCGAGATAAGCTCGTTACCACTTTCTCATTTCATTGAGATACACACATTGGCAGACTATCTGACAAGTAGCATTCAGTGCCACAAAGTATTCAGCGAAACTTTGGAACCTGTTGTGGATTTCCTCCAACTTGTTCAAATCATCGAGATGAGCACTTTTCCACTTTCTCATTTCATTGAGCTGCACACATTGGCCAAATGGCATTCGCTGCTCGAAGGTATTCAGGGAAACTTTGGAACCTATTGTGGATTTCTTCCAACGTGCTGAACTAATCGAGATAAGCACGTTACCACTTCCTCATTTCATTGAGATACACACATTGGCAGAATATCAGCCAAATGGCATTCACTGCTCAAAGGTATTCAGGGAAACTTTGGAACCTTTGGTGGATTTCCTCCATTCTGCTGAACTCATTGAGATAAGCACTTTACCACTTTCTCATGTCATTGAGATACACACATTGGCAGGATATCAGCCAAATCCCATTCACTGCTCCAAGGTATTCGGAGAAACTTTGGAACCTTTTGTGGATTTCCTCCATTCTGCTGAAATCTTCGACATAAGCACTTTACCACTTCCTCATTTCATTGAGATACTCACTTTGGAAGAATATCAGCCAAGTGGCATTCAGTGCCACAAGGCATTCAGCGAAACTTAGAACCTTTTGTGGATTTCTTCCAACTTGCTCAACTGATCGAGACAACGACGTTACCCATTTCTCGTTTCATTGAGATACACACGTTGGCAGAATATCAGGCAAATGGCATTCACTGATCGAAGATCTTCAGAGAACCTTTGGAAACTATGGTGGGATTCCTCCATTCTGCTCAACTCTTTGAGATAAGCACTTTACCACATCCTCATTCCATTGAGATGCACACATTGGCAGATTATCAGCCAAGTGGCATTGAGTGCCACAATGTATTCAGCGAAACTTTGGAAACGACTGAGGGTTTCTTCCAACTTGCTGTACTCATCGAGATAAGCACTTTACCACTTTCTCATTTCTTGGAGATACACACAGTGGCAGAATATCAGCCAAATGGCATTCACTGCTCCAACGAATACAGAGAAACTTTGGGACCTATTGTGGATTTCTTCCAACATGCTGAACTCATCGAGATGTGCACTTTACCACTATCTCATTTCATTGAGATACACACATTGGCAGAGTATCAGCCAAATGGCATTCACCGCTCGAAGGTATTCAGAGAAAGTTTGGAACCGATTGTGGATTTCTTCCAACTTGCTCAACTCATCCAGATAAGCACGTTACCACTTTCTCATTTCATTGAGATACACACATTGGCAGAATATCAGTCAAATGGCATTCACTGCTCGATGGTATTCAGAGAAACAATGGAACCTTTTGTAGATTTCCTCCATTTTGCCGAACTCATCGAGATAAGCACTTTACCACTTTCTCATTTCATTGAGATACACACACTGCTAGAATTTCAGCCAAATGGCATTCACTGCTCGAAGGTATTCAGAGAAACTTTAGAAACGATTGAGCGTTTCTTCCAACTTGCTGAACTCATCGAGATAAGCACTTTACCACTTTCTCATTTCTTGCAGATACACACATTGGCAGAATATCAGCCAAATGGCATTCACTGCTCGAAGGTATTCAGAGAAACCTTGCAACATAATGTGGATTACATCCAACTTGCTGAACTCATCGAGATAAGCACTTTACCACTTTCTCATTTCGTTGAGATACACCCATTGGCAGAATATCAGCCAAATGGCATTCACTGCTCCAACGTATTCAGAGAAACTTTGGGACCTATTGTGGATATCTTCCAACATGCTGAACTCTTCGAGATAAGCACGTTACCAGTTTCTCATTTCGTTGAGATACACGCATTGGCAGAATATCAGCCAAATGCCGTTCACTGCTCGACGGTATTCAGAGATTCCTTGCAACATAATGTGGATTTCTTCCAACTTGCTGAACTCATCGAGATAAGCATTTTCCCACTATCTCATTTCATTGAGATACACACTTTGGCAGAATATCAGCCAAACGGCATTCACTGCTCGAAGGTATTCAGAGAAACAATGGAACCTTTTTTAGTTTTCCTCCATTTTGCCGAACTCATCGAGATATGCACTTTACCACTTTCTCATTTCAATGAGATACACACATTGGTAGAATATCAGCCAAATGGCATTCACTGCTCGAAGGTATTCAGAGAAACATTGCAACATAACGTGGATTTCTTCCAACTTGCTCAACTCATCGAGGTAAGCACTTTACCACTTTCTCATTTCATTCAGATACACACATTGGCAGAATATCAGCCAAATGGCATTCACGGCTCCAAGGTACACAGAGAAACTTTGGGACCTATTGTGGATTTCTTCCAACATGCTGACCTCATCGAGATGAGAACGTTACCACTTTCTCAATTCATAGAGATACACACATTGGCGGAATATCAGCCAAATGGCATTCACTGCTCGAAGGTATTCAGTGAAACTTTGGAACCTTTTGTGGATTTCCTCCATTCTGCTGAACTCATCGAGATGAGCACGTTTCCACTTTCTCATTTCATTGAGATACACACATTGGCAGAATATCAGCCAAATGGCAGTCACTGCTCCAAGGTATTCAGAGAAACTTTGCATCCTATCGTGGATTTCCCCCAACATGCTGAACTCATCGAGATATGCACTTTAGCACTTTCTCATTTCATTGAGATACACACATTGGCAGAATATCAGCCAAATGGCATTCACTGCTCGAAGGTATTCAGAGCATCCTTGCTACATAATGTGGATTTCTTCCAACATGCTGTACTCATCGAGATAAGCATTTTCCCACTATCTCATTTCATTGAGATGCACACTTTGGCAGAATATCAGCCAAACGGCATTCACTGCTCGAAGGTATTCAGAGAAACAATGGAACCTTTTTTAGATTTCCTCCATTTTGCCGAACTCATCGAGATATGCACTTTACCACTTTCTCATTTCAATGAGATACACACATTGGTAGAATATCAGCCAAATGGCATTCACTGCTCGAAGGTATTCAGAGAAACATTGCAACATAACGTGGATTTCTTCCAACTTTGCTCAACTCATCGAGGTAAGCACTTTACCACTTTCTCATTTCATTGAGATACACACATTGGCAGAATATCAGCCAAATGGCATTCACGGCTCCAAGGTACACAGAGAAACTTTGGGACCTATTGTGGATTTCTTCCAACATGCTGACCACATCGAGATGAGAACGTTACCACTTTCTCATTTCATTGAGATACACACATTGGCAGAATATCAGCCAAATGGCATTCACTGCTCCAAGGTATTCAGAGAAACTTTGGGACCTATTGTGGATTTCCCCCAACATGCTGAACTCATCGAGATATGCACTTTAGCACATTCTCAATTCATTGAGATACACACATTGGCGGAATATCAGCCAAAAGGCATTCACTGCTCGAAGGTATTCAGAGAATCCTTGCTACATAATGTGGATTTCTTCCAACATGCTGTACTCATCGAGATAAGCATTTTCCCACTATCTCATTTCACTGAGATACACACTTTGGCAGAATATCAGCCAAACGGCATTCACTGCTCGTTGGTATTCAGGGAAACAATGGAACCTTTTTTAGATTTCCTCCATTTTGCCGAACTCATCGACATATACACTTTACCACTTTCTCATTTCATTGAGATACACATATTGGTAGAATAACAGTCAAATGGTATTCACTGCTCGAAGGTATTCAGAGAAACATTGCAACATAATGTTGATTTCTTCCAACTTGCTGAATACACCGAGATAAGCACTTTCCCACTTTCTCATTTCATTGAGATACACACATTGGCAGAACATCAGCCAAATGGCATTCACGGTTCCAAGGTATACAGAGAATCTTTGGGACCTCTTGTCGATTTCTTCCAACATGCTGAACTCATCGAGATATGCACTTTAGCACTTTCTCATTTCTTTGAAATACACACATTGGCAGAATATCAGCCAAATGGCATTCACTGCTCCAAAGTATTCAGAGAAACATTGCAACATAATGTGGATTTCTTCCAACTTTTTGAACTCATCGAGATAAGCACTTTACCACGTTCTCATTTCATTGAGATACACACATTGGCAGAATATCAGCCAAATGGAATTCACTGCTCGAAGGTATTCAGGGAAACTTTGGAACCTATTGTGGATTTCTTCCAACATGGTGAACTCATCGAGATAAGAACATTACCACTTTCTCATTTCATTGAGATACACACATTGGCGGAATATCAGCCAAATGCCATTCACTGCTCGACGGTATTCAGAGAATCCTTGCAACATAATGTGGATTTCTTCCAGCTTGCTGAACTCATCGAGATAAGCATTTTCCCACTATCTCATTTCATTGAGATACACACTTTGGCAGAATATCAGCCAAACGGCATTCACTGCTCGAAGGTATTCAGAGAAACAATGGAACCTTTTTTAGATTTCCTCCATTTTGCCGAACTCATCGAGATATGCACTTTACCACTTTCTCATTTCACTGAGATACACACATTGGCAGAATATCAGCCAAATGGCATTCACTGCTCGATGGTATTCAGAGAAACTTTGCAACATATGGTGGATTTCTTCCAACTTGCTGTACTCATCGAGATAAGCTCGTTACCACTTTCTCATTTCATTGAGATACACACATTGGCAGACTATCTGACAAGTAGCATTCAGTGCCACAATGTATTCAGCGAAACTTTGGAACCTGTTGTGGATTTCCTCCAACTTGTTCAAATCATCGAGATGAGCACTTTTCCACTTTCTCATTTCATTGAGCTGCACACATTGGCCGAATATCAGCCAAATGGCATTCGCTGCTCGAAGGTATTCAGGGAAACTTTGGAACCTATTGTGGATTTCTTCCAACGTGCTGAACTAATCGAGATAAGCACGTTACCACTTCCTCATTTCATTGAGATACACACATTGGCAGAATATCAGCCAAATGGCATTCACTGCTCAAAGGTATTCAGGGAAACTTTGGAACCTTTGGTGGATTTCCTCCATTCTGCTGAACTCATTGAGATAAGCACTTTACCACTTTCTCATGTCATTGAGATACACACATTGGCAGGATATCAGCCAAATCCCATTCACTGCTCCAAGGTATTCGGAGAAACTTTGGAACCTTTTGTGGATTTCCTCCATTCTGCTGAAATCTTCGACATAAGCACTTTACCACTTCCTGATTTCATTGAGATACTCACTTTGGAAGAATATCAGCCAAGTGGCATTCAGTGCCACAAGGCATTCAGCGAAACTTAGAACCTTTTGTGGATTTCTTCCAACTTGCTCAACTGATCGAGACAACGACGTTACCCATTTCTCGTTTCATTGAGATACACACGTTGGCAGAATATCAGGCAAATGGCATTCACTGATCGAAGATCTTCAGAGAACCTTTGGAAACTATGGTGGGATTCCTCCATTCTGCTCAACTCTTTGAGATAAGCACTTTACCACATCCTCATTTCATTGAGATGCACACATTGGCAGATTATCAGCCAAGTGGCATTGAGTGCCACAATGTATTCAGCGAAACTTTGGAAACGACTGAGGGTTTCTTCCAACTTGCTGTACTCATCGAGATAAGCACTTTACCACTTTCTCATTTCTTGGAGATACACACAGTGGCAGAATATCAGCCAAATGGCATTCACTGCTCCAACGAATACAGAGAAACTTTGGGACCTATTGTGGATTTCTTCCAACATGCTGAACTCATCGAGATCTGCACTTTACCACTATCTCATTTCATTGAGCTGCACACATTGGCCGAATATCAGCCCAATGGCATTCACCGCTCGAAGGTATTCAGAGAAAGTTTGGAACCGATTGTGGATTTCTTCCAACTTGCTCAACTCATCCAGATAAGCACGTTACCACTTTCTCATTTCATTGAGATACACACATTGGCAGAATATCAGCCAAATGGCATTCACTGCTCGATGGTATTCAGAGAAACAATGGAACCTTTTGTAGATTTCCTCCATTTTGCCGAACTCATCGAGATAAGCACTTTACCACTTTCTCATTTCATTGAGATACACACACTGCTAGAACATCAGCCAAATGGCATTCACTGCTCGAAGGTATTCAGAGAAACTTTAGAAACGATTGAGCGTTTCTTCCAACTTGCTGAACTCATCGAGATAAGCACTTTACCACTTTCTCATTTCTTGCAGATACACACATTGGCAGAATATCAGCCAAATGGCATTCACTGCTCGAAGGTATTCAGAGAAACCTTGCAACATAATGTGGATTTCTTCCAACTTGCTGAACTCATCGAGATAAGCACTTTACCACTTTCTCATTTCATTGAGATACACCCATTGGCAGAATATCAGCCAAATTGCATTCACTGCTCCAATGTATTCAGAGAAACTTTGGGACCTATTGTGGATATCTTCCAACATGCTGAACTCTTCGAGATAAGCACGTTACCAGTTTCTCATTTCGATGAGATACACGCATTGGCAGAATATCAGCCAAATGCCGTTCACTGCTCGAAGGTATTCAGGGAAACTTTGGAACCTATTGTGGATTTCTTCCAACATGCTGACCTCATCGAGATAAGCATGTTACCACTTTCTCATTTCATTGAGATACACACATTGGCAGAATGTCAGCCAAATGGCATTCACTGCTCGAAGGTATTCAGAGAAACTTTGGAACCTTTGGTGGATTTCCTCCATTCTGCTGAGCTCATCGAGATAAGCACTTCACCACTTTCTCATTTCATTGAGATACACACATTGGCAGAATGTCAGCCAAATCCCATTCACTGCTTCAAGGTATTCGGAGAAACTTTGGGACCTATTGTGGATTTCCTCCAAGATGCTGAACTCATCGAGATATGCACTTTACCACGTTCTCATTTCTTGGAGATACACACATTGGCAGAATATCAGCCAAGTGGCATTGAGTGCCACAATGTATTCAGCGAAACTTTGGAAACGATTGAGGGTTTCTTCCAACTTGCTGTACTCATCGAGATAAGCACTTTACCACTTTCTCATTTCATTGAGATACACATATTTGCAGAATATCAGCCAAATGGAATTCACTGCTCGAAGGTATTCAGAGAAACCTTGCAACATAATGTGGATTTCTTCCAACTTGCTGAACTCATCGAGATGAGCACTTTTCCACTTTCTCATTTCATTGAGCTGCACACATTGGCAGAATATCAGCCAAATGGCATTCACTGCTCGAAGGTATTCAGAGAAACATTGCAACATAATGTGGATTTATTCCAACTTGCTGTACTCATCGAGATAAACTCGTTCCCACTTTCTCATTTCATTGAGATGCACACATTGGCAGAATATCAGCCAAATGGCATTCACTGCTCCAAGGTGTTCTGAGAAACTTTGGGACCTATTGTGAAATTCCTCCAACTTGCGGAACTCATCGAGATAAGCACATTACCACTTCCTGATTTCATTGAGATACACACATTGGCAGACTATCAGACAAGTAGCATTCAGTGCCACAAAGTATTCAGCGAAATTTTGGAACCTGTTGTGGATTTCCTCCAACCTGTTCAACTCATCGAGATGAGCACTTCTCCACTTTCTCATTTCACTGAGCTGCACACATTGGCAGAATATCAGCCAAATGGCATTCACTGCTCGAAGGTATTCAGGGAAACTTTGGAACCTATTGTCGATTTCTTCCAACATGCTGAACTCATCGAGATATGCACTTTACCACTTTCTCATTTCACTGAGATACACACATTGGCAGAATACCAGCCAAACGGCATTCACTGCTCGAAGGTATTCAGGGAAACTTTGGAACCTATTGTCGATTTCTTCCAACATGCGGAACTCATCGAGATATGCACTTTACCACTTTCTCATTTCACTGAGATACACACATTGGCAGAATATCAGCCAAATGGCATTCACTGCTCGATGGTATTCAGAGAAACTTTGCAACATATGGTGGATTTCTTCCAACTTGCTGTACTCATCGAGATAAGCTCGTTACCACTTTCTCATTTCATTGAGATACACACATTGGCAGACTATCTGACAAGTAGCATTCAGTGCCACAATGTATTCAGCGAAACTTTGGAACCTGTTGTGGATTTCCTCCAACTTGTTCAAATCATCGAGATGAGCACTTTTCCACTTTCTCATTTCATTGAGCTGCACACATTGGCCGAATATCAGCCAAATGGCATTCGCTGCTCGAAGGTATTCAGGGAAACTTTGGAACCTATTCTGGATTTCTTCCAACGTGCTGAACTAATCGAGATAAGCACGTTACCACTTCCTCATTTCTTTGAGATACACACATTGGCAGAATATCAGCCAAATGGCATTCACTGCTCAAAGGTATTCAGGGAAACTTTGGAACCTTTGGTGGATTTCCTCCATTCTGCTGAACTCATTGAGATAAGCACTTTACCACTTTCTCATGTCATTGAGATACACACATTGGCAGGATATCAGCCAAATCCCATTCACTGCTCCAAGGTATTCGGAGAAACTTTGGAACCTTTTGTGGATTTCCTCCATTCTGCTGAAATCTTCGACATAAGCACTTTACCACTTCCTGATTTCATTGAGATACTCACTTTGGAAGAATATCAGCCAAGTGGCATTCAGTGCCACAAGGCATTCAGCGAAACTTAGAACCTTTTGTGGATTTCTTCCAACTTGCTCAACTGATCGAGACAACGACGTTACCCATTTCTCGTTTCATTGAGATACACACGTTGGCAGAATATCAGGCAAATGGCATTCACTGATCGAAGATCTTCAGAGAACCTTTGGAAACTATGGTGGGATTCCTCCATTCTGCTCAACTCTTTGAGATAAGCACTTTACCACATCCTCATTTCATTGAGATGCACACATTGGCAGATTATCAGCCAAGTGGCATTGAGTGCCACAATGTATTCAGCGAAACTTTGGAAACGACTGAGGGTTTCTTCCAACTTGCTGTACTCATCGAGATAAGCACTTTACCACTTTCTCATTTCTTGGAGATACACACAGTGGCAGAATATCAGCCAAATGGCATTCACTGCTCCAACGAATACAGAGAAACTTTGGGACCTATTGTGGATTTCTTCCAACATGCTGAACTCATCGAGATATGCACTTTACCACTATCTCATTTCATTGAGATACACACATTGGCAGAGTATCAGCCAAATGGCATTCACCGCTCGAAGGTATTCAGAGAAAGTTTGGAACCGATTGTGGATTTCTTCCAACTTGCTCAACTCATCCAGATAAGCACGTTACCACTTTCTCATTTCTTTGAGATACACACATTGGCAGAATATCAGCCAAATGGCATTCACTGCTCGATGGTATTCAGAGAAACAATGGAACCTTTTGTAGATTTCCTCCATTTTGCCGAACTCATCGAGATAAGCACTTTACCACTTTCTCATTTCATTGAGATACACACACTGCTAGAACATCAGCCAAATGGCATTCACTGCTCGAAGGTATTCAGAGAAACTTTAGAAACGATTGAGCGTTTCTTCCAACTTGCTGAACTCATCGAGATAAGCACTTTACCACTTTCTCATTTCTTGCAGATACACACATTGGCAGAATATCAGCCAAATGGCATTCACTGCTCGAAGGTATTCAGAGAAACCTTGCAACATAATGTGGATTTCTTCCAACTTGCTGAACTCATCGAGATAAGCACTTTACCACTTTCTCATTTCATTGAGATACACCCATTGGCAGAATATCAGCCAAATGGCATTCACTGCTCCAACGTATTCAGAGAAACTTTGGGACCTATTGTGGATATCTTCCAACATGCTGAACTCTTCGAGATAAGCACGTTACCAGTTTCTCATTTCGTTGAGATACACGCATTGGCAGAATATCAGCCAAATGCCGTTCACTGCTCGAAGGTATTCAGGGAAACTTTGGAACCTATTGTGGATTTCTTCCAACATGCTGACCTCATCGAGATAAGCATGTTACCACTTTCTCATTTCATTGAGATACACACATTGGCAGAATGTCAGCCAAATGACATTCACTGCTCGAAGGTATTCAGAGAAACTTTGGAACCTTTGGTGGATTTCCTCCATTCTGCTGAGCTCATCGAGATAAGCACTTCACCACTTTCTCATTTCATTGAGATACACACATTGGCAGAATGTCAGCCAAATCCCATTCACTGCTCCAAGGTATTCGGAGAAACTTTGGGACCTATTGTGGATTTCCTCCAACATGCTGAACTCATCGAGATATGCACTTTACCACGTTCTCATTTCTTGGAGATACACACATTGGCAGAATATCAGCCAAGTGGCATTGAGTGCCACAATGTATTCAGCGAAACTTTGGAAACGATTGAGGGTTTCTTCCAACTTGCTGTACTCATCGAGATAAGCACTTTACCACTTTCTCATTTCATTGAGATACACACATTTGCAGAATATCAGCCAAATGGCATTCACTGCTCGAAGGTATTCAGAGAAACCTTGCAACATAATGTGGATTTCTTCCAACTTGCTGAACTCATCGAGATGAGCACTTTTCCACTTTCTCATTTCATTGAGCTGCACACATTGGCAGAATATCAGCCAAATGGCATTCACTGCTCGAAGGTATTCAGAGAAACATTGCAACATAATGTGTATTTATTCCAACTTGCTGTACTCATCGAGATAAACTCGTTCCCACTTTCTCATTTCATTGAGATGCACACATTGGCAGAATATCAGCCAAATGGCATTCACTGCTCCAAGGTGTTCTGAGAAACTTTGGGACCTATTGTGAAATTCCTCCAACTTGCGGAACTCATCGAGATAAGCACATTACCACTTCCTGATTTCATTGAGATACACACATTGGCAGACTATCAGACAAGTAGCATTCAGTGCCACAAAGTATTCAGCGAAATTTTGGAACCTGTTGTAGATTTCCTCCAACCTGTTCAACTCATCGAGATGAGCACTTCTCCACTTTCTCATTTCACTGAGCTGCACACATTGGCAGAATATCAGCCAAATGGCATTCACTGCTCGAAGGTATTCAGGGAAGCTTTGGAACCTATTGTCGATTTCTTCCAACATGCTGAACTCATCGAGATATGCACTTTACCACTTTCTCATTTCACTGAGATACACACATTGGCAGAATACCAGCCAAACGGCATTCACTGCTCGAAGGTATTCAGGGAAACCTTGGAACCTATTGTCGATTTCTTCCAACATGCGGAACTCATCGAGATATGCACTTTACCACTTTCTCATTTCACTGAGATACACACATTGGCAGAATATCAGCCAAATGGCATTCACTGCTCGATGGTATTCAGAGAAACTTTGCAACATATGGTGGATTTCTTCCAACTTGCTGTACTCATCGAGATAAGCTCGTTACCACTTTCTCATTTCATTGAGATACACACATTGGCAGACTATCTGACAAGTAGCATTCAGTGCCACAAAGTATTCAGCGAAACTTTGGAACCTGTTGTGGATTTCCTCCAACTTGTTCAAATCATCGAGATGAGCACTTTTCCACTTTCTCATTTCATTGAGCTGCACACATTGGCCGAATATCAGCCAAATGGCATTCGCTGCTCGAAGGTATTCAGGGAAACTTTGGAACCTATTGTGGATTTCTTCCAACGTGCTGAACTAATCGAGATAAGCACGTTACCACTTCCTCATTTCTTTGAGATACACACATTGGCAGAATATCAGCCAAATGGCATTCACTGCTCAAAGGTATTCAGGGAAACTTTGGAACCTTTGGTGGATTTCCTCCATTCTGCTGAACTCATTGAGATAAGCACTTTACCACTTTCTCATGTCATTGAGATACACACATTGGCAGGATATCAGCCAAATCCCATTCACTGCTCCAAGGTATTCGGAGAAACTTTGGAACCTTTTGTGGATTTCCTCCATTCTGCTGAAATCTTCGACATAAGCACTTTACCACTTCCTCATTTCATTGAGATACTCACTTTGGAAGAATATCAGCCAAGTGGCATTCAGTGCCACAAGGCATTCAGCGAAACTTAGAACCTTTTGTGGATTTCTTCCAACTTGCTCAACTGATCGAGACAACGACGTTACCCATTTCTCGTTTCATTGAGATACACACGTTGGCAGAATATCAGGCAAATGGCATTCACTGATCGAAGATCTTCAGAGAACCTTTGGAAACTATGGTGGGATTCCTCCATTCTGCTCAACTCTTTGAGATAAGCACTTTACCACATCCTCATTTCATTGAGATGCACACATTGGCAGATTATCAGCCAAGTGGCATTGAGTGCCACAATGTATTCAGCGAAACTTTGGAAACGACTGAGGGTTTCTTCCAACTTGCTGTACTCATCGAGATAAGCACTTTACCACTTTCTCATTTCTTGGAGATACACACAGTGGCAGAATATCAGCCAAATGGCATTCACTGCTCCAACGAATACAGAGAAACTTTGGGACCTATTGTGGATTTCTTCCAACATGCTGAACTCATCGAGATGTGCACTTTACCACTATCTCATTTCATTGAGATACACACATTGGCAGAGTATCAGCCAAATGGCATTCACCGCTCGAAGGTATTCAGAGAAAGTTTGGAATCGATTGTGGATTTCTTCCAACTTGCTCAACTCATCCAGATAAGCACGTTACCACTTTCTCATTTCATTGAGATACACACATTGGCAGAATATCAGCCAAATGGCATTCACTGCTCGATGGTATTCAGAGAAACAATGGAACCTTTTGTAGATTTCCTCCATTTTGCCGAACTCATCGAGATAAGCACTTTACCACTTTCTCATTTCATTGAGATACACACACTGCTAGAACATCAGCCAAATGGCATTCACTGCTCGAAGGTATTCAGAGAAACTTTAGAAACGATTGAGGGTTTTCTTCGAACTTGCTCAACTCATCGAGATGAGCACTTTGCTACTTTCTCATTTGTTGGAGATACACACATTGGCAGAGTATCAGCCAAATGGCATTCACCGCTCGAAGGTATTCAGAGAAAGTTTGGAACCGATTGTGGATTTCTTCCAACTTGCTCAACTCATCCAGATAAGCACGTTACCACTTTCTCATTTCATTGAGATACACACATTGGCAGAATATCAGCCAAATGGCATTCACTGCTCGATGGTATTCAGAGAAACAATGGAACCTTTTGTAGATTTCCTCCATTTTGCCGAACTCATTGAGATAAGCACTTTACCACTTTCTCATTTCATTGAGATACACACACTGCTAGAATTTCAGCCAAATGGCATTCACTGCTCGAAGGTATTCAGAGAAACTTTAGAAACGATTGAGCGTTTCTTCCAACTTGCTGAACTCATCGAGATAAGCACTTTACCACTTTCTCATTTCTTGCAGATACACACATTGGCAGAATATCAGCCAAATGGCATTCACTGCTCGAAGGTATTCAGAGAAACCTTGCAACATAATGTGGATTACATCCAACTTGCTGAACTCATCGAGATAAGCACTTTACCACTTTCTCATTTCATTGAGATACACCCATTGGCAGAATATCAGCCAAATGGCATTCACTGCTCCAACGTATTCAGAGAAACTTTGGGACCTATTGTGGATATCTTCCAACATGCTGAACTCTTCGAGATAAGCACGTTACCAGTTTCTCATTTCGTTGAGATACACGCATTGGCAGAATATCAGCCAAATGCCGTTCACTGCTCGACGGTATTCAGAGATTCCTTGCAACATAATGTGGATTTCTTCCAACTTGCTGAACTCATCGAGATAAGCATTTTCCCACTATCTCATTTCATTGAGATACACACTTTGGCAGAATATCAGGCAAACGGCATTCACTGCTCGAAGGTATTCAGAGAAACAATGGAACCTTTTTTAGATTTCCTCCATTTTGCCGAACTCATCGAGATATGCACTTTACCACTTTCTCATTTCAATGAGATACACACATTGGTAGAATATCAGCCAAATGGCATTCACTGCTCGAAGGTATTCAGAGAAACATTGCAACATAACGTGGATTTCTTCCAACTTGCTCAACTCATCGAGGTAAGCACTTTACCACTTTCTCATTTCATTCAGATACACACATTGGCAGAATATCAGCCAAATGGCATTCACGGCTCCAAGGTACACAGAGAAACTTTGGGACCTATTGTGGATTTCTTCCAACATGCTGACCTCATCGAGATGAGAACGTTACCACTTTCTCATTTCATAGAGATACACACATTGGCGGAATATCAGCCAAATGGCATTCACTGCTCGAAGGTATTCAGAGAAACTTTGGAACCTTTTGTGGATTTCCTCCATTCTGCTGAACTCATCGAGATGAGCACGTTTCCACTTTCTCATTTCATTGAGATACACACATTGGCAGAATATCAGCCAAATGGCAGTCACTGCTCCAAGGTATTCAGAGAAACTTTGCATCCTATCGTGGATTTCCCCAACATGCTGAACTCATCGAGATATGCACTTTAGCACTTTCTCATTTCATTGAGATACACACATTGGCAGAATATCAGCCAAATGGCATTCACTGCTCGAAGGTATTCAGAGCATCCTTGCTACATAATGTGGATTTCTTCCAACATGCTGTACTCATCGAGATAAGCATTTTCCCACTATCTCATTTCATTGAGATGCACACTTTGGCAGAATATCAGCCAAACGGCATTCACTGCTCGAAGGTATTCAGAGAAACAATGGAACCTTTTTTAGATTTCCTCCATTTTGCCGAACTCATCGAGATATGCACTTTACCACTTTCTCATTTCAATGAGATACACACATTGGTAGAATATCAGCCAAATGGCATTCACTGCTCGAAGGTATTCAGAGAAACATTGCAACATAACGTGGATTTCTTCCAACTTTGCTCAACTCATCGAGGTAAGCACTTTACCACTTTCTCATTTCATTGAGATACACACATTGGCAGAATATCAGCCAAATGGCATTCACGGCTCCAAGGTACACAGAGAAACTTTGGGACCTATTGTGGATTTCTTCCAACATGCTGACCACATCGAGATGAGAACGTTACCACTTTCTCATTTCATTGAGATACACACATTGGCAGAATATCAGCCAAATGGCATTCACTGCTCCAAGGTATTCAGAGAAACTTTGGGACCTATTGTGGATTTCCCCCAACATGCTGAACTCATCGAGATATGCACTTTAGCACATTCTCAATTCATTGAGATACACACATTGGCGGAATATCAGCCAAAAGGCATTCACTGCTCGAAGGTATTCAGAGAATCCTTGCTACATAATGTGGATTTCTTCCAACATGCTGTACTCATCGAGATAAGCATTTTCCCACTATCTCATTTCACTGAGATACACACTTTGGCAGAATATCAGCCAAACGGCATTCACTGCTCGTTGGTATTCAGGGAAACAATGGAACCTTTTTTAGATTTCCTCCATTTTGCCGAACTCATCGACATATACACTTTACCACTTTCTCATTTCATTGAGATACACATATTGGTAGAATATCAGTCAAATGGTATTCACTGCTCGAAGGTATTCAGAGAAACATTGCAACATAATGTTGATTTCTTCCAACTTGCTGAATACACCGAGATAAGCACTTTCCCACTTTCTCATTTCATTGAGATACACACATTGGCAGAACATCAGCCAAATGGCATTCACGGTTCCAAGGTATACAGAGAATCTTTGGGACCTCTTGTCGATTTCTTCCAACATGCTGAACTCATCGAGATATGCACTTTAGCACTTTCTCATTTCTTTGAAATACACACATTGGCAGAATATCAGCCAAATGGCATTCACTGCTCCAAAGTATTCAGAGAAACATTGCAACATAATGTGGATTTCTTCCAACTTTTTGAACTCATCGAGATAAGCACTTTACCACGTTCTCATTTCATTGAGATACACACATTGGCAGAATATCAGCCAAATGGAATTCACTGCTCGAAGGTATTCAGGGAAACTTTGGAACCTATTGTGGATTTCTTCCAACATGGTGAACTCATCGAGATAAGAACATTACCACTTTCTCATTTCATTGAGATACACACATTGGCGGAATATCAGCCAAATGCCATTCACTGCTCGACGGTATTCAGAGAATCCTTGCAACATAATGTGGATTTCTTCCAACTTGCTGAACTCATCGAGATAAGCATTTTCCCACTATCTCATTTCATTGAGATACACACTTTGGCAGAATATCAGGCAAACGGCATTCACTGCTCGAAGGTATTCAGAGAAACAATGGAACCTTTTTTAGATTTCCTCCATTTTGCCGAACTCATCGAGATATGCACTTTACCACTTTCTCATTTCAATGAGATACACACATTGGTAGAATATCAGCCAAATGGCATTCACTGCTCGAAGGTATTCAGAGAAACATTGCAACATAACGTGGATTTCTTCCAACTTGCTCAACTCATCGAGGTAAGCACTTTACCACTTTCTCATTTCATTCAGATACACGCATTGGCAGCATATCAGCCAAATGGCATTCACGGCTCCAAGGTACACAGAGAAACTTTGGGACCTATTGTGGATTTCTTCCAACATGCTGACCTCATCGAGATGAGAACGTTACCACTTTCTCATTTCATTGAGATACACACATTGGCGGAATATCAGCCAAATGGCATTCACTGCTCGAAGGTATTCAGAGAAACTTTGGATCCTATCGTGGATTTCCTCCATTCTGCTGAACTCATCGAGATGAGCACGTTTCCACTTTCCCATTTCATTGAGATACACACATTGGCAGAATATCAGCCAAATGGCAGTCACTGCTCCAAGTAATTCAGAGAAACTTTGGATCCAATCGTGGATTTCCCCCAACATGCTGAACGCATCGAGATATGCACTTTAGCACTTTCTCATTTCATTGAGATACACACATTGGCAGAATATCAGCCAAATGGCATTCACTGCTCGAAGGTATTCAGAGAATCCTTGCAACATAATGTGGATTTCTTCCAAATTGCTGAACTCATCGAGATATGCACTTTAGCACTTTCTCATTTCATTGAGATACACACATTGGCAGAATATCAGCCAAATGGCATTCACTGTTCCAAGGTATTAAGAGAAACTTTGGGACCTATTGTGGATTTCCTCCAACATGCTGAACTCATCGAGATATGCACTTTCTCATTTCATTGAGATACACACATTGGCAGAATATCAGCCAAATGGCATTCACTGCTCCAAGGTATTCAGAGAAACTTTGGGTCCTATCGTGGATTTCCCCCAACATGCTGAACTCAACGAGATATGCACTTTCGCACCTTCTCATTTCGTTGAGATACACACATTGGCAGAATATCAGCCAAATGGCATTCACTGCTCGAAGGTATTCAGAGAATCCTTGCAACATAATGTGGATTTCTTCCAACTTGCTGAACTCATCGAGATATGCACTTTAGCACATTCTCATTTCATTGAGATACACACATTGGCAGAATATCAGCCAAACGGCATTCACTGTTCCAAGGTATTAAGAGAAACATTGGGACCTATTGTGGGTTTCCTCCAACATGCTGAACTGATCGAGATATGCACTTTCTCATTTCATTGAGATACACACATTGGCAGAATATCAGCCAAATGGCATTCTCTGCTCGAACGTATTCAGAGAATCCTTGCTACATAATGTGGATTTCTTCCAACATGCTGTACTCATCGAGATAAGCATTTTCCCACTATCTCATTTCATTGAGATACACACTTTGGCAGAATATCAGCCAAACGGCATTCACTGCTCGATGGTATTCAGAGAAAGAATGGAACCTTTTTTAGATTTCCTCCATTTTGCCGAACTCATCGACATATACACTTTACCACTTTCTCAATTCATTGAGATACACACATTGGTAGAATATCAGCCAAATGGTATTCACTGCTCGAAGGTATTCAGAGAAACATTGCAACATAATGTTGATTTCGTCCAACTTTTTGAACTCATCGAGAGAAGCACTTTACCACTTTCTCATTTCATTGAGATACACACATTGGCAGAATATCAGCCAAATGGCATTCACTGCTCCAAGGTATTCGGTGAACAATTGGAACCTATTGTGGATTTCTTCCAACATGGTGAACTCATCGAGATAAGAACGTTACCACTTTCTCATTTCATTGAGATACACACATTGGCGGAATATCAGCCAAATGCCATTCACTGCTCGACGGTATTCAGAGAATCCTTGCAACACAATGTGGATTTCTTCCAACTTGCTGAACTCATCGATATAAGCATTTCCCACTATCTCATTTCATTGAGATACACACTTTGGCAGAATATCAGCCAAACGGCATTCACTGCTCGAAGGTATTCAGAGAAACAAAGCAACATAACGTGGATTTCTTCCAACTTGCTCAACTCATCGAGGTAAGCACTTTACCACTTGCTCATTTCGTTGAGATACATACGTTGGCAGAATATCTGCCAAATGGCATTCACGGCTGCAAGGTACTCAGAGAAACGTTGGGACCTATTGTGGATTTCTTCCAACATGCTGAACTCTCCGAGATGAGAACGTTACCACTTTCTCATTTCATTGAGATACACACATTGGCGGAATATCAGCCAAATGGCATTCACTGCTCGAACGTATTCAGAGAAACATTGGAACCTTTTGTGGATTTCCTCCATTCTGCTGAACTCATCGAGATGAGCACGTTTCCAGTTTCTCATTTCAATGAGATACACACATTGGCAGAATATCAGCCAAATGGCATTCACTGCTCCAAGGTATTCAGAGAAACTTTGGGACCTATTGTCGATTTCTTCCAACATGCTGAACTCATCGAGATATGCACTTTAGCACTTTCTCATTTCTTTGAAATACACACATTGGAAGAATATCAGCCAAATGGCATTCACTGCTCCAAAGTATTCAGAGAAACATTGCAACATAATGTGGATTTCTTCCAACTTTTTGAACTCATCGAGATAAGCACTTTACCACTTTCTCATTTCATTGAGATACACACATTGGCAGAATATCAGCCAAATGGCATTCACTGCTCCAAGGTATTCGGGGAATCTTTGGAACCTATTGTGGATTTCTTCCAACATGGTGAACTCATCGAGATAAGAAGGTTACCACTTTCTCATTTCATTGAGATACACACATTGGCAGAATATCAGCCAAATGGCATTCACTACTCGAAGGTATTCAGAGAAACAATGGAACCTTTTTTAAATTTCCTCCGTTTTGCCGAACTCATCGAGATATGCACTTTACCACTTTCTCATTTCAATGAGATACACACATTGGTAGAATATCAGCCAAATGGCATTCACTGCTCGAAGGTATTCAGAGAAACATTGCAACATAACGTGGATTTCTTCCAACTTGCTCAACTCATCGACGTAAGCACTTTACCACTTTCTCATTTCATTCAGATACACACATTGGCAGAATATCAGCCAAATGGCATTCACGGCTCCAAGGTACACAGAGAAACTTTGGGACCTATTGTGGATTTCTTCCAACATGCTGATCTCATCGAGATGAGAACGTTACCACTATCTCATTTCATAGAGATACACACATTGGCGGAATATCAGCCAAATGGCATTCACTGCTCCAAGGTATTCAGAGAAACTTTGGGACCTTTTGTGGATTTCCCCCAACTTGCTGAACTCATCGAGATATGCACTTTAGCACATTCTCATTTCATTGAGATACACACATTGGCGGAATATCAGCCAAATGGCATTCACTGCTCGAAGGTATTCAGAGAATCCTTGCTACATAATGTGGATTTCTTCCAACATGCGGTACTCATCGAGATAAGCATTTTCCCACTATCTCATTTCACTGAGATACACACTTTGGCAGAATATCAGCCAAACGGCATTCACTGCTCGTTGGTATTCAGGGAAACAATGGAGCCTTTTTTCGATTTCCTCCATTTTGCCGAACTCATCAACATATACACTTTACCACTTTCTCATTTCATTGAGATACACATATTGGTAGAATATCAGTCAAATGGTATTCACTGCTCGAAGGTATTCAGAGAAACATTGCAACATAATGTTGATTTCTTCCAACTTGCTGAATACACCGAGATAAGCACTTTCCCACTTTCTCATTTCATTGAGATACACACATTGGCAGAACATCAGCCAAATGGCATTCACGGTTCCAAGGTATACAGAGAATCTTTGGGACCTCTTGTCGATTTCTTCCAACATGCTGAACTCATCGAGATATGCACTTTAGCACTTTCTCATTTCTTTGAAATACACACATTGGCAGAATATCAGCCAAATGGCATTCACTGCTCCAAAGTATTCAGAGAAACTTTGCAACATAATGTGGATTTCTTCCAACTTTTTGAACTCATCGAGATAAGCACTTTACCACTTTCTCATTTCATTGAGATACACACATTGGCAGAATATCAGCCAAATGGAATTCACTGCTCGAAGGTATTCAGGGAAACTTTGGAACCTATTGTGGATTTCTTCCAACATGGTGAACTCATCGAGATAAGAACGTTACCACTTTCTCATTTCATTGAGATACACACATTGGCGGAATATCAGCCAAATGCCATTCACTGCTCGACGGTATTCAGAGAATCCTTGCAACATAATGTGGATTTCTTCCAACTTGCTGAACTCATCGAGATAAGCATTTTCCCACTATCTCATTTCATTGAGATACACACTTTGGCAGAATATCAGCCAAACGGCATTCACTGCTCGAAGGTATTCAGAGAAACAATGGAACCTTTTTTAGATTTCCTCCATTTTGCCGAACTCATCGAGATATGCACTTTACCACTTTCTCATTTCAATGAGATACACACATTGGTAGAATATCAGCCAAATGGCATTCACTGCTCGAAGGTATTCAGAGAAACATTGCAACATAACGTGGATTTCTTCCAACTTGCTCAACTCATCGAGGTAAGCACTTTACCACTTTCTCATTTCATTCAGATACACACATTGGCAGAATATCAGCCAAATGGCATTCACGGCTCCAAGGTACACAGAGAAACTTTGGGACCTATTGTGGATTTCTTCCAACATGCTGACCTCATCGAGATGAGAACGTTACCACTTTCTCATTTCATAGAGATACACACATTGGCGGAATATCAGCCAAATGGCATTCACTGCTCGAAGGTATTCAGAGAAACTTTGGAACTTTTGGTGGATTTCCTCCATTCTGCTGAACTCATCGAGATGAGCACGTTTCCACTTTCTCATTTCATTGAGATACACACATTGGCAGAATATCAGCCAAATGGCAGTCACTGCTCCAAGGTATTCAGAGAAACTTTGCATCCTATCGTGGATTTCCCCCAACATGCTGAACTCATCGAGATATGCACTTTAGCACTTTCTCATTTCATTGAGATACACACATTGGCAGAATATCAGCCAAATGGCATTCACTGCTCGAAGGTATTCAGAGCATCCTTGCTACATAATGTGGATTTCTTCCAACATGCTGTACTCATCGAGATAAGCATTTTCCCACTATCTCATTTCATTGAGATGCACACTTTGGCAGAATATCAGCCAAACGGCATTCACTGCTCGAAGGTATTCAGAGAAACAATGGAACCTTTTTTAGATTTCCTCCATTTTGCCGAACTCATCGAGATATGCACTTTACCACTTTCTCATTTCAATGAGATACACACATTGGTAGAATATCAGCCAAATGGCATTCACTGCTCGAAGGTATTCAGAGAAACATTGCAACATAACGTGGATTTCTTCCAACTTTGCTCAACTCATCGAGGTAAGCACTTTACCACTTTCTCATTTCATTGAGATACACACATTGGCAGAATATCAGCCAAATGGCATTCACGGCTCCAAGGTACACAGAGAAACTTTGGGACCTATTGTGGATTTCTTCCAACATGCTGACCACATCGAGATGAGAACGTTACCACTTTCTCATTTCATTGAGATACACACATTGGCAGAATATCAGCCAAATGGCATTCACTGCTCCAAGGTATTCAGAGAAACTTTGGGACCTATTGTGGATTTCCCCCAACATGCTGAACTCATCGATATATGCACTTTAGCACATTCTCAATTCATTGAGATACACACATTGGCGGAATATCAGCCAAAAGGCATTCACTGCTCGAAGGTATTCAGAGAATCCTTGCTACATAATGTGGATTTCTTCCAACATGCTGTACTCATCGAGATAAGCATTTTCCCAGTATCTCATTTCACTGAGATACACACTTTGGCAGAATATCAGCCAAACGGCATTCACTGCTCGTTGGTATTCAGGGAAACAATGGAACCTTTTTTAGATTTCCTCCATTTTGCCGAACTCATCGACATATACACTTTACCACTTTCTCATTTCATTGAGATACACATATTGGTAGAATATCAGTCAAATGGTATTCACTGCTCGAAGGTATTCAGAGAAACATTGCAACATAATGTTGATTTCTTCCAACTTGCTGAATACACCGAGATAAGCACTTTCCCACTTTCTCATTTCATTGAGATACACACATTGGCAGAACATCAGCCAAATGGCATTCACGGTTCCAAGGTATACAGAGAATCTTTGGGACCTCTTGTCGATTTCTTCCAACATGCTGAACTCATCGAGATATGCACTTTAGCACTTTCTCATTTCTTTGAAATACACACATTGGCAGAATATCAGCCAAATGGCATTCACTGCTCCAAAGTATTCAGAGAAACATTGCAACATAATGTGGATTTCTTCCAACTTTTTGAACTCATCGAGATAAGCACTTTACCACGTTCTCATTTCATTGAGATACACACATTGGCAGAATATCAGCCAAATGGAATTCACTGCTCGAAGGTATTCAGGGAAACTTTGGAACCTATTGTGGATTTCTTCCAACATGGTGAACTCATCGAGATAAGAACATTACCACTTTCTCATTTCATTGAGATACACACATTGGCGGAATATCAGCCAAATGCCATTCACTGCTCGACGGTATTCAGAGAATCCTTGCAACATAATGTGGATTTCTTCCAACTTGCTGAACTCATCGAGATAAGCATTTTCCCACTATCTCATTTCATTGAGATACACACTTTGGCAGAATATCAGCCAAACGGCATTCACTGCTCGAAGGTATTCAGAGAAACAATGGAACCTTTTTTAGATTTCCTCCATTTTGCCGAACTCATCGAGATATGCACTTTACCACTTTCTCATTTCAATGAGATACACACATTGGTAGAATATCAGCCAAATGGCATTCACTGCTCGAAGGTATTCAGAGAAACATTGCAACATAACGTGGATTTCTTCCAACTTGCTCAACTCATCGAGGTAAGCACTTTACCACTTTCTCATTTCATTCAGATACACGCATTGGCAGAATATCAGCCAAATGGCATTCACGGCTCCAAGGTACACAGAGAAACTTTGGGACCTATTGTGGATTTCTTCCAACATGCTGACCTCATCGAGATGAGAACGTTACCACTTTCTCATTTCATTGAGCTGCACACATTGGCGGAATATCAGCCAAATGGCATTCACTGCTCGAAGGTATTCAGAGAAACTTTGGATCCTATCGTGGATTTCCTCCATTCTGCTGAACTCATCGAGATGAGCACGTTTCCACTTTCCCATTTCATTGAGATACACACATTGGCAGAATATCAGCCAAATGGCAGTCACTGCTCCAAGTAATTCAGAGAAACTTTGGATCCTATCGTGGATTTCCCCCAACATGCTGAACGCATCGAGATATGCACTTTAGCACTTTCTCATTTCATTGAGATACACACATTGGCAGAATATCAGCCAAATGGCTTTCACTGCTCGATGGTATTCAGAGAATCCTTGCAACATAATGTGGATTTCTTCAAAATTGCTGAACTCATCGAGATATGCACTTTAGCACTTTCTCATTTCATTGAGATACACACATTGGCAGAATATCAGCCAAATGGCATTCACTGTTCCAAGGTATGAAGAGAAACTTTGGGACCTATTGTGGATTTCCTCCAACATGCTGAACTCATCGAGATATGCACTTTCTCGTTTCATTGAGATACACACATTGGCAGAATATCAGCCAAATGGCATTCACTGCTCCAAGGTATTCAGAGAAACTTTGGGTCCTATCGTGGATTTCCCCCAACATGCTGAACTCAACGAGATATGCACTTTCGCACTTTCTCATTTCGTTGAGATACACACATTGGCAGAATATCAGCCAAATGGCATTCACTGCTCGAAGGTATTCAGAGAATCCTTGCAACATAATGTGGATTTCTTCCAACTTGCTGAACTCATCGAGATATGCACTTTAGCACATTCTCATTTCATTGAGATTCACACATTGGCAGAATATCAGCCAAACGGCATTCACTGTTCCAAGGTATTAAGAGAAACATTGGGACCTATTGTGGGTTTCCTCCAACATGCTGAACTGATCGAGATATGCACTTTCTCATTTCATTGAGATACACACATTGGCAGAATATCAGCCAAATGGCATTCTCTGCTCGAACGTATTCAGAGAATCCTTGCAACATAATGTGGATTTCTTCCAACATGCTGTACTCATCGAGATAAGCATTTTCCCACTATCTCATTTCATTGAGATACACACTTTGGCAGAATATCAGCCAAACGGCATTCACTGCTCGATGGTATTCAGAGAAAGAATGGAACCTTTTTTAGATTTCCTCCATTTTGCCGAACTCATCGACATATACACTTTACCACTTTCTCAATTCATTGAGATACACACATTGGTAGAATATCAGCCAAATGGTATTCACTCCTCGAAGGTATTCAGAGAAACATTGCAACATAATGTTGATTTCGTCCAACTTTTTGAACTCATCGAGAGAAGCACTTTACCACTTTCTCATTTCATTGAGATACACACATTGGCAGAATATCAGCCAAATGGCATTCACTGCTCCAAGGTATTCGGTGAACAATTGGAACCTATTGTGGATTTCTTCCAACATGGTGAACTCATCGAGATAAGAACGTTACCACTTTCTCATTTCATTGAGATACACACATTGGCGGAATATCAGCCAAATGCCATTCACTGCTCGACGGTATTCAGAGAATCCTTGCAACACAATGTGGATTTCTTCCAACTTGCTGAACTCATCGATATAAGCATTTCCCACTATCTCATTTCATTGAGATACACACTTTGGCAGAATATCAGCCAAACGGCATTCACTGCTCGAAGGTATTCAGAGAAACAAAGCAACATAACGTGGATTTCTTCCAACTTGCTCAACTCATCGAGGTAAGCACTTTACCACTTGCTCATTTCGTTGAGATACATACGTTGGCAGAATATCTGCCAAATGGCATTCACGGCTGCAAGGTACTCAGAGAAACGTTGGGACCTATTGTGGATTTCTTCCAACATGCTGAACTCTCCGAGATGAGAACGTTACCACTTTCTCATTTCATTGAGATACACACATTGGCGGAATATCAGCCAAATGGCATTCACTGCTCGAACGTATTCAGAGAAACATTGGAACCTTTTGTGGATTTCCTCCATTCTGCTGAACTCATCGAGATGAGCACGTTTCCAGTTTCTCATTTCAATGAGATACACACATTGGCAGAATATCAGCCAAATGGCATTCACTGCTCCAAGGTATTCAGAGAAACTTTGGGACCTATTGTCGATTTCTTCCAACATGCTGAACTCATCGAGATATGCACTTTAGCACTTTCTCATTTCTTTGAAATACACACATTGGAAGAATATCAGCCAAATGGCATTCACTGCTCCAAAGTATTCAGAGAAACATTGCAACATAATGTGGATTTCTTCCAACTTTTTGAACTCATCGAGATAAGCACTTTACCACTTTCTCATTTCATTGAGATACACACATTGGCAGAATATCAGCCAAATGGCATTCACTGCTCCAAGGTATTCGGGGAATCTTTGGAACCTATTGTGGATTTCTTCCAACATGGTGAACTCATCGAGATAAGAAGGTTACCACTTTCTCATTTCATTGAGATACACACATTGGCAGAATATCAGCCAAATGGCATTCACTGCTCGAAGGTATTCAGTGAAACAATGGAACCTTTTTTAAATTTCCTCCGTTTTGCCGAACTCAACGAGATATGCACTTTACCACTTTCTCATTTCAATGAGATACACACATTGGTAGAATATCAGCCAAATGGCATTCACTGCTCGAAGGTATTCAGAGAAACATTGCAACATAACGTGGATTTCTTCCAACTTGCTCAACTCATCGACGTAAGCACTTTACCACTTTCTCATTTCATTCAGATACACACATTGGCAGAATATCAGCCAAATGGCATTCACGGCTCCAAGGTACGCAGAGAAACTTTGGGACCTATTGTGGATTTCTTCCAACATGCTGATCTCATCGAGATGAGAACGTTACCACTATCTCATTTCATAGAGATACACACATTGGCGGAATATCAGCCAAATGGCATTCACTGCTCCAAGGTATTCAGAGAAACTTTGGGACCTTTTGTGGATTTCCCCCAACTTGCTGAACTCATCGAGATATGCACTTTAGCACATTCTCATTTCATTGAGATACGCACATTGGCGGAATATCAGCCAAATGGCATTCACTGCTCGAAGGTATTCAGAGAATCCTTGCTACATAATGTGGATTTCTTCCAACATGCGGTACTCATCGAGATAAGCATTTTCCCACTATCTCATTTCACTGAGATACACACTTTGGCAGAATATCAGCCAAACGGCATTCACTGCTCGTTGGTATTCAGGGAAACAATGGAGCCTTTTTTCGATTTCCTCCATTTTGCCGAACTCATCAACATATACACTTTACCACTTTCTCATTTCATTGAGATACACATATTGGTAGAATATCAGTCAAATGGTATTCACTGCTCGAAGGTATTCAGAGAAACATTGCAACATAATGTTGATTTCTTCCAACTTGCTGAATACACCGAGATAAGCACTTTCCCACTTTCTCATTTCATTGAGATACACACATTGGCAGAACATCAGCCAAATGGCATTCACGGTTCCAAGGTATACAGAGAATCTTTGGGACCTCTTGTCGATTTCTTCCAACATGCTGAACTCATCGAGATATGCACTTTAGCACTTTCTCATTTCTTTGAAATACACACATTGGCAGAATATCAGCCAAATGGCATTCACTGCTCCAAAGTATTCAGAGAAACTTTGCAACATAATGTGGATTTCTTCCAACTTTTTGAACTCATCGAGATAAGCACTTTACCACTTTCTCATTTCATTGAGATACACACATTGGCAGAATATCAGCCAAATGGAATTCACTGCTCGAAGGTATTCAGGGAAACTTTGGAACCTATTGTGGATTTCTTCCAACATGGTGAACTCATCGAGATAAGAACGTTACCACTTTCTCATTTCATTGAGATACACACATTGGCGGAATATCAGCCAAATGCCATTCACTGCTCGACGGTATTCAGAGAATCCTTGCAACATAATGTGGATTTCTTCCAACTTGCTGAACTCATCGAGATAAGCATTTTCCCACTATCTCATTTCATTGAGATACACACTTTGGCAGAATATCAGCCAAACGGCATTCACTGCTCGAAGGTATTCAGAGAAACAATGGAACCTTTTTTAGATTTCCTCCATTTTGCCGAACTCATCGAGATATGCACTTTACCACTTTCTCATTTCAATGAGATACACACATTGGTAGAATATCAGCCAAATGGCATTCACTGCTCGAAGGTATTCAGAGAAACATTGCAACATAACGTGGATTTCTTCCAACTTGCTCAACTCATCGACGTAAGCACTTTACCACTTTCTCATTTCATTCAGATACACACATTGGCAGAATATCAGCCAAATGGCATTCACGGCTCCAAGGTACACAGAGAAACTTTGGGACCTATTGTGGATTTCTTCCAACATCGAGATGAGAACGTTACCACTTTCTCATTTCATTGAGATACACACATTGGCGGAATATCAGCCAAATGGCATTCACTGCTCGAAGGTATTCAGAGCATCCTTGCTACATAATGTGGATTTCTTCCAACATGCTGTACTCATCGAGATAAGCATTTTCCCACTATCTCATTTCATTGAGATACACACTTTGGCAGAATATCAGCCAAACGGCATTCACTGCTCGTTGGTATTCAGAGAAACAATGGAACCTTTTTTAGATTTCCTCCATTTTGCCGAACTCATCGACATATACACTTTACCACTTTCTCATTTCATTGAGATACACATATTGGTAGAATATCAGTCAAATGGTATTCATTGCTCGAAGGTATTCAGAGAAACATTGCAACATAATGTTGATTTCTTCCAACTTGCTGAATACACCGAGATAAGCACTTTCCCACTTTCTCATTTTATTGAGATACACACATTGGCAGAACATCAGCCAAATGGCATTCACGGTTCCAAGGTATACAGAGAATCTTTGGGACCTCTTGTCGATTTCTTCCAACATGCTGAACTCATCGAGATATGCACTTTAGCACTTTCTCATTTCTTTGAAATACACACATTGGCAGAATATCAGCCAAATGGCATTCACTGCTCCAAAGTATTCAGAGAAACATTGCAACATAATGTGGATTTCTTCCAACTTTTTGAACTCATCGAGATAAGCACTTTACCACTTTCTCATTTCATTGAGATACACACTTTGGCAGAATATCAGCCAAATGGAATTCACTGCTCGAAGGTATTCAGGGAAACTTTGGAACCTATTGTGGATTTCTTCCAACATGGTGAACTCATCGAGATAAGAACGTTACCACTTTCTCATTTCATTGAGATACACACATTGGCGGAATATCAGCCAAATGCCATTCACTGCTCGACGGTTTTCAGAGAATCCTTGCAACATAATGTGGATTTCTTCCAACTTGCTGAACTCATCGCGATAAGCATTTTCCCACTATCTCATTTCATTGAGATACACACTTTGGCAGAATATCAGCGAAACGGCATTCACTGCTCGAAGGTATTCAGAGAAACAATGGAACCTTTTTTAGATTTCCTCCATTTTGCCGAACTCATCGAGATATGCACTTTACCACTTTCTCATTTCAATGAGATACACACATTGGTAGAATATCAGCCAAATGGCATTCACTGCTCGAAGGTATTCAGAGAAACATTGCAACATAACGTGGATTTCTTCCAACTTGCTCAACTCATCGAGGTAAGCGCTTAACCACTTTCTCATTTCATTCAGATACACACATTGGCAGAATATCAGCCAAATGGCATTCACGGCTCCAAGGTACACAGAGAAACTTTGGGACCTATTGTGGATTTCTTCCAACATGCTGACCTCATCGAGATGAGAACGTTACCACTTTTTCATTTCATTGAGATACACACATGGGCGGAATATCAGCCAAATGGCATTCACTGCTCGAAGGTATTCAGAGAAACTTTGGAACCTTTTGTGGATTTCCTCCATTCTGCTGAACTCATCGAGATGAGCACGTTTCCACTTTCTCATTTCATTGAGATACACACATTGGCAGAATATCAGCCAAATGGCAGTCACTGCTCGAAGGTATTCAGAGAATCCTTGCAACATAATGTGGATTTCTTCCAACTTGCTGAACTCATCGAGATATGCACTTTAGCACTTTCTCATTTCATTGAGATACACACATTGGCAGAATATCAGCCAAATGGCATTCACTGTTCCAAGGCATTAAGAGAAACTTTGGGACCTATTGTGGATTTCCTCCAACATGCTGAACTCATCGAGATATGCACTTTCTCATTTCTTTGAAATACACACATTGGAAGAATATCAGCCAAATGGCATTCACTGCTCCAAAGTATTCAGAGAAACATTGCAACATAATGTGGATTTCTTCCAACTTGCTCAACTCATCGAGGTAAGCACTTTACCACTTTCTCATTTCATTCAGATACACACATTGGCAGAATATCAGCCAAATGGCATTCACGGCTCCAAGGTACACAGAGAAACTTTGGGACCTATTGTGGATTTCTTCCAACATGCTGACCTCATCGAGATGAGAACGTTACCACTTTCTCATTTCATAGAGATACACACATTGGCGGAATATCAGCCAAATGGCATTCACTGCTCGAAGGTATTCAGAGAAACTTTGGAACCTTTTGTGGATTTCCTCCATTCTGCTGAACTCATCGAGATGAGCACGTTTCCACTTTCTCATTTCATTGAGATACATACATTGGCAGAATATCAGCCAAATGGCAGTCACTGCTCGAAGGTATTCAGAGAAACTTTGGGTCCTATCGAGAATTTCCCCCAACATGCTGAACGCATCGAGATATGCACTTTAGCACTTTCTCATTTCATTGAGATACACACATTGGCAGAATATCAGCCAAATGGCATTCACTGCTCGAAGGTATTCAGAGAAACATTGCAACATAATGTGGATTTATTCCAACTTGCTGTACTCATCGAGATAAACTCGTTCCCACTTTCTCATTTCATTGAGATGCACACATTGGCAGAATATCAGCCAAATGGCATTCACTGCTCCAAGGTGTTCTGAGAAACTTTGGGACCTATTGTGAAATTCCTCCAACTTGCGGAACTCATCGAGATAAGCACATTACCACTTCCTGATTTCATTGAGATACACACATTGGCAGACTATCAGACAAGTAGCATTCAGTGCCACAAAGTATTCAGCGAAATTTTGGAACCTGTTGTAGATTTCCTCCAACCTGTTCAACTCATCGAGATGAGCACTTCTCCACTTTCTCATTTCACTGAGCTGCACACATTGGCAGAATATCAGCCAAATGGCATTCACTGCTCGAAGGTATTCAGGGAAGCTTTGGAACCTATTGTCGATTTCTTCCAACATGCTGAACTCATCGAGATATGCACTTTACCACTTTCTCATTTCACTGAGATACACACATTGGCAGAATACCAGACAAACGGCATTCACTGCTCGAAGGTATTCAGGGAAACCTTGGAACCTATTGTCGATTTCTTCCAACATGCGGAACTCATCGAGATATGCACTTTACCACTTTCTCATTTCACTGAGATACACACATTGGCAGAATATCAGCCAAATGGCATTCACTGCTCGATGGTATTCAGAGAAACTTTGCAACATATGGTGGATTTCTTCCAACTTGCTGTACTCATCGAGATAAGCTCGTTACCACTTTCTCATTTCATTGAGATACACACATTGGCAGACTATCTGACAAGTAGCATTCAGTGCCACAAAGTATTCAGCGAAACTTTGGAACCTGTTGTGGATTTCCTCCAACTTGTTCAAATCATCGAGATGAGCACTTTTCCACTTTCTCATTTCATTGAGCTGCACACATTGGCCGAATATCAGCCAAATGGCATTCGCTGCTCGAAGGTATTCAGGGAAACTTTGGAACCTATTGTGGATTTCTTCCAACGTGCTGAACTAATCGAGATAAGCACGTTACCACTTCCTCATTTCTTTGAGATACACACATTGGCAGAATATCAGCCAAATGGCATTCACTGCTCAAAGGTATTCAGGGAAACTTTGGAACCTTTGGTGGATTTCCTCCATTCTGCTGAACTCATTGAGATAAGCACTTTACCACTTTCTCATGTCATTGAGATACACACATTGGCAGGATATCAGCCAAATCCCATTCACTGCTCCAAGGTATTCGGAGAAACTTTGGAACCTTTTGTGGATTTCCTCCATTCTGCTGAAATCTTCGACATAAGCACTTTACCACTTCCTGATTTCATTGAGATACTCACTTTGGAAGAATATCAGCCAAGTGGCATTCAGTGCCACAAGGCATTCAGCGAAACTTAGAACTTTTTGTGGATTTCTTCCAACTTGCTCAACTGATCGAGACAACGACGTTACCCATTTCTCGTTTCATTGAGATACACACGTTGGCAGAATATCAGGCAAATGGCATTCACTGATCGAAGATCTTCAGAGAACCTTTGGAAACTATGGTGGGATTCCTCCATTCTGCTCAACTCTTTGAGATAAGCACTTTACCACATCCTCATTTCATTGAGATGCACACATTGGCAGATTATCAGCCAAGTGGCATTGAGTGCCACAATGTATTCAGCGAAACTTTGGAAACGACTGAGGGTTTCTTCCAACTTGCTGTACTCATCGAGATAAGCACTTTACCACTTTCTCATTTCTTGGAGATACACACAGTGGCAGAATATCAGCCAAATGGCATTCACTGCTCCAACGAATACAGAGAAACTTTGGGACCTATTGTGGATTTCTTCCAACATGCTGAACTCATCGAGATATGCACTTTACCACTATCTCATTTCATTGAGATACACACATTGGCAGAGTATCAGCCAAATGGCATTCACCGCTCGAAGGTATTCAGAGAAAGTTTGGAACCGATTGTGGATTTCTTCCAACTTGCTCAACTCATCCAGATAAGCACGTTACCACTTTCTCATTTCTTTGAGATACACACATTGGCAGAATATCAGCCAAATGGCATTCACTGCTCGATGGTATTCAGAGAAACAATGGAACCTTTTGTAGATTTCCTCCATTTTGCCGAACTCATCGAGATAAGCACTTTACCACTTTCTCATTTCATTGAGATACACACACTGCTAGAACATCAGCCAAATGGCATTCACTGCTCGAAGGTATTCAGAGAAACTTTAGAAACGATTGAGCGTTTCTTCCAACTTGCTGAACTCATCGAGATAAGCACTTTACCACTTTCTCATTTCTTGCAGATACACACATTGGCAGAATATCAGCCAAATGGCATTCACTGCTCGAAGGTATTCAGAGAAACCTTGCAACATAATGTGGATTTCTTCCAACTTGCTGAACTCATCGAGATAAGCACTTTACCACTTTCTCATTTCATTGAGATACACCCATTGGCAGAATATCAGCCAAATTGCATTCACTGCTCCAACGTATTCAGAGAAACTTTGGGACCTATTGTGGATATCTTCCAACATGCTGAACTCTTCGAGATAAGCACGTTACCAGTTTCTCATTTCGATGAGATACACGCATTGGCAGAATATCAGCCAAATGCCGTTCACTGCTCGAAGGTATTCAGGGTAACTTTGGAACCTATTGTGGATTTCTTCCAACATGCTGACCTCATCGAGATAAGCATGTTACCACTTTCTCATTTCATTGAGATACACACATTGGCAGAATGTCAGCCAAATGGCATTCACTGCTCGAAGGTATTCAGAGAAACTTTGGAACCTTTGGTGGATTTCCTCCATTCTGCTGAGCTCATCGAGATAAGCACTTCACCACTTTCTCATTTCATTGAGATACACACATTGGCAGAATGTCAGCCAAATCCCATTCACTGCTCCAAGGTATTCGGAGAAACATTGGGACCTATTGTGGATTTCCTCCAACATGCTGAACTCATCGAGATATGCACTTTACCACGTTCTCATTTCTTGGAGATACACACATTGGCAGAATATCAGCCAAGTGGCATTGAGTGCCACAATGTATTCAGCGAAACTTTGGAAACGATTGAGGGTTTCTTCCAACTTGCTGTACTCATCGAGATAAGCACTTTACCACTTTCTCATTTCATTGAGATACACACATTTGCAGAATATCAGCCAAATGGCATTCACTGCTCGAAGGTATTCAGAGAAACCTTGCAACATAATGTGGATTTCTTCCAACTTGCTGAACTCATCGAGATGAGCACTTTTCCACTTTCTCATTTCATTGAGCTGCACACATTGGCAGAATATCAGCCAAATGGCATTCACTGCTCGAAGGTATTCAGAGAAACATTGCAACATAATGTGGATTTATTCCAACTTGCTGTACTCATCGAGATAAACTCGTTCCCACTTTCTCATTTCATTGAGATGCACACATTGGCAGAATATCAGCCAAATGGCATTCACTGCTCCAAGGTGTTCTGAGAAACTTTGGGACCTATTGTGAAATTCCTCCAACTTGCGGAACTCATCGAGATAAGCACATTACCACTTCCTGATTTCATTGAGATACACACATTGGCAGACTATCAGACAAGTAGCATTCAGTGCCACAAAGTATTCAGCGAAATTTTGGAACCTGTTGTAGATTTCCTCCAACCTGTTCAACTCATCGAGATGAGCACTTCTCCACTTTCTCATTACACTGAGCTGCACACATTGGCAGAATATCAGCCAAATGGCATTCACTGCTCGAAGGTATTCAGGGAAACTTTGGAACCTATTGTCGATTTCTTCCAACATGCTGAACTCATCGAGATATGCACTTTACCACTTTCTCATTTCACTGAGATACACACATTGGCAGAATACCAGCCAAACGGCATTCACTGCTCGAAGGTATTCAGGGAAACTTTGGAACCTATTGTCGATTTCTTCCAACATGCGGAACTCATCGAGATATGCACTTTACCACTTTCTCATTTCACTGAGATACACACATTGGCAGAATATCAGCCAAATGGCATTCACTGCTCGATGGTATTCAGAGAAACTTTGCAACATATGGTGGATTTCTTCCAACTTGCTGTACTCATCGAGATAAGCTCGTTACCACTTTCTCATTTCATTGAGATACACACATTGGCAGACTATCTGACAAGTAGCATTCAGTGCCACAAAGTATTCAGCGAAACTTTGGAACCTGTTGTGGATTTCCTCCAACTTGTTCAAATCATCGAGATGAGCACTTTTCCACTTTCTCATTTCATTGAGCTGCACACATTGGCCGAATATCAGCCAAATGGCATTCGCTGCTCGAAGGTATTCAGGGAAACTTTGGAACCTATTGTGGATTTCTTCCAACGTGCTGAACTAATCGAGATAAGCACGTTACCACTTCCTCATTTCTTTGAGATACACACATTGGCAGAATATCAGCCAAATGGCATTCACTGCTCAAAGGTATTCAGGGAAACTTTGGAACCTTTGGTGGATTTCCTCCATTCTGCTGAACTCATTGAGATAAGCACTTTACCACTTTCTCATGTCATTGAGATACACACATTGGCAGGATATCAGCCAAATCCCATTCACTGCTCCAAGGTATTCGGAGAAACTTTGGAACCTTTTGTGGATTTCCTCCATTCTGCTGAAATCTTCGACATAAGCACTTTACCACTTCCTGATTTCATTGAGATACTCACTTTGGAAGAATATCAGCCAAGTGGCATTCAGTGCCACAAGGCATTCAGCGAAACTTAGAACCTTTTGTGGATTTCTTCCAACTTGCTCAACTGATCGAGACAACGACGTTACCCATTTCTCGTTTCATTGAGATACACACGTTGGCAGAATATCAGGCAAATGGCATTCACTGATCGAAGATCTTCAGAGAACCTTTGGAAACTATGGTGGGATTCCTCCATTCTGCTCAACTCTTTGAGATAAGCACTTTACCACATCCTCATTTCATTGAGATGCACACATTGGCAGATTATCAGCCAAGTGGCATTGAGTGCCACAATGTATTCAGCGAAACTTTGGAAACGACTGAGGGTTTCTTCCAACTTGCTGTACTCATCGAGATAAGCACTTTACCACTTTCTCATTTCTTGGAGATACACACAGTGGCAGAATATCAGCCAAATGGCATTCACTGCTCCAACGAATACAGAGAAACTTTGGGACCTATTGTGGATTTCTTCCAACATGCTGAACTCATCGAGATATGCACTTTACCACTATCTCATTTCATTGAGATACACACATTGGCAGAGTATCAGCCAAATGGCATTCACCGCTCGAAGGTATTCAGAGAAAGTTTGGAACCGATTGTGGATTTCTTCCAACTTGCTCAACTCATCCAGATAAGCACGTTACCACTTTCTCATTTCATTGAGATACACACATTGGCAGAATATCAGCCAAATGGCATTCACTGCTCGATGGTATTCAGAGAAACAATGGAACCTTTTGTAGATTTCCTCCATTTTGCCGAACTCATCGAGATAAGCACTTTACCACTTTCTCATTTCATTGAGATACACACACTGCTAGAACATCATCCAAATGGCATTCACTGCTCGAAGGTATTCAGAGAAACTTTAGAAACGATTGAGCGTTTCTTCCAACTTGCTGAACTCATCGAGATAAGCACTTTACCACTTTCTCATTTCTTGCAGATACACACATTGGCAGAATATCAGCCAAATGGCATTCACTGCTCGAAGGTATTCAGAGAAACCTTGCAACATAATGTGGATTTCTTCCAACTTGCTGAACTCATCGAGATAAGCACTTTACCACTTTCTCATTTCATTGAGATACACCCATTGGCAGAATATCAGCCAAATTGCATTCACTGCTCCAACGTATTCAGAGAAACTTTGGGACCTATTGTGGATATCTTCCAACATGCTGAACTCTTCGAGATAAGCACGTTACCAGTTTCTCATTTCGATGAGATACACGCATTGGCAGAATATCAGCCAAATGCCGTTCACTGCTCGAAGGTATTCAGGGTAACTTTGGAACCTATTGTGGATTTCTTCCAACATGCTGACCTCATCGAGATAAGCATGTTACCACTTTCTCATTTCATTGAGATACACACATTGGCAGAATGTCAGCCAAATGGCATTCACTGCTCGAAGGTATTCAGAGAAACTTTGGAACCTTTGGTGGATTTCCTCCATTCTGCTGAGCTCATCGAGATAAGCACTTCACCACTTTCTCATTTCATTGAGATACACACATTGGCAGAATGTCAGCCAAATCCCATTCACTGCTCCAAGGTATTCGGAGAAACATTGGGACCTATTGTGGATTTCCTCCAACATGCTGAACTCATCGAGATATGCACTTTACCACGTTCTCATTTCTTGGAGATACACACATTGGCAGAATATCAGCCAAGTGGCATTGAGTGCCACAATGTATTCAGCGAAACTTTGGAAACGATTGAGGGTTTCTTCCAACTTGCTGTACTCATCGAGATAAGCACTTTACCACTTTCTCATTTCATTGAGATACACACATTTGCAGAATATCAGCCAAATGGCATTCACTGCTCGAAGGTATTCAGAGAAACCTTGCAACATAATGTGGATTTCTTCCAACTTGCTGAACTCATCGAGATGAGCACTTTTCCACTTTCTCATTTCATTGAGCTGCACACATTGGCAGAATATCAGCCAAATGGCATTCACTGCTCGAAGGTATTCAGAGAAACATTGCAACATAATGTGGATTTATTCCAACTTGCTGTACTCATCGAGATAAACTCGTTCCCACTTTCTCATTCTCACTGAGCTGCACACAGAATATCAGCCAAATGGCATTCACTGCTCGAAGGTATTCAGGGAAGCTTTGGAACCTATTGTCGATTTCTTCCAACATGCTGAACTCATCGAGATATGCACTTTACCACTTTCTCATTTCACTGAGATACACACATTGGCAGAATACCAGCCAAACGGCATTCACTGCTCGAAGGTATTCAGGGAAACCTTGGAACCTATTGTCGATTTCTTCCAACATGCGGAACTCATCGAGATATGCACTTTACCACTTTCTCATTTCACTGAGATACACACATTGGCAGAATATCAGCCAAATGGCATTCACTGCTCGATGGTATTCAGAGAAACTTTGCAACATATGGTGGATTTCTTCCAACTTGCTGTACTCATCGAGATAAGCTCGTTACCACTTTCTCATTTCATTGAGATACACACATTGGCAGACTATCTGACAAGTAGCATTCAGTGCCACAAAGTATTCAGCGAAACTTTGGAACCTGTTGTGGATTTCCTCCAACTTGTTCAAATCATCGAGATGAGCACTTTTCCACTTTCTCATTTCATTGAGCTGCACACATTGGCCGAATATCAGCCAAATGGCATTCGCTGCTCGAAGGTATTCAGGGAAACTCTGGAACCTATTGTGGATTTCTTCCAACGTGCTGAACTAATCGAGATAAGCACGTTACCACTTCCTCATTTCATTGAGATACACACATTGGCAGAATATCAGCCAAATGGCATTCACTGCACAAAGGTATTCAGGGAAACTTTGGAACCTTTAGTGGATTTCCTCCATTCTGCTGAACTCATTGAGATAAGCACTTTACCACTTTCTCATGTCATTGAGATACACACATTGGCAGGATATCAGCCAAATCCCACTCACTGCTCCAAGGTATTCGGAGAAACTTTGGAACCTTTTGTGGATTTCCTCCATTCTGCTGAAATCTTCGACATAAGCACTTTACCACTTCCTCATTTCATTGAGATACTCACTTTGGAAGAATATCAGCCAAGTGGCATTCAGTGCCACAAGGCATTCAGCGAAACTTAGAACCTTTTGTGGATTTCTTCCAACTTGCTCAACTGATCGAGACAACGACGTTACCCATTTCTCGTTTCATTGAGATACACACGTTGGCAGAATATCAGGCAAATGGCATTCACTGATCGAAGATCTTCAGAGAACCTTTGGAAACTATCGTGGGATTCCTCCATTCTGCTCAACTCTTTGAGATAAGCACTTTACCACATCCTCATTTCATTGAGATGCACACATTGGCAGATTATCAGCCAAGTGGCATTGAGTGCCACAATGTATTCAGCGAAACTTTGGAAACGACTGAGGGTTTCTTCCAACTTGCTGTACTCATCGAGATAAGCACTTTACCACTTTCTCATTTCTTGGAGATACACACAGTGGCAGAATATCAGCCAAATGGCATTCACTGCTCCAACGAATACAGAGAAACTTTGGGACCTATTGTGGATTTCTTCCAACATGCTGAACTCATCGAGATATGCACTTTACCACTATCTCATTTCATTGAGATACACACATTGGCAGAGTATCAGCCAAATGGCATTCACCGCTCGAAGGTATTCAGAGAAAGTTTGGAACCGATTGTGGATTTCTTCCAACTTGCTCAACTCATCCAGATAAGCACGTTACCACTTTCTCATTTCATTGAGATACACACATTGGCAGAATATCAGCCAAATGGCATTCACTGCTCGATGGTATTCAGAGAAACAAAGGAACCTTTTGTAGATTTCCTCCATTTTGCCGAACTCATCGAGATAAGCACTTTACCACTTTCTCATTTCATTGAGATACACACACTGCTAGAACATCAGCCAAATGGCATTCACTGCTCGAAGGTATTCAGAGAAACTTTAGAAACGATTGAGCGTTTCTTCCAACTTGCTGAACTCATCGAGATAAGCACTTTACCACTTTCTCATTTCTTGCAGATACACACATTGGCAGAATATCAGCCAAATGGCATTCACTGCTCGAAGGTATTCAGAGAAACCTTGCAACATAATGTGGATTTCTTCCAACTTGCTGAACTCATCGAGATAAGCACTTTACCACTTTCTCATTTCATTGAGATACACCCATTGGCAGAATATCAGCCAAATTGCATTCACTGCTCCAACGTATTCAGAGAAACTTTGGGACCTATTGTGGATATCTTCCAACATGCTGAACTCTTCGAGATAAGCACGTTACCAGTTTCTCATTTCGTTGAGATACACGCATTGGCAGAATATCAGCCAAATGCCGTTCACTGCTCGAAGGTATTCAGGGAAACTTTGGAACCTATTGTGGATTTCTTCCAACATGCTGACCTCATCGAGATAAGCATGTTACCACTTTCTCATTTCATTGAGATACACACATTGGCAGAATGTCAGCCAAATGGCATTCACTGCTCGAAGGTATTCAGAGAAACTTTGGAACCTTTGGTGGATTTCCTCCATTCTGCTGAGCTCATCGAGATAAGCACTTCACCACTTTCTCATTTCATTGAGATACACACATTGGCAGAATATCAGCCAAATCCCATTCACTGCTCCAAGGTATTCGGAGAAACTTTGGGACCTATTGTGGATTTCCTCCAACATGCTGAACTCATCGAGATATGCACTTTACCACGTTCTCATTTCTTGGAGATACACACATTGGCAGAATATCAGCCAAGTGGCATTGAGTGCCACAATGTATTCAGCGAAACTTTGGAAACGATTGAGGGTTTCTTCCAACTTGCTGTACTCATCGAGATAAGCACTATAGCACTTTCTCATTTCATTGAGATACACACATTTGCAGAATATCAGCCAAATGGCATTCACTGCTCGAAGGTATTCAGAGAAACCTTGCAACATAATGTGGATTTCTTCCAACTTGCTGAACTCATCGAGATGAGCACTTTTCCACTTTCTCATTTCATTGAGCTGCACACATTGGCAGAATATCAGCCAAATGGCATTCACTGCTCGAAGGTATTCAGAGAAACATTGCAACATAATGTGGATTTATTCCAACTTGCTGTACTCATCGAGATAAACTCGTTCCCACTTTCTCATTTCATTGAGATGCACACATTGGCAGAATATCAGCCAAATGGCATTCACTGCTCCAAGGTGTTCTGAGAAACTTTGGGACCTATTGTGAAATTCCTCCAACTTGCGGAACTCATCGAGATAAGCACATTACCACTTCCTGATTTCATTGAGATACACACATTGGCAGACTATCAGACAAGTAGCATTCAGTGCCACAAAGTATTCAGCGAAATTTTGGAACCTGTTGTAGATTTCCTCCAACCTGTTCAACTCATCGAGATGAGCACTTCTCCACTTTCTCATTTCACTGAGCTGCACACATTGGCAGAATATCAGCCAAATGGCATTCACTGCTCGAAGGTATTCAGGGAAGCTTTGGAACCTATTGTCGATTTCTTCCAACATGCTGAACTCATCGAGATATGCACTTTACCACTTTCTCATTTCACTGAGATACACACATTGGCAGAATACCAGACAAACGGCATTCACTGCTCGAAGGTATTCAGGGAAACCTTGGAACCTATTGTCGATTTCTTCCAACATGCGGAACTCATCGAGATCTGCACTTTACCACTTTCTCATTTCACTGAGATACACACATTGGCAGAATATCAGCCAAATGGCATTCACTGCTCGATGGTATTCAGAGAAACTTTGCAACATATGGTGGATTTCTTCCAACTTGCTGTACTCATCGAGATAAGCTCGTTACCACTTTCTCATTTCATTGAGATACACACATTGGCAGACTATCTGACAAGTAGCATTCAGTGCCACAAAGTATTCAGCGAAACTTTGGAACCTGTTGTGGATTTCCTCCAACTTGTTCAAATCATCGAGATGAGCACTTTTCCACTTTCTCATTTCATTGAGCTGCACACATTGGCCGAATATCAGCCAAATGGCATTCGCTGCTCGAAGGTATTCAGGGAAACTTTGGAACCTATTGTGGATTTCTTCCAACGTGCTGAACTAATCGAGATAAGCACGTTACCACTTCCTCATTTCTTTGAGATACACACATTGGCAGAATATCAGCCAAATGGCATTCACTGCTCAAAGGTATTCAGGGAAACTTTGGAACCTTTGGTGGATTTCCTCCATTCTGCTGAACTCATTGAGATAAGCACTTTACCACTTTCTCATGTCATTGAGATACACACATTGGCAGGATATCAGCCAAATCCCATTCACTGCTCCAAGGTATTCGGAGAAACTTTGGAACCTTTTGTGGATTTCCTCCATTCTGCTGAAATCTTCGACATAAGCACTTTACCACTTCCTCATTTCATTGAGATACTCACTTTGGAAGAATATCAGCCAAGTGGCATTCAGTGCCACAAGGCATTCAGCGAAACTTAGAACCTTTTGTGGATTTCTTCCAACTTGCTCAACTGATCGAGACAACGACGTTACCCATTTCTCGTTTCATTGAGATACACACGTTGGCAGAATATCAGGCAAATGGCATTCACTGATCGAAGATCTTCAGAGAACCTTTGGAAACTATGGTGGGATTCCTCCATTCTGCTCAACTCTTTGAGATAAGCACTTTACCACATCCTCATTTCATTGAGATGCACACATTGGCAGATTATCAGCCAAGTGGCATTGAGTGCCACAATGTATTCAGCGAAACTTTGGAAACGACTGAGGGTTTCTTCCAACTTGCTGTACTCATCGAGATAAGCACTTTACCACTTTCTCATTTCTTGGAGATACACACAGTGGCAGAATATCAGCCAAATGGCATTCACTGCTCCAACGAATACAGAGAAACTTTGGGACCTATTGTGGATTTCTTCCAACATGCTGAACTCATCGAGATATGCACTTTACCACTATCTCATTTCATTGAGATACACACATTGGCAGAGTATCAGCCAAATGGCATTCACCGCTCGAAGGTATTCAGAGAAAGTTTGGAACCGATTGTGGATTTCTTCCAACTTGCTCAACTCATCCAGATAAGCACGTTACCACTTTCTCATTTCATTGAGATACACACATTGGCAGAATATCAGCCAAATGGCATTCACTGCTCGATGGTATTCAGAGAAACAATGGAACCTTTTGTAGATTTCCTCCATTTTGCCGAACTCATCGAGATAAGCACTTTACCACTTTCTCATTTCATTGAGATACACACACTGCTAGAACATCATCCAAATGGCATTCACTGCTCGAAGGTATTCAGAGAAACTTTAGAAACGATTGAGCGTTTCTTCCAACTTGCTGAACTCATCGAGATAAGCACTTTACCACTTTCTCATTTCTTGCAGATACACACATTGGCAGAATATCAGCCAAATGGCATTCACTGCTCGAAGGTATTCAGAGAAACCTTGCAACATAATGTGGATTTCTTCCAACTTGCTGAACTCATCGAGATAAGCACTTTACCACTTTCTCATTTCATTGAGATACACCCATTGGCAGAATATCAGCCAAATTGCATTCACTGCTCCAACATATTCAGAGAAACTTTGGGACCTATTGTGGATATCTTCCAACATGCTGAACTCTTCGAGATAAGCACGTTACCAGTTTCTCATTTCGATGAGATACACGCATTGGCAGAATATCAGCCAAATGCCGTTCACTGCTCGAAGGTATTCAGGGTAACTTTGGAACCTATTGTGGATTTCTTCCAACATGCTGACCTCATCGAGATAAGCATGTTACCACTTTCTCATTTCATTGAGATACACACATTGGCAGAATGTCAGCCAAATGGCATTCACTGCTCGAAGGTATTCAGAGAAACTTTGGAACCTTTGGTGGATTTCCTCCATTCTGCTGAGCTCATCGAGATAAGCACTTCACCACTTTCTCATTTCATTGAGATACACACATTGGCAGAATGTCAGCCAAATCCCATTCACTGCTCCAAGGTATTCGGAGAAACATTGGGACCTATTGTGGATTTCCTCCAACATGCTGAACTCATCGAGATATGCACTTTACCACGTTCTCATTTCTTGGAGATACACACATTGGCAGAATATCAGCCAAGTGGCATTGAGTGCCACAATGTATTCAGCGAAACTTTGGAAACGATTGAGGGTTTCTTCCAACTTGCTGTACTCATCGAGATAAGCACTTTACCACTTTCTCATTTCATTGAGATACACACATTTGCAGAATATCAGCCAAATGGCATTCACTGCTCGAAGGTATTCAGAGAAACCTTGCAACATAATGTGGATTTCTTCCAACTTGCTGAACTCATCGAGATGAGCACTTTTCCACTTTCTCATTTCATTGAGCTGCACACATTGGCAGAATATCAGCCAAATGGCATTCACTGCTCGAAGGTATTCAGAGAAACATTGCAACATAATGTGGATTTATTCCAACTTGCTGTACTCATCGAGATAAACTCGTTCCCACTTTCTCATTCTCACTGAGCTGCACACAGAATATCAGCCAAATGGCATTCACTGCTCGAAGGTATTCAGGGAAGCTTTGGAACCTATTGTCGATTTCTTCCAACATGCTGAACTCATCGAGATATGCACTTTACCACTTTCTCATTTCACTGAGATACACACATTGGCAGAATACCAGCCAAACGGCATTCACTGCTCGAAGGTATTCAGGGAAACCTTGGAACCTATTGTCGATTTCTTCCAACATGCGGAACTCATCGAGATATGCACTTTACCACTTTCTCATTTCACTGAGATACACACATTGGCAGCATATCAGCCAAATGGCATTCACTGCTCGATGGTATTCAGAGAAACTTTGCAACATATGGTGGATTTCTTCCAACTTGCTGTACTCATCGAGATAAGCTCGTTACCACTTTCTCATTTCATTGAGATACACACATTGGCAGACTATCTGACAAGTAGCATTCAGTGCCACAAAGTATTCAGCGAAACTTTGGAACCTGTTGTGGATTTCCTCCAACTTGTTCAAATCATCGAGATGAGCACTTTTCCACTTTCTCATTTCATTGAGCTGCACACATTGGCCGAATATCAGCCAAATGGCATTCGCTGCTCGAAGGTATTCAGGGAAACTTTGGAACCTATTGTGGATTTCTTCCAACGTGCTGAACTAATCGAGATAAGCACGTTACCACTTCCTCATTTCATTGAGATACACACATTGGCAGAATATCAGCCAAATGGCATTCACTGCTCAAAGGTATTCAGGGAAACTTTGGAACCTTTAGTGGATTTCCTCCATTCTGCTGAACTCATTGAGATAAGCACTTTACCACTTTCTCATGTCATTGAGATACACACATTGGCAGGATATCAGCCAAATCCCACTCACTGCTCCAAGGTATTCGGAGAAACTTTGGAACCTTTTGTGGATTTCCTCCATTCTGCTGAAATCTTCGACATAAGCACTTTACCACTTCCTCATTTCATTGAGATACTCACTTTGGAAGAATATCAGCCAAGTGGCATTCAGTGCCACAAGGCATTCAGCGAAACTTAGAACCTTTTGTGGATTTCTTCCAACTTGCTCAACTGATCGAGACAACGACGTTACCCATTTCTCGTTTCATTGAGATACACACGTTGGCAGAATATCAGGCAAATGGCATTCACTGATCGAAGATCTTCAGAGAACCTTTGGAAACTATCGTTGGATTCCTCCATTCTGCTCAACTCTTTGAGATAAGCACTTTACCACATCCTCATTTCATTGAGATGCACACATTGGCAGATTATCAGCCAAGTGGCATTGAGTGCCACAATGTATTCAGCGAAACTTTGGAAACGACTGAGGGTTTCTTCCAACTTGCTGTACTCATCGAGATAAGCACTTTACCACTTTCTCATTTCTTGGAGATACACACAGTGGCAGAATATCAGCCAAATGGCATTCACTGCTCCAACGAATACAGAGAAACTTTGGGACCTATTGTGGATTTCTTCCAACATGCTGAACTCATCGAGATATGCACTTTACCACTATCTCATTTCATTGAGATACACACATTGGCAGAGTATCAGCCAAATGGCATTCACCGCTCGAAGGTATTCAGAGAAAGTTTGGAACCGATTGTGGATTTCTTCCAACTTGCTCAACTCATCCAGATAAGCACGTTACCACTTTCTCATTTCATTGAGATACACACATTGGCAGAATATCAGCCAAATGGCATTCACTGCTCGATGGTATTCAGAGAAACAAAGGAACCTTTTGTAGATTTCCTCCATTTTGCCGAACTCATCGAGATAAGCACTTTACCACTTTCTCATTTCATTGAGATACACACACTGCTAGAACATCAGCCAAATGGCATTCACTGCTCGAAGGTATTCAGAGAAACTTTAGAAACGATTGAGCGTTTCTTCCAACTTGCTGAACTCATCGAGATAAGCACTTTACCACTTTCTCATTTCTTGCAGATACACACATTGGCAGAATATCAGCCAAATGGCATTCACTGCTCGAAGGTATTCAGAGAAACCTTGCAACATAATGTGGATTTCTTCCAACTTGCTGAACTCATCGAGATAAGCACTTTACCACTTTCTCATTTCATTGAGATACACCCATTGGCAGAATATCAGCCAAATTGCATTCACTGCTCCAACGTATTCAGAGAAACTTTGGGACCTATTGTGGATATCTTCCAACATGCTGAACTCTTCGAGATAAGCACGTTACCAGTTTCTCATTTCGTTGAGATACACGCATTGGCAGAATATCAGCCAAATGCCGTTCACTGCTCGAAGGTATTCAGGGAAACTTTGGAACCTATTGTGGATTTCTTCCAACATGCTGACCTCATCGAGATAAGCATGTTACCACTTTCTCATTTCATTGAGATACACACATTGGCAGAATGTCAGCCAAATGGCATTCACTGCTCGAAGGTATTCAGAGAAACTTTGGAACCTTTGGTGGATTTCCTCCATTCTGCTGAGCTCATCGAGATAAGCACTTCACCACTTTCTCATTTCATTGAGATACACACATTGGCAGAATATCAGCCAAATCCCATTCACTGCTCCAAGGTATTCGGAGAAACTTTGGGACCTATTGTGGATTTCCTCCAACATGCTGAACTCATCGAGATATGCACTTTACCACGTTCTCATTTCTTGGAGATACACACATTGGCAGAATATCAGCCAAGTGGCATTGAGTGCCACAATGTATTCAGCGAAACTTTGGAAACGATTGAGGGTTTCTTCCAACTTGCTGTACTCATCGAGATAAGCACTATACCACTTTCTCATTTCATTGAGATACACACATTTGCAGAATATCAGCCAAATGGCATTCACTGCTCGAAGGTATTCAGAGAAACCTTGCAACATAATGTGGATTTCTTCCAACTTGCTGAACTCATCGAGATGAGCACTTTTCCACTTTCTCATTTCATTGAGCTGCACACATTGGCAGAATATCAGCCAAATGGCATTCACTGCTCGAAGGTATTCAGAGAAACATTGCAACATAATGTGGATTTATTCCAACTTGCTGTACTCATCGAGATAAACTCGTTCCCACTTTCTCATTTCATTGAGATGCACACATTGGCAGAATATCAGCCAAATGGCATTCACTGCTCCAAGGTGTTCTGAGAAACTTTGGGACCTATTGTGAAATTCCTCCAACTTGCGGAACTCATCGAGATAAGCACATTACCACTTCCTGATTTCATTGAGATACACACATTGGCAGACTATCAGACAAGTAGCATTCAGTGCCACAAAGTATTCAGCGAAATTTTGGAACCTGTTGTAGATTTCCTCCAACCTGTTCAACTCATCGAGATGAGCACTTCTCCACTTTCTCATTTCACTGAGCTGCACACATTGGCAGAATATCAGCCAAATGGCATTCACTGCTCGAATGTATTCAGGGAAGCTTTGGAACCTATTGTCGATTTCTTCCAACATGCTGAACTCATCGAGATATGCACTTTACCACTTTCTCATTTCACTGAGATACACACATTGGCAGAATACCAGACAAACGGCATTCACTGCTCGAAGGTATTCAGGGAAACCTTGGAACCTATTGTCGATTTCTTCCAACATGCGGAACTCATCGAGATATGCACTTTACCACTTTCTCATTTCACTGAGATACACACATTGGCAGAATATCAGCCAAATGGCATTCACTGCTCGATGGTATTCAGAGAAACTTTGCAACATATGGTGGATTTCTTCCAACTTGCTGAACTAATCGAGATAAGCACGTTACCACTTCCTCATTTCATTGAGATACACACATTGGCAGAATATCAGCCAAATGGCATTCACTGCTCAAAGGTATTCAGGGAAACTTTGGAACCTTTGGTGGATTTCCTCCATTCTGCTGAACTCATTGAGATAAGCACTTTACCACTTTCTCATGTCATTGAGATACACACATTGGCAGGATATCAGCCAAATCCCATTCACTGCTCCAAGGTATTCGGAGAAACTTTGGAACCTTTTGTGGATTTCCTCCATTCTGCTGAAATCTTCGACATAAGCACTTTACCACTTCCTCATTTCATTGAGATACTCACTTTGGAAGAATATCAGCCAAGTGGCATTCAGTGCCACAAGGCATTCAGCGAAACTTAGAACCTTTTGTGGATTTCTTCCAACTTGCTCAACTGATCGAGACAACGACGTTACCCATTTCTCGTTTCATTGAGATACACACGTTGGCAGAATATCAGGCAAATGGCATTCACTGATCGAAGATCTTCAGAGAACCTTTGAAAACTATGGTGGGATTCCTCCATTCTGCTCAACTCTTTGAGATAAGCACTTTACCACATCCTCATTTCATTGAGATGCACACATTGGCAGATTATCAGCCAAGTGGCATTGAGTGCCACAATGTATTCAGCGAAACTTTGGAAACGACTGAGGGTTTCTTCCAACTTGCTGTACTCATCGAGATAAGCACTTTACCACTTTCTCATTTCTTGGAGATACACACAGTGGCAGAATATCAGCCAAATGGCATTCACTGCTCCAACGAATACAGAGAAACTTTGGGACCTATTGTGGATTTCTTCCAACATGCTGAACTCATCGAGATATGCACTTTACCACTATCTCATTTCATTGAGATACACACATTGGCAGAGTATCAGCCAAATGGCATTCACCGCTCGAAGGTATTCAGAGAAAGTTTGGAACCGATTGTGGATTTCTTCCAACTTGCTCAACTCATCCAGATAAGCACGTTACCACTTTCTCATTTCATTGAGATACACACATTGGCAGAATATCAGCCAAATGGCATTCACTGCTCGATGGTATTCAGAGAAACAATGGAACCTTTTGTAGATTTCCTCCATTTTGCCGAACTCATCGAGATAAGCACTTTACCACTTTCTCATTTCATTGAGATACACACACTGCTAGAACATCAGCCAAATGGCATTCACTGCTCGAAGGTATTCAGAGAAACTTTAGAAACGATTGAGGGTTTTCTTCGAACTTGCTCAACTCATCGAGATGAGCACTTTGCCACTTTCTCATTTCTTGGAGATACACACATTGGCAGAGTATCAGCCAAATGGCATTCACCGCTCGAAGGTATTCAGAGAAAGTTTGGAACCGATTGTGGATTTCTTCCAACTTGCTCAACTCATCCAGATAAGCACGTTACCACTTTCTCATTTCATTGAGATACACGCATTGGCAGAATATCAGCCAAATGGCATTCACTGCTCGATGGTATTCAGAGAAACAATGGAACCTTTTGTAGATTTCCTCCATTTTGCCGAACTCATCGAGATAAGCACTTTACCACTTTCTCATTTCATTGAGATACACACACTGCTAGAATTTCAGCCAAATGGCATTCACTGCTCGAAGGTATTCAGAGAAACTTTAGAAACGATTGAGCGTTTCTTCCAACTTGCTGAACTCATCGAGATAAGCACTTTACCACTTTCTCATTTCTTGCAGATACACACATTGGCAGAATATCAGCCAAATGGCATTCACTGCTCGAAGGTATTCAGAGGAACCTTGCAACATAATGTGGATTACATCCAACTTGCTGAACTCATCGAGATAAGCACTTTACCACTTTCTCATTTCATTGAGATACACCCATTGGCAGAATATCAGCCAAATGGCATTCACTGCTCCAACGCATTCAGAGAAACTTTGGGACCTATTGTGGATATCTTCCAACATGCTGAACTCTTCGAGATAAGCACGTTACCAGTTTCTCATTTCGTTGAGATACACGCATTGGCAGAATATCAGCCAAATGCCGTTCACTGCTCGACGGTATTCAGAGAATCCTTGCAACATAATGTGGATTTCTTCCAACTTGCTGAACTCATCGATATAAGCATTTTCCCACTATCTCATTTCATTGAGATACACACTTTGGCAGAATATCAGCCAAACGGCGTTCACTGCTCGAAGGTATTCAGAGAAACAATGGAACCTTTTTTAGATTTCCTCCATTTTGCCGAACTCATCGAGATATGCACTTTACCACTTTCTCATTTCAATGAGATACACACATTGGTAGAATATCAGCCAAATGGCATTCACTGCTCGAAGGTATTCAGAGAAACATTGCAACATAACGTGGATTTCTTCCAACTTGCTCAACTCATCGACGTAAGCACTTTACCACTTTCTCATTTCATTCAGATACACACATTGGCAGAATATCAGCCAAATGGCATTCACGGCTCCAAGGTACACAGAGAAACTTTGGGACCTATTGTGGATTTCTTCCAACATGCTGACCTCATCGAGATGAGAACGTTACCACTTTCTCATTTCATAGAGATACACACATTGGCGGAATATCAGCCAAATGGCATTCACTGCTCGAAGGTATTCAGAGAAACTTTGGAACCTTTTGTGGATTTCCTCCATTCTGCTGAACTCATCGAGATGAGCACGTTTCCACTTTCTCATTTCATTGAGATACACACATTGGCAGAATATCAGCCAAATGGCAGTCACTGCTCCAAGGTATTCAGAGAAACTTTGCATCCTATCGTGGATTTCCCCCAACATGCTGAACTCATCGAGATATGCACTTTAGCACTTTCTCATTTCATTGAGATACACACATTGGCAGAATATCAGCCAAATGGCATTCACTGCTCGAAGGTATTCAGAGCATCCTTGCTACATAATGTGGATTTCTTCCAACATGCTGTACTCATCGAGATAAGCATTTTCCCACTATCTCATTTCATTGAGATGCACACTTTGGCAGAATATCAGCCAAACGGCATTCACTGCTCGAAGGTATTCAGAGAAACAATGGAACCTTTTTTAGATTTCCTCCATTTTGCCGAACTCATCGAGATATGCACTTTACCACTTTCTCATTTCAATGAGATACACACATTGGTAGAATATCAGCCAAATGGCATTCACTGCTCGAAGGTATTCAGAGAAACATTGCAACATAACGTGGATTTCTTCCAACTTTGCTCAACTCATCGAGGTAAGCACTTTACCACTTTCTCATTTCATTGAGATACACACATTGGCAGAATATCAGCCAAATGGCATTCACGGCTCCAAGGTACACAGAGAAACTTTGGGACCTATTGTGGATTTCTTCCAACATGCTGACCACATCGAGATGAGAACGTTACCACTTTCTCATTTCATTGAGATACACACATTGGCAGAATATCAGCCAAATGGCATTCACTGCTCCAAGGTATTCAGAGAAACTTTGGGACCTATTGTGGATTTCCCCCAACATGCTGAACTCATCGATATATGCACTTTAGCACATTCTCAATTCATTGAGATACACACATTGGCGGAATATCAGCCAAAAGGCATTCACTGCTCGAAGGTATTCAGAGAATCCTTGCTACATAATGTGGATTTCTTCCAACATGCTGTACTCATCGAGATAAGCATTTTCCCAGTATCTCATTTCACTGAGATACACACTTTGGCAGAATATCAGCCAAACGGCATTCACTGCTCGTTGGTATTCAGGGAAACAATGGAACCTTTTTTAGATTTCCTCCATTTTGCCGAACTCATCGACATATACACTTTACCACTTTCTCATTTCATTGAGATACACATATTGGTAGAATATCAGTCAAATGGTATTCACTGCTCGAAGGTATTCAGAGAAACATTGCAACATAATGTTGATTTCTTCCAACTTGCTGAATACACCGAGATAAGCACTTTCCCACTTTCTCATTTCATTGAGATACACACATTGGCAGAACATCAGCCAAATGGCATTCACGGTTCCAAGGTATACAGAGAATCTTTGGGACCTCTTGTCGATTTCTTCCAACATGCTGAACTCATCGAGATATGCACTTTAGCACTTTCTCATTTCTTTGAAATACACACATTGGCAGAATATCAGCCAAATGGCATTCACTGCTCCAAAGTATTCAGAGAAACATTGCAACATAATGTGGATTTCTTCCAACTTTTTGAACTCATCGAGATAAGCACTTTACCACTTTCTCATTTCATTGAGATACACACATTGGCAGAATATCAGCCAAATGGAATTCACTGCTCGAAGGTATACAGGGAAACTTTGGAACCTATTGTGGATTTCTTCCAACATGGTGAACTCATCGAGATAAGAACATTACCACTTTCTCATTTCATTGAGATACACACATTGGCGGAATATCAGCCAAATGCCATTCACTGCTCGACGGTATTCAGAGAATCCTTGCAACATAATGTGGATTTCTTCCAACTTGCTGAACTCATCGAGATAAGCATTTTCCCACTATCTCATTTCATTGAGATACACACTTTGGCAGAATATCAGCCAAACGGCATTCACTGCTCGAAGGTATTCAGAGAAACAATGGAACCTTTTTTAGATTTCCTCCATTTTGCCGAACTCATCGAGATATGCACTTTACCACTTTCTCATTTCAATGAGATACACACATTGGTAGAATATCAGCCAAATGGCATTCACTGCTCGAAGGTATTCAGAGAAACATTGCAACATAAAGTGGATTTCTTCCAACTTGCTCAACTCATCGAGGTAAGCACTTTACCACTTTCTCATTTCATTCAGATACACGCATTGGCAGAATATCAGCCAAATGGCATTCACGGCTCCAAGGTACACAGAGAAACTTTGGGACCTATTGTGGATTTCTTCCAACATGCTGACCTCATCGAGATGAGAACGTTACCACTTTCTCATTTCATTGAGATACACACATTGGCGGAATATCAGCCAAATGGCATTCACTGCTCGAAGGTATTCAGAGAAACTTTGGATCCTATCGTGGATTTCCTCCATTCTGCTGAACTCATCGAGATGAGCACGTTTCCACTTTCCCATTTCATTGAGATACACACATTGGCAGAATATCAGCCAAATGGCAGTCACTGCTCCAAGGTATTCAGAGAAACTTTGGATCCTATCGTGGATTTCCCCCAACATGCTGAACTCATCGAGATATGCACTTTAGCACTTTCTCATTTCATTGAGATACACACATTGGCAGAATATCAGCCAAATGGCATTCACTGCTCGAAGGTATTCAGAGAAACATTGCAACATAATGTGGATTTATTCCAACTTGCTGTACTCATCGAGATAAACTCGTTCCCACTTTCTCATTCTCACTGAGCTGCACACAGAATATCAGCCAAATGGCATTCACTGCTCGAAGGTATTCAGGGAAGCTTTGGAACCTATTGTCGATTTCTTCCAACATGCTGAACTCATCGAGATATGCACTTTACCACTTTCTCATTTCACTGAGATACACACATTGGCAGAATACCAGCCAAACGGCATTCACTGCTCGAAGGTATTCAGGGAAACCTTGGAACCTATTGTCGATTTCTTCCAACATGCGGAACTCATCGAGATATGCACTTTACCACTTTCTCATTTCACTGAGATACACACATTGGCAGAATATCAGCCAAATGGCATTCACTGCTCGATGGTATTCAGAGAAACTTTGCAACATATGGTGGATTTCTTCCAACTTGCTGTACTCATCGAGATAAGCTCGTTACCACTTTCTCATTTCATTGAGATACACACATTGGCAGACTATCTGACAAGTAGCATTCAGTGCCACAAAGTATTCAGCGAAACTTTGGAACCTGTTGTGGATTTCCTCCAACTTGTTCAAATCATCGAGATGAGCACTTTTCCACTTTCTCATTTCATTGAGCTGCACACATTGGCCGAATATCAGCCAAATGGCATTCGCTGCTCGAAGGTATTCAGGGAAACTTTGGAACCTATTGTGGATTTCTTCCAACGTGCTGAACTAATCGAGATAAGCACGTTACCACTTCCTCATTTCTTTGAGATACACACATTGGCAGAATATCAGCCAAATGGCATTCACTGCTCAAAGGTATTCAGGGAAACTTTGGAACCTTTGGTGGATTTCCTCCATTCTGCTGAACTCATTGAGATAAGCACTTTACCACTTTCTCATGTCATTGAGATACACACATTGGCAGGATATCAGCCAAATCCCATTCACTGCTCCATGGTATTCGGAGAAACTTTGGAACCTTTTGTGGATTTCCTCCATTCTGCTGAAATCTTCGACATAAGCACTTTACCACTTCCTGATTTCATTGAGATACTCACTTTGGAAGAATATCAGCCAAGTGGCATTCAGTGCCACAAGGCATTCAGCGAAACTTAGAACCTTTTGTGGATTTCTTCCAACTTGCTCAACTGATCGAGACAACGACGTTACCCATTTCTCGTTTCATTGAGATACACACGTTGGCAGAATATCAGGCAAATGGCATTCACTGATCGAAGATCTTCAGAGAACCTTTGGAAACTATGGTGGGATTCCTCCATTCTGCTCAACTCTTTGAGATAAGCACTTTACCACATCCTCATTTCATTGAGATGCACACATTGGCAGATTATCAGCCAAGTGGCATTGAGTGCCACAATGTATTCAGCGAAACTTTGGAAACGACTGAGGGTTTCTTCCAACTTGCTGTACTCATCGAGATAAGCACTTTACCACTTTCTCATTTCTTGGAGATACACACAGTGGCAGAATATCAGCCAAATGGCATTCACTGCTCCAACGAATACAGAGAAACTTTGGGACCTATTGTGGATTTCTTCCAACATGCTGAACTCATCGAGATATGCACTTTACCACTATCTCATTTCATTGAGATACACACATTGGCAGAGTATCAGCCAAATGGCATTCACCGCTCGAAGGTATTCAGAGAAAGTTTGGAACCGATTGTGGATTTCTTCCAACTTGCTCAACTCATCCAGATAAGCACGTTACCACTTTCTCATTTCATTGAGATACACACATTGGCAGAATATCAGCCAAATGGCATTCACTGCTCGATGGTATTCAGAGAAACAATGGAACCTTTTGTAGATTTCCTCCATTTTGCCGAACTCATCGAGATAAGCACTTTACCACTTTCTCATTTCATTGAGATACACACACTGCTAGAACATCATCCAAATGGCATTCACTGCTCGAAGGTATTCAGAGAAACTTTAGAAACGATTGAGCGTTTCTTCCAACTTGCTGAACTCATCGAGATAAGCACTTTACCACTTTCTCATTTCTTGCAGATACACACATTGGCAGAATATCAGCCAAATGGCATTCACTGCTCGAAGGTATTCAGAGAAACCTTGCAACATAATGTGGATTTCTTCCAACTTGCTGAACTCATCGAGATAAGCACTTTACCACTTTCTCATTTCATTGAGATACACCCATTGGCAGAATATCAGCCAACTGCATTCACTGCTCCAACATATTCAGAGAAACTTTGGGACCTATTGTGGATATCTTCCAACATGCTGAACTCTTCGAGATAAGCACGTTACCAGTTTCTCATTTCGATGAGATACACGCATTGGCAGAATATCAGCCAAATGCCGTTCACTGCTCGAAGGTATTCAGGGTAACTTTGGAACCTATTGTGGATTTCTTCCAACATGCTGACCTCATCGAGATAAGCATGTTACCACTTTCTCATTTCATTGAGATACACACATTGGCAGAATGTCAGCCAAATGGCATTCACTGCTCGAAGGTATTCAGAGAAACTTTGGAACCTTTGGTGGATTTCCTCCATTCTGCTGAGCTCATCGAGATAAGCACTTCACCACTTTCTCATTTCATTGAGATACACACATTGGCAGAATGTCAGCCAAATCCCATTCACTGCTCCAAGGTATTCGGAGAAACATTGGGACCTATTGTGGATTTCCTCCAACATGCTGAACTCATCGAGATATGCACTTTACCACGTTCTCATTTCTTGGAGATACACACATTGGCAGAATATCAGCCAAGTGGCATTGAGTGCCACAATGTATTCAGCGAAACTTTGGAAACGATTGAGGGTTTCTTCCAACTTGCTGTACTCATCGAGATAAGCACTTTACCACTTTCTCATTTCATTGAGATACACACATTTGCAGAATATCAGCCAAATGGCATTCACTGCTCGAAGGTATTCAGAGAAACCTTGCAACATAATGTGGATTTCTTCCAACTTGCTGAACTCATCGAGATGAGCACTTTTCCACTTTCTCATTTCATTGAGCTGCACACATTGGCAGAATATCAGCCAAATGGCATTCACTGCTCGAAGGTATTCAGAGAAACATTGCAACATAATGTGGATTTATTCCAACTTGCTGTACTCATCGAGATAAACTCGTTCCCACTTTCTCATTCTCACTGAGCTGCACACAGAATATCAGCCAAATGGCATTCACTGCTCGAAGGTATTCAGGGAAGCTTTGGAACCTATTGTCGATTTCTTCCAACATGCTGAACTCATCGAGATATGCACTTTACCACTTTCTCATTTCACTGAGATACACACATTGGCAGAATACCAGCCAAACGGCATTCACTGCTCGAAGGTATTCAGGGAAACCTTGGAACCTATTGTCGATTTCTTCCAACATGCGGAACTCATCGAGATATGCACTTTACCACTTTCTCATTTCACTGAGATACACACATTGGCAGAATATCAGCCAAATGGCATTCACTGCTCGATGGTATTCAGAGAAACTTTGCAACATATGGTGGATTTCTTCCAACTTGCTGTACTCATCGAGATAAGCTCGTTACCACTTTCTCATTTCATTGAGATACACACATTGGCAGACTATCTGACAAGTAGCATTCAGTGCCACAAAGTATTCAGCGAAACTTTGGAACCTGTTGTGGATTTCCTCCAACTTGTTCAAATCATCGAGATGAGCACTTTTCCACTTTCTCATTTCATTGAGCTGCACACATTGGCCGAATATCAGCCAAATGGCATTCGCTGCTCGAAGGTATTCAGGGAAACTTTGGAACCTATTGTGGATTTCTTCCAACGTGCTGAACTAATCGAGATAAGCACGTTACCACTTCCTCATTTCTTTGAGATACACACATTGGCAGAATATCAGCCAAATGGCATTCACTGCTCAAAGGTATTCAGGGAAACTTTGGAACCTTTAGTGGATTTCCTCCATTCTGCTGAACTCATTGAGATAAGCACTTTACCACTTTCTCATGTCATTGAGATACACACATTGGCAGGATATCAGCCAAATCCCACTCACTGCTCCAAGGTATTCGGAGAAACTTTGGAACCTTTTGTGGATTTCCTCCATTCTGCTGAAATCTTCGACATAAGCACTTTACCACTTCCTCATTTCATTGAGATACTCACTTTGGAAGAATATCAGCCAAGTGGCATTCAGTGCCACAAGGCATTCAGCGAAACTTAGAACCTTTTGTGGATTTCTTCCAACTTGCTCAACTGATCGAGACAACGACGTTACCCATTTCTCGTTTCATTGAGATACACACGTTGGCAGAATATCAGGCAAATGGCATTCACTGATCGAAGATCTTCAGAGAACCTTTGGAAACTATCGTTGGATTCCTCCATTCTGCTCAACTCTTTGAGATAAGCACTTTACCACATCCTCATTTCATTGAGATGCACACATTGGCAGATTATCAGCCAAGTGGCATTGAGTGCCACAATGTATTCAGCGAAACTTTGGAAACGACTGAGGGTTTCTTCCAACTTGCTGTACTCATCGAGATAAGCACTTTACCACTTTCTCATTTCTTGGAGATACACACAGTGGCAGAATATCAGCCAAATGGCATTCACTGCTCCAACGAATACAGAGAAACTTTGGGACCTATTGTGGATTTCTTCCAACATGCTGAACTCATCGAGATATGCACTTTACCACTATCTCATTTCATTGAGATACACACATTGGCAGAGTATCAGCCAAATGGCATTCACCGCTCGAAGGTATTCAGAGAAAGTTTGGAACCGATTGTGGATTTCTTCCAACTTGCTCAACTCATCCAGATAAGCACGTTACCACTTTCTCATTTCATTGAGATACACACATTGGCAGAATATCAGCCAAATGGCATTCACTGCTCGATGGTATTCAGAGAAACAAAGGAACCTTTTGTAGATTTCCTCCATTTTGCCGAACTCATCGAGATAAGCACTTTACCACTTTCTCATTTCATTGAGATACACACACTGCTAGAACATCAGCCAAATGGCATTCACTGCTCGAAGGTATTCAGAGAAACTTTAGAAACGATTGAGCGTTTCTTCCAACTTGCTGAACTCATCGAGATAAGCACTTTACCACTTTCTCATTTCTTGCAGATACACACATTGGCAGAATATCAGCCAAATGGCATTCACTGCTCGAAGGTATTCAGAGAAACCTTGCAACATAATGTGGATTTCTTCCAACTTGCTGAACTCATCGAGATAAGCACTTTACCACTTTCTCATTTCATTGAGATACACCCATTGGCAGAATATCAGCCAAATTGCATTCACTGCTCCAACGTATTCAGAGAAACTTTGGGACCTATTGTGGATATCTTCCAACATGCTGAACTCTTCGAGATAAGCACGTTACCAGTTTCTCATTTCGTTGAGATACACGCATTGGCAGAATATCAGCCAAATGCCGTTCACTGCTCGAAGGTATTCAGGGAAACTTTGGATCCTATTGTGGATTTCTTCCAACATGCTGACCTCATCGAGATAAGCATGTTACCACTTTCTCATTTCATTGAGATACACACATTGGCAGAATGTCAGCCAAATGGCATTCACTGCTCGAAGGTATTCAGAGAAACTTTGGAACCTTTGGTGGATTTCCTCCATTCTGCTGAGCTCATCGAGATAAGCACTTCACCACTTTCTCATTTCATTGAGATACACACATTGGCAGAATATCAGCCAAATCCCATTCACTGCTCCAAGGTATTCGGAGAAACTTTGGGACCTATTGTGGATTTCCTCCAACATGCTGAACTCATCGAGATATGCACTTTACCACGTTCTCATTTCTTGGAGATACACACATTGGCAGAATATCAGCCAAGTGGCATTGAGTGCCACAATGTATTCAGCGAAACTTTGGAAACGATTGAGGGTTTCTTCCAACTTGCTGTACTCATCGAGATAAGCACTATACCACTTTCTCATTTCATTGAGATACACACATTTGCAGAATATCAGCCAAATGGCATTCACTGCTCGAAGGTATTCAGAGAAACCTTGCAACATAATGTGGATTTCTTCCAACTTGCTGAACTCATCGAGATGAGCACTTTTCCACTTTCTCATTTCATTGAGCTGCACACATTGGCAGAATATCAGCCAAATGGCATTCACTGCTCGAAGGTATTCAGAGAAACATTGCAACATAATGTGGATTTATTCCAACTTGCTGTACTCATCGAGATAAACTCGTTCCCACTTTCTCATTTCATTGAGATGCACACATTGGCAGAATATCAGCCAAATGGCATTCACTGCTCCAAGGTGTTCTGAGAAACTTTGGGACCTATTGTGAAATTCCTCCAACTTGCGGAACTCATCGAGATAAGCACATTACCACTTCCTGATTTCATTGAGATACACACATTGGCAGACTATCAGACAAGTAGCATTCAGTGCCACAAAGTATTCAGCGAAATTTTGGAACCTGTTGTAGATTTCCTCCAACCTGTTCAACTCATCGAGATGAGCACTTCTCCACTTTCTCATTTCACTGAGCTGCACACATTGGCAGAATATCAGCCAAATGGCATTCACTGCTCGAATGTATTCAGGGAAGCTTTGGAACCTATTGTCGATTTCTTCCAACATGCTGAACTCATCGAGATATGCACTTTACCACTTTCTCATTTCACTGAGATACACACATTGGCAGAATACCAGACAAACGGCATTCACTGCTCGAAGGTATTCAGGGAAACCTTGGAACCTATTGTCGATTTCTTCCAACATGCGGAACTCATCGAGATATGCACTTTACCACTTTCTCATTTCACTGAGATACACACATTGGCAGAATATCAGCCAAATGGCATTCACTGCTCGATGGTATTCAGAGAAACTTTGCAACATATGGTGGATTTCTTCCAACATGCTGAACTCATCGAGATATGCACTTTACCACTATCTCATTTCATTGAGATACACACATTGGCAGAGTATCAGCCAAATGGCATTCACCGCTCGAAGGTATTCAGAGAAAGTTTGGAACCGATTGTGGATTTCTTCCAACTTGCTCAACTCATCCAGATAAGCACGTTACCACTTTCTCATTTCATTGAGATACACACATTGGCAGAATATCAGCCAAATGGCATTCACTGCTCGATGGTATTCAGAGAAACAAAGGAACCTTTTGTAGATTTCCTCCATTTTGCCGAACTCATCGAGATAAGCACTTTACCACTTTCTCATTTCATTGAGATACACACACTGCTAGAACATCAGCCAAATGGCATTCACTGCTCGAAGGTATTCAGAGAAACTTTAGAAACGATTGAGGGTTTTCTTCGAACTTGCTCAACTCATCGAGATGAGCACTTTGCCACTTTCTCATTTCTTGGAGATACACACATTGGCAGAGTATCAGCCAAATGGCATTCACCGCTCGAAGGTATTCAGAGAAAGTTTGGAACCGATTGTGGATTTCTTCCAACTTGCTCAACTCATCCAGATAAGCACGTTACCACTTTCTCATTTCATTGAGATACACACATTGGCAGAATATCAGCCAAATGGCATTCACTGCTCGATGGTATTCAGAGAAACAATGGAACCTTTTGTAGATTTCCTCCATTTTGCCGAACTCATCGAGATAAGCACTTTACCACTTTCTCATTTCATTGAGATACACACACTGCTAGAATTTCAGCCAAATGGCATTCACTGCTCGAAGGTATTCAGAGAAACTTTAGAAACGATTGAGCGTTTCTTCCAACTTGCTGAACTCATCGAGATAAGCACTTTACCACTTTCTCATTTCTTGCAGATACACACATTGGCAGAATATCAGCCAAATGGCATTCACTGCTCGAAGGTATTCAGAGGAACCTTGCAACATAATGTGGATTACATCCAACTTGCTGAACTCATCGAGATAAGCACTTTACCACTTTCTCATTTCATTGAGATACACCCATTGGCAGAATATCAGCCAAATGGCATTCACTGCTCCAACGCATTCAGAGAAACTTTGGGACCTATTGTGGATTTCTTCCAACATGCTGAACTCTTCGAGATAAGCACGTTACCAGTTTCTCATTTCGTTGAGATACACGCATTGGCAGAATATCAGCCAAATGCCGTTCACTGCTCGACGGTATTCAGAGAATCCTTGCAACATAATGTGGATTTCTTCCAACTTGCTGAACTCATCGATATAAGCATTTTCCCACTATCTCATTTCATTGAGATACACACTTTGGCAGAATATCAGCCAAACGGCGTTCACTGCTCGAAGGTATTCAGAGAAACAATGGAACCTTTTTTAGATTTCCTCCATTTTGCCGAACTCATCGAGATATGCACTTTACCACTTTCTCATTTCAATGAGATACACACATTGGTAGAATATCAGCCAAATGGCATTCACTGCTCGAAGGTATTCAGAGAAACATTGCAACATAACGTGGATTTCTTCCAACTTGCTCAACTCATCGACGTAAGCACTTTACCACTTTCTCATTTCATTCAGATACACACATTGGCAGAATATCAGCCAAATGGCATTCACGGCTCCAAGGTACACAGAGAAACTTTGGGACCTATTGTGGATTTCTTCCAACATGCTGACCTCATCGAGATGAGAACGTTACCACTTTCTCATTTCATTGAGATACACACATTGGCAGAATATCAGCCAAATGGCATTCACTGCTCGAAGGTATTCAGAGCATCCTTGCTACATAATGTGGATTTCTTCCAACATGCTGTACTCATCGAGATAAGCACTTTAGCACTTTCTCATTTCATTGAGATACACACATTGGCAGAATATCAGCCAAATGGCATTCACTGCTCGAAGGTATTCAGAGCATCCTTGCTACATAATGTGGATTTCTTCCAACATGCTGTACTCATCGAGATAAGCATTTTCCCACTATCTCATTTCATTGAGATGCACACTTTGGCAGAATATCAGCCAAACGGCATTCACTGCTCGAAGGTATTCAGAGAAACAATGGAACCTTTTTTAGATTTCCTCCATTTTGCCGAACTCATCGAGATATGCACTTTACCACTTTCTCATTTCAATGAGATACACACATTGGTAGAATATCAGCCAAATGGCATTCACTGCTCGAAGGTATTCAGAGAAACATTGCAACATAACGTGGATTTCTTCCAACTTTGCTCAACTCATCGAGGTAAGCACTTTACCACTTTCTCATTTCATTGAGATACACACATTGGCAGAATATCAGCCAAATGGCATTCAGAGAAACTTTGGAACCTTTTGTGGATTTCCTCCATTCTGCTGAACTCATCGAGATGAGCACGTTTCCACTTTCTCATTTCATTGAGATACACACATTGGCAGAATATCAGCCAAATGGCAGTCACTGCTCCAAGGTATTCAGAGAAACTTTGCATCCTATCGTGGATTTCCCCCAACATGCTGAACTCATCGAGATATGCACTTTAGCACTTTCTCATTTCATTGAGATACACACATTGGCAGAATATCAGCCAAATGGCATTCACTGCTCGAAGGTATTCAGAGCATCCTTGCTACATAATGTGGATTTCTTCCAACATGCTGTACTCATCGAGATAAGCATTTTCCCACTATCTCATTTCATTGAGATGCACACTTTGGCAGAATATCAGCCAAACGGCATTCACTGCTCGAAGGTATTCAGAGAAACAATGGAACCTTTTTTAGATTTCCTCCATTTTGCCGAACTCATCGAGATATGCACTTTACCACTTTCTCATTTCAATGAGATACACACATTGGTAGAATATCAGCCAAATGGCATTCACTGCTCGAAGGTATTCAGAGAAACATTGCAACATAACGTGGATTTCTTCCAACTTTGCTCAACTCATCGAGGTAAGCACTTTACCACTTTCTCATTTCATTGAGATACACACATTGGCAGAATATCAGCCAAATGGCATTCACGGCTCCAAGGTACACAGAGAAACTTTGGGACCTATTGTGGATTTCTTCCAACATGCTGACCACATCGAGATGAGAACGTTACCACTTTCTCATTTCATTGAGATACACACATTGGCAGAATATCAGCCAAATGGCATTCACTGCTCCAAGGTATTCAGAGAAACTTTGGGACCTATTGTGGATTTCCCCCAACATGCTGAACTCATCGATATATGCACTTTAGCACATTCTCAATTCATTGAGATACACACATTGGCGGAATATCAGCCAAAAGGCATTCACTGCTCGAAGGTATTCAGAGAATCCTTGCTACATAATGTGGATTTCTTCCAACATGCTGTACTCATCGAGATAAGCATTTTCCCAGTATCTCATTTCACTGAGATACACACTTTGGCAGAATATCAGCCAAACGGCATTCACTGCTCGTTGGTATTCAGGGAAACAATGGAACCTTTTTTAGATTTCCTCCATTTTGCCGAACTCATCGACATATACACTTTACCACTTTCTCATTTCATTGAGATACACATATTGGTAGAATATCAGTCAAATGGTATTCACTGCTCGAAGGTATTCAGAGAAACATTGCAACATAATGTTGATTTCTTCCAACTTGCTGAATACACCGAGATAAGCACTTTCCCACTTTCTCATTTCATTGAGATACACACATTGGCAGAACATCAGCCAAATGGCATTCACGGTTCCAAGGTATACAGAGAATCTTTGGGACCTCTTGTCGATTTCTTCCAACATGCTGAACTCATCGAGATATGCACTTTAGCACTTTCTCATTTCTTTGAAATACACACATTGGCAGAATATCAGCCAAATGGCATTCACTGCTCCAAAGTATTCAGAAAAACATTGCAACATAATGTGGATTTCTTCCAACTTTTTGAACTCATCGAGATAAGCACTTTACCACTTTCTCATTTCATTGAGATACACACATTGGCAGAATATCAGCCAAATGGAATTCACTGCTCGAAGGTATTCAGGGAAACTTTGGAACCTATTGTGGATTTCTTCCAACATGGTGAACTCATCGAGATAAGAACATTACCACTTTCTCATTTCATTGAGATACACACATTGGCGGAATATCAGCCAAATGCCATTCACTGCTCGACGGTATTCAGAGAATCCTTGCAACATAATGTGGATTTCTTCCAACTTGCTGAACTCATCGAGATAAGCATTTTCCCACTATCTCATTTCATTGAGATACACACTTTGGCAGAATATCAGCCAAACGGCATTCACTGCTCGAAGGTATTCAGAGAAACAATGGAACCTTTTTTAGATTTCCTCCATTTTGCCGAACTCATCGAGATATGCACTTTACCACTTTCTCATTTCAATGAGATACACACATTGGTAGAATATCAGCCAAATGGCATTCACTGCTCGAAGGTATTCAGAGAAACATTGCAACATAAAGTGGATTTCTTCCAACTTGCTCAACTCATCGAGGTAAGCACTTTACCACTTTCTCATTTCATTCAGATACACGCATTGGCAGAATATCAGCCAAATGGCATTCACGGCTCCAAGGTACACAGAGAAACTTTGGGACCTATTGTGGATTTCTTCCAACATGCTGACCTCATCGAGATGAGAACGTTACCACTTTCTCATTTCATTGAGATACACACATTGGCGGAATATCAGCCAAATGGCATTCACTGCTCGAAGGTATTCAGAGAAACTTTGGATCCTATCGTGGATTTCCTCCATTCTGCTGAACTCATCGAGATGAGCACGTTTCCACTTTCCCATTTCATTGAGATACACACATTGGCAGAATATCAGCCAAATGGCAGTCACTGCTCCAAGGTATTCAGAGAAACTTTGGATCCTATCGTGGATTTCCCCCAACATGCTGAACTCATCGAGATATGCACTTTAGCACTTTCTCATTTCATTGAGATACACACATTGGCAGAATATCAGCCAAATGGCATTCACTGCTCGAAGGTATTCAGAGAAACATTGCAACATAATGTGGATTTATTCCAACTTGCTGTACTCATCGAGATAAACTCGTTCCCACTTTCTCATTCTCACTGAGCTGCACACAGAATATCAGCCAAATGGCATTCACTGCTCGAAGGTATTCAGGGAAGCTTTGGAACCTATTGTCGATTTCTTCCAACATGCTGAACTCATCGAGATATGCACTTTACCACTTTCTCATTTCACTGAGATACACACATTGGCAGAATACCAGCCAAACGGCATTCACTGCTCGAAGGTATTCAGGGAAACCTTGGAACCTATTGTCGATTTCTTCCAACATGCGGAACTCATCGAGATATGCACTTTACCACTTTCTCATTTCACTGAGATACACACATTGGCAGAATATCAGCCAAATGGCATTCACTGCTCGATGGTATTCAGAGAAACTTTGCAACATATGGTGGATTTCTTCCAACTTGCTGTACTCATCGAGATAAGCTCGTTACCACTTTCTCATTTCATTGAGATACACACATTGGCAGACTATCTGACAAGTAGCATTCAGTGCCACAAAGTATTCAGCGAAACTTTGGAACCTGTTGTGGATTTCCTCCAACTTGTTCAAATCATCGAGATGAGCACTTTTCCACTTTCTCATTTCATTGAGCTGCACACATTGGCCGAATATCAGCCAAATGGCATTCGCTGCTCGAAGGTATTCAGGGAAACTTTGGAACCTATTGTGGATTTCTTCCAACGTGCTGAACTAATCGAGATAAGCACGTTACCACTTCCTCATTTCATTGAGATACACACATTGGCAGAATATCAGCCAAATGGCATTCACTGCTCAAAGGTATTCAGGGAAACTTTGGAACCTTTAGTGGATTTCCTCCATTCTGCTGAACTCATTGAGATAAGCACTTTACCACTTTCTCATGTCATTGAGATACACACATTGGCAGGATATCAGCCAAATCCCACTCACTGCTCCAAGGTATTCGGAGAAACTTTGGAACCTTTTGTGGATTTCCTCCATTCTGCTGAAATCTTCGACATAAGCACTTTACCACTTCCTCATTTCATTGAGATACTCACTTTGGAAGAATATCAGCCAAGTGGCATTCAGTGCCACAAGGCATTCAGCGAAACTTAGAACCTTTTGTGGATTTCTTCCAACTTGCTCAACTGATCGAGACAACGACGTTACCCATTTCTCGTTTCATTGAGATACACACGTTGGCAGAATATCAGGCAAATGGCATTCACTGATCGAAGATCTTCAGAGAACCTTTGGAAACTATGGTGGGATTCCTCCATTCTGCTCAACTCTTTGAGATAAGCACTTTACCACATCCTCATTTCATTGAGATGCACACATTGGCAGATTATCAGCCAAGTGGCATTGAGTGCCACAATGTATTCAGCGAAACTTTGGAAACGACTGAGGGTTTCTTCCAACTTGCTGTACTCATCGAGATAAGCACTTTACCACTTTCTCATTTCTTGGAGATACACACAGTGGCAGAATATCAGCCAAATGGCATTCACTGCTCCAACGAATACAGAGAAACTTTGGGACCTATTGTGGATTTCTTCCAACATGCTGAACTCATCGAGATATGCACTTTACCACTATCTCATTTCATTGAGATACACACATTGGCAGAGTATCAGCCAAATGGCATTCACCGCTCGAAGGTATTCAGAGAAAGTTTGGAACCGATTGTGGATTTCTTCCAACTTGCTCAACTCATCCAGATAAGCACGTTACCACTTTCTCATTTCATTGAGATACACACATTGGCAGAATATCAGCCAAATGGCATTCACTGCTCGATGGTATTCAGAGAAACAAAGGAACCTTTTGTAGATTTCCTCCATTTTGCCGAACTCATCGAGATAAGCACTTTACCACTTTCTCATTTCATTGAGATACACACACTGCTAGAACATCAGCCAAATGGCATTCACTGCTCGAAGGTATTCAGAGAAACTTTAGAAACGATTGAGCGTTTCTTCCAACTTGCTGAACTCATCGAGATAAGCACTTTACCACTTTCTCATTTCTTGCAGATACACACATTGGCAGAATATCAGCCAAATGGCATTCACTGCTCGAAGGTATTCAGAGAAACCTTGCAACATAATGTGGATTTCTTCCAACTTGCTGAACTCATCGAGATAAGCACTTTACCACTTTCTCATTTCATTGAGATACACCCATTGGCAGAATATCAGCCAAATTGCATTCACTGCTCCAACGTATTCAGAGAAACTTTGGGACCTATTGTGGATATCTTCCAACATGCTGAACTCTTCGAGATAAGCACGTTACCAGTTTCTCATTTCGTTGAGATACACGCATTGGCAGAATATCAGCCAAATGCCGTTCACTGCTCGAAGGTATTCAGGGAAACTTTGGAACCTATTGTGGATTTCTTCCAACATGCTGACCTCATCGAGATAAGCATGTTACCACTTTCTCATTTCATTGAGATACACACATTGGCAGAATGTCAGCCAAATGGCATTCACTGCTCGAAGGTATTCAGAGAAACTTTGGAACCTTTGGTGGATTTCCTCCATTCTGCTGAGCTCATCGAGATAAGCACTTCACCACTTTCTCATTTCATTGAGATACACACATTGGCAGAATATCAGCCAAATCCCATTCACTGCTCCAAGGTATTCGGAGAAACTTTGGGACCTATTGTGGATTTCCTCCAACATGCTGAACTCATCGAGATATGCACTTTACCACGTTCTCATTTCTTGGAGATACACACATTGGCAGAATATCAGCCAAGTGGCATTGAGTGCCACAATGTATTCAGCGAAACTTTGGAAACGATTGAGGGTTTCTTCCAACTTGCTGTACTCATCGAGATAAGCACTATACCACTTTCTCATTTCATTGAGATACACACATTTGCAGAATATCAGCCAAATGGCATTCACTGCTCGAAGGTATTCAGAGAAACCTTGCAACATAATGTGGATTTCTTCCAACTTGCTGAACTCATCGAGATGAGCACTTTTCCACTTTCTCATTTCATTGAGCTGCACACATTGGCAGAATATCAGCCAAATGGCATTCACTGCTCGAAGGTATTCAGAGAAACATTGCAACATAATGTGGATTTATTCCAACTTGCTGTACTCATCGAGATAAACTCGTTCCCACTTTCTCATTTCATTGAGATGCACACATTGGCAGAATATCAGCCAAATGGCATTCACTGCTCCAAGGTGTTCTGAGAAACTTTGGGACCTATTGTGAAATTCCTCCAACTTGCGGAACTCATCGAGATAAGCACATTACCACTTCCTGATTTCATTGAGATACACACATTGGCAGACTATCAGACAAGTAGCATTCAGTGCCACAAAGTATTCAGCGAAATTTTGGAACCTGTTGTAGATTTCCTCCAACCTGTTCAACTCATCGAGATGAGCACTTCTCCACTTTCTCATTTCACTGAGCTGCACACATTGGCAGAATATCAGCCAAATGGCATTCACTGCTCGAATGTATTCAGGGAAGCTTTGGAACCTATTGTCGATTTCTTCCAACATGCTGAACTCATCGAGATATGCACTTTACCACTTTCTCATTTCACTGAGATACACACATTGGCAGAATACCAGACAAACGGCATTCACTGCTCGAAGGTATTCAGGGAAACCTTGGAACCTATTGTCGATTTCTTCCAACATGCGGAACTCATCGAGATATGCACTTTACCACTTTCTCATTTCACTGAGATACACACATTGGCAGAATATCAGCCAAATGGCATTCACTGCTCGATGGTATTCAGAGAAACTTTGCAACATATGGTGGATTTCTTCCAACTTGCTGAACTAATCGAGATAAGCACGTTACCACTTCCTCATTTCATTGAGATACACACATTGGCAGAATATCAGCCAAATGGCATTCACTGCTCAAAGGTATTCAGGGAAACTTTGGAACCTTTGGTGGATTTCCTCCATTCTGCTGAACTCATTGAGATAAGCACTTTACCACTTTCTCATGTCATTGAGATACACACATTGGCAGGATATCAGCCAAATCCCATTCACTGCTCCAAGGTATTCGGAGAAACTTTGGAACCTTTTGTGGATTTCCTCCATTCTGCTGAAATCTTCGACATAAGCACTTTACCACTTCCTCATTTCATTGAGATACTCACTTTGGAAGAATATCAGCCAAGTGGCATTCAGTGCCACAAGGCATTCAGCGAAACTTAGAACCTTTTGTGGATTTCTTCCAACTTGCTCAACTGATCGAGACAACGACGTTACCCATTTCTCGTTTCATTGAGATACACACGTTGGCAGAATATCAGGCAAATGGCATTCACTGATCGAAGATCTTCAGAGAACCTTTGGAAACTATGGTGGGATTCCTCCATTCTGCTCAACTCTTTGAGATAAGCACTTTACCACATCCTCATTTCATTGAGATGCACACATTGGCAGATTATCAGCCAAGTGGCATTGAGTGCCACAATGTATTCAGCGAAACTTTGGAAACGACTGAGGGTTTCTTCCAACTTGCTGTACTCATCGAGATAAGCACTTTACCACTTTCTCATTTCTTGGAGATACACACAGTGGCAGAATATCAGCCAAATGGCATTCACTGCTCCAACGAATACAGAGAAACTTTGGGACCTATTGTGGATTTCTTCCAACATGCTGAACTCATCGAGATATGCACTTTACCACTATCTCATTTCATTGAGATACACACATTGGCAGAGTATCAGCCAAATGGCATTCACCGCTCGAAGGTATTCAGAGAAAGTTTGGAACCGATTGTGGATTTCTTCCAACTTGCTCAACTCATCCAGATAAGCACGTTACCACTTTCTCATTTCATTGAGATACACACATTGGCAGAATATCAGCCAAATGGCATTCACTGCTCGATGGTATTCAGAGAAACAATGGAACCTTTTGTAGATTTCCTCCATTTTGCCGAACTCATCGAGATAAGCACTTTACCACTTTCTCATTTCATTGAGATACACACACTGCTAGAACATCAGCCAAATGGCATTCACTGCTCGAAGGTATTCAGAGAAACTTTAGAAACGATTGAGGGTTTTCTTCGAACTTGCTCAACTCATCGAGATGAGCACTTTGCCACTTTCTCATTTCTTGGAGATACACACATTGGCAGAGTATCAGCCAAATGGCATTCACCGCTCGAAGGTATTCAGAGAAAGTTTGGAACCGATTGTGGATTTCTTCCAACTTGCTCAACTCATCCAGATAAGCACGTTACCACTTTCTCATTTCATTGAGATACACACATTGGCAGAATATCAGCCAAATGGCATTCACTGCTCGATGGTATTCAGAGAAACAATGGAACCTTTTGTCGATTTCCTCCATTTTGCCGAACTCATCGAGATAAGCACTTTACCACTTTCTCATTTCATTGAGATACACACACTGCTAGAATTTCAGCCAAATGGCATTCACTGCTCGAAGGTATTCAGAGAAACTTTAGAAACGATTGAGCGTTTCTTCCAACTTGCTGAACTCATCGAGATAAGCACTTTACCACTTTCTCATTTCTTGCAGATACACACATTGGCAGAATATCAGCCAAATGGCATTCACTGCTCGAAGGTATTCAGAGGAACCTTGCAACATAATGTGGATTACATCCAACTTGCTGAACTCATCGAGATAAGCACTTTACCACTTTCTCATTTCATTGAGATACACCCATTGGCAGAATATCAGCCAAATGGCATTCACTGCTCCAACGCATTCAGAGAAACTTTGGGACCTATTGTGGATATCTTCCAACATGCTGAACTCTTCGAGATAAGCACGTTACCAGTTTCTCATTTCGTTGAGATACACGCATTGGCAGAATATCAGCCAAATGCCGTTCACTGCTCGACGGTATTCAGAGAATCCTTGCAACATAATGTGGATTTCTTCCAACTTGCTGAACTCATCGATATAAGCATTTTCCCACTATCTCATTTCATTGAGATACACACTTTGGCAGAATATCAGCCAAACGGCGTTCACTGCTCGAAGGTATTCAGAGAAACAATGGAACCTTTTTTAGATTTCCTCCATTTTGCCGAACTCATCGAGATATGCACTTTACCACTTTCTCATTTCAATGAGATACACACATTGGTAGAATATCAGCCAAATGGCATTCACTGCTCGAAGGTATTCAGAGAAACATTGCAACATAACGTGGATTTCTTCCAACTTGCTCAACTCATCGACGTAAGCACTTTACCACTTTCTCATTTCATTGAGATACACACTTTGGCAGAATATCAGCCAAATGGAATTCACTGCTCGAAGGTATTCAGGAAACTTTGGAACCTATTGTGAATTTCTTCCAACATGGTGAACTCATCGAGATAAGAACGTTACCACTTTCTCATTTCATTGAGATACACACATTGGCGGAATATCAGCCAAATGCCATTCACTGCTCGACGGTTTTCAGAGAATCCTTGCAACATAATGTGGATTTCTTCCAACTTGCTGAACTCATCGCGATAAGCATTTTCCCACTATCTCATTTCATTGAGATACACACTTTGGCAGAATATCAGCGAAACGGCATTCACTGCTCGAAGGTATTCAGAGAAACAATGGAACCTTTTTTAGATTTCCTCCATTTTGCCGAACTCATCGAGATATGCACTTTACCACTTTCTCATTTCAATGAGATACACACATTGGTAGAATATCAGCCAAATGGCATTCACTGCTCGAAGGTATTCAGAGAAACATTGCAACATAACGTGGATTTCTTCCAACTTGCTCAACTCATAGAGGTAAGCGCTTAACCACTTTCTCATTTCATTCAGATACACACATTGGCAGAATATCAGCCAAATGGCATTCACGGCTCCAAGGTACACAGAGAAACTTTGGGACCTATTGTGGATTTCTTCCAACATGCTGACCTCATCGAGATGAGAACGTTACCACTTTTTCATTTCATTGAGATACACACATTGGCGGAATATCAGCCAAATGGCATTCACTGCTCGAAGGTATTCAGAGAAACTTTGGAACCTTTTGTGGATTTCCTCCATTCTGCTGAACTCATCGAGATGAGCACGTTTCCACTTTCTCATTTCATTGAGATACACACATTGGCAGAATATCAGCCAAATGGCAGTCACTGCTCGAAGGTATTCAGAGAATCCTTGCAACATAATGTGGATTTCTTCCAACTTGCTGAACTCATCGAGATATGCACTTTAGCACTTTCTCATTTCATTGAGATACACACATTGGCAGAATATCAGCCAAATGGCATTCACTGTTCCAAGGCATTAAGAGAAACTTTGGGACCTATTGTGGATTTCCTCCAACATGCTGAACTCATCGAGATATGCACTTTCTCATTTCTTTGAAATACACACATTGGAAGAATATCAGCCAAATGGCATTCACTGCTCCAAAGTATTCAGAGAAACATTGCAACATAATGTGGATTTCTTCCAACTTGCTCAACTCATCGAGGTAAGCACTTTACCACTTTCTCATTTCATTCAGATACACACATTGGCAGAATATCAGCCAAATGGCATTCACGGCTCCAAGGTACACAGAGAAACTTTGGGACCTATTGTGGATTTCTTCCAACATGCTGACCTCATCGAGATGAGAACGTTACCACTTTCTCATTTCATAGAGATACACACATTGGCGGAATATCAGCCAAATGGCATTCACTGCTCGAAGGTATTCAGAGAAACTTTGGAACCTTTTCTGGATTTCCTCCATTCTGCTGAACTCATCGAGATGAGCACGTTTCCACTTTCTCATTTCATTGAGATACATACATTGGCAGAATATCAGCCAAATGGCAGTCACTGCTCGAAGGTATTCAGAGAAACTTTGGGTCCTATCGAGAATTTCCCCCAACATGCTGAACGCATCGAGATATGCACTTTAGCACTTTCTCATTTCATTGAGATACACACATTGGCAGAATATCAGCCAAATGGCATTCACTGCTCGAAGGTATTCAGAGAATCCTTGCAACATAATGTGGATTTCTTCCAACTTGCTGAACTCATCGAGATATGCACTTTAGCACTTTCGCATTTCATTGAGATTCACACATTGGCAGAATATCAGCCAAACGGCATTCACTGTTCCAAGGTATTAGGAGAAACATTGGGACCTATTGTGGATTTCCTCCAACATGCTGAACTCATCGAGATATGCACTTTCTCATTTCATTGAGATACACACATTGGCAGAATATCAGCCAAGTGGCATTGAGTGCCACAATGAATTCTGCGAAACTTTGGAAACGATTGAGGGTTTCTTCCAACTTGCTGTACTCATCGAGATAAGCACTTTACCACTTTCTCATTTCATTGAGATACACACATTTGCAGAATATCAGCCAAATGGCATTCACTGCTCGAAGGTATTCAGAGAAACCTTGCAACATAATGTGGATTTCGTCCAACTTACTGAAGTCATCGAGATGAGCACCTTTCCACTTTCTCACTTCATTGAGATGCACACATTGGCAGAATATCAGCCAAATGGCATTCACTGCTCCAAGGTGTTCTGAGAAACTTTGCAACATATGGTGGATTTCTTCCAACTTGCTGTACTCATCGAGATAAGCTCGTTACCACTTCCTGATTTCATTGAGATACACACATTGGCAGACTATCAGACAAGTAGCATTCAGTGCCACAAAGTATTCAGCGAAATTTTGGAACCTGTTCTGGATTTCCTCCAACCTGTTCAACTCATCGAGATGAGCACTTCTCCACTTTCTCATTTCACTGAGCTGCACACATTGGCAGAATATCAGCCAAATGGCATTCACTGCTCGAAGGTATTCAGGGAAACTATGGAACCTATTGTCGATTTCTTCCAACATGCGGAACTCATCGAGATATGCACTTTACCACTTTCTCATTTCACTGAGATACACACATTGGCAGAATATCAGCCAAATGGCATTCACTGCTCGATGGTATTCAGAGAAACTTTGCAACATATGGTGGATTTCTTCCAACTTGCTGTACTCATCGAGATAAGCTCGTTACCACTTTCTCATTTCATTGAGATACACACATTGGCAGACTATCTGACAAGTAGCATTCAGTGCCACAAAGTATTCAGCGAAACTTTGGAACCTGTTGTGGATTTCCTCCAACTTGTTCAAATCATCGAGATGAGCACTTTTCCACTTTCTCATTTCATTGAGCTGCACACATTGGCCGAATATCAGCCAAATGGCATTCGCTGCTCGAAGGTATTCAGGGAAACTTTGGAACCTATTGTGGATTTCTTCCAACGTGCTGAACTAATCGAGATAAGCACGTTACCACTTCCTCATTTCATTGAGATACACACATTGGCAGAATATCAGCCAAATGGCATTCACTGCTCAAAGGTATTCAGGGAAACTTTGGAACCTTTGGTGGATTTCCTCCATTCTGCTGAACTCATTGAGATAAGCACTTTACCACTTTCTCATGTCATTGAGATACACACATTGGCAGGATATCAGCCAAATCCCATTCACTGCTGCAAGGTATTTGGAGAAACTTTGGAACCTTTTGTGGATTTCCTCCATTCTGCTGAAATCTTCGACATAAGCACTTTACCACTTCCTGATTTCATTGAGATACTCACTTTGGAAGAATATCAGCCAAGTGGCATTCAGTGCCACAAGGCATTCAGCGAAACTTAGAACCTTTTGTGGATTTCTTCCAACTTGCTCAACTGATCGAGACAACGACGTTACCCATTTCTCGTTTCATTGAGATACACACGTTGGCAGAATATCAGGCAAATGGCATTCACTGATCGAAGATCTTCAGAGAACCTTTGGAAACTATGGTGGGATTCCTCCATTCTGCTCAACTCTTTGAGATAAGCACTTTACCACATCCTCATTTCATTGAGATGCACACATTGGCAGATTATCAGCCAAGTGGCATTGAGTGCCACAATGTATTCAGCGAAACTTTGGAAACGACTGAGGGTTTCTTCCAACTTGCTGTACTCATCGAGATAAGCACTTTACCACTTTCTCATTTCTTGGAGATACACACAGTGGCAGAATATCAGCCAAATGGCATTCACTGCTCCAACGAATACAGAGAAACTTTGGGACCTATTGTGGATTTCTTCCAACATGCTGAACTCATCGAGATATGCACTTTACCACTATCTCATTTCATTGAGCTGCACACATTGGCCGAATATCAGCCCAATGGCATTCACCGCTCGAAGGTATTCAGAGAAAGTTTGGAACCGATTGTGGATTTCTTCCAACTTGCTCAACTCATCCAGATAAGCACGTTACCACTTTCTCATTTCATTGAGATACACACATTGGCAGAATATCAGCCAAATGGCATTCACTGCTCGATGGTATTCAGAGAAACAATGGAACCTTTTGTAGATTTCCTCCATTTTGCCGAACTCATCGAGATAAGCACTTTACCACTTTCTCATTTCATTGAGATACACACACTGCTAGAACATCAGCCAAATGGCATTCACTGCTCGAAGGTATTCAGAGAAACTTTAGAAACGATTGAGCGTTTCTTCCAACTTGCTGAACTCATCGAGATAAGCACTTTACCACTTTCTCATTTCTTGCAGATACACGCATTGGCAGAATATCAGCCAAATGGCATTCACTGCTCGAAGGTATTCAGAGAAACCTTGCAACATAATGTGGATTTCTTCCAACTTGCTGAACTCATCGAGATAAGCACTTTACCACTTTCTCATTTCATTGAGATACACCCATTGGCAGAATATCAGCCAAATTGCATTCACTGCTCCAACGTATTCAGAGAAACTTTGGGACCTATTGTGGATATCTTCCAACATGCTGAACTCTTCGAGATAAGCACGTTACCAGTTTCTCATTTCGTTGAGATACACGCATTGGCAGAATATCAGCCAAATGCCGTTCACTGCTCGAAGGTATTCAGGGAAACTTTGGAACCTATTGTGGATTTCTTCCAACATGCTGACCTCATCGAGATAAGCATGTTACCACTTTCTCATTTCATTGAGATACACACATTGGCAGAATGTCAGCCAAATGGCATTCACTGCTCGAAGGTATTCAGAGAAACTTTGGAACCTTTGGTGGATTTCCTCCATTCTGCTGAGCTCATCGAGATAAGCACTTCACCACTTTCTCATTTCATTGAGATACACACATTGGCAGAATGTCAGCCAAATCCCATTCACTGCTCCAAGGTATTCGGAGAAACTTTGGGACCTATTGTGGATTTCCTCCAACATGCTGAACTCATCGAGATATGCACTTTACCACGTTCTCATTTCTTGGAGATACACACATTGGCAGAATATCAGCCAAGTGGCATTGAGTGCCACAATGTATTCAGCGAAACTTTGGAAACGATTGAGGGTTTCTTCCAACTTGCTGTACTCATCGAGATAAGCACTTTACCACTTTCTCATTTCATTGAGATACACACATTTGCAGAATATCAGCCAAATGGCATTCACTGCTCGAAGGTATTCAGAGAAACCTTGCAACATAATGTGGATTTCTTCCAACTTGCTGAACTCATCGAGATGAGCACTTTTCCACTTTCTCATTTCATTGAGCTGCACACATTGGCAGAATATCAGCCAAATGGCATTCACTGCTCGAAGGTATTCAGAGAAACATTGCAACATAATGTGGATTTATTCCAACTTGCTGTACTCATCGAGATAAACTCGTTCCCACTTTCTCATTTCATTGAGATGCACACATTGGCAGAATATCAGCCAAATGGCATTCACTGCTCCAAGGTGTTCTGAGAAACTTTGGGACCTATTGTGAAATTCCTCCAACTTGCGGAACTCATCGAGATAAGCACATTACCACTTCCTGATTTCATTGAGATACACACATTGGCAGACTATCAGACAAGTAGCATTCAGTGCCACAAAGTATTCAGCGAAATTTTGGAACCTGTTGTAGATTTCCTCCAACCTGTTCAACTCATCGAGATGAGCACTTCTCCACTTTCTCATTACACTGAGCTGCACACATTGGCAGAATATCAGCCAAATGGCATTCACTGCTCGAAGGTATTCAGGGAAACTTTGGAACCTATTGTCGATTTCTTCCAACATGCTGAACTCATCGAGATATGCACTTTACCACTTTCTCATTTCACTGAGATACACACATTGGCAGAATACCAGCCAAACGGCATTCACTGCTCGAAGGTATTCAGGGAAACTTTGGAACCTATTGTCGATTTCTTCCAACATGCGGAACTCATCGAAATATGCACTTTACCACTTTCTCATTTCACTGAGATACACACATTGGCAGAATATCAGCCAAATGGCATTCACTGCTCGATGGTATTCAGAGAAACTTTGCAACATATGGTGGATTTCTTCCAACTTGCTGTACTCATCGAGATAAGCTCGTTACCACTTTCTCATTTCATTGAGATACACACATTGGCAGACTATCTGACAAGTAGCATTCAGTGCCACAAAGTATTCAGCGAAACTTTGGAACCTGTTGTGGATTTCCTCCAACTTGTTCAAATCATCGAGATGAGCACTTTTCCACTTTCTCATTTCATTGAGCTGCACACATTGGCCGAATATCAGCCAAATGGCATTCGCTGCTCGAAGGTATTCAGGGAAACTTTGGAACCTATTGTGGATTTCTTCCAACGTGCTGAACTAATCGAGATAAGCACGTTACCACTTCCTCATTTCTTTGAGATACACACATTGGCAGAATATCAGCCAAATGGCATTCACTGCTCAAAGGTATTCAGGGAAACTTTGGAACCTTTGGTGGATTTCCTCCATTCTGCTGAACTCATTGAGATAAGCACTTTACCACTTTCTCATGTCATTGAGATACACACATTGGCAGGATATCAGCCAAATCCCATTCACTGCTCCAAGGTATTCGGAGAAACTTTGGAACCTTTTGTGGATTTCCTCCATTCTGCTGAAATCTTCGACATAAGCACTTTACCACTTCCTGATTTCATTGAGATACTCACTTTGGAAGAATATCAGCCAAGTGGCATTCAGTGCCACAAGGCATTCAGCGAAACTTAGAACCTTTTGTGGATTTCTTCCAACTTGCTCAACTGATCGAGACAACGACGTTACCCATTTCTCGTTTCATTGAGATACACACGTTGGCAGAATATCAGGCAAATGGCATTCACTGATCGAAGATCTTCAGAGAACCTTTGGAAACTATGGTGGGATTCCTCCATTCTGCTCAACTCTTTGAGATAAGCACTTTACCACATCCTCATTTCATTGAGATGCACACATTGGCAGATTATCAGCCAAGTGGCATTGAGTGCCACAATGTATTCAGCGAAACTTTGGAAACGACTGAGGGTTTCTTCCAACTTGCTGTACTCATCGAGATAAGCACTTTACCACTTTCTCATTTCTTGGAGATACACACAGTGGCAGAATATCAGCCAAATGGCATTCACTGCTCCAACGAATACAGAGAAACTTTGGGACCTATTGTGGATTTCTTCCAACATGCTGAACTCATCGAGATATGCACTTTACCACTATCTCATTTCATTGAGATACACACATTGGCAGAGTATCAGCCAAATGGCATTCACCGCTCGAAGGTATTCAGAGAAAGTTTGGAACCGATTGTGGATTTCTTCCAACTTGCTCAACTCATCCAGATAAGCACGTTACCACTTTCTCATTTCATTGAGATACACACATTGGCAGAATATCAGCCAAATGGCATTCACTGCTCGATGGTATTCAGAGAAACAATGGAACCTTTTGTAGATTTCCTCCATTTTGCCGAACTCATCGAGATAAGCACTTTACCACTTTCTCATTTCATTGAGATACACACACTGCTAGAACATCATCCAAATGGCATTCACTGCTCGAAGGTATTCAGAGAAACTTTAGAAACGATTGAGCGTTTCTTCCAACTTGCTGAACTCATCGAGATAAGCACTTTACCACTTTCTCATTTCTTGCAGATACACACATTGGCAGAATATCAGCCAAATGGCATTCACTGCTCGAAGGTATTCAGAGAAACCTTGCAACATAATGTGGATTTCTTCCAACTTGCTGAACTCATCGAGATAAGCACTTTACCACTTTCTCATTTCATTGAGATACACCCATTGGCAGAATATCAGCCAAATTGCATTCACTGCTCCAACGTATTCAGAGAAACTTTGGGACCTATTGTGGATATCTTCCAACATGCTGAACTCTTCGAGATAAGCACGTTACCAGTTTCTCATTTCAATGAGATACACGCATTGGCAGAATATCAGCCAAATGCCGTTCACTGCTCGAAGGTATTCAGGGTAACTTTGGAACCTATTGTGGATTTCTTCCAACATGCTGACCTCATCGAGATAAGCATGTTACCACTTTCTCATTTCATTGAGATACACACATTGGCAGAATGTCAGCCAAATGGCATTCACTGCTCGAAGGTATTCAGAGAAACTTTGGAACCTTTGGTGGATTTCCTCCATTCTGCTGAGCTCATCGAGATAAGCACTTCACCACTTTCTCATTTCATTGAGATACACACATTGGCAGAATGTCAGCCAAATCCCATTCACTGCTCCAAGGTATTCGGAGAAACATTGGGACCTATTGTGGATTTCCTCCAACATGCTGAACTCATCGAGATATGCACTTTACCACGTTCTCATTTCTTGGAGATACACACATTGGCAGAATATCAGCCAAGTGGCATTGAGTGCCACAATGTATTCAGCGAAACTTTGGAAACGATTGAGGGTTTCTTCCAACTTGCTGTACTCATCGAGATAAGCACTTTACCACTTTCTCATTTCATTGAGATACACACATTTGCAGAATATCAGCCAAATGGCATTCACTGCTCGAAGGTATTCAGAGAAACCTTGCAACATAATGTGGATTTCTTCCAACTTGCTGAACTCATCGAGATGAGCACTTTTCCACTTTCTCATTTCATTGAGCTGCACACATTGGCAGAATATCAGCCAAATGGCATTCACTGCTCGAAGGTATTCAGAGAAACATTGCAACATAATGTGGATTTATTCCAACTTGCTGTACTCATCGAGATAAACTCGTTCCCACTTTCTCATTCTCACTGAGCTGCACACAGAATATCAGCCAAATGGCATTCACTGCTCGAAGGTATTCAGGGAAGCTTTGGAACCTATTGTCGATTTCTTCCAACATGCTGAACTCATCGAGATATGCACTTTACCACTTTCTCATTTCACTGAGATACACACATTGGCAGAATACCAGCCAAACGGCATTCACTGCTCGAAGGTATTCAGGGAAACCTTGGAACCTATTGTCGATTTCTTCCAACATGCGGAACTCATCGAGATATGCACTTTACCACTTTCTCATTTCACTGAGATACACACATTGGCAGAATATCAGCCAAATGGCATTCACTGCTCGATGGTATTCAGAGAAACTTTGCAACATATAGTGGATTTCTTCCAACTTGCTGTACTCATCGAGATAAGCTCGTTACCACTTTCTCATTTCATTGAGATACACACATTGGCAGACTATCTGACAAGTAGCATTCAGTGCCACAAAGTATTCAGCGAAACTTTGGAACCTGTTGTGGATTTCCTCCAACTTGTTCAAATCATCGAGATGAGCACTTTTCCACTTTCTCATTTCATTGAGCTGCACACATTGGCCGAATATCAGCCAAATGGCATTCGCTGCTCGAAGGTATTCAGGGAAACTCTGGAACCTATTGTGGATTTCTTCCAACGTGCTGAACTAATCGAGATAAGCACGTTACCACTTCCTCATTTCATTGAGATACACACATTGGCAGAATATCAGCCAAATGGCATTCACTGCTCAAAGGTATTCAGGGAAACTTTGGAACCTTTAGTGGATTTCCTCCATTCTGCTGAACTCATTGAGATAAGCACTTTACCACTTTCTCATGTCATTGAGATACACACATTGGCAGGATATCAGCCAAATCCCACTCACTGCTCCAAGGTATTCGGAGAAACTTTGGAACCTTTTGTGGATTTCCTCCATTCTGCTGAAATCTTCGACATAAGCACTTTACCACTTCCTCATTTCATTGAGATACTCACTTTGGAAGAATATCAGCCAAGTGGCATTCAGTGCCACAAGGCATTCAGCGAAACTTAGAACCTTTTGTGGATTTCTTCCAACTTGCTCAACTGATCGAGACAACGACGTTACCCATTTCTCGTTTCATTGAGATACACACGTTGGCAGAATATCAGGCAAATGGCATTCACTGATCGAAGATCTTCAGAGAACCTTTGGAAACTATCGTGGGATTCCTCCATTCTGCTCAACTCTTTGAGATAAGCACTTTACCACATCCTCATTTCATTGAGATGCACACATTGGCAGATTATCAGCCAAGTGGCATTGAGTGCCACAATGTATTCAGCGAAACTTTGGAAACGACTGAGGGTTTCTTCCAACTTGCTGTACTCATCGAGATAAGCACTTTACCACTTTCTCATTTCTTGGAGATACACACAGTGGCAGAATATCAGCCAAATGGCATTCACTGCTCCAACGAATACAGAGAAACTTTGGGACCTATTGTGGATTTCTTCCAACATGCTGAACTCATCGAGATATGCACTTTACCACTATCTCATTTCATTGAGATACACACATTGGCAGAGTATCAGCCAAATGGCATTCACCGCTCGAAGGTATTCAGAGAAAGTTTGGAACCGATTGTGGATTTCTTCCAACTTGCTCAACTCATCCAGATAAGCACGTTACCACTTTCTCATTTCATTGAGATACACACATTGGCAGAATATCAGCCAAATGGCATTCACTGCTCGATGGTATTCAGAGAAACAAAGGAACCTTTTGTAGATTTCCTCCATTTTGCCGAACTCATCGAGATAATCACTTTACCACTTTCTCATTTCATTGAGATACACACACTGCTAGAACATCAGCCAAATGGCATTCACTGCTCGAAGGTATTCAGAGAAACTTTAGAAACGATTGAGCGTTTCTTCCAACTTGCTGAACTCATCGAGATAAGCACTTTACCACTTTCTCATTTCTTGCAGATACACACATTGGCAGAATATCAGCCAAATGGCATTCACTGCTCGAAGGTATTCAGAGAAACCTTGCAACATAATGTGGATTTCTTCCAACTTGCTGAACTCATCGAGATAAGCACTTTACCACTTTCTCATTTCATTGAGATACACCCATTGGCAGAATATCAGCCAAATTGCATTCACTGCTCCAACGTATTCAGAGAAACTTTGGGACCTATTGTGGATATCTTCCAACATGCTGAACTCTTCGAGATAAGCACGTTACCAGTTTCTCATTTCGTTGAGATACACGCATTGGCAGAATATCAGCCAAATGCCGTTCACTGCTCGAAGGTATTCAGGGAAACTTTGGAACCTATTGTGGATTTCTTCCAACATGCTGACCTCATCGAGATAAGCATGTTACCACTTTCTCATTTCATTGAGATACACACATTGGCAGAATGTCAGCCAAATGGCATTCACTGCTCGAAGGTATTCAGAGAAACTTTGGAACCTTTGGTGGATTTCCTCCATTCTGCTGAGCTCATCGAGATAAGCACTTCACCACTTTCTCATTTCATTGAGATACACACATTGGCAGAATATCAGCCAAATCCCATTCACTGCTCCAAGGTATTCGGAGAAACTTTGGGACCTATTGTGGATTTCCTCCAACATGCTGAACTCATCGAGATATGCACTTTACCACGTTCTCATTTCTTGGAGATACACACATTGGCAGAATATCAGCCAAGTGGCATTGAGTGCCACAATGTATTCAGCGAAACTTTGGAAACGATTGAGGGTTTCTTCCAACTTGCTGTACTCATCGAGATAAGCACTATAGCACTTTCTCATTTCATTGAGATACACACATTTGCAGAATATCAGCCAAATGGCATTCACTGCTCGAAGGTATTCAGAGAAACCTTGCAACATAATGTGGATTTCTTCCAACTTGCTGAACTCATCGAGATGAGCACTTTTCCACTTTCTCATTTCATTGAGCTGCACACATTGGCAGAATATCAGCCAAATGGCATTCACTGCTCGAAGGTATTCAGAGAAACATTGCAACATAATGTGGATTTATTCCAACTTGCTGTACTCATCGAGATAAACTCGTTCCCACTTTCTCATTTCATTGAGATGCACACATTGGCAGAATATCAGCCAAATGGCATTCACTGCTCCAAGGTGTTCTGAGAAACTTTGGGACCTATTGTGAAATTCCTCCAACTTGCGGAACTCATCGAGATAAGCACATTACCACTTCCTGATTTCATTGAGATACACACATTGGCAGACTATCAGACAAGTAGCATTCAGTGCCACAAAGTATTCAGCGAAATTTTGGAACCTGTTGTAGATTTCCTCCAACCTGTTCAACTCATCGAGATGAGCACTTCTCCACTTTCTCATTTCACTGAGCTGCACACATTGGCAGAATATCAGCCAAATGGCATTCACTGCTCGAATGTATTCAGGGAAGCTTTGGAACCTATTGTCGATTTCTTCCAACATGCTGAACTCATCGAGATATGCACTTTACCACTTTCTCATTTCACTGAGATACACACATTGGCAGAATACCAGCCAAACGGCATTCACTGCTCGAAGGTATTCAGGGAAACCTTGGAACCTATTGTCGATTTCTTCCAACATGCGGAACTCATCGAGATATGCACTTTACCACTTTCTCATTTCACTGAGATACACACATTGGCAGAATATCAGCCAAATGGCATTCACTGCTCGATGGTATTCAGAGAAACTTTGCAACATATGGTGGATTTCTTCCAACTTGCTGTACTCATCGAGATAAGCTCGTTACCACTTTCTCATTTCATTGAGATACACACATTGGCAGACTATCTGACAAGTAGCATTCAGTGCCACAAAGTATTCAGCAAAACTTTGGAACCTGTTGTGGATTTCCTCCAACTTGTTCAAATCATCGAGATGAGCACTTTTCCACTTTCTCATTTCATTGAGCTGCACACATTGGCCGAATATCAGCCAAATGGCATTCGCTGCTCGAAGGTATTCAGGGAAACTTTGGAACCTATTGTGGATTTCTTCCAACGTGCTGAACTAATCGAGATAAGCACGTTACCACTTCCTCATTTCTTTGAGATACACACATTGGCAGAATATCAGCCAAATGGCATTCACTGCTCAAAGGTATTCAGGGAAACTTTGGAACCTTTGGTGGATTTCCTCCATTCTGCTGAACTCATTGAGATAAGCACTTTACCACTTTCTCATGTCATTGAGATACACACATTGGCAGGATATCAGCCAAATCCCATTCACTGCTCCAAGGTATTCGGAGAAACTTTGGAACCTTTTGTGGATTTCCTCCATTCTGCTGAAATCTTCGACATAAGCACTTTACCACTTCCTGATTTCATTGAGATACTCACTTTGGAAGAATATCAGCCAAGTGGCATTCAGTGCCACAAGGCATTCAGCGAAACTTAGAACCTTTTGTGGATTTCTTCCAACTTGCTCAACTGATCGAGACAACGACGTTACCCATTTCTCGTTTCATTGAGATACACACGTTGGCAGAATATCAGGCAAATGGCATTCACTGATCGAAGATCTTCAGAGAACCTTTGGAAACTATGGTGGGATTCCTCCATTCTGCTCAACTCTTTGAGATAAGCACTTTACCACATCCTCATTTCATTGAGATGCACACATTGGCAGATTATCAGCCAAGTGGCATTGAGTGCCACAATGTATTCAGCGAAACTTTGGAAACGACTGAGGGTTTCTTCCAACTTGCTGTACTCATCGAGATAAGCACTTTACCACTTTCTCATTTCTTGGAGATACACACAGTGGCAGAATATCAGCCAAATGGCATTCACTGCTCCAACGAATACAGAGAAACTTTGGGACCTATTGTGGATTTCTTCCAACATGCTGAACTCATCGAGATATGCACTTTACCACTATCTCATTTCATTGAGATACACACATTGGCAGAGTATCAGCCAAATGGCATTCACCGCTCGAAGGTATTCAGAGAAAGTTTGGAACCGATTGTGGATTTCTTCCAACTTGCTCAACTCATCCAGATAAGCACGTTACCACTTTCTCATTTCATTGAGATACACACATTGGCAGAATATCAGCCAAATGGCATTCACTGCTCGATGGTATTCAGAGAAACAATGGAACCTTTTGTAGATTTCCTCCATTTTGCCGAACTCATCGAGATAAGCACTTTACCACTTTCTCATTTCATTGAGATACACACACTGCTAGAACATCATCCAAATGGCATTCACTGCTCGAAGGTATTCAGAGAAACTTTAGAAACGATTGAGCGTTTCTTCCAACTTGCTGAACTCATCGAGATAAGCACTTTACCACTTTCTCATTTCTTGCAGATACACACATTGGCAGAATATCAGCCAAATGGCATTCACTGCTCGAAGGTATTCAGAGAAACCTTGCAACATAATGTGGATTTCTTCCAACTTGCTGAACTCATCGAGATAAGCACTTTACCACTTTCTCATTTCATTGAGATACACCCATTGGCAGAATATCAGCCAAATTGCATTCACTGCTCCAACGTATTCAGAGAAACTTTGGGACCTATTGTGGATATCTTCCAACATGCTGAACTCTTCGAGATAAGCACGTTACCAGTTTCTCATTTCGATGAGATACACGCATTGGCAGAATATCAGCCAAATGCCGTTCACTGCTCGAAGGTATTCAGGGTAACTTTGGAACCTATTGTGGATTTCTTCCAACATGCTGACCTCATCGAGATAAGCATGTTACCACTTTCTCATTTCATTGAGATACACACATTGGCAGAATGTCAGCCAAATGGCATTCACTGCTCGAAGGTATTCAGAGAAACTTTGGAACCTTTGGTGGATTTCCTCCATTCTGCTGAGCTCATCGAGATAAGCACTTCACCACTTTCTCATTTCATTGAGATACACACATTGGCAGAATGTCAGCCAAATCCCATTCACTGCTCCAAGGTATTCGGAGAAACATTGGGACCTATTGTGGATTTCCTCCAACATGCTGAACTCATCGAGATATGCACTTTACCACGTTCTCATTTCTTGGAGATACACACATTGGCAGAATATCAGCCAAGTGGCATTGAGTGCCACAATGTATTCAGCGAAACTTTGGAAACGATTGAGGGTTTCTTCCAACTTGCTGTACTCATCGAGATAAGCACTTTACCACTTTCTCATTTCATTGAGATACACACATTTGCAGAATATCAGCCAAATGGCATTCACTGCTCGAAGGTATTCAGAGAAACCTTGCAACATAATGTGGATTTCTTCCAACTTGCTGAACTCATCGAGATGAGCACTTTTCCACTTTCTCATTTCATTGAGCTGCACACATTGGCAGAATATCAGCCAAATGGCATTCACTGCTCGAAGGTATTCAGAGAAACATTGCAACATAATGTGGATTTATTCCAACTTGCTGTACTCATCGAGATAAACTCGTTCCCACTTTCTCATTCTCACTGAGCTGCACACAGAATATCAGCCAAATGGCATTCACTGCTCGAAGGTATTCAGGGAAGCTTTGGAACCTATTGTCGATTTCTTCCAACATGCTGAACTCATCGAGATATGCACTTTACCACTTTCTCATTTCACTGAGATACACACATTGGCAGAATACCAGCCAAACGGCATTCACTGCTCGAAGGTATTCAGGGAAACCTTGGAACCTATTGTCGATTTCTTCCAACATGCGGAACTCATCGAGATATGCACTTTACCACTTTCTCATTTCACTGAGATACACACATTGGCAGAATATCAGCCAAATGGCATTCACTGCTCGATGGTATTCAGAGAAACTTTGCAACATATGGTGGATTTCTTCCAACTTGCTGTACTCATCGAGATAAGCTCGTTACCACTTTCTCATTTCATTGAGATACACACATTGGCAGACTATCTGACAAGTAGCATTCAGTGCCACAAAGTATTCAGCGAAACTTTGGAACCTGTTGTGGATTTCCTCCAACTTGTTCAAATCATCGAGATGAGCACTTTTCCACTTTCTCATTTCATTGAGCTGCACACATTGGCCGAATATCAGCCAAATGGCATTCGCTGCTCGAAGGTATTCAGGGAAACTTTGGAACCTATTGTGGATTTCTTCCAACGTGCTGAACTAATCGAGATAAGCACGTTACCACTTCCTCATTTCATTGAGATACACACATTGGCAGAATATCAGCCAAATGGCATTCACTGCTCAAAGGTATTCAGGGAAACTTTGGAACCTTTAGTGGATTTCCTCCATTCTGCTGAACTCATTGAGATAAGCACTTTACCACTTTCTCATGTCATTGAGATACACACATTGGCAGGATATCAGCCAAATCCCACTCACTGCTCCAAGGTATTCGGAGAAACTTTGGAACCTTTTGTGGATTTCCTCCATTCTGCTGAAATCTTCGACATAAGCACTTTACCACTTCCTCATTTCATTGAGATACTCACTTTGGAAGAATATCAGCCAAGTGGCATTCAGTGCCACAAGGCATTCAGCGAAACTTAGAACCTTTTGTGGATTTCTTCCAACTTGCTCAACTGATCGAGACAACGACGTTACCCATTTCTCGTTTCATTGAGATACACACGTTGGCAGAATATCAGGCAAATGGCATTCACTGATCGAAGATCTTCAGAGAACCTTTGGAAACTATCGTTGGATTCCTCCATTCTGCTCAACTCTTTGAGATAAGCACTTTACCACATCCTCATTTCATTGAGATGCACACATTGGCAGATTATCAGCCAAGTGGCATTGAGTGCCACAATGTATTCAGCGAAACTTTGGAAACGACTGAGGGTTTCTTCCAACTTGCTGTACTCATCGAGATAAGCACTTTACCACTTTCTCATTTCTTGGAGATACACACAGTGGCAGAATATCAGCCAAATGGCATTCACTGCTCCAACGAATACAGAGAAACTTTGGGACCTATTGTGGATTTCTTCCAACATGCTGAACTCATCGAGATATGCACTTTACCACTATCTCATTTCATTGAGATACACACATTGGCAGAGTATCAGCCAAATGGCATTCACCGCTCGAAGGTATTCAGAGAAAGTTTGGAACCGATTGTGGATTTCTTCCAACTTGCTCAACTCATCCAGATAAGCACGTTACCACTTTCTCATTTCATTGAGATACACACATTGGCAGAATATCAGCCAAATGGCATTCACTGCTCGATGGTATTCAGAGAAACAAAGGAACCTTTTGTAGATTTCCTCCATTTTGCCGAACTCATCGAGATAAGCACTTTACCACTTTCTCATTTCATTGAGATACACACACTGCTAGAACATCAGCCAAATGGCATTCACTGCTCGAAGGTATTCAGAGAAACTTTAGAAACGATTGAGCGTTTCTTCCAACTTGCTGAACTCATCGAGATAAGCACTTTACCACTTTCTCATTTCTTGCAGATACACACATTGGCAGAATATCAGCCAAATGGCATTCACTGCTCGAAGGTATTCAGAGAAACCTTGCAACATAATGTGGATTTCTTCCAACTTGCTGAACTCATCGAGATAAGCACTTTACCACTTTCTCATTTCATTGAGATACACCCATTGGCAGAATATCAGCCAAATTGCATTCACTGCTCCAACGTATTCAGAGAAACTTTGGGACCTATTGTGGATATCTTCCAACATGCTGAACTCTTCGAGATAAGCACGTTACCAGTTTCTCATTTCGTTGAGATACACGCATTGGCAGAATATCAGCCAAATGCCGTTCACTGCTCGAAGGTATTCAGGGAAACTTTGGAACCTATTGTGGATTTCTTCCAACATGCTGACCTCATCGAGATAAGCATGTTACCACTTTCTCATTTCATTGAGATACACACATTGGCAGAATGTCAGCCAAATGGCATTCACTGCTCGAAGGTATTCAGAGAAACTTTGGAACCTTTGGTGGATTTCCTCCATTCTGCTGAGCTCATCGAGATAAGCACTTCACCACTTTCTCATTTCATTGAGATACACACATTGGCAGAATATCAGCCAAATCCCATTCACTGCTCCAAGGTATTCGGAGAAACTTTGGGACCTATTGTGGATTTCCTCCAACATGCTGAACTCATCGAGATATGCACTTTACCACGTTCTCATTTCTTGGAGATACACACATTGGCAGAATATCAGCCAAGTGGCATTGAGTGCCACAATGTATTCAGCGAAACTTTGGAAACGATTGAGGGTTTCTTCCAACTTGCTGTACTCATCGAGATAAGCACTATACCACTTTCTCATTTCATTGAGATACACACATTTGCAGAATATCAGCCAAATGGCATTCACTGCTCGAAGGTATTCAGAGAAACCTTGCAACATAATGTGGATTTCTTCCAACTTGCTGAACTCATCGAGATGAGCACTTTTCCACTTTCTCATTTCATTGAGCTGCACACATTGGCAGAATATCAGCCAAATGGCATTCACTGCTCGAAGGTATTCAGAGAAACATTGCAACATAATGTGGATTTATTCCAACTTGCTGTACTCATCGAGATAAACTCGTTCCCACTTTCTCATTTCATTGAGATGCACACATTGGCAGAATATCAGCCAAATGGCATTCACTGCTCCAAGGTGTTCTGAGAAACTTTGGGACCTATTGTGAAATTCCTCCAACTTGCGGAACTCATCGAGATAAGCACATTACCACTTCCTGATTTCATTGAGATACACACATTGGCAGACTATCAGACAAGTAGCATTCAGTGCCACAAAGTATTCAGCGAAATTTTGGAACCTGTTGTAGATTTCCTCCAACCTGTTCAACTCATCGAGATGAGCACTTCTCCACTTTCTCATTTCACTGAGCTGCACACATTGGCAGAATATCAGCCAAATGGCATTCACTGCTCGAATGTATTCAGGGAAGCTTTGGAACCTATTGTCGATTTCTTCCAACATGCTGAACTCATCGAGATATGCACTTTACCACTTTCTCATTTCACTGAGATACACACATTGGCAGAATACCAGACAAACGGCATTCACTGCTCGAAGGTATTCAGGGAAACCTTGGAACCTATTGTCGATTTCTTCCAACATGCGGAACTCATCGAGATATGCACTTTACCACTTTCTCATTTCACTGAGATACACACATTGGCAGAATATCAGCCAAATGGCATTCACTGCTCGATGGTATTCAGAGAAACTTTGCAACATATGGTGGATTTCTTCCAACTTGCTGAACTAATCGAGATAAGCACGTTACCACTTCCTCATTTCATTGAGATACACACATTGGCAGAATATCAGCCAAATGGCATTCACTGCTCAAAGGTATTCAGGGAAACTTTGGAACCTTTGGTGGATTTCCACCATTCTGCTGAACTCATTGAGATAAGCACTTTACCACTTTCTCATGTCATTGAGATACACACATTGGCAGGATATCAGCCAAATCCCATTCACTGCTCCAAGGTATTCGGAGAAACTTTGGAACCTTTTGTGGATTTCCTCCATTCTGCTGAAATCTTCGACATAAGCACTTTACCACTTCCTCATTTCATTGAGATACTCACTTTGGAAGAATATCAGCCAAGTGGCATTCAGTGCCACAAGGCATTCAGCGAAACTTAGAACCTTTTGTGGATTTCTTCCAACTTGCTCAACTGATCGAGACAACGACGTTACCCATTTCTCGTTTCATTGAGATACACACGTTGGCAGAATATCAGGCAAATGGCATTCACTGATCGAAGATCTTCAGAGAACCTTTGAAAACTATGGTGGGATTCCTCCATTCTGCTCAACTCTTTGAGATAAGCACTTTACCACATCCTCATTTCATTGAGATGCACACATTGGCAGATTATCAGCCAAGTGGCATTGAGTGCCACAATGTATTCAGCGAAACTTTGGAAACGACTGAGGGTTTCTTCCAACTTGCTGTACTCATCGAGATAAGCACTTTACCACTTTCTCATTTCTTGGAGATACACACAGTGGCAGAATATCAGCCAAATGGCATTCACTGCTCCAACGAATACAGAGAAACTTTGGGACCTATTGTGGATTTCTTCCAACATGCTGAACTCATCGAGATATGCACTTTACCACTATCTCATTTCATTGAGATACACACATTGGCAGAGTATCAGCCAAATGGCATTCACCGCTCGAAGGTATTCAGAGAAAGTTTGGAACCGATTGTGGATTTCTTCCAACTTGCTCAACTCATCCAGATAAGCACGTTACCACTTTCTCATTTCATTGAGATACACACATTGGCAGAATATCAGCCAAATGGCATTCACTGCTCGATGGTATTCAGAGAAACAATGGAACCTTTTGTAGATTTCCTCCATTTTGCCGAACTCATCGAGATAAGCACTTTACCACTTTCTCATTTCATTGAGATACACACACTGCTAGAACATCAGCCAAATGGCATTCACTGCTCGAAGGTATTCAGAGAAACTTTAGAAACGATTGAGCGTTTCTTCCAACTTGCTGAACTCATCGAGATAAGTACTTTACCACTTTCTCATTTCTTGCAGATACACACATTGGCAGAATATCAGCCAAATGGCATTCACTGCTCGAAGGTATTCAGAGAAACCTTGCAACATAATGTGGATTTCTTCCAACTTGCTGAACTCATCGAGATAAGCACTTTACCACTTTCTCATTTCATTGAGATACACCCATTGGCAGAATATCAGCCAAATTGCATTCACTGCTCCAACGTATTCAGAGAAACTTTGGGACCTATTGTGGATATCTTCCAACATGCTGAACTCTTCGAGATAAGCACGTTACCAGTTTCTCATTTCGTTGAGATACACGCATTGGCAGAATATCAGCCAAATGCCGTTCACTGCTCGAAGGTATTCAGGGAAACTTTGGAACCTATTGTGGATTTCTTCCAACATGCTGACCTCATCGAGATAAGCATGTTACCACTTTCTCATTTCATTGAGATACACACATTGGCAGAATGTCAGCCAAATGGCATTCACTGCTCGAAGGTATTCAGAGAAACTTTGGAACCTTTGGTGGATTTCCTCCATTCTGCTGAGCTCATCGAGATAAGCACTTCACCACTTTCTCATTTCATTGAGATACACACATTGGCAGAATATCAGCCAAATCCCATTCACTGCTCCAAGGTATTCGGAGAAACTTTGGGACCTATTGTGGATTTCCTCCAACATGCTGAACTCATCGAGATATGCACTTTACCACGTTCTCATTTCTTGGAGTTACACACATTGGCAGAATATCAGCCAAGTGGCATTGAGTGCCACAATGTATTCAGCGAAACTTTGGAAACGATTGAGGGTTTCTTCCAACTTGCTGTACTCATCGAGATAAGCACTATACCACTTTCTCATTTCATTGAGATACACACATTTGCAGAATATCAGCCAAATGGCATTCACTGCTCGAAGGTATTCAGAGAAACCTTGCAACATAATGTGGATTTCTTCCAACTTGCTGAACTCATCGAGATGAGCACTTTTCCACTTTCTCATTTCATTGAGCTGCACACATTGGCAGAATATCAGCCAAATGGCATTCACTGCTCGAAGGTATTCAGAGAAACATTGCAACATAATGTGGATTTATTCCAACTTGCTGTACTCATCGAGATAAACTCGTTCCCACTTTCTCATTTCATTGAGATGCACACATTGGCAGAATATCAGCCAAATGGCATTCACTGCTCCAAGGTGTTCTGAGAAACTTTGGGACCTATTGTGAAATTCCTCCAACTTGCGGAACTCATCGAGATAAGCACATTACCACTTCCTGATTTCACTGAGATACACACATTGGCAGACTATCAGACAAGTAGCATTCAGTGCCACAAAGTATTCAGCGAAATTTTGGAACCTGTTGTAGATTTCCTCCAACCTGTTCAACTCATCGAGATGAGCACTTCTCCACTTTCTCATTTCACTGAGCTGCACACATTGGCAGAATATCAGCCAAATGGCATTCACTGCTCGAATGTATTCAGGGAAGCTTTGGAACCTATTGTCGATTTCTTCCAACATGCTGAACTCATCGAGATATGCACTTTACCACTTTCTCATTTCACTGAGATACACACATTGGCAGAATACCAGACAAACGGCATTCACTGCTCGAAGGTATTCAGGGAAACCTTGGAACCTATTGTCGATTTCTTCCAACATGCGGAACTCATCGAGATATGCACTTTACCACTTTCTCATTTCACTGAGATACACACATTGGCAGAATATCAGCCAAATGGCATTCACTGCTCGATGGTATTCAGAGAAACTTTGCAACATATGGTGGATTTCTTCCAACTTGCTGAACTAATCGAGATAAGCACGTTACCACTTCCTCATTTCATTGAGATACACACATTGGCAGAATATCAGCCAAATGGCATTCACTGCTCAAAGGTATTCAGGGAAACTTTGGAACCTTTGGTGGATTTCCTCCATTCTGCTGAACTCATTGAGATAAGCACTTTACCACTTTCTCATGTCATTGAGATACACACATTGGCAGGATATCAGCCAAATCCCATTCACTGCTCCAAGGTATTCGGAGAAACTTTGGAACCTTTTGTGGATTTCCTCCATTCTGCTGAAATCTTCGACATAAGCACTTTACCACTTCCTCATTTCATTGAGATACTCACTTTGGAAGAATATCAGCCAAGTGGCATTCAGTGCCACAAGGCATTCAGCGAAACTTAGAACCTTTTGTGGATTTCTTCCAACTTGCTCAACTGATCGAGACAACGACGTTACCCATTTCTCGTTTCATTGAGATACACACGTTGGCAGAATATCAGGCAAATGGCATTCACTGATCGAAGATCTTCAGAGAACCTTTGAAAACTATGGTGGGATTCCTCCATTCTGCTCAACTCTTTGAGATAAGCACTTTACCACATCCTCATTTCATTGAGATGCACACATTGGCAGATTATCAGCCAAGTGGCATTGAGTGCCACAATGTATTCAGCGAAACTTTGGAAACGACTGAGGGTTTCTTCCAACTTGCTGTACTCATCGAGATAAGCACTTTACCACTTTCTCATTTCTTGGAGATACACACAGTGGCAGAATATCAGCCAAATGGCATTCACTGCTCCAACGAATACAGAGAAACTTTGGGACCTATTGTGGATTTCTTCCAACATGCTGAACTCATCGAGATATGCACTTTACCACTATCTCATTTCATTGAGATACACACATTGGCAGAGTATCAGCCAAATGGCATTCACCGCTCGAAGGTATTCAGAGAAAGTTTGGAACCGATTGTGGATTTCTTCCAACTTGCTCAACTCATCCAGATAAGCACGTTACCACTTTCTCATTTCATTGAGATACACACATTGGCAGAATATCAGCCAAATGGCATTCACTGCTCGATGGTATTCAGAGAAACAAAGGAACCTTTTGTAGATTTCCTCCATTTTGCCGAACTCATCGAGATAAGCACTTTACCACTTTCTCATTTCATTGAGATACACACACTGCTAGAACATCAGCCAAATGGCATTCACTGCTCGAAGGTATTCAGAGAAACTTTAGAAACGATTGAGGGTTTTCTTCGAACTTGCTCAACTCATCGAGATGAGCACTTTGCCACTTTCTCATTTCTTGGAGATACACACATTGGCAGAGTATCAGCCAAATGGCATTCACCGCTCGAAGGTATTCAGAGAAAGTTTGGAACCGATTGTGGATTTCTTCCAACTTGCTCAACTCATCCAGATAAGCACGTTACCACTTTCTCATTTCATTGAGATACACACATTGGCAGAATATCAGCCAAATGGCATTCACTGCTCGATGGTATTCAGAGAAACAATGGAACCTTTTGTAGATTTCCTCCATTTTGCCGAACTCATCGAGATAAGCACTTTACCACTTTCTCATTTCATTGAGATACACACACTGCTAGAATTTCAGCCAAATGGCATTCACTGCTCGAAGGTATTCAGAGAAACTTTAGAAACGATTGAGCGTTTCTTCCAACTTGCTGAACTCATCGAGATAAGCACTTTACCACTTTCTCATTTCTTGCAGATACACACATTGGCAGAATATCAGCCAAATGGCATTCACTGCTCGAAGGTATTCAGAGGAACCTTGCAACATAATGTGGATTACATCCAACTTGCTGAACTCATCGAGATAAGCACTTTACCACTTTCTCATTTCATTGAGATACACCCATTGGCAGAATATCAGCCAAATGGCATTCACTGCTCCAACGCATTCAGAGAAACTTTGGGACCTATTGTGGATATCTTCCAACATGCTGAACTCTTCGAGATAAGCACGTTACCAGTTTCTCATTTCGTTGAGATACACGCATTGGCAGAATATCAGCCAAATGCCGTTCACTGCTCGACGGTATTCAGAGAATCCTTGCAACATAATGTGGATTTCTTCCAACTTGCTGAACTCATCGATATAAGCATTTTCCCACTATCTCATTTCATTGAGATACACACTTTGGCAGAATATCAGCCAAACGGCGTTCACTGCTCGAAGGTATTCAGAGAAACAATGGAACCTTTTTTAGATTTCCTCCATTTTGCCGAACTCATCGAGATATGCACTTTACCACTTTCTCATTTCAATGAGATACACACATTGGTAGAATATCAGCCAAATGGCATTCACTGCTCGAAGGTATTCAGAGAAACATTGCAACATAACGTGGATTTCTTCCAACTTGCTCAACTCATCGACGTAAGCACTTTACCACTTTCTCATTTCATTCAGATACACACATTGGCAGAATATCAGCCAAATGGCATTCACGGCTCCAAGGTACACAGAGAAACTTTGGGACCTATTGTGGATTTCTTCCAACATGCTGACCTCATCGAGATGAGAACGTTACCACTTTCTCATTTCATAGAGATACACACATTGGCGGAATATCAGCCAAATGGCATTCACTGCTCGAAGGTATTCAGAGAAACTTTGGAACCTTTTGTGGATTTCCTCCATTCTGCTGAACTCATCGAGATGAGCACGTTTCCACTTTCTCATTTCATTGAGATACACACATTGGCAGAATATCAGCCAAATGGCAGTCACTGCTCCAAGGTATTCAGAGAAACTTTGCATCCTATCGTGGATTTCCCCCAACATGCTGAACTCATCGAGATATGCACTTTAGCACTTTCTCATTTCATTGAGATACACACATTGGCAGAATATCAGCCAAATGGCATTCACTGCTCGAAGGTATTCAGAGCATCCTTGCTACATAATGTGGATTTCTTCCAACATGCTGTACTCATCGAGATAAGCATTTTCCCACTATCTCATTTCATTGAGATGCACACTTTGGCAGAATATCAGCCAAACGGCATTCACTGCTCGAAGGTATTCAGAGAAACAATGGAACCTTTTTTAGATTTCCTCCATTTTGCCGAACTCATCGAGATATGCACTTTACCACTTTCTCATTTCAATGAGATACACACATTGGTAGAATATCAGCCAAATGGCATTCACTGCTCGAAGGTATTCAGAGAAACATTGCAACATAACGTGGATTTCTTCCAACTTTGCTCAACTCATCGAGGTAAGCACTTTACCACTTTCTCATTTCATTGAGATACACACATTGGCAGAATATCAGCCAAATGGCATTCACGGCTCCAAGGTACACAGAGAAACTTTGGGACCTATTGTGGATTTCTTCCAACATGCTGACCACATCGAGATGAGAACGTTACCACTTTCTCATTTCATTGAGATACACACATTGGCAGAATATCAGCCAAATGGCATTCACTGCTCCAAGGTATTCAGAGAAACTTTGGGACCTATTGTGGATTTCCCCCAACATGCTGAACTCATCGAGATATGCACTTTAGCACATTCTCATTTCACTGAGATACACACTTTGGCAGAATATCAGCCAAACGGCATTCACTGCTCGTTGGTATTCAGGGAAACAATGGAACCTTTTTTAGATTTCCTCCATTTTGCCGAACTCATCGACATATACACTTTACCACTTTCTCATTTCATTGAGATACACATATTGGTAGAATATCAGTCAAATGGTATTCACTGCTCGAAGGTATTCAGAGAAACATTGCAACATAATGTTGATTTCTTCCAACTTGCTGAATACACCGAGATAAGCACTTTCCCACTTTCTCATTTCATTGAGATACACACATTGGCAGAACATCAGCCAAATGGCATTCACGGTTCCAAGGTATACAGAGAATCTTTGGGACCTCTTGTCGATTTCTTCCAACATGCTGAACTCATCGAGATATGCACTTTAGCACTTTCTCATTTCTTTGAAATACACACATTGGCAGAATATCAGCCAAATGGCATTCACTGCTCCAAAGTATTCAGAGAAACATTGCAACATAATGTGGATTTCTTCCAACTTTTTGAACTCATCGAGATAAGCACTTTACCACTTTCTCATTTCATTGAGATACACACATTGGCAGAATATCAGCCAAATGGAATTCACTGCTCGAAGGTATTCAGGGAAACTTTGGAACCTATTGTGGATTTCTTCCAACATGGTGAACTCATCGAGATAAGAACATTACCACTTTCTCATTTCATTGAGATACACACATTGGCGGAATATCAGCCAAATGCCATTCACTGCTCGACGGTATTCAGAGAATCCTTGCAACATAATGTGGATTTCTTCCAACTTGCTGAACTCATCGAGATAAGCATTTTCCCACTATCTCATTTCATTGAGATACACACTTTGGCAGAATATCAGCCAAACGGCATTCACTGCTCGAAGGTATTCAGAGAAACAATGGAACCTTTTTTAGATTTCCTCCATTTTGCCGAACTCATCGAGATATGCACTTTACCACTTTCTCATTTCAATGAGATACACACATTGGTAGAATATCAGCCAAATGGCATTCACTGCTCGAAGGTATTCAGAGAAACATTGCAACATAAAGTGGATTTCTTCCAACTTGCTCAACTCATCGAGGTAAGCACTTTACCACTTTCTCATTTCATTCAGATACACGCATTGGCAGAATATCAGCCAAATGGCATTCACGGCTCCAAGGTACACAGAGAAACTTTGGGACCTATTGTGGATTTCTTCCAACATGCTGACCTCATCGAGATGAGAACGTTACCACTTTCTCATTTCATTGAGATACACACATTGGCGGAATATCAGCCAAATGGCATTCACTGCTCGAAGGTATTCAGAGAAACTTTGGATCCTATCGTGGATTTCCTCCATTCTGCTGAACTCATCGAGATGAGCACGTTTCCACTTTCCCATTTCATTGAGATACACACATTGGCAGAATATCAGCCAAATGGCAGTCACTGCTCCAAGGTATTCAGAGAAACTTTGCATCCTATCGTGGATTTCCCCCAACATGCTGAACTCATCGAGATATGCACTTTAGCACTTTCTCATTTCATTGAGATACACACATTGGCAGAATATCAGCCAAATGGCATTCACTGCTCGAAGGTATTCAGAGAAACATTGCAACATAATGTGGATTTATTCCAACTTGCTGTACTCATCGAGATAAACTCGTTCCCACTTTCTCATTCTCACTGAGCTGCACACAGAATATCAGCCAAATGGCATTCACTGCTCGAAGGTATTCAGGGAAGCTTTGGAACCTATTGTCGATTTCTTCCAACATGCTGAACTCATCGAGATATGCACTTTACCACTTTCTCATTTCACTGAGATACACACATTGGCAGAATACCAGCCAAACGGCATTCACTGCTCGAAGGTATTCAGGGAAACCTTGGAACCTATTGTCGATTTCTTCCAACATGCGGAACTCATCGAGATATGCACTTTACCACTTTCTCATTTCACTGAGATACACACATTGGCAGAATATCAGCCAAATGGCATTCACTGCTCGATGGTATTCAGAGAAACTTTGCAACATATGGTGGATTTCTTCCAACTTGCTGTACTCATCGAGATAAGCTCGTTACCACTTTCTCATTTCATTGAGATACACACATTGGCAGACTATCTGACAAGTAGCATTCAGTGCCACAAAGTATTCAGCGAAACTTTGGAACCTGTTGTGGATTTCCTCCAACTTGTTCAAATCATCGAGATGAGCACTTTTCCACTTTCTCATTTCATTGAGCTGCACACATTGGCCGAATATCAGCCAAATGGCATTCGCTGCTCGAAGGTATTCAGGGAAACTTTGGAACCTATTGTGGATTTCTTCCAACGTGCTGAACTAATCGAGATAAGCACGTTACCACTTCCTCATTTCATTGAGATACACACATTGGCAGAATATCAGCCAAATGGCATTCACTGCTCAAAGGTATTCAGGGAAACTTTGGAACCTTTAGTGGATTTCCTCCATTCTGCTGAACTCATTGAGATAAGCACTTTACCACTTTCTCATGTCATTGAGATACACACATTGGCAGGATATCAGCCAAATCCCACTCACTGCTCCAAGGTATTCGGAGAAACTTTGGAACCTTTTGTGGATTTCCTCCATTCTGCTGAAATCTTCGACATAAGCACTTTACCACTTCCTGATTTCATTGAGATACTCACTTTGGAAGAATATCAGCCAAGTGGCATTCAGTGCCACAAGGCATTCAGCGAAACTTAGAACCTTTTGTGGATTTCTTCCAACTTGCTCAACTGATCGAGACAACGACGTTACCCATTTCTCGTTTCATTGAGATACACACGTTGGCAGAATATCAGGCAAATGGCATTCACTGATCGAAGATCTTCAGAGAACCTTTGGAAACTATGGTGGGATTCCTCCATTCTGCTCAACTCTTTGAGATAAGCACTTTACCACATCCTCATTTCATTGAGATGCACACATTGGCAGATTATCAGCCAAGTGGCATTGAGTGCCACAATGTATTCAGCGAAACTTTGGAAACGACTGAGGGTTTCTTCCAACTTGCTGTACTCATCGAGATAAGCACTTTACCACTTTCTCATTTCTTGGAGATACACACAGTGGCAGAATATCAGCCAAATGGCATTCACTGCTCCAACGAATACAGAGAAACTTTGGGACCTATTGTGGATTTCTTCCAACATGCTGAACTCATCGAGATATGCACTTTACCACTATCTCATTTCATTGAGATACACACATTGGCAGAGTATCAGCCAAATGGCATTCACCGCTCGAAGGTATTCAGAGAAAGTTTGGAACCGATTGTGGATTTCTTCCAACTTGCTCAACTCATCCAGATAAGCACGTTACCACTTTCTCATTTCATTGAGATACACACATTGGCAGAATATCAGCCAAATGGCATTCACTGCTCGATGGTATTCAGAGAAACAATGGAACCTTTTGTAGATTTCCTCCATTTTGCCGAACTCATCGAGATAAGCACTTTACCACTTTCTCATTTCATTGAGATACACACACTGCTAGAACATCAGCCAAATGGCATTCACTGCTCGAAGGTATTCAGAGAAACTTTAGAAACGATTGAGCGTTTCTTCCAACTTGCTGAACTCATCGAGATAAGCACTTTACCACTTTCTCATTTCTTGCAGATACACACATTGGCAGAATATCAGCCAAATGGCATTCACTGCTCGAAGGTATTCAGAGAAACCTTGCAACATAATGTGGATTTCTTCCAACTTGCTGAACTCATCGAGATAAGCACTTTACCACTTTCTCATTTCATTGAGATACACCCATTGGCAGAATATCAGCCAAATTGCATTCACTGCTCCAACGTATTCAGAGAAACTTTGGGACCTATTGTGGATATCTTCCAACATGCTGAACTCTTCGAGATAAGCACGTTACCAGTTTCTCATTTCGTTGAGATACACGCATTGGCAGAATATCAGCCAAATGCCGTTCACTGCTCGAAGGTATTCAGGGAAACTTTGGAACCTATTGTGGATTTCTTCCAACATGCTGACCTCATCGAGATAAGCATGTTACCACTTTCTCATTTCATTGAGATACACACATTGGCAGAATGTCAGCCAAATGGCATTCACTGCTCGAAGGTATTCAGAGAAACTTTGGAACCTTTGGTGGATTTCCTCCATTCTGCTGAGCTCATCGAGATAAGCACTTCACCACTTTCTCATTTCATTGAGATACACACATTGGCAGAATATCAGCCAAATCCCATTCACTGCTCCAAGGTATTCGGAGAAACTTTGGGACCTATTGTGGATTTCCTCCAACATGCTGAACTCATCGAGATATGCACTTTACCACGTTCTCATTTCTTGGAGATACACACATTGGCAGAATATCAGCCAAGTGGCATTGAGTGCCACAATGTATTCAGCGAAACTTTGGAAACGATTGAGGGTTTCTTCCAACTTGCTGTACTCATCGAGATAAGCACTATACCACTTTCTCATTTCATTGAGATACACACATTTGCAGAATATCAGCCAAATGGCATTCACTGCTCGAAGGTATTCAGAGAAACCTTGCAACATAATGTGGATTTCTTCCAACTTGCTGAACTCATCGAGATGAGCACTTTTCCACTTTCTCATTTCATTGAGCTGCACACATTGGCAGAATATCAGCCAAATGGCATTCACTGCTCGAAGGTATTCAGAGAAACATTGCAACATAATGTGGATTTATTCCAACTTGCTGTACTCATCGAGATAAACTCGTTCCCACTTTCTCATTTCATTGAGATGCACACATTGGCAGAATATCAGCCAAATGGCATTCACTGCTCCAAGGTGTTCTGAGGAACTTTGGGACCTATTGTGAAATTCCTCCAACTTGCGGAACTCATCGAGATAAGCACATTACCACTTCCTGATTTCATTGAGATACACACATTGGCAGACTATCAGACAAGTAGCATTCAGTGCCACAAAGTATTCAGCGAAATTTTGGAACCTGTTGTAGATTTCCTCCAACCTGTTCAACTCATCGAGATGAGCACTTCTCCACTTTCTCATTTCACTGAGCTGCACACATTGGCAGAATATCAGCCAAATGGCATTCACTGCTCGAATGTATTCAGGGAAGCTTTGGAACCTATTGTCGATTTCTTCCAACATGCTGAACTCATCGAGATATGCACTTTACCACTTTCTCATTTCACTGAGATACACACATTGGCAGAATACCAGACAAACGGCATTCACTGCTCGAAGGTATTCAGGGAAACCTTGGAACCTATTGTCGATTTCTTCCAACATGCGGAACTCATCGAGATATGCACTTTACCACTTTCTCATTTCACTGAGATACACACATTGGCAGAATATCAGCCAAATGGCATTCACTGCTCGATGGTATTCAGAGAAACTTTGCAACATATGGTGGATTTCTTCCAACTTGCTGAACTAATCGAGATAAGCACGTTACCACTTCCTCATTTCATTGAGATACACACATTGGCAGAATATCAGCCAAATGGCATTCACTGCTCAAAGGTATTCAGGGAAACTTTGGAACCTTTGGTGGATTTCCTCCATTCTGCTGAACTCATTGAGATAAGCACTTTACCACTTTCTCATGTCATTGAGATACACACATTGGCAGGATATCAGCCAAATCCCATTCACTGCTCCAAGGTATTCGGAGAAACTTTGGAACCTTTTGTGGATTTCCTCCATTCTGCTGAAATCTTCGACATAAGCACTTTACCACTTCCTGATTTCATTGAGATACTCACTTTGGAAGAATATCAGCCAAGTGGCATTCAGTGCCACAAGGCATTCAGCGAAACTTAGAACCTTTTGTGGATTTCTTCCAACTTGCTCAACTGATCGAGACAACGACGTTACCCATTTCTCGTTTCATTGAGATACACACGTTGGCAGAATATCAGGCAAATGGCATTCACTGATCGAAGATCTTCAGAGAACCTTTGAAAACTATGGTGGGATTCCTCCATTCTGCTCAACTCTTTGAGATAAGCACTTTACCACATCCTCATTTCATTGAGATGCACACATTGGCAGATTATCAGCCAAGTGGCATTGAGTGCCACAATGTATTCAGCGAAACTTTGGAAACGACTGAGGGTTTCTTCCAACTTGCTGTACTCATCGAGATAAGCACTTTACCACTTTCTCATTTCTTGGAGATACACACAGTGGCAGAATATCAGCCAAATGGCATTCACTGCTCCAACGAATACAGAGAAACTTTGGGACCTATTGTGGATTTCTTCCAACATGCTGAACTCATCGAGATATGCACTTTACCACTATCTCATTTCATTGAGATACACACATTGGCAGAGTATCAGCCAAATGGCATTCACCGCTCGAAGGTATTCAGAGAAAGTTTGGAACCGATTGTGGATTTCTTCCAACTTGCTCAACTCATCCAGATAAGCACGTTACCACTTTCTCATTTCATTGAGATACACACATTGGCAGAATATCAGCCAAATGGCATTCACTGCTCGATGGTATTCAGAGAAACAATGGAACCTTTTGTAGATTTCCTCCATTTTGCCGAACTCATCGAGATAAGCACTTTACCACTTTCTCATTTCATTGAGATACACACACTGCTAGAACATCAGCCAAATGGCATTCACTGCTCGAAGGTATTCAGAGAAACTTTAGAAACGATTGAGGGTTTTCTTCGAACTTGCTCAACTCATCGAGATGAGCACTTTGCCACTTTCTCATTTCTTGGAGATACACACATTGGCAGAGTATCAGCCAAATGGCATTCACCGCTCGAAGGTATTCAGAGGAACCTTGCAACATAATGTGGATTACATCCAACTTGCTGAACTCATCGAGATAAGCACTTTACCACTTTCTCATTTCATTGAGATACACACACTGCTAGAATTTCAGCCAAATGGCATTCACTGCTCGAAGGTATTCAGAGAAACTTTAGAAACGATTGAGCGTTTCTTCCAACTTGCTGAACTCATCGAGATAAGCACTTTACCACTTTCTCATTTCTTGCAGATACACACATTGGCAGAATATCAGCCAAATGGCATTCACTGCTCGAAGGTATTCAGAGGAACCTTGCAACATAATGTGGATTACATCCAACTTGCTGAACTCATCGAGATAAGCACTTTACCACTTTCTCATTTCATTGAGATACACCCATTGGCAGAATATCAGCCAAATGGCATTCACTGCTCCAACGCATTCAGAGAAACTTTGGGACCTATTGTGGATATCTTCCAACATGCTGAACTCTTCGAGATAAGCACGTTACCAGTTTCTCATTTCGTTGAGATACACGCATTGGCAGAATATCAGCCAAATGCCGTTCACTGCTCGACGGTATTCAGAGAATCCTTGCAACATAATGTGGATTTCTTCCAACTTGCTGAACTCATCGATATAAGCATTTTCCCACTATCTCATTTCATTGAGATACACACTTTGGCAGAATATCAGCCAAACGGCGTTCACTGCTCGAAGGTATTCAGAGAAACAATGGAACCTTTTTTAGATTTCCTCCATTTTGCCGAACTCATCGAGATATGCACTTTACCACTTTCTCATTTCAATGAGATACACACATTGGTAGAATATCAGCCAAATGGCATTCACTGCTCGAAGGTATTCAGAGAAACATTGCAACATAACGTGGATTTCTTCCAACTTGCTCAACTCATCGACGTAAGCACTTTACCACTTTCTCATTTCATTCAGATACACACATTGGCAGAATATCAGCCAAATGGCATTCACGGCTCCAAGGTACACAGAGAAACTTTGGGACCTATTGTGGATTTCTTCCAACATTCTGACCTCATCGAGATGAGAACGTTACCACTTTCTCATTTCATAGAGATACACACATTGGCGGAATATCAGCCAAATGGCATTCACTGCTCGAAGGTATTCAGAGAAACTTTGGAACCTTTTGTGGATTTCCTCCATTCTGCTGAACTCATCGAGATGAGCACGTTTCCACTTTCTCATTTCATTGAGATACACACATTGGCAGAATATCAGCCAAATGGCAGTCACTGCTCCAAGGTATTCAGAGAAACTTTGCATCCTATCGTGGATTTCCCCCAACATGCTGAACTCATCGAGATATGCACTTTAGCACTTTCTCATTTCATTGAGATACACACATTGGCAGAATATCAGCCAAATGGCATTCACTGCTCGAAGGTATTCAGAGCATCCTTGCTACATAATGTGGATTTCTTCCAACATGCTGTACTCATCGAGATAAGCATTTTCCCACTATCTCATTTCATTGAGATGCACACTTTGGCAGAATATCAGCCAAACGGCATTCACTGCTCGAAGGTATTCAGAGAAACAATGGAACCTTTTTTAGATTTCCTCCATTTTGCCGAACTCATCGAGATATGCACTTTACCACTTTCTCATTTCAATGAGATACACACATTGGTAGAATATCAGCCAAATGGCATTCACTGCTCGAAGGTATTCAGAGAAACATTGCAACATAACGTGGATTTCTTCCAACTTTGCTCAACTCATCGAGGTAAGCACTTTACCACTTTCTCATTTCATTGAGATACACACATTGGCAGAATATCAGCCAAATGGCATTCACGGCTCCAAGGTACACAGAGAAACTTTGGGACCTATTGTGGATTTCTTCCAACATGCTGACCACATCGAGATGAGAACGTTACCACTTTCTCATTTCATTGAGATACACACATTGGCAGAATATCAGCCAAATGGCATTCACTGCTCCAAGGTATTCAGAGAAACTTTGGGACCTATTGTGGATTTCCCCCAACATGCTGAACTCATCGAGATATGCACTTTAGCACATTCTCAATTCATTGAGATACACACATTGGCGGAATATCAGCCAAAAGGCATTCACTGCTCGAAGGTATTCAGAGAATCCTTGCTACATAATGTGGATTTCTTCCAACATGCTGTACTCATCGAGATAAGCATTTTCCCAGTATCTCATTTCACTGAGATACACACTTTGGCAGAATATCAGCCAAACGGCATTCACTGCTCGTTGGTATTCAGGGAAACAATGGAACCTTTTTTAGATTTCCTCCATTTTGCCGAACTCATCGACATATACACTTTACCACTTTCTCATTTCATTGAGATACACATATTGGTAGAATATCAGTCAAATGGTATTCACTGCTCGCAGGAATTCAGAGAAACATTGCAACATAATGTTGATTTCTTCCAACTTGCTGAATACACCGAGATAAGCACTTTCCCACTTTCTCATTTCATTGAGATACACACATTGGCAGAACATCAGCCAAATGGCATTCACGGTTCCAAGGTATACAGAGAATCTTTGGGACCTCTTGTCGATTTCTTCCAACATGCTGAACTCATCGAGATATGCACTTTAGCACTTTCTCATTTCTTTGAAATACACACATTGGCAGAATATCAGCCAAATGGCATTCACTGCTCCAAAGTATTCAGAGAAACATTGCAACATAATGTGGATTTCTTCCAACTTTTTGAACTCATCGAGATAAGCACTTTACCACTTTCTCATTTCATTGAGATACACACATTGGCAGAATATCAGCCAAATGGAATTCACTGCTCGAAGGTATTCAGGGAAACTTTGGAACCTATTGTGGATTTCTTCCAACATGGTGAACTCATCGAGATAAGAACATTACCACTTTCTCATTTCATTGAGATACACACATTGGCGGAATATCAGCCAAATGCCATTCACTGCTCGACGGTATTCAGAGAATCCTTGCAACATAATGTGGATTTCTTCCAACTTGCTGAACTCATCGAGATAAGCATTTTCCCACTATCTCATTTCATTGAGATACACACTTTGGCAGAATATCAGCCAAACGGCATTCACTGCTCGAAGGTATTCAGAGAAACAATGGAACCTTTTTTAGATTTCCTCCATTTTGCCGAACTCATCGAGATATGCACTTTACCACTTTCTCATTTCAATGAGATACACACATTGGTAGAATATCAGCCAAATGGCATTCACTGCTCGAAGGTATTCAGAGAAACATTGCAACATAAAGTTGATTTCTTCCAACTTGCTCAACTCATCGAGGTAAGCACTTTACCACTTTCTCATTTCATTCAGATACACGCATTGGCAGAATATCAGCCAAATGGCATTCACGGCTCCAAGGTACACAGAGAAACTTTGGGACCTATTGTGGATTTCTTCCAACATGCTTACCTCATCGAGATGAGAACGTTACCACTTTCTCATTTCATTGAGATACACACATTGGCGGAATATCAGCCAAATGGCATTCACTGCTCGAAGGTATTCAGAGAAACTTTGGATCCTATCGTGGATTTCCTCCATTCTGCTGAACTCATCGAGATGAGCACGTTTCCACTTTCCCATTTCATTGAGATACACACATTGGCAGAATATCAGCCAAATGGCAGTCACTGCTCCAAGGTATTCAGAGAAACTTTGCATCCTATCGTGGATTTCCCCCAACATGCTGAACTCATCGAGATATGCACTTTAGCACTTTCTCATTTCATTGAGATACACACATTGGCAGAATATCAGCCAAATGGCATTCACTGCTCGAAGGTATTCAGAGAAACATTGCAACATAATGTGGATTTATTCCAACTTGCTGTACTCATCGAGATAAACTCGTTCCCACTTTCTCATTCTCACTGAGCTGCACACAGAATATCAGCCAAATGGCATTCACTGCTCGAAGGTATTCAGGGAAGCTTTGGAACCTATTGTCGATTTCTTCCAACATGCTGAACTCATCGAGATATGCACTTTACCACTTTCTCATTTCACTGAGATACACACATTGGCAGAATACCAGCCAAACGGCATTCACTGCTCGAAGGTATTCAGGGAAACCTTGGAACCTATTGTCGATTTCTTCCAACATGCGGAACTCATCGAGATATGCACTTTACCACTTTCTCATTTCACTGAGATACACACATTGGCAGAATATCAGCCAAATGGCATTCACTGCTCGATGGTATTCAGAGAAACTTTGCAACATATGGTGGATTTCTTCCAACTTGCTGTACTCATCGAGATAAGCTCGTTACCACTTTCTCATTTCATTGAGATACACACATTGGCAGACTATCTGACAAGTAGCATTCAGTGCCACAAAGTATTCAGCGAAACTTTGGAACCTGTTGTGGATTTCCTCCAACTTGTTCAAATCATCGAGATGAGCACTTTTCCACTTTCTCATTTCATTGAGCTGCACACATTGGCCGAATATCAGCCAAATGGCATTCGCTGCTCGAAGGTATTCAGGGAAACTTTGGAACCTATTGTGGATTTCTTCCAACGTGCTGAACTAATCGAGATAAGCACGTTACCACTTCCTCATTTCATTGAGATACACACATTGGCAGAATATCAGCCAAATGGCATTCACTGCTCAAAGGTATTCAGGGAAACTTTGGAACCTTTAGTGGATTTCCTCCATTCTGCTGAACTCATTGAGATAAGCACTTTACCACTTTCTCATGTCATTGAGATACACACATTGGCAGGATATCAGCCAAATCCCACTCACTGCTCCAAGGTATTCGGAGAAACTTTGGAACCTTTTGTGGATTTCCTCCATTCTGCTGAAATCTTCGACATAAGCACTTTACCACTTCCTGATTTCATTGAGATACTCACTTTGGAAGAATATCAGCCAAGTGGCATTCAGTGCCACAAGGCATTCAGCGAAACTTAGAACCTTTTGTGGATTTCTTCCAACTTGCTCAACTGATCGAGACAACGACGTTACCCATTTCTCGTTTCATTGAGATACACACGTTGGCAGAATATCAGGCAAATGGCATTCACTGATCGAAGATCTTCAGAGAACCTTTGGAAACTATGGTGGGATTCCTCCATTCTGCTCAACTCTTTGAGATAAGCACTTTACCACATCCTCATTTCATTGAGATGCACACATTGGCAGATTATCAGCCAAGTGGCATTGAGTGCCACAATGTATTCAGCGAAACTTTGGAAACGACTGAGGGTTTCTTCCAACTTGCTGTACTCATCGAGATAAGCACTTTACCACTTTCTCATTTCTTGGAGATACACACAGTGGCAGAATATCAGCCAAATGGCATTCACTGCTCCAACGAATACAGAGAAACTTTGGGACCTATTGTGGATTTCTTCCAACATGCTGAACTCATCGAGATATGCACTTTACCACTATCTCATTTCATTGAGATACACACATTGGCAGAGTATCAGCCAAATGGCATTCACCGCTCGAAGGTATTCAGAGAAAGTTTGGAACCGATTGTGGATTTCTTCCAACTTGCTCAACTCATCCAGATAAGCACGTTACCACTTTCTCATTTCATTGAGATACACACATTGGCAGAATATCAGCCAAATGGCATTCACTGCTCGATGGTATTCAGAGAAACAAAGGAACCTTTTGTAGATTTCCTCCATTTTGCCGAACTCATCGAGATAAGCACTTTACCACTTTCTCATTTCATTGAGATACACACACTGCTAGAACATCAGCCAAATGGCATTCACTGCTCGAAGGTATTCAGAGAAACTTTAGAAACGATTGAGCGTTTCTTCCAACTTGCTGAACTCATCGAGATAAGCACTTTACCACTTTCTCATTTCTTGCAGATACACACATTGGCAGAATATCAGCCAAATGGCATTCACTGCTCGAAGGTATTCAGAGAAACCTTGCAACATAATGTGGATTTCTTCCAACTTGCTGAACTCATCGAGATAAGCACTTTACCACTTTCTCATTTCATTGAGATACACCCATTGGCAGAATATCAGCCAAATTGCATTCACTGCTCCAACGTATTCAGAGAAACTTTGGGACCTATTGTGGATATCTTCCAACATGCTGAACTCTTCGAGATAAGCACGTTACCAGTTTCTCATTTCGTTGAGATACACGCATTGGCAGAATATCAGCCAAATGCCGTTCACTGCTCGAAGGTATTCAGGGAAACTTTGGAACCTATTGTGGATTTCTTCCAACATGCTGACCTCATCGAGATAAGCATGTTACCACTTTCTCATTTCATTGAGATACACACATTTGCAGAATGTCAGCCAAATGGCATTCACTGCTCGAAGGTATTCAGAGAAACTTTGGAACCTTTGGTGGATTTCCTCCATTCTGCTGAGCTCATCGAGATAAGCACTTCACCACTTTCTCATTTCATTGAGATACACACATTGGCAGAATATCAGCCAAATCCCATTCACTGCTCCAAGGTATTCGGAGAAACTTTGGGACCTATTGTGGATTTCCTCCAACATGCTGAACTCATCGAGATATGCACTTTACCACGTTCTCATTTCTTGGAGATACACACATTGGCAGAATATCAGCCAAGTGGCATTGAGTGCCACAATGTATTCAGCGAAACTTTGGAAACGATTGAGGGTTTCTTCCAACTTGCTGTACTCATCGAGATAAGCACTATACCACTTTCTCATTTCATTGAGATACACACATTTGCAGAATATCAGCCAAATGGCATTCACTGCTCGAAGGTATTCAGAGAAACCTTGCAACATAATGTGGATTTCTTCCAACTTGCTGAACTCATCGAGATGAGCACTTTTCCACTTTCTCATTTCATTGAGCTGCACACATTGGCAGAATATCAGCCAAATGGCATTCACTGCTCGAAGGTATTCAGAGAAACATTGCAACATAATGTGGATTTATTCCAACTTGCTGTACTCATCGAGATAAACTCGTTCCCACTTTCTCATTTCATTGAGATGCACACATTGGCAGAATATCAGCCAAATGGCATTCACTGCTCCAAGGTGTTCTGAGAAACTTTGGGACCTATTGTGAAATTCCTCCAACTTGCGGAACTCATCGAGATAAGCACATTACCACTTCCTGATTTCATTGAGATACACACATTGGCAGACTATCAGACAAGTAGCATTCAGTGCCACAAAGTATTCAGCGAAATTTTGGAACCTGTTGTAGATTTCCTCCAACCTGTTCAACTCATCGAGATGAGCACTTCTCCACTTTCTCATTTCACTGAGCTGCACACATTGGCAGAATATCAGCCAAATGGCATTCACTGCTCGAATGTATTCAGGGAAGCTTTGGAACCTATTGTCGATTTCTTCCAACATGCTGTACTCATCGAGATATGCACTTTACCACTTTCTCATTTCACTGAGATACACACATTGGCAGAATACCAGCCAAACGGCATTCACTGCTCGAAGGTATTCAGGGAAACCTTGGAACCTATTGTCGATTTCTTCCAACATGCGGAACTCATCGAGATATGCACTTTACCACTTTCTCATTTCACTGAGATACACACATTGGCAGAATATCAGCCAAATGGCATTCACTGCTCGATGGTATTCAGAGAAACTTTGCAACATATGGTGGATTTCTTCCAACTTGCTGTACTCATCGAGATAAGCTCGTTACCACTTTCTCATTTCATTGAGATACACACATTGGCAGACTATCTGACAAGTAGCATTCAGTGCCACAAAGTATTCAGCGAAACTTTGGAACCTGTTGTGGATTTCCTCCAACTTGTTCAAATCATCGAGATGAGCACTTTTCCACTTTCTCATTTCATTGAGCTGCACACATTGGCCGAATATCAGCCAAATGGCATTCGCTGCTCGAAGGTATTCAGGGAAACTTTGGAACCTATTGTGGATTTCTTCCAACGTGCTGAACTAATCGAGATAAGCACGTTACCACTTCCTCATTTCATTGAGATCCACACATTGGCAGAATATCAGCCAAATGGCATTCACTGCTCAAAGGTATTCAGGGAAACTTTGGAACCTTTGGTGGATTTCCTCCATTCTGCTGAACTCATTGAGATAAGCACTTTACCACTTTCTCATGTCATTGAGATACACACATTGGCAGGATATCAGCCAAATCCCATTCACTGCTCCAAGGTATTCGGAGAAACTTTGGAACCTTTTGTGGATTTCCTCCATTCTGCTGAAATCTTCGACATAAGCACTTTACCACTTCCTGATTTCATTGAGATACTCACTTTGGAAGAATATCAGCCAAGTGGCATTCAGTGCCACAAGGCATTCAGCGAAACTTAGAACCTTTTGTGGATTTCTTCCAACTTGCTCAACTGATCGAGACAACGACGTTACCCATTTCTCGTTTCATTGAGATACACACGTTGGCAGAATATCAGGCAAATGGCATTCACTGATCGAAGATCTTCAGAGAACCTTTGAAAACTATGGTGGGATTCCTCCATTCTGCTCAACTCTTTGAGATAAGCACTTTACCACATCCTCATTTCATTGAGATGCACACATTGGCAGATTATCAGCCAAGTGGCATTGAGTGCCACAATGTATTCAGCGAAACTTTGGAAACGACTGAGGGTTTCTTCCAACTTGCTGTACTCATCGAGATAAGCACTTTACCACTTTCTCATTTCTTGGAGATACACACAGTGGCAGAATATCAGCCAAATGGCATTCACTGCTCCAACGAATACAGAGAAACTTTGGGACCTATTGTGGATTTCTTCCAACATGCTGAACTCATCGAGATATGCACTTTACCACTATCTCATTTCATTGAGATACACACATTGGCAGAGTATCAGCCAAATGGCATTCACCGCTCGAAGGTATTCAGAGAAAGTTTGGAACCGATTGTGGATTTCTTCCAACTTGCTCAACTCATCCAGATAAGCACGTTACCACTTTCTCATTTCATTGAGATACACACATTGGCAGAATATCAGCCAAATGGCATTCACTGCTCGATGGTATTCAGAGAAACAATGGAACCTTTTGTAGATTTCCTCCATTTTGCCGAACTCATCGAGATAAGCACTTTACCACTTTCTCATTTCATTGAGATACACACACTGCTAGAACATCAGCCAAATGGCATTCACTGCTCGAAGGTATTCAGAGAAACTTTAGAAACGATTGAGCGTTTCTTCCAACTTGCTGAACTCATCGAGATAAGCACTTTACCACTTTCTCATTTCTTGCAGATACACACATTGGCAGAATATCAGCCAAATGGCATTCACTGCTCGAAGGTATTCAGAGAAACCTTGCAACATAATGTGGATTTCTTCCAACTTGCTGAACTCATCGAGATAAGCACTTTACCACTTTCTCATTTCATTGAGATACACCCATTGGCAGAATATCAGCCAAATTGCATTCACTGCTCCAACGTATTCAGAGAAACTTTGGGACCTATTGTGGATATCTTCCAACATGCTGAACTCTTCGAGATAAGCACGTTACCAGTTTCTCATTTCGTTGAGATACACGCATTGGCAGAATATCAGCCAAATGCCGTTCACTGCTCGAAGGTATTCAGGGAAACTTTGGAACCTATTGTGGATTTCTTCCAACATGCTGACCTCATCGAGATAAGCATGTTACCACTTTCTCATTTCATTGAGATACACACATTGGCAGAATGTCAGCCAAATGGCATTCACTGCTCGAAGGTATTCAGAGAAACTTTGGAACCTTTGGTGGATTTCCTCCATTCTGCTGAGCTCATCGAGATAAGCACTTCACCACTTTCTCATTTCATTGAGATACACACATTGGCAGAATATCAGCCAAATCCCATTCACTGCTCCAAGGTATTCGGAGAAACTTTGGGACCTATTGTGGATTTCCTCCAACATGCTGAACTCATCGAGATATGCACTTTACCACGTTCTCATTTCTTGGAGATACACACATTGGCAGAATATCAGCCAAGTGGCATTGAGTGCCACAATGTATTCAGCGAAACTTTGGAAACGATTGAGGGTTTCTTCCAACTTGCTGTACTCATCGAGATAAGCACTATACCACTTTCTCATTTCATTGAGATACACACATTTGCAGAATATCAGCCAAATGGCATTCACTGCTCGAAGGTATTCAGAGAAACCTTGCAACATAATGTGGATTTCTTCCAACTTGCTGAACTCATCGAGATGAGCACTTTTCCACTTTCTCATTTCATTGAGCTGCACACATTGGCAGAATATCAGCCAAATGGCATTCACTGCTCGAAGGTATTCAGAGAAACATTGCAACATAATGTGGATTTATTCCAACTTGCTGTACTCATCGAGATAAACTCGTTCCCACTTTCTCATTTCATTGAGATGCACACATTGGCAGAATATCAGCCAAATGGCATTCACTGCTCCAAGGTGTTCTGAGAAACTTTGGGACCTATTGTGAAATTCCTCCAACTTGCGGAACTCATCGAGATAAGCACATTACCACTTCCTGATTTCATTGAGATACACACATTGGCAGACTATCAGACAAGTAGCATTCAGTGCCACAAAGTATTCAGCGAAATTTTGGAACCTGTTGTAGATTTCCTCCAACCTGTTCAACTCATCGAGATGAGCACTTCTCCACTTTCTCATTTCACTGAGCTGCACACATTGGCAGAATATCAGCCAAATGGCATTCACTGCTCGAATGTATTCAGGGAAGCTTTGGAACCTATTGTCGATTTCTTCCAACATGCTGTACTCATCGAGATATGCACTTTACCACTTTCTCATTTCACTGAGATACACACATTGGCAGAATACCAGCCAAACGGCATTCACTGCTCGAAGGTATTCAGGGAAACCTTGGAACCTATTGTCGATTTCTTCCAACATGCGGAACTCATCGAGATATGCACTTTACCACTTTCTCATTTCACTGAGATACACACATTGGCAGAATATCAGCCAAATGGCATTCACTGCTCGATAGTATTCAGAGAAACTTTGCAACATATGGTGGATTTCTTCCAACTTGCTGTACTCATCGAGATAAGCTCGTTACCACTTTCTCATTTCATTGAGATACACACATTGGCAGACTATCTGACAAGTAGCATTCAGTGCCACAAAGTATTCAGCGAAACTTTGGAACCTGTTGTGGATTTCCTCCAACTTGTTCAAATCATCGAGATGAGCACTTTTCCACTTTCTCATTTCATTGAGCTGCACACATTGGCCGAATATCAGCCAAATGGCATTCGCTGCTCGAAGGTATTCAGGGAAACTTTGGAACCTATTGTGGATTTCTTCCAACGTGCTGAACTAATCGAGATAAGCACGTTACCACTTCCTCATTTCATTGAGATACACACATTGGCAGAATATCAGCCAAATGGCATTCACTGCTCAAAGGTATTCAGGGAAACTTTGGAACCTTTGGTGGATTTCCTCCATTCTGCTGAACTCATTGAGATAAGCACTTTACCACTTTCTCATGTCATTGAGATACACACATTGGCAGGATATCAGCCAAATCCCATTCACTGCTCCAAGGTATTCGGAGAAACTTTGGAACCTTTTGTGGATTTCCTCCATTCTGCTGAAATCTTCGACATAAGCACTTTACCACTTCCTGATTTCATTGAGATACTCACTTTGGAAGAATATCAGCCAAGTGGCATTCAGTGCCACAAGGCATTCAGCGAAACTTAGAACCTTTTGTGGATTTCTTCCAACTTGCTCAACTGATCGAGACAACGACGTTACCCATTTCTCGTTTCATTGAGATACACACGTTGGCAGAATATCAGGCAAATGGCATTCACTGATCGAAGATCTTCAGAGAACCTTTGAAAACTATGGTGGGATTCCTCCATTCTGCTCAACTCTTTGAGATAAGCACTTTACCACATCCTCATTTCATTGAGATGCACACATTGGCAGATTATCAGCCAAGTGGCATTGAGTGCCACAATGTATTCAGCGAAACTTTGGAAACGACTGAGGGTTTCTTCCAACTTGCTGTACTCATCGAGATAAGCACTTTACCACTTTCTCATTTCTTGGAGATACACACAGTGGCAGAATATCAGCCAAATGGCATTCACTGCTCCAACGAATACAGAGAAACTTTGGGACCTATTGTGGATTTCTTCCAACATGCTGAACTCATCGAGATATGCACTTTACCACTATCTCATTTCATTGAGATACACACATTGGCAGAGTATCAGCCAAATGGCATTCACCGCTCGAAGGTATTCAGAGAAAGTTTGGAACCGATTGTGGATTTCTTCCAACTTGCTCAACTCATCCAGATAAGCACGTTACCACTTTCTCATTTCATTGAGATACACACATTGGCAGAATATCAGCCAAATGGCATTCACTGCTCGATGGTATTCAGAGAAACAATGGAACCTTTTGTAGATTTCCTCCATTTTGCCGAACTCATCGAGAGAAGCACTTTACCACTTTCTCATTTCATTGAGATACACACACTGCTAGAACATCAGCCAAATGGCATTCACTGCTCGAAGGTATTCAGAGAAACTTTAGAAACGATTGAGCGTTTCTTCCAACTTGCTGAACTCATCGAGATAAGCACTTTACCACTTTCTCATTTCTTGCAGATACACACATTGGCAGAATATCAGCCAAATGGCATTCACTGCTCGAAGGTATTCAGAGGAACCTTGCAACATAATGTGGATTACATCCAACTTGCTGAACTCATCGAGATAAGCACTTTACCACTTTCTCATTTCATTGAGATACACCCATTGGCAGAATATCAGCCAAATGGCATTCACTGCTCCAACGCATTCAGAGAAACTTTGGGACCTATTGTGGATATCTTCCAACATGCTGAACTCTGCGAGATAAGCACGTTACCAGTTTCTCATTTCGTTGAGATACACGCATTGGCAGAATATCAGCCAAATGCCGTTCACTGCTCGACGGTATTCAGAGAATCCTTGCAACATAATGTGGATTTCTTCCAACTTGCTGAACTCATCGATATAAGCATTTTCCCACTATCTCATTTCATTGAGATACACACTTTGGCAGAATATCAGCCAAACGGCATTCACTGCTCGAAGGTATTCAGAGAAACAATGGAACCTTTTTTAGATTTCCTCCATTTTGCCGAACTCATCGAGATATGCACTTTACCACTTTCTCATTTCAATGAGATACACACATTGGTAGAATATCAGCCAAATGGCATTCACTGCTCGAAGGTATTCAGAGAAACATTGCAACATAACGTGGATTTCTTCCAACTTGCTCAACTCATCGACGTAAGCACTTTACCACTTTCTCATTTCATTCAGATACACACATTGGCAGAATATCAGCCAAATGGCATTCACGGCTCCAAGGTACACAGAGAAACTTTGGGACCTATTGTGGATTTCTTCCAACATGCTGACCTCATCGAGATGAGAACGTTACCACTTTCTCATTTCATAGAGATACACACATTGGCGGAATATCAGCCAAATGGCATTCACTGCTCGAAGGTATTCAGAGAAACTTTGGAACCTTTTGTGGATTTCCTCCATTCTGCTGAACTCATCGAGATGAGCACGTTTCCACTTTCTCATTTCATTGAGATACACACATTGGCAGAATATCAGCCAAATGGCAGTCACTGCTCCAAGGTATTCAGAGAAACTTTGCATCCTATCGTGGATTTCCCCCAACATGCTGAACTCATCGAGATATGCACTTTAGCACTTTCTCATTTCATTGAGATACACACATTGGCAGAATATCAGCCAAATGGCATTCACTGCTCGAAGGTATTCAGAGCATCCTTGCTACATAATGTGGATTTCTTCCAACATGCTGTACTCATCGAGATAAGCATTTTCCCACTATCTCATTTCATTGAGATGCACACTTTGGCAGAATATCAGCCAAACGGCATTCACTGCTCGAAGGTATTCAGAGAAACAATGGAACCTTTTTTAGATTTCCTCCATTTTGCCGAACTCATCGAGATATGCACTTTACCACTTTCTCATTTCAATGAGATACACACATTGGTAGAATATCAGCCAAATGGCATTCACTGCTCGAAGGTATTCAGAAAAACATTGCAACATAACGTGGATTTCTTCCAACTTTGCTCAACTCATCGAGGTAAGCACTTTACCACTTTCTCATTTCATTGAGATACACACATTGGCAGAATATCAGCCAAATGGCATTCACGGCTCCAAGGTACACAGAGAAACTTTGGGACCTATTGTGGATTTCTTCCAACATGCTGACCACATCGAGATGAGAACGTTACCACTTTCTCATTTCATTGAGATACACACATTGGCAGAATATCAGCCAAATGGCATTCACTGCTCCAAGGTATTCAGAGAAACTTTGGGACCTATTGTGGATTTCCCCCAACATGCTGAACTCATCGATATATGCACTTTAGCACATTCTCAATTCATTGAGATACACACATTGGCGGAATATCAGCCAAAAGGCATTCACTGCTCGAAGGTATTCAGAGAATCCTTGCTACATAATGTGGATTTCTTCCAACATGCTGTACTCATCGAGATAAGCATTTTCCCAGTATCTCATTTCACTGAGATACACACTTTGGCAGAATATCAGCCAAACGGCATTCACTGCTCGTTGGTATTCAGGGAAACAATGGAACCTTTTTTAGATTTCCTCCATTTTGCCGAACTCATCGACATATACACTTTACCACTTTCTCATTTCATTGAGATACACATATTGGTAGAATATCAGTCAAATGGTATTCACTGCTCGAAGGTATTCAGAGAAACATTGCAACATAATGTTGATTTCTTCCAACTTGCTGAATACACCGAGATAAGCACTTTCCCACTTTCTCATTTCATTGAGATACACACATTGGCAGAACATCAGCCAAATGGCATTCACGGTTCCAAGGTATACAGAGAATCTTTGGGACCTCTTGTCGATTTCTTCCAACATGCTGAACTCATCGAGATATGCACTTTAGCACTTTCTCATTTCTTTGAAATACACACATTGGCAGAATATCAGCCAAATGGCATTCACTGCTCCAAAGTATTCAGAGAAACATTGCAACATAATGTGGATTTCTTCCAACTTTTTGAACTCATCGAGATAAGCACTTTACCACTTTCTCATTTCATTGAGATACACACATTGGCAGAATATCAGCCAAATGGAATTCACTGCTCGAAGGTATTCAGGGAAACTTTGGAACCTATTGTGGATTTCTTCCAACATGGTGAACTCATCGAGATAAGAACATTACCACTTTCTCATTTCATTGAGATACACACATTGGCGGAATATCAGCCAAATGCCATTCACTGCTCGACGGTATTCAGAGAATCCTTGCAACATAATGTGGATTTCTTCCAACTTGCTGAACTCATCGAGATAAGCATTTTCCCACTATCTCATTTCATTGAGATACACACTTTGGCAGAATATCAGCCAAACGGCATTCACTGCTCGAAGGTATTCAGAGAAACAATGGAACCTTTTTTAGATTTCCTCCATTTTGCCGAACTCATCGAGATATGCACTTTACCACTTTCTCATTTCAATGAGATACACACATTGGTAGAATATCAGCCAAATGGCATTCACTGCTCGAAGGTATTCAGAGAAACATTGCAACATAAAGTGGATTTCTTCCAACTTGCTCAACTCATCGAGGTAAGCACTTTACCACTTTCTCATTTCATTCAGATACACGCATTGGCAGAATATCAGCCAAATGGCATTCACGGCTCCAAGGTACACAGAGAAACTTTGGGACCTATTGTGGATTTCTTCCAACATGCTGACCTCATCGAGATGAGAACGTTACCACTTTCTCATTTCATTGAGATACACACATTGGCGGAATATCAGCCAAATGGCATTCACTGCTCGAAGGTATTCAGAGAAACTTTGGATCCTATCGTGGATTTCCTCCATTCTGCTGAACTCATCGAGATGAGCACGTTTCCACTTTCCCATTTCATTGAGATACACACATTGGCAGAATATCAGCCAAATGGCAGTCACTGCTCCAAGGTATTCAGAGAAACTTTGGATCCTATCGTGGATTTCCCCCAACATGCTGAACTCATCGAGATATGCACTTTAGCACTTTCTCATTTCATTGAGATACACACATTGGCAGAATATCAGCCAAATGGCATTCACTGCTCGAAGGTATTCAGAGAAACATTGCAACATAATGTGGATTTATTCCAACTTGCTGTACTCATCGAGATAAACTCGTTCCCACTTTCTCATTCTCACTGAGCTGCACACAGAATATCAGCCAAATGGCATTCACTGCTCGAAGGTATTCAGGGAAGCTTTGGAACCTATTGTCGATTTCTTCCAACATGCTGAACTCATCGAGATATGCACTTTACCACTTTCTCATTTCACTGAGATACACACATTGGCAGAATACCAGCCAAACGGCATTCACTGCTCGAAGGTATTCAGGGAAACCTTGGAACCTATTGTCGATTTCTTCCAACATGCGGAACTCATCGAGATATGCACTTTACCACTTTCTCATTTCACTGAGATACACACATTGGCAGAATATCAGCCAAATGGCATTCACTGCTCGATGGTATTCAGAGAAACTTTGCAACATATGGTGGATTTCTTCCAACTTGCTGTACTCATCGAGATAAGCTCGTTACCACTTTCTCATTTCATTGAGATACACACATTGGCAGACTATCTGACAAGTAGCATTCAGTGCCACAAAGTATTCAGCGAAACTTTGGAACCTGTTGTGGATTTCCTCCAACTTGTTCAAATCATCGAGATGAGCACTTTTCCACTTTCTCATTTCATTGAGCTGCACACATTGGCCGAATATCAGCCAAATGGCATTCGCTGCTCGAAGGTATTCAGGGAAACTTTGGAACCTATTGTGGATTTCTTCCAACGTGCTGAACTAATCGAGATAAGCACGTTACCACTTCCTCATTTCATTGAGATACACACATTGGCAGAATATCAGCCAAATGGCATTCACTGCTCAAAGGTATTCAGGGAAACTTTGGAACCTTTAGTGGATTTCCTCCATTCTGCTGAACTCATTGAGATAAGCACTTTACCACTTTCTCATGTCATTGAGATACACACATTGGCAGGATATCAGCCAAATCCCACTCACTGCTCCAAGGTATTCGGAGAAACTTTGGAACCTTTTGTGGATTTCCTCCATTCTGCTGAAATCTTCGACATAAGCACTTTACCACTTCCTCATTTCATTGAGATACTCACTTTGGAAGAATATCAGCCAAGTGGCATTCAGTGCCACAAGGCATTCAGCGAAACTTAGAACCTTTTGTGGATTTCTTCCAACTTGCTCAACTGATCGAGACAACGACGTTACCCATTTCTCGTTTCATTGAGATACACACGTTGGCAGAATATCAGGCAAATGGCATTCACTGATCGAAGATCTTCAGAGAACCTTTGGAAACTATGGTGGGATTCCTCCATTCTGCTCAACTCTTTGAGATAAGCACTTTACCACATCCTCATTTCATTGAGATGCACACATTGGCAGATTATCAGCCAAGTGGCATTGAGTGCCACAATGTATTCAGCGAAACTTTGGAAACGACTGAGGGTTTCTTCCAACTTGCTGTACTCATCGAGATAAGCACTTTACCACTTTCTCATTTCTTGGAGATACACACAGTGGCAGAATATCAGCCAAATGGCATTCACTGCTCCAACGAATACAGAGAAACTTTGGGACCTATTGTGGATTTCTTCCAACATGCTGAACTCATCGAGATATGCACTTTACCACTATCTCATTTCATTGAGATACACACATTGGCAGAGTATCAGCCAAATGGCATTCACCGCTCGAAGGTATTCAGAGAAAGTTTGGAACCGATTGTGGATTTCTTCCAACTTGCTCAACTCATCCAGATAAGCACGTTACCACTTTCTCATTTCATTGAGATACACACATTGGCAGAATATCAGCCAAATGGCATTCACTGCTCGATGGTATTCAGAGAAACAATGGAACCTTTTGTAGATTTCCTCCATTTTGCCGAACTCATCGAGATAAGCACTTTACCACTTTCTCATTTCATTGAGATACACACACTGCTAGAACATCAGCCAAATGGCATTCACTGCTCGAAGGTATTCAGAGAAACTTTAGAAACGATTGAGCGTTTCTTCCAACTTGCTGAACTCATCGAGATAAGCACTTTACCACTTTCTCATTTCTTGCAGATACACACATTGGCAGAATATCAGCCAAATGGCATTCACTGCTCGAAGGTATTCAGAGAAACCTTGCAACATAATGTGGATTTCTTCCAACTTGCTGAACTCATCGAGATAAGCACTTTACCACTTTCTCATTTCATTGAGATACACCCATTGGCAGAATATCAGCCAAATTGCATTCACTGCTCCAACGTATTCAGAGAAACTTTGGGACCTATTGTGGATATCTTCCAACATGCTGAACTCTTCGAGATAAGCACGTTACCAGTTTCTCATTTCGTTGAGATACACGCATTGGCAGAATATCAGCCAAATGCCGTTCACTGCTCGAAGGTATTCAGGGAAACTTTGGAACCTATTGTGGATTTCTTCCAACATGCTGACCTCATCGAGATAAGCATGTTACCACTTTCTCATTTCATTGAGATACACACATTGGCAGAATGTCAGCCAAATGGCATTCACTGCTCGAAGGTATTCAGAGAAACTTTGGAACCTTTGGTGGATTTCCTCCATTCTGCTGAGCTCATCGAGATAAGCACTTCACCACTTTCTCATTTCATTGAGATACACACATTGGCAGAATATCAGCCAAATCCCATTCACTGCTCCAAGGTATTCGGAGAAACTTTGGGACCTATTGTGGATTTCCTCCAACATGCTGAACTCATCGAGATATGCACTTTACCACGTTCTCATTTCTTGGAGATACACACATTGGCAGAATATCAGCCAAGTGGCATTGAGTGCCACAATGTATTCAGCGAAACTTTGGAAACGATTGAGGGTTTCTTCCAACTTGCTGTACTCATCGAGATAAGCACTATACCACTTTCTCATTTCATTGAGATACACACATTTGCAGAATATCAGCCAAATGGCATTCACTGCTCGAAGGTATTCAGAGAAACCTTGCAACATAATGTGGATTTCTTCCAACTTGCTGAACTCATCGAGATGAGCACTTTTCCACTTTCTCATTTCATTGAGCTGCACACATTGGCAGAATATCAGCCAAATGGCATTCACTGCTCGAAGGTATTCAGAGAAACATTGCAACATAATGTGGATTTATTCCAACTTGCTGTACTCATCGAGATAAACTCGTTCCCACTTTCTCATTTCATTGAGATGCACACATTGGCAGAATATCAGCCAAATGGCATTCACTGCTCCAAGGTGTTCTGAGAAACTTTGGGACCTATTGTGAAATTCCTCCAACTTGCGGAACTCATCGAGATAAGCACATTACCACTTCCTGATTTCATTGAGATACACACATTGGCAGACTATCAGACAAGTAGCATTCAGTGCCACAAAGTATTCAGCGAAATTTTGGAACCTGTTGTAGATTTCCTCCAACCTGTTCAACTCATCGAGATGAGCACTTCTCCACTTTCTCATTTCACTGAGCTGCACACATTGGCAGAATATCAGCCAAATGGCATTCACTGCTCGAATGTATTCAGGGAAGCTTTGGAACCTATTGTCGATTTCTTCCAACATGCTGAACTCATCGAGATATGCACTTTACCACTTTCTCATTTCACTGAGATACACACATTGGCAGAATACCAGCCAAACGGCATTCACTGCTCGAAGGTATTCAGGGAAACCTTGGAACCTATTGTCGATTTCTTCCAACATGCGGAACTCATCGAGATATGCACTTTACCACTTTCTCATTTCACTGAGATACACACATTGGCAGAATATCAGCCAAATGGCATTCACTGCTCGATGGTATTCAGAGAAACTTTGCAACATATGGTGGATTTCTTCCAACTTGCTGTACTCATCGAGATAAGCTCGTTACCACTTTCTCATTTCATTGAGATACACACATTGGCAGACTATCTGACAAGTAGCATTCAGTGCCACAAAGTATTCAGCGAAACTTTGGAACCTGTTGTGGATTTCCTCCAACTTGTTCAAATCATCGAGATGAGCACTTTTCCACTTTCTCATTTCATTGAGCTGCACACATTGGCCGAATATCAGCCAAATGGCATTCGCTGCTCGAAGGTATTCAGGGAAACTTTGGAACCTATTGTGGATTTCTTCCAACGTGCTGAACTAATCGAGATAAGCACGTTACCACTTCCTCATTTCATTGAGATCCACACATTGGCAGAATATCAGCCAAATGGCATTCACTGCTCAAAGGTATTCAGGGAAACTTTGGAACCTTTGGTGGATTTCCTCCATTCTGCTGAACTCATTGAGATAAGCACTTTACCACTTTCTCATGTCATTGAGATACACACATTGGCAGGATATCAGCCAAATCCCATTCACTGCTCCAAGGTATTCGGAGAAACTTTGGAACCTTTTGTGGATTTCCTCCATTCTGCTGAAATCTTCGACATAAGCACTTTACCACTTCCTGATTTCATTGAGATACTCACTTTGGAAGAATATCAGCCAAGTGGCATTCAGTGCCACAAGGCATTCAGCGAAACTTAGAACCTTTTGTGGATTTCTTCCAACTTGCTCAACTGATCGAGACAACGACGTTACCCATTTCTCGTTTCATTGAGATACACACGTTGGCAGAATATCAGGCAAATGGCATTCACTGATCGAAGATCTTCAGAGAACCTTTGAAAACTATGGTGGGATTCCTCCATTCTGCTCAACTCTTTGAGATAAGCACTTTACCACATCCTCATTTCATTGAGATGCACACATTGGCAGATTATCAGCCAAGTGGCATTGAGTGCCACAATGTATTCAGCGAAACTTTGGAAACGACTGAGGGTTTCTTCCAACTTGCTGTACTCATCGAGATAAGCACTTTACCACTTTCTCATTTCTTGGAGATACACACAGTGGCAGAATATCAGCCAAATGGCATTCACTGCTCCAACGAATACAGAGAAACTTTGGGACCTATTGTGGATTTCTTCCAACATGCTGAACTCATCGAGATATGCACTTTACCACTATCTCATTTCATTGAGATACACACATTGGCAGAGTATCAGCCAAATGGCATTCACCGCTCGAAGGTATTCAGAGAAAGTTTGGAACCGATTGTGGATTTCTTCCAACTTGCTCAACTCATCCAGATAAGCACGTTACCACTTTCTCATTTCATTGAGATACACACATTGGCAGAATATCAGCCAAATGGCATTCACTGCTCGATGGTATTCAGAGAAACAATGGAACCTTTTGTAGATTTCCTCCATTTTGCTGAACTCATCGAGATAAGCACTTTACCACTTTCTCATTTCATTGAGATACACACACTGCTAGAACATCAGCCAAATGGCATTCACTGCTCGAAGGTATTCAGAGAAACTTTAGAAACGATTGAGGGTTTTCTTCGAACTTGCTCAACTCATCGAGATGAGCACTTTGCCACTTTCTCATTTCTTGGAGATACACACATTGGCAGAGTATCAGCCAAATGGCATTCACCGCTCGAAGGTATTCAGAGAAAGTTTGGAACCGATTGTGGATTTCTTCCAACTTGCTCAACTCATCCAGATAAGCACGTTACCACTTTCTCATTTCATTGAGATACACACATTGGCAGAATATCAGCCAAATGGCATTCACTGCTCGATGGTATTCAGAGAAACAATGGAACCTTTTGTAGATTTCCTCCATTTTGCCGAACTCATCGAGATAAGCACTTTACCACTTTCTCATTTCATTGAGATACACACACTGCTAGAACATCAGCCAAATGGCATTCACTGCTCGAAGGTATTCAGAGAAACTTTAGAAACGATTGAGCGTTTCTTCCAACTTGCTGAACTCATCGAGATAAGCACTTTACCACTTTCTCATTTCTTGCAGATACACACATTGGCAGAATATCAGCCAAATGGCAATCACTGCTCGAAGGTATTCAGAGGAACCTTGCAACATAATGTGGATTACATCCAACTTGCTGAACTCATCGAGATAAGCACTTTACCACTTTCTCATTTCATTGAGATACACCCATTGGCAGAATATCAGCCAAATGGCATTCACTGCTCCAACGCATTCAGAGAAACTTTGGGACCTATTGTGGATATCTTCCAACATGCTGAACTCTTCGAGATAAGCACGTTACCAGTTTCTCATTTCGTTGAGATACACGCATTGGCAGAATATCAGCCAAATGCCGTTCACTGCTCGACGGTATTCAGAGAATCCTTGCAACATAATGTGGATTTCTTCCAACTTGCTGAACTCATCGATATAAGCATTTTCCCACTATCTCATTTCATTGAGATACACACTTTGGCAGAATATCAGCCAAACGGCATTCACTGCTCGAAGGTATTCAGAGAAACAATGGAACCTTTTTTAGATTTCCTCCATTTTGCCGAACTCATCGAGATATGCACTTTACCACTTTCTCATTTCAATGAGATACACACATTGGTAGAATATCAGCCAAATGGCATTCACTGCTCGAAGGTATTCAGAGAAACATTGCAACATAACGTGGATTTCTTCCAACTTGCTCAACTCATCGACGTAAGCACTTTACCACTTTCTCATTTCATTCAGATACACACATTGGCAGAATATCAGCCAAATGGCATTCACGGCTCCAAGGTACACAGAGAAACTTTGGGACCTATTGTGGATTTCTTCCAACATGCTGACCTCATCGAGATGAGAACGTTACCACTTTCTCATTTCATAGAGATACACACATTGGCGGAATATCAGCCAAATGGCATTCACTGCTCGAAGGTATTCAGAGAAACTTTGGAACCTTTTGTGGATTTCCTCCATTCTGCTGAACTCATCGAGATGAGCACGTTTCCACTTTCTCATTTCATTGAGATACACACATTGGCAGAATATCAGCCAAATGGCAGTCACTGCTCCAAGGTATTCAGAGAAACTTTGCATCCTATCGTGGATTTCCCCCAACATGCTGAACTCATCGAGATATGCACTTTAGCACTTTCTCATTTCATTGAGATACACACATTGGCAGAATATCAGCCAAATGGCATTCACTGCTCGAAGGTATTCAGAGCATCCTTGCTACATAATGTGGATTTCTTCCAACATGCTGTACTCATCGAGATAAGCATTTTCCCACTATCTCATTTCATTGAGATGCACACTTTGGCAGAATATCAGCCAAACGGCATTCACTGCTCGAAGGTATTCAGAGAAACAATGGAACCTTTTTTAGATTTCCTCCATTTTGCCGAACTCATCGAGATATGCACTTTACCACTTTCTCATTTCAATGAGATACACACATTGGTAGAATATCAGCCAAATGGCATTCACTGCTCGAAGGTATTCAGAAAAACATTGCAACATAACGTGGATTTCTGCCAACTTTGCTCAACTCATCGAGGTAAGCACTTTACCACTTTCTCATTTCATTGAGATACACACATTGGCAGAATATCAGCCAAATGGCATTCACGGCTCCAAGGTATTCAGAGAAACTTTGGGACCTATTGTGGATTTCCCCCAACATGCTGAACTCATCGATATATGCACTTTAGCACATTCTCAATTCATTGAGATACACACATTGGCGGAATATCAGCCAAAAGGCATTCACTGCTCGAAGGTATTCAGAGAATCCTTGCTACATAATGTGGATTTCTTCCAACATGCTGTACTCATCGAGATAAGCATTTTCCCAGTATCTCATTTCACTGAGATACACACTTTGGCAGAATATCAGCCAAACGGCATTCACTGCTCGTTGGTATTCAGGGAAACAATGGAACCTTTTTTAGATTTCCTCCATTTTGCCGAACTCATCGACATATACACTTTACCACTTTCTCATTTCATTGAGATACACATATTGGTAGAATATCAGTCAAATGGTATTCACTGCTCGAAGGTATTCAGAGAAACATTGCAACATAATGTTGATTTCTTCCAACTTGCTGAATACACCGAGATAAGCACTTTCCCACTTTCTCATTTCATTGAGATACACACATTGGCAGAACATCAGCCAAATGGCATTCACGGTTCCAAGGTATACAGAGAATCTTTGGGACCTCTTGTCGATTTCTTCCAACATGCTGAACTCATCGAGATATGCACTTTAGCACTTTCTCATTTCTTTGAAATACACACATTGGCAGAATATCAGCCAAATGGCATTCACTGCTCCAAAGTATTCAGAGAAACATTGCAACATAATGTGGATTTCTTCCAACTTTTTGAACTCATCGAGATAAGCACTTTACCACTTTCTCATTTCATTGAGATACACACATTGGCAGAATATCAGCCAAATGGAATTCACTGCTCGAAGGTATTCAGGGAAACTTTGGAACCTATTGTGGATTTCTTCCAACATGGTGAACTCATCGAGATAAGAACATTACCACTTTCTCATTTCATTGAGATACACACATTGGCGGAATATCAGCCAAATGCCATTCACTGCTCGACGGTATTCAGAGAATCCTTGCAACATAATGTGGATTTCTTCCAACTTGCTGAACTCATCGAGATAAGCATTTTCCCACTATCTCATTTCATTGAGATACACACTTTGGCAGAATATCAGCCAAACGGCATTCACTGCTCGAAGGTATTCAGAGAAACAATGGAACCTTTTTTAGATTTCCTCCATTTTGCCGAACTCATCGAGATATGCACTTTACCACTTTCTCATTTCAATGAGATACACACATTGGTAGAATATCAGCCAAATGGCATTCACTGCTCGAAGGTATTCAGAGAAACATTGCAACATAAAGTGGATTTCTTCCAACTTGCTCAACTCATCGAGGTAAGCACTTTACCACTTTCTCATTTCATTCAGATACACGCATTGGCAGAATATCAGCCAAATGGCATTCACGGCTCCAAGGTACACAGAGAAACTTTGGGACCTATTGTGGATTTCTTCCAACATGCTGACCTCATCGAGATGAGAACGTTACCACTTTCTCATTTCATTGAGATACACACATTGGCGGAATATCAGCCAAATGGCATTCACTGCTCGAAGGTATTCAGAGAAACTTTGGATCCTATCGTGGATTTCCTCCATTCTGCTGAACTCATCGAGATGAGCACGTTTCCACTTTCCCATTTCATTGAGATACACACATTGGCAGAATATCAGCCAAATGGCAGTCACTGCTCCAAGGTATTCAGAGAAACTTTGGATCCTATCGTGGATTTCCCCCAACATGCTGAACTCATCGAGATAAGCATGTTACCACTTTCTCATTTCATTGAGATACACACATTGGCAGAATGTCAGCCAAATGGCATTCACTGCTCGAAGGTATTCAGAGAAACTTTGGAACCTTTGGTGGATTTCCTCCATTCTGCTGAGCTCATCGAGATAAGCACTTCACCACTTTCTCATTTCATTGAGATACACACATTGGCAGAATATCAGCCAAATCCCATTCACTGCTCCAAGGTATTCGGAGAAACTTTGGGACCTATTGTGGATTTCCTCCAACATGCTGAACTCATCGAGATATGCACTTTACCACGTTCTCATTTCTTGGAGATACACACATTGGCAGAATATCAGCCAAGTGGCATTGAGTGCCACAATGTATTCAGCGAAACTTTGGAAACGATTGAGGGTTTCTTCCAACTTGCTGTACTCATCGAGATAAGCACTATACCACTTTCTCATTTCATTGAGATACACACATTTGCAGAATATCAGCCAAATGGCATTCACTGCTCGAAGGTATTCAGAGAAACCTTGCAACATAATGTGGATTTCTTCCAACTTGCTGAACTCATCGAGATGAGCACTTTTCCACTTTCTCATTTCATTGAGCTGCACACATTGGCAGAATATCAGCCAAATGGCATTCACTGCTCGAAGGTATTCAGAGAAACATTGCAACATAATGTGGATTTATTCCAACTTGCTGTACTCATCGAGATAAACTCGTTCCCACTTTCTCATTTCATTGAGATGCACACATTGGCAGAATATCAGCCAAATGGCATTCACTGCTCCAAGGTGTTCTGAGAAACTTTGGGACCTATTGTGAAATTCCTCCAACTTGCGGAACTCATCGAGATAAGCACATTACCACTTCCTGATTTCATTGAGATACACACATTGGCAGACTATCAGACAAGTAGCATTCAGTGCCACAAAGTATTCAGCGAAATTTTGGAACCTGTTGTAGATTTCCTCCAACCTGTTCAACTCATCGAGATGAGCACTTCTCCACTTTCTCATTTCACTGAGCTGCACACATTGGCAGAATATCAGCCAAATGGCATTCACTGCTCGAATGTATTCAGGGAAGCTTTGGAACCTATTGTCGATTTCTTCCAACATGCTGTACTCATCGAGATATGCACTTTACCACTTTCTCATTTCACTGAGATACACACATTGGCAGAATACCAGCCAAACGGCATTCACTGCTCGAAGGTATTCAGGGAAACCTTGGAACCTATTGTCGATTTCTTCCAACATGCGGAACTCATCGAGATATGCACTTTACCACTTTCTCATTTCACTGAGATACACACATTGGCAGAATATCAGCCAAATGGCATTCACTGCTCGATGGTATTCAGAGAAACTTTGCAACATATGGTGGATTTCTTCCAACTTGCTGTACTCATCGAGATAAGCTCGTTACCACTTTCTCATTTCATTGAGATACACACATTGGCAGACTATCTGACAAGTAGCATTCAGTGCCACAAAGTATTCAGCGAAACTTTGGAACCTGTTGTGGATTTCCTCCAACTTGTTCAAATCATCGAGATGAGCACTTTTCCACTTTCTCATTTCATTGAGCTGCACACATTGGCCGAATATCAGCCAAATGGCATTCGCTGCTCGAAGGTATTCAGGGAAACTTTGGAACCTATTGTGGATTTCTTCCAACGTGCTGAACTAATCGAGATAAGCACGTTACCACTTCCTCATTTCATTGAGATCCACACATTGGCAGAATATCAGCCAAATGGCATTCACTGCTCAAAGGTATTCAGGGAAACTTTGGAACCTTTGGTGGATTTCCTCCATTCTGCTGAACTCATTGAGATAAGCACTTTACCACTTTCTCATGTCATTGAGATACACACATTGGCAGGATATCAGCCAAATCCCATTCACTGCTCCAAGGTATTCGGAGAAACTTTGGAACCTTTTGTGGATTTCCTCCATTCTGCTGAAATCTTCGACATAAGCACTTTACCACTTCCTGATTTCATTGAGATACTCACTTTGGAAGAATATCAGCCAAGTGGCATTCAGTGCCACAAGGCATTCAGCGAAACTTAGAACCTTTTGTGGATTTCTTCCAACTTGCTCAACTGATCGAGACAACGACGTTACCCATTTCTCGTTTCATTGAGATACACACGTTGGCAGAATATCAGGCAAATGGCATTCACTGATCGAAGATCTTCAGAGAACCTTTGAAAACTATGGTGGGATTCCTCCATTCTGCTCAACTCTTTGAGATAAGCACTTTACCACATCCTCATTTCATTGAGATGCACACATTGGCAGATTATCAGCCAAGTGGCATTGAGTGCCACAATGTATTCAGCGAAACTTTGGAAACGACTGAGGGTTTCTTCCAACTTGCTGTACTCATCGAGATAAGCACTTTACCACTTTCTCATTTCTTGGAGATACACACAGTGGCAGAATATCAGCCAAATGGCATTCACTGCTCCAACGAATACAGAGAAACTTTGGGACCTATTGTGGATTTCTTCCAACATGCTGAACTCATCGAGATATGCACTTTACCACTATCTCATTTCATTGAGATACACACATTGGCAGAGTATCAGCCAAATGGCATTCACCGCTCGAAGGTATTCAGAGAAAGTTTGGAACCGATTGTGGATTTCTTCCAACTTGCTCAACTCATCCAGATAAGCACGTTACCACTTTCTCATTTCATTGAGATACACACATTGGCAGAATATCAGCCAAATGGCATTCACTGCTCGATGGTATTCAGAGAAACAATGGAACCTTTTGTAGATTTCCTCCATTTTGCCGAACTCATCGAGAGAAGCACTTTACCACTTTCTCATTTCATTGAGATACACACACTGCTAGAACATCAGCCAAATGGCATTCACTGCTCGAAGGTATTCAGAGAAACTTTAGAAACGATTGAGCGTTTCTTCCAACTTGCTGAACTCATCGAGATAAGCACTTTACCACTTTCTCATTTCTTGCAGATACACACATTGGCAGAATATCAGCCAAATGGCATTCACTGCTCGAAGGTATTCAGAGGAACCTTGCAACATAATGTGGATTACATCCAACTTGCTGAACTCATCGAGATAAGCACTTTACCACTTTCTCATTTCATTGAGATACACCCATTGGCAGAATATCAGCCAAATGGCATTCACTGCTCCAACGCATTCAGAGAAACTTTGGGACCTATTGTGGATATCTTCCAACATGCTGAACTCTTCGAGATAAGCACGTTACCAGTTTCTCATTTCGTTGAGATACACGCATTGGCAGAATATCAGCCAAATGCCGTTCACTGCTCGACGGTATTCAGAGAATCCTTGCAACATAATGTGGATTTCTTCCAACTTGCTGAACTCATCGATATAAGCATTTTCCCACTATCTCATTTCATTGAGATACACACTTTGGCAGAATATCAGCCAAACGGCATTCACTGCTCGAAGGTATTCAGAGAAACAATGGAACCTTTTTTAGATTTCCTCCATTTTGCCGAACTCATCGAGATATGCACTTTACCACTTTCTCATTTCAATGAGATACACACATTGGTAGAATATCAGCCAAATGGCATTCACTGCTCGAAGGTATTCAGAGAAACATTGCAACATAACGTGGATTTCTTCCAACTTGCTCAACTCATCGACGTAAGCACTTTACCACTTTCTCATTTCATTCAGATACACACATTGGCAGAATATCAGCCAAATGGCATTCACGGCTCCAAGGTACACAGAGAAACTTTGGGACCTATTGTGGATTTCTTCCAACATGCTGACCTCATCGAGATGAGAACGTTACCACTTTCTCATTTCATAGAGATACACACATTGGCGGAATATCAGCCAAATGGCATTCACTGCTCGAAGGTATTCAGAGAAACTTTGGAACCTTTTGTGGATTTCCTCCATTCTGCTGAACTCATCGAGATGAGCACGTTTCCACTTTCTCATTTCATTGAGATACACACATTGGCAGAATATCAGCCAAATGGCAGTCACTGCTCCAAGGTATTCAGAGAAACTTTGCATCCTATCGTGGATTTCCCCCAACATGCTGAACTCATCGAGATATGCACTTTAGCACTTTCTCATTTCATTGAGATACACACATTGGCAGAATATCAGCCAAATGGCATTCACTGCTCGAAGGTATTCAGAGCATCCTTGCTACATAATGTGGATTTCTTCCAACATGCTGTACTCATCGAGATAAGCATTTTCCCACTATCTCATTTCATTGAGATGCACACTTTGGCAGAATATCAGCCAAACGGCATTCACTGCTCGAAGGTATTCAGAGAAACAATGGAACCTTTTTTAGATTTCCTCCATTTTGCCGAACTCATCGAGATATGCACTTTACCACTTTCTCATTTCAATGAGATACACACATTGGTAGAATATCAGCCAAATGGCATTCACTGCTCGAAGGTATTCAGAAAAACATTGCAACATAACGTGGATTTCTTCCAACTTTGCTCAACTCATCGAGGTAAGCACTTTACCACTTTCTCATTTCATTGAGATACACACATTGGCAGAATATCAGCCAAATGGCATTCACGGCTCCAAGGTACACAGAGAAACTTTGGGACCTATTGTGGATTTCTTCCAACATGCTGACCACATCGAGATGAGAACGTTACCACTTTCTCATTTCATTGAGATACACACATTGGCAGAATATCAGCCAAATGGCATTCACTGCTCCAAGGTATTCAGAGAAACTTTGGGACCTATTGTGGATTTCCCCCAACATGCTGAACTCATCGATATATGCACTTTAGCACATTCTCAATTCATTGAGATACACACATTGGCGGAATATCAGCCAAAAGGCATTCACTGCTCGAAGGTATTCAGAGAATCCTTGCTACATAATGTGGATTTCTTCCAACATGCTGTACTCATCGAGATAAGCATTTTCCCAGTATCTCATTTCACTGAGATACACACTTTGGCAGAATATCAGCCAAACGGCATTCACTGCTCGTTGGTATTCAGGGAAACAATGGAACCTTTTTTAGATTTCCTCCATTTTGCCGAACTCATCGACATATACACTTTACCACTTTCTCATTTCATTGAGATACACATATTGGTAGAATATCAGTCAAATGGTATTCACTGCTCGAAGGTATTCAGAGAAACATTGCAACATAATGTTGATTTCTTCCAACTTGCTGAATACACCGAGATAAGCACTTTCCCACTTTCTCATTTCATTGAGATACACACATTGGCAGAACATCAGCCAAATGGCATTCACGGTTCCAAGGTATACAGAGAATCTTTGGGACCTCTTGTCGATTTCTTCCAACATGCTGAACTCATCGAGATATGCACTTTAGCACTTTCTCATTTCTTTGAAATACACACATTGGCAGAATATCAGCCAAATGGCATTCACTGCTCCAAAGTATTCAGAGAAACATTGCAACATAATGTGGATTTCTTCCAACTTTTTGAACTCATCGAGATAAGCACTTTACCACTTTCTCATTTCATTGAGATACACACATTGGCAGAATATCAGCCAAATGGAATTCACTGCTCGAAGGTATTCAGGGAAACTTTGGAACCTATTGTGGATTTCTTCCAACATGGTGAACTCATCGAGATAAGAACATTACCACTTTCTCATTTCATTGAGATACACACATTGGCGGAATATCAGCCAAATGCCATTCACTGCTCGACGGTATTCAGAGAATCCTTGCAACATAATGTGGATTTCTTCCAACTTGCTGAACTCATCGAGATAAGCATTTTCCCACTATCTCATTTCATTGAGATACACACTTTGGCAGAATATCAGCCAAACGGCATTCACTGCTCGAAGGTATTCAGAGAAACAATGGAACCTTTTTTAGATTTCCTCCATTTTGCCGAACTCATCGAGATATGCACTTTACCACTTTCTCATTTCAATGAGATACACACATTGGTAGAATATCAGCCAAATGGCATTCACTGCTCGAAGGTATTCAGAGAAACATTGCAACATAAAGTGGATTTCTTCCAACTTGCTCAACTCATCGAGGTAAGCACTTTACCACTTTCTCATTTCATTCAGATACACGCATTGGCAGAATATCAGCCAAATGGCATTCACGGCTCCAAGGTACACAGAGAAACTTTGGGACCTATTGTGGATTTCTTCCAACATGCTGACCTCATCGAGATGAGAACGTTACCACTTTCTCATTTCATTGAGATACACACATTGGCGGAATATCAGCCAAATGGCATTCACTGCTCGAAGGTATTCAGAGAAACTTTGGATCCTATCGTGGATTTCCTCCATTCTGCTGAACTCATCGAGATGAGCACGTTTCCACTTTCCCATTTCATTGAGATACACACATTGGCAGAATATCAGCCAAATGGCAGTCACTGCTCCAAGGTATTCAGAGAAACTTTGGATCCTATCGTGGATTTCCCCCAACATGCTGAACTCATCGAGATATGCACTTTAGCACTTTCTCATTTCATTGAGATACACACATTGGCAGAATATCAGCCAAATGGCATTCACTGCTCGAAGGTATTCAGAGAAACATTGCAACATAATGTGGATTTATTCCAACTTGCTGTACTCATCGAGATAAACTCGTTCCCACTTTCTCATTCTCACTGAGCTGCACACAGAATATCAGCCAAATGGCATTCACTGCTCGAAGGTATTCAGGGAAGCTTTGGAACCTATTGTCGATTTCTTCCAACATGCTGAACTCATCGAGATATGCACTTTACCACTTTCTCATTTCACTGAGATACACACATTGGCAGAATACCAGCCAAACGGCATTCACTGCTCGAAGGTATTCAGGGAAACCTTGGAACCTATTGTCGATTTCTTCCAACATGCGGAACTCATCGAGATATGCACTTTACCACTTTCTCATTTCACTGAGATACACACATTGGCAGAATATCAGCCAAATGGCATTCACTGCTCGATGGTATTCAGAGAAACTTTGCAACATATGGTGGATTTCTTCCAACTTGCTGTACTCATCGAGATAAGCTCGTTACCACTTTCTCATTTCATTGAGATACACACATTGGCAGACTATCTGACAAGTAGCATTCAGTGCCACAAAGTATTCAGCGAAACTTTGGAACCTGTTGTGGATTTCCTCCAACTTGTTCAAATCATCGAGATGAGCACTTTTCCACTTTCTCATTTCATTGAGCTGCACACATTGGCCGAATATCAGCCAAATGGCATTCGCTGCTCGAAGGTATTCAGGGAAACTTTGGAACCTATTGTGGATTTCTTCCAACGTGCTGAACTAATCGAGATAAGCACGTTACCACTTCCTCATTTCATTGAGATACACACATTGGCAGAATATCAGCCAAATGGCATTCACTGCTCAAAGGTATTCAGGGAAACTTTGGAACCTTTAGTGGATTTCCTCCATTCTGCTGAACTCATTGAGATAAGCACTTTACCACTTTCTCATGTCATTGAGATACACACATTGGCAGGATATCAGCCAAATCCCACTCACTGCTCCAAGGTATTCGGAGAAACTTTGGAACCTTTTGTGGATTTCCTCCATTCTGCTGAAATCTTCGACATAAGCACTTTACCACTTCCTCATTTCATTGAGATACTCACTTTGGAAGAATATCAGCCAAGTGGCATTCAGTGCCACAAGGCATTCAGCGAAACTTAGAACCTTTTGTGGATTTCTTCCAACTTGCTCAACTGATCGAGACAACGACGTTACCCATTTCTCGTTTCATTGAGATACACACGTTGGCAGAATATCAGGCAAATGGCATTCACTGATCGAAGATCTTCAGAGAACCTTTGGAAACTATGGTGGGATTCCTCCATTCTGCTCAACTCTTTGAGATAAGCACTTTACCACATCCTCATTTCATTGAGATGCACACATTGGCAGATTATCAGCCAAGTGGCATTGAGTGCCACAATGTATTCAGCGAAACTTTGGAAACGACTGAGGGTTTCTTCCAACTTGCTGTACTCATCGAGATAAGCACTTTACCACTTTCTCATTTCTTGGAGATACACACAGTGGCAGAATATCAGCCAAATGGCATTCACTGCTCCAACGAATACAGAGAAACTTTGGGACCTATTGTGGATTTCTTCCAACATGCTGAACTCATCGAGATATGCACTTTACCACTATCTCATTTCATTGAGATACACACATTGGCAGAGTATCAGCCAAATGGCATTCACCGCTCGAAGGTATTCAGAGAAAGTTTGGAACCGATTGTGGATTTCTTCCAACTTGCTCAACTCATCCAGATAAGCACGTTACCACTTTCTCATTTCATTGAGATACACACATTGGCAGAATATCAGCCAAATGGCATTCACTGCTCGATGGTATTCAGAGAAACAATGGAACCTTTTGTAGATTTCCTCCATTTTGCCGAACTCATCGAGATAAGCACTTTACCACTTTCTCATTTCATTGAGATACACACACTGCTAGAACATCAGCCAAATGGCATTCACTGCTCGAAGGTATTCAGAGAAACTTTAGAAACGATTGAGCGTTTCTTCCAACTTGCTCAACTCATCGAGATAAGCACTTTACCACTTTCTCATTTCTTGCAGATACACACATTGGCAGAATATCAGCCAAATGGCATTCACTGCTCGAAGGTATTCAGAGAAACCTTGCAACATAATGTGGATTTCTTCCAACTTGCTGAACTCATCGAGATAAGCACTTTACCACTTTCTCATTTCATTGAGATACACCCATTGGCAGAATATCAGCCAAATTGCATTCACTGCTCCAACGTATTCAGAGAAACTTTGGGACCTATTGTGGATATCTTCCAACATGCTGAACTCTTCGAGATAAGCACGTTACCAGTTTCTCATTTCGTTGAGATACACGCATTGGCAGAATATCAGCCAAATGCCGTTCACTGCTCGAAGGTATTCAGGGAAACTTTGGAACCTATTGTGGATTTCTTCCAACATGCTGACCTCATCGAGATAAGCATGTTACCACTTTCTCATTTCATTGAGATACACACATTGGCAGAATGTCAGCCAAATGGCATTCACTGCTCGAAGGTATTCAGAGAAACTTTGGAACCTTTGGTGGATTTCCTCCATTCTGCTGAGCTCATCGAGATAAGCACTTCACCACTTTCTCATTTCATTGAGATACACACATTGGCAGAATATCAGCCAAATCCCATTCACTGCTCCAAGGTATTCGGAGAAACTTTGGGACCTATTGTGGATTTCCTCCAACATGCTGAACTCATCGAGATATGCACTTTACCACGTTCTCATTTCTTGGAGATACACACATTGGCAGAATATCAGCCAAGTGGCATTGAGTGCCACAATGTATTCAGCGAAACTTTGGAAACGATTGAGGGTTTCTTCCAACTTGCTGTACTCATCGAGATAAGCACTATACCACTTTCTCATTTCATTGAGATACACACATTTGCAGAATATCAGCCAAATGGCATTCACTGCTCGAAGGTATTCAGAGAAACCTTGCAACATAATGTGGATTTCTTCCAACTTGCTGAACTCATCGAGATGAGCACTTTTCCACTTTCTCATTTCATTGAGCTGCACACATTGGCAGAATATCAGCCAAATGGCATTCACTGCTCGAAGGTATTCAGAGAAACATTGCAACATAATGTGGATTTATTCCAACTTGCTGTACTCATCGAGATAAACTCGTTCCCACTTTCTCATTTCATTGAGATGCACACATTGGCAGAATATCAGCCAAATGGCATTCACTGCTCCAAGGTGTTCTGAGAAACTTTGGGACCTATTGTGAAATTCCTCCAACTTGCGGAACTCATCGAGATAAGCACATTACCACTTCCTGATTTCATTGAGATACACACATTGGCAGACTATCAGACAAGTAGCATTCAGTGCCACAAAGTATTCAGCGAAATTTTGGAACCTGTTGTAGATTTCCTCCAACCTGTTCAACTCATCGAGATGAGCACTTCTCCACTTTCTCATTTCACTGAGCTGCACACATTGGCAGAATATCAGCCAAATGGCATTCACTGCTCGAATGTATTCAGGGAAGCTTTGGAACCTATTGTCGATTTCTTCCAACATGCTGAACTCATCGAGATATGCACTTTACCACTTTCTCATTTCACTGAGATACACACATTGGCAGAATACCAGCCAAACGGCATTCACTGCTCGAAGGTATTCAGGGAAACCTTGGAACCTATTGTCGATTTCTTCCAACATGCGGAACTCATCGAGATATGCACTTTACCACTTTCTCATTTCACTGAGATACACACATTGGCAGAATATCAGCCAAATGGCATTCACTGCTCGATGGTATTCAGAGAAACTTTGCAACATATGGTGGATTTCTTCCAACTTGCTGTACTCATCGAGATAAGCTCGTTACCACTTTCTCATTTCATTGAGATACACACATTGGCAGACTATCTGACAAGTAGCATTCAGTGCCACAAAGTATTCAGCGAAACTTTGGAACCTGTTGTGGATTTCCTCCAACTTGTTCAAATCATCGAGATGAGCACTTTTCCACTTTCTCATTTCATTGAGCTGCACACATTGGCCGAATATCAGCCAAATGGCATTCGCTGCTCGAAGGTATTCAGGGAAACTTTGGAACCTATTGTGGATTTCTTCCAACGTGCTGAACTAATCGAGATAAGCACGTTACCACTTCCTCATTTCATTGAGATCCACACATTGGCAGAATATCAGCCAAATGGCATTCACTGCTCAAAGGTATTCAGGGAAACTTTGGAACCTTTGGTGGATTTCCTCCATTCTGCTGAACTCATTGAGATAAGCACTTTACCACTTTCTCATGTCATTGAGATACACACATTGGCAGGATATCAGCCAAATCCCATTCACTGCTCCAAGGTATTCGGAGAAACTTTGGAACCTTTTGTGGATTTCCTCCATTCTGCTGAAATCTTCGACATAAGCACTTTACCACTTCCTGATTTCATTGAGATACTCACTTTGGAAGAATATCAGCCAAGTGGCATTCAGTGCCACAAGGCATTCAGCGAAACTTAGAACCTTTTGTGGATTTCTTCCAACTTGCTCAACTGATCGAGACAACGACGTTACCCATTTCTCGTTTCATTGAGATACACACGTTGGCAGAATATCAGGCAAATGGCATTCACTGATCGAAGATCTTCAGAGAACCTTTGAAAACTATGGTGGGATTCCTCCATTCTGCTCAACTCTTTGAGATAAGCACTTTACCACATCCTCATTTCATTGAGATGCACACATTGGCAGATTATCAGCCAAGTGGCATTGAGTGCCACAATGTATTCAGCGAAACTTTGGAAACGACTGAGGGTTTCTTCCAACTTGCTGTACTCATCGAGATAAGCACTTTACCACTTTCTCATTTCTTGGAGATACACACAGTGGCAGAATATCAGCCAAATGGCATTCACTGCTCCAACGAATACAGAGAAACTTTGGGACCTATTGTGGATTTCTTCCAACATGCTGAACTCATCGAGATATGCACTTTACCACTATCTCATTTCATTGAGATACACACATTGGCAGAGTATCAGCCAAATGGCATTCACCGCTCGAAGGTATTCAGAGAAAGTTTGGAACCGATTGTGGATTTCTTCCAACTTGCTCAACTCATCCAGATAAGCACGTTACCACTTTCTCATTTCATTGAGATACACACATTGGCAGAATATCAGCCAAATGGCATTCACTGCTCGATGGTATTCAGAGAAACAATGGAACCTTTTGTAGATTTCCTCCATTTTGCTGAACTCATCGAGATAAGCACTTTACCACTTTCTCATTTCATTGAGATACACACACTGCTAGAACATCAGCCAAATGGCATTCACTGCTCGAAGGTATTCAGAGAAACTTTAGAAACGATTGAGGGTTTTCTTCGAACTTGCTCAACTCATCGAGATGAGCACTTTGCCACTTTCTCATTTCTTGGAGATACACACATTGGCAGAGTATCAGCCAAATGGCATTCACCGCTCGAAGGTATTCAGAGAAAGTTTGGAACCGATTGTGGATTTCTTCCAACTTGCTCAACTCATCCAGATAAGCACGTTACCACTTTCTCATTTCATTGAGATACACACATTGGCAGAATATCAGCCAAATGGCATTCACTGCTCGATGGTATTCAGAGAAACAATGGAACCTTTTGTAGATTTCCTCCATTTTGCCGAACTCATCGAGATAAGCACTTTACCACTTTCTCATTTCATTGAGATACACACACTGCTAGAACATCAGCCAAATGGCATTCACTGCTCGAAGGTATTCAGAGAAACTTTAGAAACGATTGAGCGTTTCTTCCAACTTGCTGAACTCATCGAGATAAGCACTTTACCACTTTCTCATTTCTTGCAGATACACACATTGGCAGAATATCAGCCAAATGGCAATCACTGCTCGAAGGTATTCAGAGGAACCTTGCAACATAATGTGGATTACATCCAACTTGCTGAACTCATCGAGATAAGCACTTTACCACTTTCTCATTTCATTGAGATACACCCATTGGCAGAATATCAGCCAAATGGCATTCACTGCTCCAACGCATTCAGAGAAACTTTGGGACCTATTGTGGATATCTTCCAACATGCTGAACTCTTCGAGATAAGCACGTTACCAGTTTCTCATTTCGTTGAGATACACGCATTGGCAGAATATCAGCCAAATGCCGTTCACTGCTCGACGGTATTCAGAGAATCCTTGCAACATAATGTGGATTTCTTCCAACTTGCTGAACTCATCGATATAAGCATTTTCCCACTATCTCATTTCATTGAGATACACACTTTGGCAGAATATCAGCCAAACGGCATTCACTGCTCGAAGGTATTCAGAGAAACAATGGAACCTTTTTTAGATTTCCTCCATTTTGCCGAACTCATCGAGATATGCACTTTACCACTTTCTCATTTCAATGAGATACACACATTGGTAGAATATCAGCCAAATGGCATTCACTGCTCGAAGGTATTCAGAGAAACATTGCAACATAACGTGGATTTCTTCCAACTTGCTCAACTCATCGACGTAAGCACTTTACCACTTTCTCATTTCATTCAGATACACACATTGGCAGAATATCAGCCAAATGGCATTCACGGCTCCAAGGTACACAGAGAAACTTTGGGACCTATTGTGGATTTCTTCCAACATGCTGACCTCATCGAGATGAGAACGTTACCACTTTCTCATTTCATAGAGATACACACATTGGCGGAATATCAGCCAAATGGCATTCACTGCTCGAAGGTATTCAGAGAAACTTTGGAACCTTTTGTGGATTTCCTCCATTCTGCTGAACTCATCGAGATGAGCACGTTTCCACTTTCTCATTTCATTGAGATACACACATTGGCAGAATATCAGCCAAATGGCAGTCACTGCTCCAAGGTATTCAGAGAAACTTTGCATCCTATCGTGGATTTCCCCCAACATGCTGAACTCATCGAGATATGCACTTTAGCACTTTCTCATTTCATTGAGATACACACATTGGCAGAATATCAGCCAAATGGCATTCACTGCTCGAAGGTATTCAGAGCATCCTTGCTACATAATGTGGATTTCTTCCAACATGCTGTACTCATCGAGATAAGCATTTTCCCACTATCTCATTTCATTGAGATGCACACTTTGGCAGAATATCAGCCAAACGGCATTCACTGCTCGAAGGTATTCAGAGAAACAATGGAACCTTTTTTAGATTTCCTCCATTTTGCCGAACTCATCGAGATATGCACTTTACCACTTTCTCATTTCAATGAGATACACACATTGGTAGAATATCAGCCAAATGGCATTCACTGCTCGAAGGTATTCAGAAAAACATTGCAACATAACGTGGATTTCTGCCAACTTTGCTCAACTCATCGAGGTAAGCACTTTACCACTTTCTCATTTCATTGAGATACACACATTGGCAGAATATCAGCCAAATGGCATTCACGGCTCCAAGGTACACAGAGAAACTTTGGGACCTATTGTGGATTTCTTCCAACATGCTGACCACATCGAGATGAGAACGTTACCACTTTCTCATTTCATTGAGATACACACATTGGCAGAATATCAGCCAAATGGCATTCACTGCTCCAAGGTATTCAGAGAAACTTTGGGACCTATTGTGGATTTCCCCCAACATGCTGAACTCATCGATATATGCACTTTAGCACATTCTCAATTCATTGAGATACACACATTGGCGGAATATCAGCCAAAAGGCATTCACTGCTCGAAGGTATTCAGAGAATCCTTGCTACATAATGTGGATTTCTTCCAACATGCTGTACTCATCGAGATAAGCATTTTCCCAGTATCTCATTTCACTGAGATACACACTTTGGCAGAATATCAGCCAAACGGCATTCACTGCTCGTTGGTATTCAGGGAAACAATGGAACCTTTTTTAGATTTCCTCCATTTTGCCGAACTCATCGACATATACACTTTACCACTTTCTCATTTCATTGAGATACACATATTGGTAGAATATCAGTCAAATGGTATTCACTGCTCGAAGGTATTCAGAGAAACATTGCAACATAATGTTGATTTCTTCCAACTTGCTGAATACACCGAGATAAGCACTTTCCCACTTTCTCATTTCATTGAGATACACACATTGGCAGAACATCAGCCAAATGGCATTCACGGTTCCAAGGTATACAGAGAATCTTTGGGACCTCTTGTCGATTTCTTCCAACATGCTGAACTCATCGAGATATGCACTTTAGCACTTTCTCATTTCTTTGAAATACACACATTGGCAGAATATCAGCCAAATGGCATTCACTGCTCCAAAGTATTCAGAGAAACATTGCAACATAATGTGGATTTCTTCCAACTTTTTGAACTCATCGAGATAAGCACTTTACCACTTTCTCATTTCATTGAGATACACACATTGGCAGAATATCAGCCAAATGGAATTCACTGCTCGAAGGTATTCAGGGAAACTTTGGAACCTATTGTGGATTTCTTCCAACATGGTGAACTCATCGAGATAAGAACATTACCACTTTCTCATTTCATTGAGATACACACATTGGCGGAATATCAGCCAAATGCCATTCACTGCTCGACGGTATTCAGAGAATCCTTGCAACATAATGTGGATTTCTTCCAACTTGCTGAACTCATCGAGATAAGCATTTTCCCACGATCTCATTTCATTGAGATACACACTTTGGCAGAATATCAGCCAAACGGCATTCACTGCTCGAAGGTATTCAGAGAAACAATGGAACCTTTTTTAGATTTCCTCCATTTTGCCGAACTCATCGAGATATGCACTTTACCACTTTCTCATTTCAATGAGATACACACATTGGTAGAATATCAGCCAAATGGCATTCACTGCTCGAAGGTATTCAGAGAAACATTGCAACATAAAGTGGATTTCTTCCAACTTGCTCAACTCATCGAGGTAAGCACTTTACCACTTTCTCATTTCATTCAGATACACGCATTGGCAGAATATCAGCCAAATGGCATTCACGGCTCCAAGGTACACAGAGAAACTTTGGGACCTATTGTGGATTTCTTCCAACATGCTGACCTCATCGAGATGAGAACGTTACCACTTTCTCATTTCATTGAGATACACACATTGGCGGAATATCAGCCAAATGGCATTCACTGCTCGAAGGTATTCAGAGAAACTTTGGATCCTATCGTGGATTTCCTCCATTCTGCTGAACTCATCGAGATGAGCACGTTTCCACTTTCCCATTTCATTGAGATACACACATTGGCAGAATATCAGCCAAATGGCAGTCACTGCTCCAAGGTATTCAGAGAAACTTTGGATCCTATCGTGGATTTCCCCCAACATGCTGAACTCATCGAGATATGCACTTTAGCACTTTCTCATTTCATTGAGATACACACATTGGCAGAATATCAGCCAAATGGCATTCACTGCTCGAAGGTATTCAGAGAAACATTGCAACATAATGTGGATTTATTCCAACTTGCTGTACTCATCGAGATAAACTCGTTCCCACTTTCTCATTCTCACTGAGCTGCACACAGAATATCAGCCAAATGGCATTCACTGCTCGAAGGTATTCAGGGAAGCTTTGGAACCTATTGTCGATTTCTTCCAACATGCTGAACTCATCGAGATATGCACTTTACCACTTTCTCATTTCACTGAGATACACACATTGGCAGAATACCAGCCAAACGGCATTCACTGCTCGAAGGTATTCAGGGAAACCTTGGAACCTATTGTCGATTTCTTCCAACATGCGGAACTCATCGAGATATGCACTTTACCACTTTCTCATTTCACTGAGATACACACATTGGCAGAATATCAGCCAAATGGCATTCACTGCTCGATGGTATTCAGAGAAACTTTGCAACATATGGTGGATTTCTTCCAACTTGCTGTACTCATCGAGATAAGCTCGTTACCACTTTCTCATTTCATTGAGATACACACATTGGCAGACTATCTGACAAGTAGCATTCAGTGCCACAAAGTATTCAGCGAAACTTTGGAACCTGTTGTGGATTTCCTCCAACTTGTTCAAATCATCGAGATGAGCACTTTTCCACTTTCTCATTTCATTGAGCTGCACACATTGGCCGAATATCAGCCAAATGGCATTCGCTGCTCGAAGGTATTCAGGGAAACTTTGGAACCTATTGTGGATTTCTTCCAACGTGCTGAACTAATCGAGATAAGCACGTTACCACTTCCTCATTTCATTGAGATACACACATTGGCAGAATATCAGCCAAATGGCATTCACTGCTCAAAGGTATTCAGGGAAACTTTGGAACCTTTAGTGGATTTCCTCCATTCTGCTGAACTCATTGAGATAAGCACTTTACCACTTTCTCATGTCATTGAGATACACACATTGGCAGGATATCAGCCAAATCCCACTCACTGCTCCAAGGTATTCGGAGAAACTTTGGAACCTTTTGTGGATTTCCTCCATTCTGCTGAAATCTTCGACATAAGCACTTTACCACTTCCTCATTTCATTGAGATACTCACTTTGGAAGAATATCAGCCAAGTGGCATTCAGTGCCACAAGGCATTCAGCGAAACTTAGAACCTTTTGTGGATTTCTTCCAACTTGCTCAACTGATCGAGACAACGACGTTACCCATTTCTCGTTTCATTGAGATACACACGTTGGCAGAATATCAGGCAAATGGCATTCACTGATCGAAGATCTTCAGAGAACCTTTGGAAACTATGGTGGGATTCCTCCATTCTGCTCAACTCTTTGAGATAAGCACTTTACCACATCCTCATTTCATTGAGATGCACACATTGGCAGATTATCAGCCAAGTGGCATTGAGTGCCACAATGTATTCAGCGAAACTTTGGAAACGACTGAGGGTTTCTTCCAACTTGCTGTACTCATCGAGATAAGCACTTTACCACTTTCTCATTTCTTGGAGATACACACAGTGGCAGAATATCAGCCAAATGGCATTCACTGCTCCAACGAATACAGAGAAACTTTGGGACCTATTGTGGATTTCTTCCAACATGCTGAACTCATCGAGATATGCACTTTACCACTATCTCATTTCATTGAGATACACACATTGGCAGAGTATCAGCCAAATGGCATTCACCGCTCGAAGGTATTCAGAGAAAGTTTGGAACCGATTGTGGATTTCTTCCAACTTGCTCAACTCATCCAGATAAGCACGTTACCACTTTCTCATTTCATTGAGATACACACATTGGCAGAATATCAGCCAAATGGCATTCACTGCTCGATGGTATTCAGAGAAACAATGGAACCTTTTGTAGATTTCCTCCATTTTGCCGAACTCATCGAGATAAGCACTTTACCACTTTCTCATTTCATTGAGATACACACACTGCTAGAACATCAGCCAAATGGCATTCACTGCTCGAAGGTATTCAGAGAAACTTTAGAAACGATTGAGCGTTTCTTCCAACTTGCTGAACTCATCGAGATAAGCACTTTACCACTTTCTCATTTCTTGCAGATACACACATTGGCAGAATATCAGCCAAATGGCATTCACTGCTCGAAGGTATTCAGAGAAACCTTGCAACATAATGTGGATTTCTTCCAACTTGCTGAACTCATCGAGATAAGCACTTTACCACTTTCTCATTTCATTGAGATACACCCATTGGCAGAATATCAGCCAAATTGCATTCACTGCTCCAACGTATTCAGAGAAACTTTGGGACCTATTGTGGATATCTTCCAACATGCTGAACTCTTCGAGATAAGCACGTTACCAGTTTCTCATTTCGTTGAGATACACGCATTGGCAGAATATCAGCCAAATGCCGTTCACTGCTCGAAGGTATTCAGGGAAACTTTGGAACCTATTGTGGATTTCTTCCAACATGCTGACCTCATCGAGATAAGCATGTTACCACTTTCTCATTTCATTGAGATACACACATTGGCAGAATGTCAGCCAAATGGCATTCACTGCTCGAAGGTATTCAGAGAAACTTTGGAACCTTTGGTGGATTTCCTCCATTCTGCTGAGCTCATCGAGATAAGCACTTCACCACTTTCTCATTTCATTGAGATACACACATTGGCAGAATATCAGCCAAATCCCATTCACTGCTCCAAGGTATTCGGAGAAACTTTGGGACCTATTGTGGATTTCCTCCAACATGCTGAACTCATCGAGATATGCACTTTACCACGTTCTCATTTCTTGGAGATACACACATTGGCAGAATATCAGCCAAGTGGCATTGAGTGCCACAATGTATTCAGCGAAACTTTGGAAACGATTGAGGGTTTCTTCCAACTTGCTGTACTCATCGAGATAAGCACTATACCACTTTCTCATTTCATTGAGATACACACATTTGCAGAATATCAGCCAAATGGCATTCACTGCTCGAAGGTATTCAGAGAAACCTTGCAACATAATGTGGATTTCTTCCAACTTGCTGAACTCATCGAGATGAGCACTTTTCCACTTTCTCATTTCATTGAGCTGCACACATTGGCAGAATATCAGCCAAATGGCATTCACTGCTCGAAGGTATTCAGAGAAACATTGCAACATAATGTGGATTTATTCCAACTTGCTGTACTCATCGAGATAAACTCGTTCCCACTTTCTCATTTCATTGAGATGCACACATTGGCAGAATATCAGCCAAATGGCATTCACTGCTCCAAGGTGTTCTGAGAAACTTTGGGACCTATTGTGAAATTCCTCCAACTTGCGGAACTCATCGAGATAAGCACATTACCACTTCCTGATTTCATTGAGATACACACATTGGCAGACTATCAGACAAGTAGCATTCAGTGCCACAAAGTATTCAGCGAAATTTTGGAACCTGTTGTAGATTTCCTCCAACCTGTTCAACTCATCGAGATGAGCACTTCTCCACTTTCTCATTTCACTGAGCTGCACACATTGGCAGAATATCAGCCAAATGGCATTCACTGCTCGAATGTATTCAGGGAAGCTTTGGAACCTATTGTCGATTTCTTCCAACATGCTGAACTCATCGAGATATGCACTTTACCACTTTCTCATTTCACTGAGATACACACATTGGCAGAATACCAGCCAAACGGCATTCACTGCTCGAAGGTATTCAGGGAAACCTTGGAACCTATTGTCGATTTCTTCCAACATGCGGAACTCATCGAGATATGCACTTTACCACTTTCTCATTTCACTGAGATACACACATTGGCAGAATATCAGCCAAATGGCATTCACTGCTCGATGGTATTCAGAGAAACTTTGCAACATATGGTGGATTTCTTCCAACTTGCTGTACTCATCGAGATAAGCTCGTTACCACTTTCTCATTTCATTGAGATACACACATTGGCAGACTATCTGACAAGTAGCATTCAGTGCCACAAAGTATTCAGCGAAACTTTGGAACCTGTTGTGGATTTCCTCCAACTTGTTCAAATCATCGAGATGAGCACTTTTCCACTTTCTCATTTCATTGAGCTGCACACATTGGCCGAATATCAGCCAAATGGCATTCGCTGCTCGAAGGTATTCAGGGAAACTTTGGAACCTATTGTGGATTTCTTCCAACGTGCTGAACTAATCGAGATAAGCACGTTACCACTTCCTCATTTCATTGAGATCCACACATTGGCAGAATATCAGCCAAATGGCATTCACTGCTCAAAGGTATTCAGGGAAACTTTGGAACCTTTGGTGGATTTCCTCCATTCTGCTGAACTCATTGAGATAAGCACTTTACCACTTTCTCATGTCATTGAGATACACACATTGGCAGGATATCAGCCAAATCCCATTCACTGCTCCAAGGTATTCGGAGAAACTTTGGAACCTTTTGTGGATTTCCTCCATTCTGCTGAAATCTTCGACATAAGCACTTTACCACTTCCTGATTTCATTGAGATACTCACTTTGGAAGAATATCAGCCAAGTGGCATTCAGTGCCACAAGGCATTCAGCGAAACTTAGAACCTTTTGTGGATTTCTTCCAACTTGCTCAACTGATCGAGACAACGACGTTACCCATTTCTCGTTTCATTGAGATACACACGTTGGCAGAATATCAGGCAAATGGCATTCACTGATCGAAGATCTTCAGAGAACCTTTGAAAACTATGGTGGGATTCCTCCATTCTGCTCAACTCTTTGAGATAAGCACTTTACCACATCCTCATTTCATTGAGATGCACACATTGGCAGATTATCAGCCAAGTGGCATTGAGTGCCACAATGTATTCAGCGAAACTTTGGAAACGACTGAGGGTTTCTTCCAACTTGCTGTACTCATCGAGATAAGCACTTTACCACTTTCTCATTTCTTGGAGATACACACAGTGGCAGAATATCAGCCAAATGGCATTCACTGCTCCAACGAATACAGAGAAACTTTGGGACCTATTGTGGATTTCTTCCAACATGCTGAACTCATCGAGATATGCACTTTACCACTATCTCATTTCATTGAGATACACACATTGGCAGAGTATCAGCCAAATGGCATTCACCGCTCGAAGGTATTCAGAGAAAGTTTGGAACCGATTGTGGATTTCTTCCAACTTGCTCAACTCATCCAGATAAGCACGTTACCACTTTCTCATTTCATTGAGATACACACATTGGCAGAATATCAGCCAAATGGCATTCACTGCTCGATGGTATTCAGAGAAACAATGGAACCTTTTGTAGATTTCCTCCATTTTGCTGAACTCATCGAGATAAGCACTTTACCACTTTCTCATTTCATTGAGATACACACACTGCTAGAACATCAGCCAAATGGCATTCACTGCTCGAAGGTATTCAGAGAAACTTTAGAAACGATTGAGGGTTTTCTTCGAACTTGCTCAACTCATCGAGATGAGCACTTTGCCACTTTCTCATTTCTTGGAGATACACACATTGGCAGAGTATCAGCCAAATGGCATTCACCGCTCGAAGGTATTCAGAGAAAGTTTGGAACCGATTGTGGATTTCTTCCAACTTGCTCAACTCATCCAGATAAGCACGTTACCACTTTCTCATTTCATTGAGATACACACATTGGCAGAATATCAGCCAAATGGCATTCACTGCTCGATGGTATTCAGAGAAACAATGGAACCTTTTGTAGATTTCCTCCATTTTGCCGAACTCATCGAGATAAGCACTTTACCACTTTCTCATTTCATTGAGATACACACACTGCTAGAACATCAGCCAAATGGCATTCACTGCTCGAAGGTATTCAGAGAAACTTTAGAAACGATTGAGCGTTTCTTCCAACTTGCTGAACTCATCGAGATAAGCACTTTACCACTTTCTCATTTCTTGCAGATACACACATTGGCAGAATATCAGCCAAATGGCAATCACTGCTCGAAGGTATTCAGAGGAACCTTGCAACATAATGTGGATTACATCCAACTTGCTGAACTCATCGAGATAAGCACTTTACCACTTTCTCATTTCATTGAGATACACCCATTGGCAGAATATCAGCCAAATGGCATTCACTGCTCCAACGCATTCAGAGAAACTTTGGGACCTATTGTGGATATCTTCCAACATGCTGAACTCTTCGAGATAAGCACGTTACCAGTTTCTCATTTCGTTGAGATACACGCATTGGCAGAATATCAGCCAAATGCCGTTCACTGCTCGACGGTATTCAGAGAATCCTTGCAACATAATGTGGATTTCTTCCAACTTGCTGAACTCATCGATATAAGCATTTTCCCACTATCTCATTTCATTGAGATACACACTTTGGCAGAATATCAGCCAAACGGCATTCACTGCTCGAAGGTATTCAGAGAAACAATGGAACCTTTTTTAGATTTCCTCCATTTTGCCGAACTCATCGAGATATGCACTTTACCACTTTCTCATTTCAATGAGATACACACATTGGTAGAATATCAGCCAAATGGCATTCACTGCTCGAAGGTATTCAGAGAAACATTGCAACATAACGTGGATTTCTTCCAACTTGCTCAACTCATCGACGTAAGCACTTTACCACTTTCTCATTTCATTCAGATACACACATTGGCAGAATATCAGCCAAATGGCATTCACGGCTCCAAGGTACACAGAGAAACTTTGGGACCTATTGTGGATTTCTTCCAACATGCTGACCTCATCGAGATGAGAACGTTACCACTTTCTCATTTCATAGAGATACACACATTGGCGGAATATCAGCCAAATGGCATTCACTGCTCGAAGGTATTCAGAGAAACTTTGGAACCTTTTGTGGATTTCCTCCATTCTGCTGAACTCATCGAGATGAGCACGTTTCCACTTTCTCATTTCATTGAGATACACACATTGGCAGAATATCAGCCAAATGGCAGTCACTGCTCCAAGGTATTCAGAGAAACTTTGCATCCTATCGTGGATTTCCCCCAACATGCTGAACTCATCGAGATATGCACTTTAGCACTTTCTCATTTCATTGAGATACACACATTGGCAGAATATCAGCCAAATGGCATTCACTGCTCGAAGGTATTCAGAGCATCCTTGCTACATAATGTGGATTTCTTCCAACATGCTGTACTCATCGAGATAAGCATTTTCCCACTATCTCATTTCATTGAGATGCACACTTTGGCAGAATATCAGCCAAACGGCATTCACTGCTCGAAGGTATTCAGAGAAACAATGGAACCTTTTTTAGATTTCCTCCATTTTGCCGAACTCATCGAGATATGCACTTTACCACTTTCTCATTTCAATGAGATACACACATTGGTAGAATATCAGCCAAATGGCATTCACTGCTCGAAGGTATTCAGAAAAACATTGCAACATAACGTGGATTTCTTCCAACTTTGCTCAACTCATCGAGGTAAGCACTTTACCACTTTCTCATTTCATTGAGATACACACATTGGCAGAATATCAGCCAAATGGCATTCACGGCTCCAAGGTACACAGAGAAACTTTGGGACCTATTGTGGATTTCTTCCAACATGCTGACCACATCGAGATGAGAACGTTACCACTTTCTCATTTCATTGAGATACACACATTGGCAGAATATCAGCCAAATGGCATTCACTGCTCCAAGGTATTCAGAGAAACTTTGGGACCTATTGTGGATTTCCCCCAACATGCTGAACTCATCGATATATGCACTTTAGCACATTCTCAATTCATTGAGATACACACATTGGCGGAATATCAGCCAAAAGGCATTCACTGCTCGAAGGTATTCAGAGAATCCTTGCTACATAATGTGGATTTCTTCCAACATGCTGTACTCATCGAGATAAGCATTTTCCCAGTATCTCATTTCACTGAGATACACACTTTGGCAGAATATCAGCCAAACGGCATTCACTGCTCGTTGGTATTCAGGGAAACAATGGAACCTTTTTTAGATTTCCTCCATTTTGCCGAACTCATCGACATATACACTTTACCACTTTCTCATTTCATTGAGATACACATATTGGTAGAATATCAGTCAAATGGTATTCACTGCTCGAAGGTATTCAGAGAAACATTGCAACATAATGTTGATTTCTTCCAACTTGCTGAATACACCGAGATAAGCACTTTCCCACTTTCTCATTTCATTGAGATACACACATTGGCAGAACATCAGCCAAATGGCATTCACGGTTCCAAGGTATACAGAGAATCTTTGGGACCTCTTGTCGATTTCTTCCAACATGCTGAACTCATCGAGATATGCACTTTAGCACTTTCTCATTTCTTTGAAATACACACATTGGCAGAATATCAGCCAAATGGCATTCACTGCTCCAAAGTATTCAGAGAAACATTGCAACATAATGTGGATTTCTTCCAACTTTTTGAACTCATCGAGATAAGCACTTTACCACTTTCTCATTTCATTGAGATACACACATTGGCAGAATATCAGCCAAATGGAATTCACTGCTCGAAGGTATTCAGGGAAACTTTGGAACCTATTGTGGATTTCTTCCAACATGGTGAACTCATCGAGATAAGAACATTACCACTTTCTCATTTCATTGAGATACACACATTGGCGGAATATCAGCCAAATGCCATTCACTGCTCGACGGTATTCAGAGAATCCTTGCAACATAATGTGGATTTCTTCCAACTTGCTGAACTCATCGAGATAAGCATTTTCCCACTATCTCATTTCATTGAGATACACACTTTGGCAGAATATCAGCCAAACGGCATTCACTGCTCGAAGGTATTCAGAGAAACAATGGAACCTTTTTTAGATTTCCTCCATTTTGCCGAACTCATCGAGATATGCACTTTACCACTTTCTCATTTCAATGAGATACACACATTGGTAGAATATCAGCCAAATGGCATTCACTGCTCGAAGGTATTCAGAGAAACATTGCAACATAAAGTGGATTTCTTCCAACTTGCTCAACTCATCGAGGTAAGCACTTTACCACTTTCTCATTTCATTCAGATACACGCATTGGCAGAATATCAGCCAAATGGCATTCACGGCTCCAAGGTACACAGAGAAACTTTGGGACCTATTGTGGATTTCTTCCAACATGCTGACCTCATCGAGATGAGAACGTTACCACTTTCTCATTTCATTGAGATACACACATTGGCGGAATATCAGCCAAATGGCATTCACTGCTCGAAGGTATTCAGAGAAACTTTGGATCCTATCGTGGATTTCCTCCATTCTGCTGAACTCATCGAGATGAGCACGTTTCCACTTTCCCATTTCATTGAGATACACACATTGGCAGAATATCAGCCAAATGGCAGTCACTGCTCCAAGGTATTCAGAGAAACTTTGGATCCTATCGTGGATTTCCCCCAACATGCTGAACTCATCGAGATATGCACTTTAGCACTTTCTCATTTCATTGAGATACACACATTGGCAGAATATCAGCCAAATGGCATTCACTGCTCGAAGGTATTCAGAGAAACATTGCAACATAATGTGGATTTATTCCAACTTGCTGTACTCATCGAGATAAACTCGTTCCCACTTTCTCATTCTCACTGAGCTGCACACAGAATATCAGCCAAATGGCATTCACTGCTCGAAGGTATTCAGGGAAGCTTTGGAACCTATTGTCGATTTCTTCCAACATGCTGAACTCATCGAGATATGCACTTTACCACTTTCTCATTTCACTGAGATACACACATTGGCAGAATACCAGCCAAACGGCATTCACTGCTCGAAGGTATTCAGGGAAACCTTGGAACCTATTGTCGATTTCTTCCAACATGCGGAACTCATCGAGATATGCACTTTACCACTTTCTCATTTCACTGAGATACACACATTGGCAGAATATCAGCCAAATGGCATTCACTGCTCGATGGTATTCAGAGAAACTTTGCAACATATGGTGGATTTCTTCCAACTTGCTGTACTCATCGAGATAAGCTCGTTACCACTTTCTCATTTCATTGAGATACACACATTGGCAGACTATCTGACAAGTAGCATTCAGTGCCACAAAGTATTCAGCGAAACTTTGGAACCTGTTGTGGATTTCCTCCAACTTGTTCAAATCATCGAGATGAGCACTTTTCCACTTTCTCATTTCATTGAGCTGCACACATTGGCCGAATATCAGCCAAATGGCATTCGCTGCTCGAAGGTATTCAGGGAAACTTTGGAACCTATTGTGGATTTCTTCCAACGTGCTGAACTAATCGAGATAAGCACGTTACCACTTCCTCATTTCATTGAGATCCACACATTGGCAGAATATCAGCCAAATGGCATTCACTGCTCAAAGGTATTCAGGGAAACTTTGGAACCTTTGGTGGATTTCCTCCATTCTGCTGAACTCATTGAGATAAGCACTTTACCACTTTCTCATGTCATTGAGATACACACATTGGCAGGATATCAGCCAAATCCCACTCACTGCTCCAAGGTAATCGGAGAAACTTTGGAACCTTTTGTGGATTTCCTCCATTCTGCTGAAATCTTCGACATAAGCACTTTACCACTTCCTGATTTCATTGAGATACTCACTTTGGAAGAATATCAGCCAAGTGGCATTCAGTGCCACAAGGCATTCAGCGAAACTTAGAACCTTTTGTGGATTTCTTCCAACTTGCTCAACTGATCGAGACAACGACGTTACCCATTTCTCGTTTCATTGAGATACACACGTTGGCAGAATATCAGGCAAATGGCATTCACTGATCGAAGATCTTCAGAGAACCTTTGGAAACTATGGTGGGATTCCTCCATTCTGCTCAACTCTTTGAGATAAGCACTTTACCACATCCTCATTTCATTGAGATGCACACATTGGCAGATTATCAGCCAAGTGGCATTGAGTGCCACAATGTATTCAGCGAAACTTTGGAAACGACTGAGGGTTTCTTCCAACTTGCTGTACTCATCGAGATAAGCACTTTACCACTTTCTCATTTCTTGGAGATACACACAGTGGCAGAATATCAGCCAAATGGCATTCACTGCTCCAACGAATACAGAGAAACTTTGGGACCTATTGTGGATTTCTTCCAACATGCTGAACTCATCGAGATATGCACTTTACCACTATCTCATTTCATTGAGATACACACATTGGCAGAGTATCAGCCAAATGGCATTCACCGCTCGAAGGTATTCAGAGAAAGTTTGGAACCGATTGTGGATTTCTTCCAACTTGCTCAACTCATCCAGATAAGCACGTTACCACTTTCTCATTTCATTGAGATACACACATTGGCAGAATATCAGCCAAATGGCATTCACTGCTCGATGGTATTCAGAGAAACAATGGAACCTTTTGTAGATTTCCTCCATTTTGCCGAACTCATCGAGATAAGCACTTTACCACTTTCTCATTTCATTGAGATACACACACTGCTAGAACATCAGCCAAATGGCATTCACTGCTCGAAGGTATTCAGAGAAACTTTAGAAACGATTGAGCGTTTCTTCCAACTTGCTGAACTCATCGAGATAAGCACTTTACCACTTTCTCATTTCTTGCAGATACACACATTGGCAGAATATCAGCCAAATGGCATTCACTGCTCGAAGGTATTCAGAGAAACCTTGCAACATAATGTGGATTTCTTCCAACTTGCTGAACTCATCGAGATAAGCACTTTACCACTTTCTCATTTCATTGAGATACACCCATTGGCAGAATATCAGCCAAATTGCATTCACTGCTCCAACGTATTCAGAGAAACTTTGGGACCTATTGTGGATATCTTCCAACATGCTGAACTCTTCGAGATAAGCACGTTACCAGTTTCTCATTTCGTTGAGATACACGCATTGGCAGAATATCAGCCAAATGCCGTTCACTGCTCGAAGGTATTCAGGGAAACTTTGGAACCTATTGTGGATTTCTTCCAACATGCTGACCTCATCGAGATAAGCATGTTACCACTTTCTCATTTCATTGAGATACACACATTGGCAGAATGTCAGCCAAATGGCATTCACTGCTCGAAGGTATTCAGAGAAACTTTGGAACCTTTGGTGGATTTCCTCCATTCTGCTGAGCTCATCGAGATAAGCACTTCACCACTTTCTCATTTCATTGAGATACACACATTGGCAGAATATCAGCCAAATCCCATTCACTGCTCCAAGGTATTCGGAGAAACTTTGGGACCTATTGTGGATTTCCTCCAACATGCTGAACTCATCGAGATATGCACTTTACCACGTTCTCATTTCTTGGAGATACACACATTGGCAGAATATCAGCCAAGTGGCATTGAGTGCCACAATGTATTCAGCGAAACTTTGGAAACGATTGAGGGTTTCTTCCAACTTGCTGTACTCATCGAGATAAGCACTATACCACTTTCTCATTTCATTGAGATACACACATTTGCAGAATATCAGCCAAATGGCATTCACTGCTCGAAGGTATTCAGAGAAACCTTGCAACATAATGTGGATTTCTTCCAACTTGCTGAACTCATCGAGATGAGCACTTTTCCACTTTCTCATTTCATTGAGCTGCACACATTGGCAGAATATCAGCCAAATGGCATTCACTGCTCGAAGGTATTCAGAGAAACATTGCAACATAATGTGGATTTATTCCAACTTGCTGTACTCATCGAGATAAACTCGTTCCCACTTTCTCATTTCATTGAGATGCACACATTGGCAGAATATCAGCCAAATGGCATTCACTGCTCCAAGGTGTTCTGAGAAACTTTGGGACCTATTGTGAAATTCCTCCAACTTGCGGAACTCATCGAGATAAGCACATTACCACTTCCTGATTTCATTGAGATACACACATTGGCAGACTATCAGACAAGTAGCATTCAGTGCCACAAAGTATTCAGCGAAATTTTGGAACCTGTTGTAGATTTCCTCCAACCTGTTCAACTCATCGAGATGAGCACTTCTCCACTTTCTCATTTCACTGAGCTGCACACATTGGCAGAATATCAGCCAAATGGCATTCACTGCTCGAATGTATTCAGGGAAGCTTTGGAACCTATTGTCGATTTCTTCCAACATGCTGAACTCATCGAGATATGCACTTTACCACTTTCTCATTTCACTGAGATACACACATTGGCAGAATACCAGCCAAACGGCATTCACTGCTCGAAGGTATTCAGGGAAACCTTGGAACCTATTGTCGATTTCTTCCAACATGCGGAACTCATCGAGATATGCACTTTACCACTTTCTCATTTCACTGAGATACACACATTGGCAGAATATCAGCCAAATGGCATTCACTGCTCGATGGTATTCAGAGAAACTTTGCAACATATGGTGGATTTCTTCCAACTTGCTGTACTCATCGAGATAAGCTCGTTACCACTTTCTCATTTCATTGAGATACACACATTGGCAGACTATCTGACAAGTAGCATTCAGTGCCACAAAGTATTCAGCGAAACTTTGGAACCTGTTGTGGATTTCCTCCAACTTGTTCAAATCATCGAGATGAGCACTTTTCCACTTTCTCATTTCATTGAGCTGCACACATTGGCCGAATATCAGCCAAATGGCATTCGCTGCTCGAAGGTATTCAGGGAAACTTTGGAACCTATTGTGGATTTCTTCCAACGTGCTGAACTAATCGAGATAAGCACGTTACCACTTCCTCATTTCATTGAGATACACACATTGGCAGAATATCAGCCAAATGGCATTCACTGCTCAAAGGTATTCAGGGAAACTTTGGAACCTTTAGTGGATTTCCTCCATTCTGCTGAACTCATTGAGATAAGCACTTTACCACTTTCTCATGTCATTGAGATACACACATTGGCAGGATATCAGCCAAATCCCACTCACTGCTCCAAGGTATTCGGAGAAACTTTGGAACCTTTTGTGGATTTCCTCCATTCTGCTGAAATCTTCGACATAAGCACTTTACCACTTCCTCATTTCATTGAGATACTCACTTTGGAAGAATATCAGCCAAGTGGCATTCAGTGCCACAAGGCATTCAGCGAAACTTAGAACCTTTTGTGGATTTCTTCCAACTTGCTCAACTGATCGAGACAACGACGTTACCCATTTCTCGTTTCATTGAGATACACACGTTGGCAGAATATCAGGCAAATGGCATTCACTGATCGAAGATCTTCAGAGAACCTTTGGAAACTATGGTGGGATTCCTCCATTCTGCTCAACTCTTTGAGATAAGCACTTTACCACATCCTCATTTCATTGAGATGCACACATTGGCAGATTATCAGCCAAGTGGCATTGAGTGCCACAATGTATTCAGCGAAACTTTGGAAACGACTGAGGGTTTCTTCCAACTTGCTGTACTCATCGAGATAAGCACTTTACCACTTTCTCATTTCTTGGAGATACACACAGTGGCAGAATATCAGCCAAATGGCATTCACTGCTCCAACGAATACAGAGAAACTTTGGGACCTATTGTGGATTTCTTCCAACATGCTGAACTCATCGAGATATGCACTTTACCACTATCTCATTTCATTGAGATACACACATTGGCAGAGTATCAGCCAAATGGCATTCACCGCTCGAAGGTATTCAGAGAAAGTTTGGAACCGATTGTGGATTTCTTCCAACTTGCTCAACTCATCCAGATAAGCACGTTACCACTTTCTCATTTCATTGAGATACACACATTGGCAGAATATCAGCCAAATGGCATTCACTGCTCGATGGTATTCAGAGAAACAATGGAACCTTTTGTAGATTTCCTCCATTTTGCCGAACTCATCGAGATAAGCACTTTACCACTTTCTCATTTCATTGAGATACACACACTGCTAGAACATCAGCCAAATGGCATTCACTGCTCGAAGGTATTCAGAGAAACTTTAGAAACGATTGAGCGTTTCTTCCAACTTGCTCAACTCATCGAGATAAGCACTTTACCACTTTCTCATTTCTTGCAGATACACACATTGGCAGAATATCAGCCAAATGGCATTCACTGCTCGAAGGTATTCAGAGAAACCTTGCAACATAATGTGGATTTCTTCCAACTTGCTGAACTCATCGAGATAAGCACTTTACCACTTTCTCATTTCATTGAGATACACCCATTGGCAGAATATCAGCCAAATTGCATTCACTGCTCCAACGTATTCAGAGAAACTTTGGGACCTATTGTGGATATCTTCCAACATGCTGAACTCTTCGAGATAAGCACGTTACCAGTTTCTCATTTCGTTGAGATACACGCATTGGCAGAATATCAGCCAAATGCCGTTCACTGCTCGAAGGTATTCAGGGAAACTTTGGAACCTATTGTGGATTTCTTCCAACATGCTGACCTCATCGAGATAAGCATGTTACCACTTTCTCATTTCATTGAGATACACACATTGGCAGAATGTCAGCCAAATGGCATTCACTGCTCGAAGGTATTCAGAGAAACTTTGGAACCTTTGGTGGATTTCCTCCATTCTGCTGAGCTCATCGAGATAAGCACTTCACCACTTTCTCATTTCATTGAGATACACACATTGGCAGAATATCAGCCAAATCCCATTCACTGCTCCAAGGTATTCGGAGAAACTTTGGGACCTATTGTGGATTTCCTCCAACATGCTGAACTCATCGAGATATGCACTTTACCACGTTCTCATTTCTTGGAGATACACACATTGGCAGAATATCAGCCAAGTGGCATTGAGTGCCACAATGTATTCAGCGAAACTTTGGAAACGATTGAGGGTTTCTTCCAACTTGCTGTACTCATCGAGATAAGCACTATACCACTTTCTCATTTCATTGAGATACACACATTTGCAGAATATCAGCCAAATGGCATTCACTGCTCGAAGGTATTCAGAGAAACCTTGCAACATAATGTGGATTTCTTCCAACTTGCTGAACTCATCGAGATGAGCACTTTTCCACTTTCTCATTTCATTGAGCTGCACACATTGGCAGAATATCAGCCAAATGGCATTCACTGCTCGAAGGTATTCAGAGAAACATTGCAACATAATGTGGATTTATTCCAACTTGCTGTACTCATCGAGATAAACTCGTTCCCACTTTCTCATTTCATTGAGATGCACACATTGGCAGAATATCAGCCAAATGGCATTCACTGCTCCAAGGTGTTCTGAGAAACTTTGGGACCTATTGTGAAATTCCTCCAACTTGCGGAACTCATCGAGATAAGCACATTACCACTTCCTGATTTCATTGAGATACACACATTGGCAGACTATCAGACAAGTAGCATTCAGTGCCACAAAGTATTCAGCGAAATTTTGGAACCTGTTGTAGATTTCCTCCAACCTGTTCAACTCATCGAGATGAGCACTTCTCCACTTTCTCATTTCACTGAGCTGCACACATTGGCAGAATATCAGCCAAATGGCATTCACTGCTCGAATGTATTCAGGGAAGCTTTGGAACCTATTGTCGATTTCTTCCAACATGCTGAACTCATCGAGATATGCACTTTACCACTTTCTCATTTCACTGAGATACACACATTGGCAGAATACCAGCCAAACGGCATTCACTGCTCGAAGGTATTCAGGGAAACCTTGGAACCTATTGTCGATTTCTTCCAACATGCGGAACTCATCGAGATATGCACTTTACCACTTTCTCATTTCACTGAGATACACACATTGGCAGAATATCAGCCAAATGGCATTCACTGCTCGATGGTATTCAGAGAAACTTTGCAACATATGGTGGATTTCTTCCAACTTGCTGTACTCATCGAGATAAGCTCGTTACCACTTTCTCATTTCATTGAGATACACACATTGGCAGACTATCTGACAAGTAGCATTCAGTGCCACAAAGTATTCAGCGAAACTTTGGAACCTGTTGTGGATTTCCTCCAACTTGTTCAAATCATCGAGATGAGCACTTTTCCACTTTCTCATTTCATTGAGCTGCACACATTGGCCGAATATCAGCCAAATGGCATTCGCTGCTCGAAGGTATTCAGGGAAACTTTGGAACCTATTGTGGATTTCTTCCAACGTGCTGAACTAATCGAGATAAGCACGTTACCACTTCCTCATTTCATTGAGATCCACACATTGGCAGAATATCAGCCAAATGGCATTCACTGCTCAAAGGTATTCAGGGAAACTTTGGAACCTTTGGTGGATTTCCTCCATTCTGCTGAACTCATTGAGATAAGCACTTTACCACTTTCTCATGTCATTGAGATACACACATTGGCAGGATATCAGCCAAATCCCATTCACTGCTCCAAGGTATTCGGAGAAACTTTGGAACCTTTTGTGGATTTCCTCCATTCTGCTGAAATCTTCGACATAAGCACTTTACCACTTCCTGATTTCATTGAGATACTCACTTTGGAAGAATATCAGCCAAGTGGCATTCAGTGCCACAAGGCATTCAGCGAAACTTAGAACCTTTTGTGGATTTCTTCCAACTTGCTCAACTGATCGAGACAACGACGTTACCCATTTCTCGTTTCATTGAGATACACACGTTGGCAGAATATCAGGCAAATGGCATTCACTGATCGAAGATCTTCAGAGAACCTTTGAAAACTATGGTGGGATTCCTCCATTCTGCTCAACTCTTTGAGATAAGCACTTTACCACATCCTCATTTCATTGAGATGCACACATTGGCAGATTATCAGCCAAGTGGCATTGAGTGCCACAATGTATTCAGCGAAACTTTGGAAACGACTGAGGGTTTCTTCCAACTTGCTGTACTCATCGAGATAAGCACTTTACCACTTTCTCATTTCTTGGAGATACACACAGTGGCAGAATATCAGCCAAATGGCATTCACTGCTCCAACGAATACAGAGAAACTTTGGGACCTATTGTGGATTTCTTCCAACATGCTGAACTCATCGAGATATGCACTTTACCACTATCTCATTTCATTGAGATACACACATTGGCAGAGTATCAGCCAAATGGCATTCACCGCTCGAAGGTATTCAGAGAAAGTTTGGAACCGATTGTGGATTTCTTCCAACTTGCTCAACTCATCCAGATAAGCACGTTACCACTTTCTCATTTCATTGAGATACACACATTGGCAGAATATCAGCCAAATGGCATTCACTGCTCGATGGTATTCAGAGAAACAATGGAACCTTTTGTAGATTTCCTCCATTTTGCTGAACTCATCGAGATAAGCACTTTACCACTTTCTCATTTCATTGAGATACACACACTGCTAGAACATCAGCCAAATGGCATTCACTGCTCGAAGGTATTCAGAGAAACTTTAGAAACGATTGAGGGTTTTCTTCGAACTTGCTCAACTCATCGAGATGAGCACTTTGCCACTTTCTCATTTCTTGGAGATACACACATTGGCAGAGTATCAGCCAAATGGCATTCACCGCTCGAAGGTATTCAGAGAAAGTTTGGAACCGATTGTGGATTTCTTCCAACTTGCTCAACTCATCCAGATAAGCACGTTACCACTTTCTCATTTCATTGAGATACACACATTGGCAGAATATCAGCCAAATGGCATTCACTGCTCGATGGTATTCAGAGAAACAATGGAACCTTTTGTAGATTTCCTCCATTTTGCCGAACTCATCGAGATAAGCACTTTACCACTTTCTCATTTCATTGAGATACACACACTGCTAGAACATCAGCCAAATGGCATTCACTGCTCGAAGGTATTCAGAGAAACTTTAGAAACGATTGAGCGTTTCTTCCAACTTGCTGAACTCATCGAGATAAGCACTTTACCACTTTCTCATTTCTTGCAGATACACACATTGGCAGAATATCAGCCAAATGGCAATCACTGCTCGAAGGTATTCAGAGGAACCTTGCAACATAATGTGGATTACATCCAACTTGCTGAACTCATCGAGATAAGCACTTTACCACTTTCTCATTTCATTGAGATACACCCATTGGCAGAATATCAGCCAAATGGCATTCACTGCTCCAACGCATTCAGAGAAACTTTGGGACCTATTGTGGATATCTTCCAACATGCTGAACTCTTCGAGATAAGCACGTTACCAGTTTCTCATTTCGTTGAGATACACGCATTGGCAGAATATCAGCCAAATGCCGTTCACTGCTCGACGGTATTCAGAGAATCCTTGCAACATAATGTGGATTTCTTCCAACTTGCTGAACTCATCGATATAAGCATTTTCCCACTATCTCATTTCATTGAGATACACACTTTGGCAGAATATCAGCCAAACGGCATTCACTGCTCGAAGGTATTCAGAGAAACAATGGAACCTTTTTTAGATTTCCTCCATTTTGCCGAACTCATCGAGATATGCACTTTACCACTTTCTCATTTCAATGAGATACACACATTGGTAGAATATCAGCCAAATGGCATTCACTGCTCGAAGGTATTCAGAGAAACATTGCAACATAACGTGGATTTCTTCCAACTTGCTCAACTCATCGACGTAAGCACTTTACCACTTTCTCATTTCATTCAGATACACACATTGGCAGAATATCAGCCAAATGGCATTCACGGCTCCAAGGTACACAGAGAAACTTTGGGACCTATTGTGGATTTCTTCCAACATGCTGACCTCATCGAGATGAGAACGTTACCACTTTCTCATTTCATAGAGATACACACATTGGCGGAATATCAGCCAAATGGCATTCACTGCTCGAAGGTATTCAGAGAAACTTTGGAACCTTTTGTGGATTTCCTCCATTCTGCTGAACTCATCGAGATGAGCACGTTTCCACTTTCTCATTTCATTGAGATACACACATTGGCAGAATATCAGCCAAATGGCAGTCACTGCTCCAAGGTATTCAGAGAAACTTTGCATCCTATCGTGGATTTCCCCCAACATGCTGAACTCATCGAGATATGCACTTTAGCACTTTCTCATTTCATTGAGATACACACATTGGCAGAATATCAGCCAAATGGCATTCACTGCTCGAAGGTATTCAGAGCATCCTTGCTACATAATGTGGATTTCTTCCAACATGCTGTACTCATCGAGATAAGCATTTTCCCACTATCTCATTTCATTGAGATGCACACTTTGGCAGAATATCAGCCAAACGGCATTCACTGCTCGAAGGTATTCAGAGAAACAATGGAACCTTTTTTAGATTTCCTCCATTTTGCCGAACTCATCGAGATATGCACTTTACCACTTTCTCATTTCAATGAGATACACACATTGGTAGAATATCAGCCAAATGGCATTCACTGCTCGAAGGTATTCAGAAAAACATTGCAACATAACGTGGATTTCTGCCAACTTTGCTCAACTCATCGAGGTAAGCACTTTACCACTTTCTCATTTCATTGAGATACACACATTGGCAGAATATCAGCCAAATGGCATTCACGGCTCCAAGGTACACAGAGAAACTTTGGGACCTATTGTGGATTTCTTCCAACATGCTGACCACATCGAGATGAGAACGTTACCACTTTCTCATTTCATTGAGATACACACATTGGCAGAATATCAGCCAAATGGCATTCACTGCTCCAAGGTATTCAGAGAAACTTTGGGACCTATTGTGGATTTCCCCCAACATGCTGAACTCATCGATATATGCACTTTAGCACATTCTCAATTCATTGAGATACACACATTGGCGGAATATCAGCCAAAAGGCATTCACTGCTCGAAGGTATTCAGAGAATCCTTGCTACATAATGTGGATTTCTTCCAACATGCTGTACTCATCGAGATAAGCATTTTCCCAGTATCTCATTTCACTGAGATACACACTTTGGCAGAATATCAGCCAAACGGCATTCACTGCTCGTTGGTATTCAGGGAAACAATGGAACCTTTTTTAGATTTCCTCCATTTTGCCGAACTCATCGACATATACACTTTACCACTTTCTCATTTCATTGAGATACACATATTGGTAGAATATCAGTCAAATGGTATTCACTGCTCGAAGGTATTCAGAGAAACATTGCAACATAATGTTGATTTCTTCCAACTTGCTGAATACACCGAGATAAGCACTTTCCCACTTTCTCATTTCATTGAGATACACACATTGGCAGAACATCAGCCAAATGGCATTCACGGTTCCAAGGTATACAGAGAATCTTTGGGACCTCTTGTCGATTTCTTCCAACATGCTGAACTCATCGAGATATGCACTTTAGCACTTTCTCATTTCTTTGAAATACACACATTGGCAGAATATCAGCCAAATGGCATTCACTGCTCCAAAGTATTCAGAGAAACATTGCAACATAATGTGGATTTCTTCCAACTTTTTGAACTCATCGAGATAAGCACTTTACCACTTTCTCATTTCATTGAGATACACACATTGGCAGAATATCAGCCAAATGGAATTCACTGCTCGAAGGTATTCAGGGAAACTTTGGAACCTATTGTGGATTTCTTCCAACATGGTGAACTCATCGAGATAAGAACATTACCACTTTCTCATTTCATTGAGATACACACATTGGCGGAATATCAGCCAAATGCCATTCACTGCTCGACGGTATTCAGAGAATCCTTGCAACATAATGTGGATTTCTTCCAACTTGCTGAACTCATCGAGATAAGCATTTTCCCACGATCTCATTTCATTGAGATACACACTTTGGCAGAATATCAGCCAAACGGCATTCACTGCTCGAAGGTATTCAGAGAAACAATGGAACCTTTTTTAGATTTCCTCCATTTTGCCGAACTCATCGAGATATGCACTTTACCACTTTCTCATTTCAATGAGATACACACATTGGTAGAATATCAGCCAAATGGCATTCACTGCTCGAAGGTATTCAGAGAAACATTGCAACATAAAGTGGATTTCTTCCAACTTGCTCAACTCATCGAGGTAAGCACTTTACCACTTTCTCATTTCATTCAGATACACGCATTGGCAGAATATCAGCCAAATGGCATTCACGGCTCCAAGGTACACAGAGAAACTTTGGGACCTATTGTGGATTTCTTCCAACATGCTGACCTCATCGAGATGAGAACGTTACCACTTTCTCATTTCATTGAGATACACACATTGGCGGAATATCAGCCAAATGGCATTCACTGCTCGAAGGTATTCAGAGAAACTTTGGATCCTATCGTGGATTTCCTCCATTCTGCTGAACTCATCGAGATGAGCACGTTTCCACTTTCCCATTTCATTGAGATACACACATTGGCAGAATATCAGCCAAATGGCAGTCACTGCTCCAAGGTATTCAGAGAAACTTTGGATCCTATCGTGGATTTCCCCCAACATGCTGAACTCATCGAGATATGCACTTTAGCACTTTCTCATTTCATTGAGATACACACATTGGCAGAATATCAGCCAAATGGCATTCACTGCTCGAAGGTATTCAGAGAAACATTGCAACATAATGTGGATTTATTCCAACTTGCTGTACTCATCGAGATAAACTCGTTCCCACTTTCTCATTCTCACTGAGCTGCACACAGAATATCAGCCAAATGGCATTCACTGCTCGAAGGTATTCAGGGAAGCTTTGGAACCTATTGTCGATTTCTTCCAACATGCTGAACTCATCGAGATATGCACTTTACCACTTTCTCATTTCACTGAGATACACACATTGGCAGAATACCAGCCAAACGGCATTCACTGCTCGAAGGTATTCAGGGAAACCTTGGAACCTATTGTCGATTTCTTCCAACATGCGGAACTCATCGAGATATGCACTTTACCACTTTCTCATTTCACTGAGATACACACATTGGCAGAATATCAGCCAAATGGCATTCACTGCTCGATGGTATTCAGAGAAACTTTGCAACATATGGTGGATTTCTTCCAACTTGCTGTACTCATCGAGATAAGCTCGTTACCACTTTCTCATTTCATTGAGATACACACATTGGCAGACTATCTGACAAGTAGCATTCAGTGCCACAAAGTATTCAGCGAAACTTTGGAACCTGTTGTGGATTTCCTCCAACTTGTTCAAATCATCGAGATGAGCACTTTTCCACTTTCTCATTTCATTGAGCTGCACACATTGGCCGAATATCAGCCAAATGGCATTCGCTGCTCGAAGGTATTCAGGGAAACTTTGGAACCTATTGTGGATTTCTTCCAACGTGCTGAACTAATCGAGATAAGCACGTTACCACTTCCTCATTTCATTGAGATACACACATTGGCAGAATATCAGCCAAATGGCATTCACTGCTCAAAGGTATTCAGGGAAACTTTGGAACCTTTAGTGGATTTCCTCCATTCTGCTGAACTCATTGAGATAAGCACTTTACCACTTTCTCATGTCATTGAGATACACACATTGGCAGGATATCAGCCAAATCCCACTCACTACTCCAAGGTATTCGGAGAAACTTTGGAACCTTTTGTGGATTTCCTCCATTCTGCTGAAATCTTCGACATAAGCACTTTACCACTTCCTCATTTCATTGAGATACTCACTTTGGAAGAATATCAGCCAAGTGGCATTCAGTGCCACAAGGCATTCAGCGAAACTTAGAACCTTTTGTGGATTTCTTCCAACTTGCTCAACTGATCGAGACAACGACATTACCCATTTCTCGTTTCATTGAGATACACACGTTGGCAGAATATCAGGCAAATGGCATTCACTGATCGAAGATCTTCAGAGAACCTTTGGAAACTATGGTGGGATTCCTCCATTCTGCTCAACTCTTTGAGATAAGCACTTTACCACATCCTCATTTCATTGAGATGCACACATTGGCAGATTATCAGCCAAGTGGCATTGAGTGCCACAATGTATTCAGCGAAACTTTGGAAACGACTGAGGGTTTCTTCCAACTTGCTGTACTCATCGAGATAAGCACTTTACCACTTTCTCATTTCTTGGAGATACACACAGTGGCAGAATATCAGCCAAATGGCATTCACTGCTCCAACGAATACAGAGAAACTTTGGGACCTATTGTGGATTTCTTCCAACATGCTGAACTCATCGAGATATGCACTTTACCACTATCTCATTTCATTGAGATACACACATTGGCAGAGTATCAGCCAAATGGCATTCACCGCTCGAAGGTATTCAGAGAAAGTTTGGAACCGATTGTGGATTTCTTCCAACTTGCTCAACTCATCCAGATAAGCACGTTACCACTTTCTCATTTCATTGAGATACACACATTGGCAGAATATCAGCCAAATGGCATTCACTGCTCGATGGTATTCAGAGAAACAATGGAACCTTTTGTAGATTTCCTCCATTTTGCCGAACTCATCGAGATAAGCACTTTACCACTTTCTCATTTCATTGAGATACACACACTGCTAGAACATCAGCCAAATGGCATTCACTGCTCGAAGGTATTCAGAGAAACTTTAGAAACGATTGAGCGTTTCTTCCAACTTGCTGAACTCATCGAGATAAGCACTTTACCACTTTCTCATTTCTTGCAGATACACACATTGGCAGAATATCAGCCAAATGGCATTCACTGCTCGAAGGTATTCAGAGAAACCTTGCAACATAATGTGGATTTCTTCCAACTTGCTGAACTCATCGAGATAAGCACTTTACCACTTTCTCATTTCATTGAGATACACCCATTGGCAGAATATCAGCCAAATTGCATTCACTGCTCCAACGTATTCAGAGAAACTTTGGGACCTATTGTGGATATCTTCCAACATGCTGAACTCTTCGAGATAAGCACGTTACCAGTTTCTCATTTCGTTGAGATACACGCATTGGCAGAATATCAGCCAAATGCCGTTCACTGCTCGAAGGTATTCAGGGAAACTTTGGAACCTATTGTGGATTTCTTCCAACATGCTGACCTCATCGAGATAAGCATGTTACCACTTTCTCATTTCATTGAGATACACACATTGGCAGAATGTCAGCCAAATGGCATTCACTGCTCGAAGGTATTCAGAGAAACTTTGGAACCTTTGGTGGATTTCCTCCATTCTGCTGAGCTCATCGAGATAAGCACTTCACCACTTTCTCATTTCATTGAGATACACACATTGGCAGAATATCAGCCAAATCCCATTCACTGCTCCAAGGTATTCGGAGAAACTTTGGGACCTATTGTGGATTTCCTCCAACATGCTGAACTCATCGAGATATGCACTTTACCACGTTCTCATTTCTTGGAGATACACACATTGGCAGAATATCAGCCAAGTGGCATTGAGTGCCACAATGTATTCAGCGAAACTTTGGAAACGATTGAGGGTTTCTTCCAACTTGCTGTACTCATCGAGATAAGCACTATACCACTTTCTCATTTCATTGAGATACACACATTTGCAGAATATCAGCCAAATGGCATTCACTGCTCGAAGGTATTCAGAGAAACCTTGCAACATAATGTGGATTTCTTCCAACTTGCTGAACTCATCGAGATGAGCACTTTTCCACTTTCTCATTTCATTGAGCTGCACACATTGGCAGAATATCAGCCAAATGGCATTCACTGCTCGAAGGTATTCAGAGAAACATTGCAACATAATGTGGATTTATTCCAACTTGCTGTACTCATCGAGATAAACTCGTTCCCACTTTCTCATTTCATTGAGATGCACACATTGGCAGAATATCAGCCAAATGGCATTCACTGCTCCAAGGTGTTCTGAGAAACTTTGGGACCTATTGTGAAATTCCTCCAACTTGCGGAACTCATCGAGATAAGCACATTACCACTTCCTGATTTCATTGAGATACACACATTGGCAGACTATCAGACAAGTAGCATTCAGTGCCACAAAGTATTCAGCGAAATTTTGGAACCTGTTGTAGATTTCCTCCAACCTGTTCAACTCATCGAGATGAGCACTTCTCCACTTTCTCATTTCACTGAGCTGCACACATTGGCAGAATATCAGCCAAATGGCATTCACTGCTCGAATGTATTCAGGGAAGCTTTGGAACCTATTGTCGATTTCTTCCAACATGCTGAACTCATCGAGATATGCACTTTACCACTTTCTCATTTCACTGAGATACACACATTGGCAGAATACCAGCCAAACGGCATTCACTGCTCGAAGGTATTCAGGGAAACCTTGGAACCTATTGTCGATTTCTTCCAACATGCGGAACTCATCGAGATATGCACTTTACCACTTTCTCATTTCACTGAGATACACACATTGGCAGAATATCAGCCAAATGGCATTCACTGCTCGATGGTATTCAGAGAAACTTTGCAACATATGGTGGATTTCTTCCAACTTGCTGTACTCATCGAGATAAGCTCGTTACCACTTTCTCATTTCATTGAGATACACACATTGGCAGACTATCTGACAAGTAGCATTCAGTGCCACAAAGTATTCAGCGAAACTTTGGAACCTGTTGTGGATTTCCTCCAACTTGTTCAAATCATCGAGATGAGCACTTTTCCACTTTCTCATTTCATTGAGCTGCACACATTGGCCGAATATCAGCCAAATGGCATTCGCTGCTCGAAGGTATTCAGGGAAACTTTGGAACCTATTGTGGATTTCTTCCAACGTGCTGAACTAATCGAGATAAGCACGTTACCACTTCCTCATTTCATTGAGATCCACACATTGGCAGAATATCAGCCAAATGGCATTCACTGCTCAAAGGTATTCAGGGAAACTTTGGAACCTTTGGTGGATTTCCTCCATTCTGCTGAACTCATTGAGATAAGCACTTTACCACTTTCTCATGTCATTGAGATACACACATTGGCAGGATATCAGCCAAATCCCATTCACTGCTCCAAGGTATTCGGAGAAACTTTGGAACCTTTTGTGGATTTCCTCCATTCTGCTGAAATCTTCGACATAAGCACTTTACCACTTCCTGATTTCATTGAGATACTCACTTTGGAAGAATATCAGCCAAGTGGCATTCAGTGCCACAAGGCATTCAGCGAAACTTAGAACCTTTTGTGGATTTCTTCCAACTTGCTCAACTGATCGAGACAACGACGTTACCCATTTCTCGTTTCATTGAGATACACACGTTGGCAGAATATCAGGCAAATGGCATTCACTGATCGAAGATCTTCAGAGAACCTTTGAAAACTATGGTGGGATTCCTCCATTCTGCTCAACTCTTTGAGATAAGCACTTTACCACATCCTCATTTCATTGAGATGCACACATTGGCAGATTATCAGCCAAGTGGCATTGAGTGCCACAATGTATTCAGCGAAACTTTGGAAACGACTGAGGGTTTCTTCCAACTTGCTGTACTCATCGAGATAAGCACTTTACCACTTTCTCATTTCTTGGAGATACACACAGTGGCAGAATATCAGCCAAATGGCATTCACTGCTCCAACGAATACAGAGAAACTTTGGGACCTATTGTGGATTTCTTCCAACATGCTGAACTCATCGAGATATGCACTTTACCACTATCTCATTTCATTGAGATACACACATTGGCAGAGTATCAGCCAAATGGCATTCACCGCTCGAAGGTATTCAGAGAAAGTTTGGAACCGATTGTGGATTTCTTCCAACTTGCTCAACTCATCCAGATAAGCACGTTACCACTTTCTCATTTCATTGAGATACACACATTGGCAGAATATCAGCCAAATGGCATTCACTGCTCGATGGTATTCAGAGAAACAATGGAACCTTTTGTAGATTTCCTCCATTTTGCTGAACTCATCGAGATAAGCACTTTACCACTTTCTCATTTCATTGAGATACACACACTGCTAGAACATCAGCCAAATGGCATTCACTGCTCGAAGGTATTCAGAGAAACTTTAGAAACGATTGAGGGTTTTCTTCGAACTTGCTCAACTCATCGAGATGAGCACTTTGCCACTTTCTCATTTCTTGGAGATACACACATTGGCAGAGTATCAGCCAAATGGCATTCACCGCTCGAAGGTATTCAGAGAAAGTTTGGAACCGATTGTGGATTTCTTCCAACTTGCTCAACTCATCCAGATAAGCACGTTACCACTTTCTCATTTCATTGAGATACACACATTGGCAGAATATCAGCCAAATGGCATTCACTGCTCGATGGTATTCAGAGAAACAATGGAACCTTTTGTAGATTTCCTCCATTTTGCCGAACTCATCGAGATAAGCACTTTACCACTTTCTCATTTCATTGAGATACACACACTGCTAGAACATCAGCCAAATGGCATTCACTGCTCGAAGGTATTCAGAGAAACTTTAGAAACGATTGAGCGTTTCTTCCAACTTGCTGAACTCATCGAGATAAGCACTTTACCACTTTCTCATTTCTTGCAGATACACACATTGGCAGAATATCAGCCAAATGGCAATCACTGCTCGAAGGTATTCAGAGGAACCTTGCAACATAATGTGGATTACATCCAACTTGCTGAACTCATCGAGATAAGCACTTTACCACTTTCTCATTTCATTGAGATACACCCATTGGCAGAATATCAGCCAAATGGCATTCACTGCTCCAACGCATTCAGAGAAACTTTGGGACCTATTGTGGATATCTTCCAACATGCTGAACTCTTCGAGATAAGCACGTTACCAGTTTCTCATTTCGTTGAGATACACGCATTGGCAGAATATCAGCCAAATGCCGTTCACTGCTCGACGGTATTCAGAGAATCCTTGCAACATAATGTGGATTTCTTCCAACTTGCTGAACTCATCGATATAAGCATTTTCCCACTATCTCATTTCATTGAGATACACACTTTGGCAGAATATCAGCCAAACGGCATTCACTGCTCGAAGGTATTCAGAGAAACAATGGAACCTTTTTTAGATTTCCTCCATTTTGCCGAACTCATCGAGATATGCACTTTACCACTTTCTCATTTCAATGAGATACACACATTGGTAGAATATCAGCCAAATGGCATTCACTGCTCGAAGGTATTCAGAGAAACATTGCAACATAACGTGGATTTCTTCCAACTTGCTCAACTCATCGACGTAAGCACTTTACCACTTTCTCATTTCATTCAGATACACACATTGGCAGAATATCAGCCAAATGGCATTCACGGCTCCAAGGTACACAGAGAAACTTTGGGACCTATTGTGGATTTCTTCCAACATGCTGACCTCATCGAGATGAGAACGTTACCACTTTCTCATTTCATAGAGATACACACATTGGCGGAATATCAGCCAAATGGCATTCACTGCTCGAAGGTATTCAGAGAAACTTTGGAACCTTTTGTGGATTTCCTCCATTCTGCTGAACTCATCGAGATGAGCACGTTTCCACTTTCTCATTTCATTGAGATACACACATTGGCAGAATATCAGCCAAATGGCAGTCACTGCTCCAAGGTATTCAGAGAAACTTTGCATCCTATCGTGGATTTCCCCCAACATGCTGAACTCATCGAGATATGCACTTTAGCACTTTCTCATTTCATTGAGATACACACATTGGCAGAATATCAGCCAAATGGCATTCACTGCTCGAAGGTATTCAGAGCATCCTTGCTACATAATGTGGATTTCTTCCAACATGCTGTACTCATCGAGATAAGCATTTTCCCACTATCTCATTTCATTGAGATGCACACTTTGGCAGAATATCAGCCAAACGGCATTCACTGCTCGAAGGTATTCAGAGAAACAATGGAACCTTTTTTAGATTTCCTCCATTTTGCCGAACTCATCGAGATATGCACTTTACCACTTTCTCATTTCAATGAGATACACACATTGGTAGAATATCAGCCAAATGGCATTCACTGCTCGAAGGTATTCAGAAAAACATTGCAACATAACGTGGATTTCTTCCAACTTTGCTCAACTCATCGAGGTAAGCACTTTACCACTTTCTCATTTCATTGAGATACACACATTGGCAGAATATCAGCCAAATGGCATTCACGGCTCCAAGGTACACAGAGAAACTTTGGGACCTATTGTGGATTTCTTCCAACATGCTGACCACATCGAGATGAGAACGTTACCACTTTCTCATTTCATTGAGATACACACATTGGCAGAATATCAGCCAAATGGCATTCACTGCTCCAAGGTATTCAGAGAAACTTTGGGACCTATTGTGGATTTCCCCCAACATGCTGAACTCATCGATATATGCACTTTAGCACATTCTCAATTCATTGAGATACACACATTGGCGGAATATCAGCCAAAAGGCATTCACTGCTCGAAGGTATTCAGAGAATCCTTGCTACATAATGTGGATTTCTTCCAACATGCTGTACTCATCGAGATAAGCATTTTCCCAGTATCTCATTTCACTGAGATACACACTTTGGCAGAATATCAGCCAAACGGCATTCACTGCTCGTTGGTATTCAGGGAAACAATGGAACCTTTTTTAGATTTCCTCCATTTTGCCGAACTCATCGACATATACACTTTACCACTTTCTCATTTCATTGAGATACACATATTGGTAGAATATCAGTCAAATGGTATTCACTGCTCGAAGGTATTCAGAGAAACATTGCAACATAATGTTGATTTCTTCCAACTTGCTGAATACACCGAGATAAGCACTTTCCCACTTTCTCATTTCATTGAGATACACACATTGGCAGAACATCAGCCAAATGGCATTCACGGTTCCAAGGTATACAGAGAATCTTTGGGACCTCTTGTCGATTTCTTCCAACATGCTGAACTCATCGAGATATGCACTTTAGCACTTTCTCATTTCTTTGAAATACACACATTGGCAGAATATCAGCCAAATGGCATTCACTGCTCCAAAGTATTCAGAGAAACATTGCAACATAATGTGGATTTCTTCCAACTTTTTGAACTCATCGAGATAAGCACTTTACCACTTTCTCATTTCATTGAGATACACACATTGGCAGAATATCAGCCAAATGGAATTCACTGCTCGAAGGTATTCAGGGAAACTTTGGAACCTATTGTGGATTTCTTCCAACATGGTGAACTCATCGAGATAAGAACATTACCACTTTCTCATTTCATTGAGATACACACATTGGCGGAATATCAGCCAAATGCCATTCACTGCTCGACGGTATTCAGAGAATCCTTGCAACATAATGTGGATTTCTTCCAACTTGCTGAACTCATCGAGATAAGCATTTTCCCACTATCTCATTTCATTGAGATACACACTTTGGCAGAATATCAGCCAAACGGCATTCACTGCTCGAAGGTATTCAGAGAAACAATGGAACCTTTTTTAGATTTCCTCCATTTTGCCGAACTCATCGAGATATGCACTTTACCACTTTCTCATTTCAATGAGATACACACATTGGTAGAATATCAGCCAAATGGCATTCACTGCTCGAAGGTATTCAGAGAAACATTGCAACATAAAGTGGATTTCTTCCAACTTGCTCAACTCATCGAGGTAAGCACTTTACCACTTTCTCATTTCATTCAGATACACGCATTGGCAGAATATCAGCCAAATGGCATTCACGGCTCCAAGGTACACAGAGAAACTTTGGGACCTATTGTGGATTTCTTCCAACATGCTGACCTCATCGAGATGAGAACGTTACCACTTTCTCATTTCATTGAGATACACACATTGGCGGAATATCAGCCAAATGGCATTCACTGCTCGAAGGTATTCAGAGAAACTTTGGATCCTATCGTGGATTTCCTCCATTCTGCTGAACTCATCGAGATGAGCACGTTTCCACTTTCCCATTTCATTGAGATACACACATTGGCAGAATATCAGCCAAATGGCAGTCACTGCTCCAAGGTATTCAGAGAAACTTTGGATCCTATCGTGGATTTCCCCCAACATGCTGAACTCATCGAGATATGCACTTTAGCACTTTCTCATTTCATTGAGATACACACATTGGCAGAATATCAGCCAAATGGCATTCACTGCTCGAAGGTATTCAGAGAAACATTGCAACATAATGTGGATTTATTCCAACTTGCTGTACTCATCGAGATAAACTCGTTCCCACTTTCTCATTCTCACTGAGCTGCACACAGAATATCAGCCAAATGGCATTCACTGCTCGAAGGTATTCAGGGAAGCTTTGGAACCTATTGTCGATTTCTTCCAACATGCTGAACTCATCGAGATATGCACTTTACCACTTTCTCATTTCACTGAGATACACACATTGGCAGAATACCAGCCAAACGGCATTCACTGCTCGAAGGTATTCAGGGAAACCTTGGAACCTATTGTCGATTTCTTCCAACATGCGGAACTCATCGAGATATGCACTTTACCACTTTCTCATTTCACTGAGATACACACATTGGCAGAATATCAGCCAAATGGCATTCACTGCTCGATGGTATTCAGAGAAACTTTGCAACATATGGTGGATTTCTTCCAACTTGCTGTACTCATCGAGATAAGCTCGTTACCACTTTCTCATTTCATTGAGATACACACATTGGCAGACTATCTGACAAGTAGCATTCAGTGCCACAAAGTATTCAGCGAAACTTTGGAACCTGTTGTGGATTTCCTCCAACTTGTTCAAATCATCGAGATGAGCACTTTTCCACTTTCTCATTTCATTGAGCTGCACACATTGGCCGAATATCAGCCAAATGGCATTCGCTGCTCGAAGGTATTCAGGGAAACTTTGGAACCTATTGTGGATTTCTTCCAACGTGCTGAACTAATCGAGATAAGCACGTTACCACTTCCTCATTTCATTGAGATACACACATTGGCAGAATATCAGCCAAATGGCATTCACTGCTCAAAGGTATTCAGGGAAACTTTGGAACCTTTAGTGGATTTCCTCCATTCTGCTGAACTCATTGAGATAAGCACTTTACCACTTTCTCATGTCATTGAGATACACACATTGGCAGGATATCAGCCAAATCCCACTCACTGCTCCAAGGTATTCGGAGAAACTTTGGAACCTTTTGTGGATTTCCTCCATTCTGCTGAAATCTTCGACATAAGCACTTTACCACTTCCTCATTTCATTGAGATACTCACTTTGGAAGAATATCAGCCAAGTGGCATTCAGTGCCACAAGGCATTCAGCGAAACTTAGAACCTTTTGTGGATTTCTTCCAACTTGCTCAACTGATCGAGACAACGACGTTACCCATTTCTCGTTTCATTGAGATACACACGTTGGCAGAATATCAGGCAAATGGCATTCACTGATCGAAGATCTTCAGAGAACCTTTGGAAACTATGGTGGGATTCCTCCATTCTGCTCAACTCTTTGAGATAAGCACTTTACCACATCCTCATTTCATTGAGATGCACACATTGGCAGATTATCAGCCAAGTGGCATTGAGTGCCACAATGTATTCAGCGAAACTTTGGAAACGACTGAGGGTTTCTTCCAACTTGCTGTACTCATCGAGATAAGCACTTTACCACTTTCTCATTTCTTGGAGATACACACAGTGGCAGAATATCAGCCAAATGGCATTCACTGCTCCAACGAATACAGAGAAACTTTGGGACCTATTGTGGATTTCTTCCAACATGCTGAACTCATCGAGATATGCACTTTACCACTATCTCATTTCATTGAGATACACACATTGGCAGAGTATCAGCCAAATGGCATTCACCGCTCGAAGGTATTCAGAGAAAGTTTGGAACCGATTGTGGATTTCTTCCAACTTGCTCAACTCATCCAGATAAGCACGTTACCACTTTCTCATTTCATTGAGATACACACATTGGCAGAATATCAGCCAAATGGCATTCACTGCTCGATGGTATTCAGAGAAACAATGGAACCTTTTGTAGATTTCCTCCATTTTGCCGAACTCATCGAGATAAGCACTTTACCACTTTCTCATTTCATTGAGATACACACACTGCTAGAACATCAGCCAAATGGCATTCACTGCTCGAAGGTATTCAGAGAAACTTTAGAAACGATTGAGCGTTTCTTCCAACTTGCTGAACTCATCGAGATAAGCACTTTACCACTTTCTCATTTCTTGCAGATACACACATTGGCAGAATATCAGCCAAATGGCATTCACTGCTCGAAGGTATTCAGAGAAACCTTGCAACATAATGTGGATTTCTTCCAACTTGCTGAACTCATCGAGATAAGCACTTTACCACTTTCTCATTTCATTGAGATACACCCATTGGCAGAATATCAGCCAAATTGCATTCACTGCTCCAACGTATTCAGAGAAACTTTGGGACCTATTGTGGATATCTTCCAACATGCTGAACTCTTCGAGATAAGCACGTTACCAGTTTCTCATTTCGTTGAGATACACGCATTGGCAGAATATCAGCCAAATGCCGTTCACTGCTCGAAGGTATTCAGGGAAACTTTGGAACCTATTGTGGATTTCTTCCAACATGCTGACCTCATCGAGATAAGCATGTTACCACTTTCTCATTTCATTGAGATACACACATTGGCAGAATGTCAGCCAAATGGCATTCACTGCTCGAAGGTATTCAGAGAAACTTTGGAACCTTTGGTGGATTTCCTCCATTCTGCTGAGCTCATCGAGATAAGCACTTCACCACTTTCTCATTTCATTGAGATACACACATTGGCAGAATATCAGCCAAATCCCATTCACTGCTCCAAGGTATTCGGAGAAACTTTGGGACCTATTGTGGATTTCCTCCAACATGCTGAACTCATCGAGATATGCACTTTACCACGTTCTCATTTCTTGGAGATACACACATTGGCAGAATATCAGCCAAGTGGCATTGAGTGCCACAATGTATTCAGCGAAACTTTGGAAACGATTGAGGGTTTCTTCCAACTTGCTGTACTCATCGAGATAAGCACTATACCACTTTCTCATTTCATTGAGATACACACATTTGCAGAATATCAGCCAAATGGCATTCACTGCTCGAAGGTATTCAGAGAAACCTTGCAACATAATGTGGATTTCTTCCAACTTGCTGAACTCATCGAGATGAGCACTTTTCCACTTTCTCATTTCATTGAGCTGCACACATTGGCAGAATATCAGCCAAATGGCATTCACTGCTCGAAGGTATTCAGAGAAACATTGCAACATAATGTGGATTTATTCCAACTTGCTGTACTCATCGAGATAAACTCGTTCCCACTTTCTCATTTCATTGAGATGCACACATTGGCAGAATATCAGCCAAATGGCATTCACTGCTCCAAGGTGTTCTGAGAAACTTTGGGACCTATTGTGAAATTCCTCCAACTTGCGGAACTCATCGAGATAAGCACATTACCACTTCCTGATTTCATTGAGATACACACATTGGCAGACTATCAGACAAGTAGCATTCAGTGCCACAAAGTATTCAGCGAAATTTTGGAACCTGTTGTAGATTTCCTCCAACCTGTTCAACTCATCGAGATGAGCACTTCTCCACTTTCTCATTTCACTGAGCTGCACACATTGGCAGAATATCAGCCAAATGGCATTCACTGCTCGAATGTATTCAGGGAAGCTTTGGAACCTATTGTCGATTTCTTCCAACATGCTGAACTCATCGAGATATGCACTTTACCACTTTCTCATTTCACTGAGATACACACATTGGCAGAATACCAGCCAAACGGCATTCACTGCTCGAAGGTATTCAGGGAAACCTTGGAACCTATTGTCGATTTCTTCCAACATGCGGAACTCATCGAGATATGCACTTTACCACTTTCTCATTTCACTGAGATACACACATTGGCAGAATATCAGCCAAATGGCATTCACTGCTCGATGGTATTCAGAGAAACTTTGCAACATATGGTGGATTTCTTCCAACTTGCTGTACTCATCGAGATAAGCTCGTTACCACTTTCTCATTTCATTGAGATACACACATTGGCAGACTATCTGACAAGTAGCATTCAGTGCCACAAAGTATTCAGCGAAACTTTGGAACCTGTTGTGGATTTCCTCCAACTTGTTCAAATCATCGAGATGAGCACTTTTCCACTTTCTCATTTCATTGAGCTGCACACATTGGCCGAATATCAGCCAAATGGCATTCGCTGCTCGAAGGTATTCAGGGAAACTTTGGAACCTATTGTGGATTTCTTCCAACGTGCTGAACTAATCGAGATAAGCACGTTACCACTTCCTCATTTCATTGAGATACACACATTGGCAGAATATCAGCCAAATGGCATTCACTGCTCAAAGGTATTCAGGGAAACTTTGGAACCTTTGGTGGATTTCCTCCATTCTGCTGAACTCATTGAGATAAGCACTTTACCACTTTCTCATGTCATTGAGATACACACATTGGCAGGATATCAGCCAAATCCCATTCACTGCTCCAAGGTATTCGGAGAAACTTTGGAACCTTTTGTGGATTTCCTCCATTCTGCTGAAATCTTCGACATAAGCACTTTACCACTTCCTGATTTCATTGAGATACTCACTTTGGAAGAATATCAGCCAAGTGGCATTCAGTGCCACAAGGCATTCAGCGAAACTTAGAACCTTTTGTGGATTTCTTCCAACTTGCTCAACTGATCGAGACAACGACGTTACCCATTTCTCGTTTCATTGAGATACACACGTTGGCAGAATATCAGGCAAATGGCATTCACTGATCGAAGATCTTCAGAGAACCTTTGAAAACTATGGTGGGATTCCTCCATTCTGCTCAACTCTTTGAGATAAGCACTTTACCACATCCTCATTTCATTGAGATGCACACATTGGCAGATTATCAGCCAAGTGGCATTGAGTGCCACAATGTATTCAGCGAAACTTTGGAAACGACTGAGGGTTTCTTCCAACTTGCTGTACTCATCGAGATAAGCACTTTACCACTTTCTCATTTCTTGGAGATACACACAGTGGCAGAATATCAGCCAAATGGCATTCACTGCTCCAACGAATACAGAGAAACTTTGGGACCTATTGTGGATTTCTTCCAACATGCTGAACTCATCGAGATATGCACTTTACCACTATCTCATTTCATTGAGATACACACATTGGCAGAGTATCAGCCAAATGGCATTCACCGCTCGAAGGTATTCAGAGAAAGTTTGGAACCGATTGTGGATTTCTTCCAACTTGCTCAACTCATCCAGATAAGCACGTTACCACTTTCTCATTTCATTGAGATACACACATTGGCAGAATATCAGCCAAATGGCATTCACTGCTCGATGGTATTCAGAGAAACAATGGAACCTTTTGTAGATTTCCTCCATTTTGCTGAACTCATCGAGATAAGCACTTTACCACTTTCTCATTTCATTGAGATACACACACTGCTAGAACATCAGCCAAATGGCATTCACTGCTCGAAGGTATTCAGAGAAACTTTAGAAACGATTGAGGGTTTTCTTCGAACTTGCTCAACTCATCGAGATGAGCACTTTGCCACTTTCTCATTTCTTGGAGATACACACATTGGCAGAGTATCAGCCAAATGGCATTCACCGCTCGAAGGTATTCAGAGAAAGTTTGGAACCGATTGTGGATTTCTTCCAACTTGCTCAACTCATCCAGATAAGCACGTTACCACTTTCTCATTTCATTGAGATACACACATTGGCAGAATATCAGCCAAATGGCATTCACTGCTCGATGGTATTCAGAGAAACAATGGAACCTTTTGTAGATTTCCTCCATTTTGCCGAACTCATCGAGATAAGCACTTTACCACTTTCTCATTTCATTGAGATACACACACTGCTAGAATTTCAGCCAAATGGCATTCACTGCTCGAAGGTATTCAGAGAAACTTTAGAAACGATTGAGCGTTTCTTCCAACTTGCTGAACTCATCGAGATAAGCACTTTACCACTTTCTCATTTCTTGCACATACACACATTGGCAGAATATCAGCCAAATGGCATTCACTGCTCGAAGGTATTCAGAGGAACCTTGCAACATAATGTGGATTACATCCAACTTGCTGAACTCATCGAGATAAGCACTTTACCACTTTCTCATTTCATTGAGATACACCCATTGGCAGAATATCAGCCAAATGGCATTCACTGCTCCAACGCATTCAGAGAAACTTTGGGACCTATTGTGGATATCTTCCAACATGCTGAACTCTTCGAGATAAGCACGTTACCAGTTTCTCATTTCGTTGAGATACACGCATTGGCAGAATATCAGCCAAATGCCGTTCACTGCTCGACGGTATTCAGAGAATCCTTGCAACATAATGTGGATTTCTTCCAACTTGCTGAACTCATCGAGATAAGCATTTTCCCACTATCTCATTTCATTGAGATACACACTTTGGCAGAATATCAGCCAAACGGCATTCACTGCTCGAAGGTATTCAGAGAAACAATGGAACCATTTTTAGATTTCCTCCATTTTGCCGAACTCATCGAGATATGCACTTTACCACTTTCTCATTTCAATGAGATACACACATTGGTAGAATATCAGCCAAATGGCATTCACTGCTCGAAGGTATTCAGAGAAACATTGCAACATAACGTGGATTTCTTCCAACTTGCTCAACTCATCGACGTAAGCACTTTACCACTTTCTCATTTCATTCAGATACACACATTGGCAGAATATCAGCCAAATGGCATTCACGGCTCCAAGGTACACAGAGAAACTTTGGGACCTATTGTGGATTTCTTCCAACATGCTGACCTCATCGAGATGAGAACGTTACCACTTTCTCATTTCATAGAGATACACACATTGGCGGAATATCAGCCAAATGGCATTCACTGCTCGAAGGTATTCAGAGAAACTTTGGAACCTTTTGTGGATTTCCTCCATTCTGCTGAACTCATCGAGATGAGCACGTTTCCACTTTCTCATTTCATTGAGATACACACATTGGCAGAATATCAGCCAAATGGCAGTCACTGCTCCAAGGTATTCAGAGAAACTTTGCATCCTATCGTGGATTTCCCCCAACATGCTGAACTCATCGAGATATGCACTTTAGCACTTTCTCATTTCATTGAGATACACACATTGGCAGAATATCAGCCAAATGGCATTCACTGCTCGAAGGTATTCAGAGCATCCTTGCTACATAATGTGGATTTCTTCCAACATGCTGTACTCATCGAGATAAGCATTATCCCACTATCTCATTTCATTGAGATGCACACTTTGGCAGAATATCATCCAAACGGCATTCACTGCTCGAAGGTATTCAGAGAAACAATGGAACCTTTTTTAGATTTCCTCCATTTTGCCGAACTCATCGAGATATGCACTTTACCACTTTCTCATTTCAATGAGATACACACATTGGTAGAATATCAGCCAAATGACATTCACTGCTCGAAGGTATTCAGAGAAACATTGCAACATAACGTGGATTTCTTCCAACTTGCTCAACTCATCGAGGTAAGCACTTTACCACTTTCTCATTTCATTGAGATACACACATTGGCAGAATATCAGCCAAATGGCATTCACGGCTCCAAGGTACACAGAGAAACTTTGGGACCTATTGTGGATTTCTTCCAACATGCTGACCACATCGAGATGAGAACGTTACCACTTTCTCATTTCATTGAGATACACACATTGGCAGAATATCAGCCAAATGGCATTCACTGCTCCAAGGTATTCAGAGAAACTTTGGGACCTATTGTGGATTTCCCCCAACATGCTGAACTCATCGAGATATGCACTTCAGCACATTCTCATTTCATTGAGATACACACATTGGCAGAATATCAGCCAAATGGCATTCACTGCTCGAAGGTATTCAGAGCATCCTTGCTACATAATGTGGATTTCTTCCAACATGCTGTACTCATCGAGATCAGCATTTTCCCACTATCTCATTTCATTGAGATACACACTTTGGCAGAATATCAGCCAAACGGCATTCACTGCTCGTTGGTATTCAGAGAAACAATGGAACCTTTTTTAGATTTCCTCCATTTTGCCGAACTCATCGACATATACACTTTACCACTTTCTCATTTCGTTGAGATACACATATTGGTAGAATATCAGTCAAATGGTATTCATTGCTCGAAGGTATTCAGAGAAACATTGCAACATAATGTTGATTTCTTCCAACTTGCTGAATACACCGAGATAAGCACTTTCCCACTTTCTCATTTCATTGAGATGCACACATTGGCAGAACATCAGCCAAATGGCATTCACGGTTCCAAGGTATACAGAGAATCTTTGGGACCTCTTGTCGATTTCTTCCAACATGCTGAACTCATCGAGATATGCACTTTAGCACTTTCTCATTTCTTTGAAATACACACATTGGCAGAATATCAGCCAAATGGCATTCACTGCTCCAAAGTATTCAGAGAAACATTGCAACATAATGTGGATTTCTTCCAACTTTTTGAACTCATCGAGATAAGCACTTTACCACTTTCTCATTTCATTGAGATACACACATTGGCAGAATATCAGCCAAATGGAATTCACTGCTCGAAGGTATTCAGGGAAACTTTGGAACCTATTGTGGATTTCTTCCAACATGGTGAACTCATCGAGATAAGAACGTTACCACTTTCTCATTTCATTGAGATACACACATTGGCGGAATACCAGCCAAATGCCATTCACTGCTCGACGGTATTCAGAGAATCCTTGCAACATAATGTGGATTTCTTCCAACTGGCTGAACTCATCGAGATAAGCATTTTCCCACGATCTCATTTCATTGAGATACACACTTTGGCAGAATATCAGCCAAACGGCATTCACTGCTCGAAGGTATTCAGAGAAACAATGGAACCTTTTTTAGATTTCCTCCATTTTGCCGAACTCATCGAGATATGCACTTTACCACTTTCTCATTTCAATGAGATACACACATTGGTAGAATATCAGCCAAATGGCATTCACTGCTCGAAGGTATTCAGAGAAACATTGCAACATAACGTGGATTTCTTCCAACTTGCTCAACTCATCGACGTAAGCACTTTACCACTTTCTCATTTCATTCAGATACACACATTGGCAGAATATCAGCCAAATGGCATTCACGGCTCCAAGGTACACAGAGAAACTTTGGGACCTATTGTGGATTTCTTTCAACATGCTGACCTCATCGAGATGAGAACGTTACCACTTTCTCATTTCATTGAGATACACACATTGGCGGAATATCAGCCAAATGGCATTCACTGCTCGAAGGTAATCAGAGAAACTTTGGAACCTTTTGTGGATTTCCTCCATTCTGCTGAACACATCGAGATGAGCACGTTTCCACTTTCTCATTCATTGAGATACACACATTGGCAGAATATCAGCCAAATGGCATTCACTGCTCCAAGGTATTCAGAGACACTTTGGGTCCGATCGTGGATTTCCCCCAACATGCTGAACTCACCGAGAATATGCACTTTCGCACTTTCTCATTTCGTTGAGATACACACATTGGCAGAATATCAGCCAAATGGCATTCACTGCTCGAAGGTATTCAGAGAATCCTTGCAACATAATGTGGATTTCTTCCAACTTGCTGAACTCATCGAGATATGCACTTTAGCACTTTCTCATTTCATTGAGATACACACATTGGCAGAATATCAGCCAAATGGCATTCACTGTTCCAAGGTATTAAGAGAATCTTTGGGACCTATTGTGCATTTCCTCCAACATGCTGAACTCAACGAGGTATGCACTTTCTCATTTCATTGAGATACACACATTGGCAGAATATCAGCCAAATGGCATTCACTGCTCGAAGGTATTCAGAGCATCCTTGCAACATAATGTGGATTTCTTCCAACATGCTGTACTCATCGAGATAAGCATTTTCCCACTATCTCATTTCATTGAGATACACACTTTGGCAGAATATCTGCCAAACGGCATTCACTGCTCGAACGTATTCAGAGAATCAATGGAACCTTTTTTAGATTTCCTCCATTTTGCCGAACTCATCGAGATATGCACTTTACCACTTTCTCATTTCAATGAGATACACACATTGGTAGAATATCAGCCAAATGGCATTCACTGCTCGAAGGTATTCAGAGAAACATTGCAACATAACGTGGATTTCTTCCAACTTGCTCAACTCATCGAGGTAAGCACTTTACCACTTTCTCATTTCATTCAGATACACACATTGGCAGAATATCAGCCAAATGGCATTCACGGCTCCAAGGTACACAGAGAAACTTTGGGACCTATTGTGGATTTCTTCCAACATGCTGACCTCATCGAGATGAGAACGTTACCACTTTCTCATTTCATTGAGATACACACATTGGCAGAATATCAGCCAAATGGCATTCACTGCTCGAAGGTATTCAGAGCATCCTTGCTACATAATGTGGATTTCTTCCAACATGCTGTACTCATCGAGATAAGCATTTTCCCACTATCTCATTTCTTTGAGATACACACATTGGCAGAATATCAGCCAAACGGCATTCACTGCTCGTTGGTATTCAGAGAAACAATGGAACCTTTTTTAGATTTCCTCCATTTTGCCGAACTCTTCGACATATACACTTTACCACTTTCTCATTTCATTGAGATACACATATTGGTAGAATATCAGTCAAATGGTATTCACTGCTCGAAGGTATTCAGAGAAACATTGCAACATAATGTTGATTTCTTCCAACTTGCTGAATACACCGAGATAAGCACATTCCCACTTTCTCATTTCATTGAGATACACACATTGGCAGAACATCAGCCAAATGGCAGTCACGGTTCCAAGGTATACAGAGAATCTTTGCGACCTATTGTCGATTTCTTCCAACATGCTGAACTCATCGAGATATGCACTTTAGCACTTTCTCATTTCTTTGAAATACACACATTGGCAGAATATCAGCCAAATGGCATTCACTGCTCCAAAGTATTCAGAGAAACATTGCAACATAATGTGGATTTCTTCCAACTTTTTGAACTCATCGAGATAAGCACTTTACCACTTTCTCATTTCATTGAGATACACACATTGGCAGAATATCAGCCAAATGGCATTCACTGCTCCAAGGTATTCGGGGAAACTTCGGAACCTATTGTGGATTTCTTCCAACATGGTGAACTCATCGAGATAAGAAGGTTACCACTTTCTCATTTCATTGAGATACACACATTGGCAGAATATCAGCCAAACGGCATTCACTGCTCGAAGGTATTCAGAGAAACAATGGAACCTTTTTTAGATTTCCTCCATTTTGCCGAACTCATCGAGATATGCACTTTACCACTTTCTCATTTCAATGAGATACACACATTGGTAGAATATCAGCCAAATGGCATTCACTGCTCGAAGGTATTCAGAGAAACATTGCAACATAACGTGGATTTCTTCCAACTTGCTCAACTCATCGACGTAAGCACTTTACCACTTTCTCATTTCATTCAGATACACACATTGGCAGAATATCAGCCAAATGGCATTCACGGCTCCAAGGTACACAGAGAAACTTTGGGACCTATTGTGGATTTCTTCCAACATCGAGATGAGAACGTTACCACTTTCTCATTTCATTGAGATACACACATTGGCGGAATATCAGCCAAATGGCATTCACTGCTCGAAGGTATTCAGAGCATCCTTGCTACATAATGTGGATTTCTTCCAACATGCTGTACTCATCAAGATAAGCATTTTCCCACTATCTCATTTCATTGAGATACACACTTTGGCAGAATATCAGCCAAACGGCATTCACTGCTCGTTGGTATTCAGAGAAACAATGGAACCTTTTTTAGATTTCCTCCATTTTGCCGAACTCATCGACATATACACTTTACCACTTTCTCATTTCATTGAGATACACATATTGGTAGAATATCAGTCAAATGGTATTCACTGCTCGAAGGTATTCAGAGAAACATTGCAACATAATGTTGATTTCTTCCAACTTGCTGAATACACCGAGATAAGCACTTTCCCACTTTCTCATTTCATTGAGATACACACATTGGCAGAACATCAGCCAAATGGCATTCACGGTTCCAAGGTATACAGAGAATCTTTGGGACCTCTTGTCGATTTCTTCCAACATGCTGAACTCATCGAGATATGCACTTTAGCACTTTCTCATTTCTTTGAAATACACACATTGGCAGAATATCAGCCAAATGGCATTCACTGCTCCAAAGTATTCAGAGAAACATTGCAACATAATGTGGATTTCTTCCAACTTTTTGAACTCATCGAGATAAGCACTTTACCACTTTCTCATTTCATTGAGATACACACATTGGCAGAATATCAGCCAAATGGAATTCACTGCTCGAAGGTATACAGGGAAACTTTGGAACCTATTGTGCATTTCTTCCAACATGGTGAACTCATCGAGATAAGAACGTTACCACTTTCTCATTTCATTGAGATACACACATTGGCGGAATATCAGCCAAATGCCATTCACTGCTCGACGGTTTTCAGAGAATCCTTGCAACATAATGTGGATTTCTTCCAACTTGCTGAACTCATCGCGATAAGCATTTTCCCACCATCTCATTTCATTGAGATACACACTTTGGCAGAATATCAGCCAAACGGCATTCACTGCTCGAAGGTATTCAGAGAAACAATGGAACCTTTTTTAGATTTCCTCCATTTTGCCGAACTCATCGAGATATGCACTTTACCACTTTCTCATTTCAATGAGATACACACATTGGTAGAATATCAGCCAAATGGCATTCACTGCTCGAAGGTATTCAGAGAAACATTGCAACATAACGTGGATTTCTTCCAACTTGCTCAACTCATCGTGGTAAGCGCTTAACCACTTTCTCATTTCATTCAGATACACACATTGGCAGAATATCAGCCAAATGGCATTCACGGCTCCAAGGCACACAGAGAAACTTTGGGACCTATTGTGGATTTCTTCCAACATGCTGACCTCATCGAGATGAGAACGTTACCACTTTTTCATTTCATTGAGATGCACACATTGGCGGAATATCAGCCAAATGGCATTCACTGCTCGAAGGTATTCAGAGAAACTTTGGAACCTTTTGTGGATTTCCTCCATTCTGCTGAACTCATCGAGATGAGCACGTTTCCACTTTCTCATTTCATTGAGATACACACATTGGCAGATTATCAGCCAAATGGCAGTCACTGCTCGAAGGTATTCAGAGAATCCTTGCAACATAATGTGGATTTCTTCCAACTTGCTGAACTCATCGAGATATGCACTTTGGCACTTTCTCATTTCATTGAGATACACACATTGGCAGAATATCAGCCAAATGGCATTCACTGTTCCAAGGCATTCAGAGAAACTTTGGGACCTATTGTGGATTTCCTCCAACATGCTGAACTCATCGAGATACGCACTTTCTCTTTTCATTGAGATACACACATTGGCAGAATATCAGCCAAATGGCATTCACTGCTCGAAGGTATTCAGAGAAACAATGGAACCTTTTTTAGATTTCCTCCATTTTGCCGAACTCATCGAGATATGCACTTTACCTCTTTCTCATTTCTTTGAAATACACACATTGGAAGAATATCAGCCAAATGGCATTCACTGCTCGAAGGTATTCAGAGAAACATTGCAACATAACGTGGATTTCTTCCAACTTGCTCAACTCATCGACGTAAGCACTTTACCACTTTCTCATTTCATTCAGATACACACATTGGCAGAATATCAGCCAAATGGCATTCACGGCTCCAAGGTACACAGAGAAACTTTGGGACCTATTGTGGATTTCTTCCAACATGCTGACCTCATCGAGATGAGAACGTTACCACTTTCTCATTTCATAGAGATACACACATTGGCGGAATATCAGCCAAATGGCATTCACTGCTCGAAGGTATTCAGAGAAACTTTGGAACCTTTTGTGGATTTCCTCCATTCTGCTGAACTCATCGAGATGAGCACGTTTCCACTTTCTCATTTCATTGAGATACACACATTGGCAGAATATCAGCCAAATGGCAGTCACTGCTCCAAGGTATTCAGAGAAACTTTGCATCCTATCGTGGATTTCCCCCAACATGCTGAACTCATCGAGATATGCACTTTAGCACTTTCTCATTTCATTGAGATACACACATTGGCAGAATATCAGCCAAATGGCATTCACTGCTCGAAGGTATTCAGAGCATCCTTGCTACATAATGTGGATTTCTTCCAACATGCTGTACTCATCGAGATAAGCATTATCCCACTATCTCATTTCATTGAGATGCACACTTTGGCAGAATATCATCCAAACGGCATTCACTGCTCGAAGGTATTCAGAGAAACAATGGAACCTTTTTTAGATTTCCTCCATTTTGCCGAACTCATCGAGATATGCACTTTACCACTTTCTCATTTCAATGAGATACACACATTGGTAGAATATCAGCCAAATGACATTCACTGCTCGAAGGTATTCAGAGAAACATTGCAACATAACGTGGATTTCTTCCAACTTGCTCAACTCATCGAGGTAAGCACTTTACCACTTTCTCATTTCATTGAGATACACACATTGGCAGAATATCAGCCAAATGGCATTCACGGCTCCAAGGTACACAGAGAAACTTTGGGACCTATTGTGGATTTCTTCCAACATGCTGACCACATCGAGATGAGAACGTTACCACTTTCTCATTTCATTGAGATACACACATTGGCAGAATATCAGCCAAATGGCATTCACTGCTCCAAGGTATTCAGAGAAACTTTGGGACCTATTGTGGATTTCCCCCAACATGCTGAACTCATCGAGATATGCACTTCAGCACATTCTCATTTCATTGAGATACACACATTGGCAGAATATCAGCCAAATGGCATTCACTGCTCGAAGGTATTCAGAGCATCCTTGCTACATAATGTGGATTTCTTCCAACATGCTGTACTCATCGAGATCAGCATTTTCCCACTATCTCATTTCATTGAGATACACACTTTGGCAGAATATCAGCCAAACGGCATTCACTGCTCGTTGGTATTCAGAGAAACAATGGAACCTTTTTTAGATTTCCTCCATTTTGCCGAACTCATCGACATATACACTTTACCACTTTCTCATTTCGTTGAGATACACATATTGGTAGAATATCAGTCAAATGGTATTCATTGCTCGAAGGTATTCAGAGAAACATTGCAACATAATGTTGATTTCTTCCAACTTGCTGAATACACCGAGATAAGCACTTTCCCACTTTCTCATTTCATTGAGATGCACACATTGGCAGAACATCAGCCAAATGGCATTCACGGTTCCAAGGTATACAGAGAATCTTTGGGACCTCTTGTCGATTTCTTCCAACATGCTGAACTCATCGAGATATGCACTTTAGCACTTTCTCATTTCTTTGAAATACACACATTGGCAGAATATCAGCCAAATGGCATTCACTGCTCCAAAGTATTCAGAGAAACATTGCAACATAATGTGGATTTCTTCCAACTTTTTGAACTCATCGAGATAAGCACTTTACCACTTTCTCATTTCATTGAGATACACACATTGGCAGAATATCAGCCAAATGGAATTCACTGCTCGAAGGTATTCAGGGAAACTTTGGAACCTATTGTGGATTTCTTCCAACATGGTGAACTCATCGAGATAAGAACGTTACCACTTTCTCATTTCATTGAGATACACACATTGGCGGAATACCAGCCAAATGCCATTCACTGCTCGACGGTATTCAGAGAATCCTTGCAACATAATGTGGATTTCTTCCAACTGGCTGAACTCATCGAGATAAGCATTTTCCCACGATCTCATTTCATTGAGATACACACTTTGGCAGAATATCAGCCAAACGGCATTCACTGCTCGAAGGTATTCAGAGAAACAATGGAACCTTTTTTAGATTTCCTCCATTTTGCCGAACTCATCGAGATATGCACTTTACCACTTTCTCATTTCAATGAGATACACACATTGGTAGAATATCAGCCAAATGGCATTCACTGCTCGAAGGTATTCAGAGAAACATTGCAACATAACGTGGATTTCTTCCAACTTGCTCAACTCATCGACGTAAGCACTTTACCACTTTCTCATTTCATTCAGATACACACATTGGCAGAATATCAGCCAAATGGCATTCACGGCTCCAAGGTACACAGAGAAACTTTGGGACCTATTGTGGATTTCTTTCAACATGCTGACCTCATCGAGATGAGAACGTTACCACTTTCTCATTTCATTGAGATACACACATTGGCGGAATATCAGCCAAATGGCATTCACTGCTCGAAGGTAATCAGAGAAACTTTGGAACCTTTTGTGGATTTCCTCCATTCTGCTGAACACATCGAGATGAGCACGTTTCCACTTTCTCATTCATTGAGATACACACATTGGCAGAATATCAGCCAAATGGCATTCACTGCTCCAAGGTATTCAGAGACACTTTGGGTCCGATCGTGGATTTCCCCCAACATGCTGAACTCACCGAGAATATGCACTTTCGCACTTTCTCATTTCGTTGAGATACACACATTGGCAGAATATCAGCCAAATGGCATTCACTGCTCGAAGGTATTCAGAGAATCCTTGCAACATAATGTGGATTTCTTCCAACTTGCTGAACTCATCGAGATATGCACTTTAGCACTTTCTCATTTCATTGAGATACACACATTGGCAGAATATCAGCCAAATGGCATTCACTGTTCCAAGGTATTAAGAGAATCTTTGGGACCTATTGTGCATTTCCTCCAACATGCTGAACTCAACGAGGTATGCACTTTCTCATTTCATTGAGATACACACATTGGCAGAATATCAGCCAAATGGCATTCACTGCTCGAAGGTATTCAGAGCATCCTTGCAACATAATGTGGATTTCTTCCAACATGCTGTACTCATCGAGATAAGCATTTTCCCACTATCTCATTTCATTGAGATACACACTTTGGCAGAATATCTGCCAAACGGCATTCACTGCTCGAACGTATTCAGAGAATCAATGGAACCTTTTTTAGATTTCCTCCATTTTGCCGAACTCATCGAGATATGCACTTTACCACTTTCTCATTTCAATGAGATACACACATTGGTAGAATATCAGCCAAATGGCATTCACTGCTCGAAGGTATTCAGAGAAACATTGCAACATAACGTGGATTTCTTCCAACTTGCTCAACTCATCGAGGTAAGCACTTTACCACTTTCTCATTTCATTCAGATACACACATTGGCAGAATATCAGCCAAATGGCATTCACGGCTCCAAGGTACACAGAGAAACTTTGGGACCTATTGTGGATTTCTTCCAACATGCTGACCTCATCGAGATGAGAACGTTACCACTTTCTCATTTCATTGAGATACACACATTGGCAGAATATCAGCCAAATGGCATTCACTGCTCGAAGGTATTCAGAGCATCCTTGCTACATAATGTGGATTTCTTCCAACATGCTGTACTCATCGAGATAAGCATTTTCCCACTATCTCATTTCTTTGAGATACACACATTGGCAGAATATCAGCCAAACGGCATTCACTGCTCGTTGGTATTCAGAGAAACAATGGAACCTTTTTTAGATTTCCTCCATTTTGCCGAACTCTTCGACATATACACTTTACCACTTTCTCATTTCATTGAGATACACATATTGGTAGAATATCAGTCAAATGGTATTCACTGCTCGAAGGTATTCAGAGAAACATTGCAACATAATGTTGATTTCTTCCAACTTGCTGAATACACCGAGATAAGCACATTCCCACTTTCTCATTTCATTGAGATACACACATTGGCAGAACATCAGCCAAATGGCAGTCACGGTTCCAAGGTATACAGAGAATCTTTGCGACCTATTGTCGATTTCTTCCAACATGCTGAACTCATCGAGATATGCACTTTAGCACTTTCTCATTTCTTTGAAATACACACATTGGCAGAATATCAGCCAAATGGCATTCACTGCTCCAAAGTATTCAGAGAAACATTGCAACATAATGTGGATTTCTTCCAACTTTTTGAACTCATCGAGATAAGCACTTTACCACTTTCTCATTTCATTGAGATACACACATTGGCAGAATATCAGCCAAATGGCATTCACTGCTCCAAGGTATTCGGGGAAACTTCGGAACCTATTGTGGATTTCTTCCAACATGGTGAACTCATCGAGATAAGAAGGTTACCACTTTCTCATTTCATTGAGATACACACATTGGCAGAATATCAGCCAAACGGCATTCACTGCTCGAAGGTATTCAGAGAAACAATGGAACCTTTTTTAGATTTCCTCCATTTTGCCGAACTCATCGAGATATGCACTTTACCACTTTCTCATTTCAATGAGATACACACATTGGTAGAATATCAGCCAAATGGCATTCACTGCTCGAAGGTATTCAGAGAAACATTGCAACATAACGTGGATTTCTTCCAACTTGCTCAACTCATCGACGTAAGCACTTTACCACTTTCTCATTTCATTCAGATACACACATTGGCAGAATATCAGCCAAATGGCATTCACGGCTCCAAGGTACACAGAGAAACTTTGGGACCTATTGTGGATTTCTTCCAACATCGAGATGAGAACGTTACCACTTTCTCATTTCATTGAGATACACACATTGGCGGAATATCAGCCAAATGGCATTCACTGCTCGAAGGTATTCAGAGCATCCTTGCTACATAATGTGGATTTCTTCCAACATGCTGTACTCATCAAGATAAGCATTTTCCCACTATCTCATTTCATTGAGATACACACTTTGGCAGAATATCAGCCAAACGGCATTCACTGCTCGTTGGTATTCAGAGAAACAATGGAACCTTTTTTAGATTTCCTCCATTTTGCCGAACTCATCGACATATACACTTTACCACTTTCTCATTTCATTGAGATACACATATTGGTAGAATATCAGTCAAATGGTATTCACTGCTCGAAGGTATTCAGAGAAACATTGCAACATAATGTTGATTTCTTCCAACTTGCTGAATACACCGAGATAAGCACTTTCCCACTTTCTCATTTCATTGAGATACACACATTGGCAGAACATCAGCCAAATGGCATTCACGGTTCCAAGGTATACAGAGAATCTTTGGGACCTCTTGTCGATTTCTTCCAACATGCTGAACTCATCGAGATATGCACTTTAGCACTTTCTCATTTCTTTGAAATACACACATTGGCAGAATATCAGCCAAATGGCATTCACTGCTCCAAAGTATTCAGAGAAACATTGCAACATAATGTGGATTTCTTCCAACTTTTTGAACTCATCGAGATAAGCACTTTACCACTTTCTCATTTCATTGAGATACACACATTGGCAGAATATCAGCCAAATGGAATTCACTGCTCGAAGGTATACAGGGAAACTTTGGAACCTATTGTGCATTTCTTCCAACATGGTGAACTCATCGAGATAAGAACGTTACCACTTTCTCATTTCATTGAGATACACACATTGGCGGAATATCAGCCAAATGCCATTCACTGCTCGACGGTTTTCAGAGAATCCTTGCAACATAATGTGGATTTCTTCCAACTTGCTGAACTCATCGCGATAAGCATTTTCCCACCATCTCATTTCATTGAGATACACACTTTGGCAGAATATCAGCCAAACGGCATTCACTGCTCGAAGGTATTCAGAGAAACAATGGAACCTTTTTTAGATTTCCTCCATTTTGCCGAACTCATCGAGATATGCACTTTACCACTTTCTCATTTCAATGAGATACACACATTGGTAGAATATCAGCCAAATGGCATTCACTGCTCGAAGGTATTCAGAGAAACATTGCAACATAACGTGGATTTCTTCCAACTTGCTCAACTCATCGTGGTAAGCGCTTAACCACTTTCTCATTTCATTCAGATACACACATTGGCAGAATATCAGCCAAATGGCATTCACGGCTCCAAGGCACACAGAGAAACTTTGGGACCTATTGTGGATTTCTTCCAACATGCTGACCTCATCGAGATGAGAACGTTACCACTTTTTCATTTCATTGAGATGCACACATTGGCGGAATATCAGCCAAATGGCATTCACTGCTCGAAGGTATTCAGAGAAACTTTGGAACCTTTTGTGGATTTCCTCCATTCTGCTGAACTCATCGAGATGAGCACGTTTCCACTTTCTCATTTCATTGAGATACACACATTGGCAGATTATCAGCCAAATGGCAGTCACTGCTCGAAGGTATTCAGAGAATCCTTGCAACATAATGTGGATTTCTTCCAACTTGCTGAACTCATCGAGATATGCACTTTGGCACTTTCTCATTTCATTGAGATACACACATTGGCAGAATATCAGCCAAATGGCATTCACTGTTCCAAGGCATTCAGAGAAACTTTGGGACCTATTGTGGATTTCCTCCAACATGCTGAACTCATCGAGATACGCACTTTCTCTTTTCATTGAGATACACACATTGGCAGAATATCAGCCAAATGGCATTCACTGCTCGAAGGTATTCAGAGAAACAATGGAACCTTTTTTAGATTTCCTCCATTTTGCCGAACTCATCGAGATATGCACTTTACCTCTTTCTCATTTCTTTGAAATACACACATTGGAAGAATATCAGCCAAATGGCATTCACTGCTCCAAAGAATTCAGAGAAACATTGCAACATAATGTGGATTTCTTCCAACTTGCTCAACTCATCGAGGTAAGCACTTTACCACTTTCTCATTTCATTCAGATACACACATTGGCAGAATATCAGCCAAATGGCATTCACGGCTCCAAGGTACACAGAGAAACTTTGGGACCTATTGTGGATTTCTTCCAACATGCTGACCTCATCGAGATGAGAACGTTACCACTTTCTCATTTCATTGAGATACACACATTGGCGGAATATCAGCCAAATGGCATTCACTGCTCGAAGGTATTCAGAGAAACTTTGGAACCTTTTGTGGATTTCCTCCATTCTGCTGAACTCATCGAGATGAGCACGTTTCCACTTTCTCATTTCATTGAGATACACACATTGGCAGAATATCAGCCAAATGGCATTCACTGCTCGAAGGTATTCAGAGAAACATTGCAACATAACGTGGATTTCTTCCAACTTGCTCAACTCATCGAGGTAAGCACTTCACCACTTTCTCATTTCATTGAGATACACACATTGGCAGAATATCAGCCAAATGGCATTCACGGCTCCAAGGTACACAGAGAAACTTTGGGACCTACTGTGGATTTCTTCCAACATGCTGACCACATCGAGATGAGAACGTTACCACTTTCTCATTTCATTGAGATACACACATTGGCAGAATATCAGCCAAATGGCATTCACTGCTCGAAGGTATTCAGAGAAACTTTGGGACCTATTGTGGATTTCCCCCAACATGCTGAACTCATCGAGATATGCACTTTAGGACATTCTCATTTCATTGAGATACACACATTGGCAGAATATCAGCCAAATGGCATTCACTGCTCGAAGGTATTCAGAGAATCCTTGCTACATAATGTGGATTTCTTCCAACATGCTGTACTCATCGAGATAAGCATTTTCCCACTATCTCATTTCATTGAGATACACACTTTGGCAGAATATCAGCCAAATGGCATTCACTGCTCGTTGGTATTCAGGGAAACAATGGAACCTTTTTTAGATTTCCTCCATTTTGCCGAACTCATCGACATATACACTTTACCACTTTCTCATTTCATTGAGATACACGTATTGGTAGAATATCAGTCAAATGGTATTCACTGCTCGAAGGTATTCAGAGAAACATTGCAACATAATGTTGATTTCTTCCAACTTGCTGAATACACCGAGATAAGCACTTTCCCACTTTCTCATTTCATTGAGATACACACATTGGCAGAACATCAGCCAAATGGCATTCACGGTTCCAAGGTATACAGAGAATCTTTGGGACCTCTTGTCGATTTCTTCCAACATGCTGAACTCATCGAGATATGCACTTTAGCACTTTCTCATTTCTTTCAAATACACACATTGGCAGAATATCAGCCAAATGGCATTCACTGCTCCAAAGTATTCAGAGAAACATTGCAACATAATGTGGATTTCTTCCAACTTTTTGAACTCATCGAGATAAGCACTTTACCACTTTCTCATTTCATTGAGATACACACATTGGCAGAATGTCAGCCAAATGGAATTCACTGCTCGAAGGTAATCAGGGAAACTTTGGAACCTATTGTGGATTTCTTCCAACATAGTGAACTGATCGAGATAAGAACGTTACCACTTTATCATTTCATTGAGATACACACATTGGCGGAATATCAGCCAAATGCCATTCACTGCTCGACGGTATTCAGAGAATCCTTGCAACATAATGTGGATTTCTTCCAACTTGCTGAACTCATCGAGATAAGCATTTTCCCACTATCTCATTTCATTGAGATACACACTTTGGCAGAATATCAGCCAAACGGCATTCACTGCTCGAAGGTATTCAGAGAAACAATGGAACCTTTTTTAGATTTCCTCCATTTTGCCGAACTCATCGAGATATGCACTTTACCACTTTCTCATTTCAATGAGATACACACATTGGTAGAATATCAGCCAAATGGCATTCACTGCTCGAAGGTATTCAGAGAAACATTGCAACATAACGTGGATTTCTTCCAACTTGCTCAACTCATCGACGTAAGCACTTTACCACTTTCTCATTTCATTCAGATACACACATTGGCAGAATATCAGCCAAATGGCATTCACGGCTCCAAGGTACACAGAGAAACTTTGGGACCTATTGTGGATTTCTTCCAACATGCTGACCTCATCGAGATGAGAACGTTACCACTTTCTCATTTCATAGAGATACACACATTGGCGGAATATCAGCCAAATGGCATTCACTGCTCGAAGGTATTCAGAGAAACTTTGGAACCTTTTGTGGATTTCCTCCATTCTGCTGAACTCATCGAGATGAGCACGTTTCCACTTTCTCATTTCATTGAGATACACACATTGGCAGAATATCAGCCAAATGGCAGTCACTGCTCGAAGGTATTCAGAGAATCTTTGGGTCCTATCGTGGATTTCCCCCAACATGCTGAACGCATCGAGATATGCACTTTAGCACTTTCTCATTTCATTGCGATACACACATTGGCAGAATATCAGACAAATGGCATTCACTGCTCGAAGGTATTCAGAGAATCCTTGCAACATAATGTGGATTTCTTCTAACTTGCTGAACTCATCGAGATATGCACTTTAGCACTTTCGCATTTCATTGAGATACACACATTGGCAGAATATCAGCCAAACGGCATTCACTGTTCCAAGGTATTAAGAGAAACATTGGGACCTTTTGTGGATTTCCTCCAACATGCTGAACTCATCGAGATATGCACTTTCTCATTTCATTGAGATACACACATTGGCAGAATATCAGCCAAATGGCATTCACTGCTCGAAGGTATTCAGAGAAACATTGCAACATAACGTGGATTTCTTCCAACTTGCTCAACTCATCGAGGTAAGCACTTTACCACTTTCTCATTTCATTGAGATACACACATTGGCAGAATATCAGCCAAATGGCATTCACCGCTCCAAGGTACACAGAGAAACTTTGGGACCTATTGTGGATTTCTTCCAACATGCTGACCACATCGAGATGAGAACGTTACCACTCTCTCATTTCATTGAGATACACACATTGGCAGAATATCAGCCAAATGGCATTCACTGCTCCAAGGTATTCAGAGAAACTTTGGGACCTATTGTGGATTTCCCCCAACATGCTGAACTCATCGAGATATGCACTTTAGCACATTCTCATTTCTTTGAGATACACACATTGGCAGAATATCAGCCAAATGGCATTCACTGCTCGAAGGTATTCAGATCATCCTTGCTACATAATGTGGATTTCTTCCAACATGCTGTACTCATCGAGATAAGCATTTTCCCACTATCTCATTTCATTGAGATGCACACTTTGGCAGAATATCAGCCAAACGGCATTCACTGCTCGAAGGTATTCAGAGAAACAATGGAACCTTTTTTAGATTTCCTCCATTTTGCCGAACTCATCGAGATATGCACTTTACCACTTTCTCATTTCAATGAGATACACACATTGGTAGAATATCAGCCAAATGGCATTCACTGCTCGAAGGTATTCAGAGAAACATTGCAACATAACGTGGATTTCTTCCAACTTGCTCAACTCATCGACGTAAGCACTTTACCACTTTCTCATTTCATTCAGATACACACATTGGCAGAATATCAGCCAAATGGCATTCACGGCTCCAAGGTACACAGAGAAACTTTGGGACCTATTGTGGATTTCTTCCAACATGCTGACCTCATCGAGATGAGAACGTTACCACTTTCTCATTTCATTGAGATACACACATTGGCGGAATATCAGCCAAATGGCATTCACTGCTCGAAGGTATTCAGAGCATCCTTGCTACATAATGTGGATTTCTTCCAACATGCTGTACTCATCGAGATAAGCATTTTCCCACTATCTCATTTCATTGAGATACACACTTTGGCAGAATATCAGCCAAACGGCATTCACTGCTCGTTGGTATTCAGAGAAACAATGGAACCTTTTTTAGATTTCCTCCATTTTGCCGAACTCATCGACATATACACTTTACCACTTTCTCATTTCATTGAGATACACATATTGGTAGAATATCTGTCAAATGGTATTCACTGCTCGAAGGTATTCAGAGAAACATTGCAACATAATGTTGATTTCATCCAACTTGCTGAATACACCGAGATAAGCACTTTCCCACTTTCTCATTTCATTGAGATACACACATTGGCAGAACATCAGCCAAATGGCATTCACGGTTCCAATGTATACAGAGAATCTTTGGGACCTCTTGTCGATTTCTTCCAACATGCTGAACTCATCGAGATATGCACTTTAGCACTTTCTCATTTCTTTGAAATACACACATTGGCAGAATATCAGCCAAATGGCATTCACTGCTCCAAAGTATTCAGAGAAACATTGCAACATAATGTGGATTTCTTCCAACTTTTTGAACTCATCGAGATAAGCACTTTACCACGTTCTCATTTCATTGAGATACACACATTGGCAGATTATCAGCCAAATGGAATTCACTGCTCGAAGGTATTCAGGGAAACTTTGGAACCTATTGCGGATTTCTTCCAACATGGTGAACTCACCGAGATAAGAACGTTACCACTTTCTCATTTCATTGAGATACACACATTGGCGGAATATCAGCCAAATGCCATTCACTGCTCGACGGTATTCAGAGAATCCTTGCAACATAATGTGGATTTCTTCCAACTTGCTGAACTCATCGAGATAAGCATTTTCCCACTATCTCATTTCATTGAGATACACACTTTGGCAGAATATCAGCCAAACGGCATTCACTGCTCGAAGGTATTCAGAGAAACAATGGAACCTTTTTTAGATTTCCTCCTTTTTGCCGAACTCATCCAGATATGCACTTTACCACTTTCTCATTTCAATGAGATAAACACATTGGTAGAATATCAGCCAAATGGCATTCACTGCTCGAAGGTATTCAGAGAAACATTGCAACATAACGTGGATTTCTTCCAACTTGCTCAACTCATCGAGGTAAGCGCTTTACCACTTTCTCATTTCATTCAGATACACACATTGGCAGAATATCAGCCAAATGGCATTCACGGCTCCAAGGTACACAGAGAAACTTTGGGACCTATTGTGGATTTCTTCCAACATGCTGACCTCATCGAGATGAGAACGTTACCACGTTCTCATTTCATTGAGATACACACATTGGCGGAATATCAGCCAAATGGCATTCACTGCTCGAAGGTAATCAGAGAAACTTTGGAACCTTTTGTGGATTTTATCCATTCTGCTGAACTCATCGAGATGAGCACGTTTCCACTTTCTCATTTCATTGAGATACACACATTGGCAGAATATCAGCCAAATGGCAGTCACTGCTCCAAGGTATTCAGAGAAACTTTGGGTCCTATCGTGGATTTCCCCCAACATCCCGAACCATCGAGTTATGCACTTTAGCGCTTTCTCATTTCATTGAGATACACACACTGGCAGAATATCAGCCAAATGGCATTCACTGCTCGAAGGTATTCAGAGAATCCTTGCAACATAATGTGGATTTCTTCCAACTTGCTGAACTCATCGAGATATGCACTTTAGCACTTTCTCATTTCATTGAGATACACACATTGGCAGAATATCAGCCAAATGGCATTCACTGCTCGAAGGTATTCAGAGCATCCTTGCTACATAATGTGGATTTCTTCCAACTTGCTGAACTCATCGAGATAAGCATTTTCCCACTATCTCATTTCATTGAGATACACACTTTGGCAGAATATCAGCCAAACGGCATTCACTGCTCGAAGGTATTCAGAGAAACAATGGAACCTTTTTTAGATTTCCTCCATTTTGCCGAACTCATCGAGATATGCACTTTACCACTTTCTCATTTCAATGAGATACACACATTGGTAAAATATCACCCAAATGGCATTCACTGCTCGAAGGTATTCAGAGAAACATTGCAACATAACGTGGATTTCTTCCAACTTGCTCAACTCATCGAGGTAAGCACTTTACCACTTTCTCATTTCATTCAGATACACACATTGGCAGAATATCAGCCAAATGGCATTCACGGCTCCAAGGTACACAGAGAAACTTTGGGACCTATTGTGGATTTCTTCCAACATGCTTACCTCATCGAGATGAGAACGTTACCACTTTCTCATTTCATTGAGATACACACATTGGCGGAATATCAGCCAAATGGCATTGACTGCTCGAAGGTATTCAGAGCATCCTTGCTACATAATGTGGATTTCTTCCAACATGCTGTACTCATCGAGATAAGCATTTTCCCACTATCTCATTTCATTGAGATACACACTTTGGCAGAATATCAGCCAAACGGCATTCACTGCTCGTTGGTATTCAGAGAAACAATGGAACCTTTTTTAGATTTCCTCCATTTTGCCGAACTCATCGACATATACACTTTACCACTTTCTCATTTCATTGAGATACACATATTGGTAGAATATCAGTCAAATGGTATTCACTGATCGAAGGTATTCAGAGAAACATTGCAACATAATGTTGATTTCTTCCAACTTGCTGAATACTCCGAGATAAGCACTTTCCCACTTTCTCATTTCATTGAGATACACACATTGGCAGAACATCAGCCAAATGGCATTCACGGTTCCAAGGTATACAGAGAATCTTTGGGACCTCTTGTCGATTTCTTCCAACATGCTGAACTCATCGAGATATGCACTTTAGCACTTTCTCATTTCTTTGAAATACACACATTGGCAGAATATCAGCCAAATGGCATTCACTGCTCCAAAGTATTCAGAGAAACATTGCAACATAATGTGGATTTCTTCCAACTTTTTGAACTCATCGAGATAAGCACTTTACCACTTTCTCATTTCATTGAGATACACACATTGGCAGAATATCAGCCAAATGGAATTCACTGCTCGAAGGTATTCAGGGAAACTTTGGAACCTATTGTGGATTTCTTCCAACATGGTGAACTCATCGAGATAAGAACGTTACCACTTTCTCATTTCATTGAGATACACACATTGGCGGAATATCAGCCAAATGCCATTCACTGCTCGACGGTATTCAGAGAATCCTTGCAACATAATGTGGATTTCTTCCAACTTGCTGAACTCATCGAGATAAGCATTTTCCCACGATCTCATTTCATTGAGATACACACTTTGGCAGAATATCAGCCAAACGGCATTCACTGCTCGAAGGTATTCAGAGAAACAATGGAACCTTTTTTAGATTTCCTCCATTTTGCCGAACTCATCGAGATATGCACTTTACCACTTTCTCATTTCAATGAGATACACACATTGGTAGAATATCAGCCAAATGGCATTCACTGCTCGAAGGTATTCAGAGAAACATTGCAACATAACGTGGATTTCTTCCAACTTGCTCAACTCATCGAGGTAAGCACTTTACCACTTTCTCATTTCATTCAGATACACACATTGGCAGAATATCAGCCAAATGGCATTCACGGCTCCAAGGTACACAGAGAAACTTTGGGACCTATTGTGGATTTCTTTCAACATGCTGACCTCATCGAGATGAGAACGTTACCACTTTCTCATTTCATTGAGATACACACATTGGCGGAATATCAGCCAAATGGCATTCACTGCTCGAAGGTAATCAGAGAAACTTTGGAACCTTTTGTGGATTTCCTCCATTCTGCTGAACACATCGAGAGGAGCACGTTTCCACTTTCTCATTCATTGAGATACACACATTGGCAGAATATCAGCCAAATGGCATTCACTGCTCCAAGGTATTCAGAGACACTTTGGGTCCGATCGTGGATTTCCCCCAACATGCTGAACTCACCGAGAATATGCACTTTCGCACTTTCTCATTTCGTTGAGATACACACATTGGCAGAATATCAGCCAAATGGCATTCACTGCTCGAAGGTACTCAGAGAATCCTTGCAACATTATGTGGATTTCTTCCAACTTGCTGAACTCATCGAGATATGCACTTTAGCACTTTCGCATTTCATTGAGATACACACATTGGCAGAATATCAGCCAAACGTCATTCACTGTTCCAAGGTATTAAGAGAAACATTGCGACCTTTTGTGGATTTCCTCCCACATGCTGAACTCATCGAGATATGCACTTTCTCATTTCATTGAGATACACACATTGGCAGAATATCAGCCAAATGGCATTCACTGCTCGAAGGTATTCAGAGAAACATTGCAACATAACGTGGATTTCTTCCAACTTGCTCAACTCATCGAGGTAAGCACTTTACCACTTTCTCATTTCATTCAGATACACACATTGGCAGAATATCAGCCAAATGGCATTCACGGCTCCAAGGTACACAGAGAAACTTTGGGACCTATTGTGGATTTCTTCCAACATGCTGACCACATCGAGATGAGAACGTTACCACTTTCTCATTTCATTGAGATACACACATTGGCGGAATATCAGCCAAATGGCATTCACTGCTCGAAGGTATTCAGAGAAACTTTGGAACCTTTTGTGAGTTTCCTCCATTGTGCTGAACTCATCGAGATGAGCACGTTTCCACTTTCTCATTTCATTGAGATACACACATTGGCAGAATATCAGCCAAATGGCATTCACTGCTGCAAGGTATTCAGAGCATCCTTGCTACATAATGTGGATTTCTTCCAACATGCTGTACTCATCGAGATAAGCATTTTCCCACTATCTCATTTCATTGAGATACACACTTTGGCAGAATATCAGCCAAACGGCATTCACTGCTCGAAGGTATTCAGAGAAACAATGGAACCTTTTTTAGGTTTCCTCCATTTTGCCGAACTCATCGAGATATGCACTTTACCACTTTCTCATTTCAATGAGATACACACATTGGTAGAATATCAGCCAAATGGCATTCACTGCTCGAAGGTTTTCAGAGAAACATTGCAACATAACGTGGATTTCTTCCAACTTGCTCAACTCATCGAGGTAAGCACTTTACCACTTTCTCATTTCATTCAGATACTCACATTGGCAGAATATCAGCCAAATGGCATTCACGGCTCCAAGGTACACAGAGAAACTTTGGGAGCAATTGTGGATTTCTTCCAACATGCTGACCTCATCGAGATGAGAACGTTACCACTTTCTCATTTCATTGAGATACACACATTGGCGGAATATCAGCCAAATGGCATTCACTGCTCGAAGGTATTCAGAGCATCCTTGCTACATAATGTGGATTTCTTCCAACATGCTGTACTCATCGAGATAAGCATTTTCCCACTATCTCATTTCATTGAGATACACACTTTGGCAGAATATCAGCCAAACGGCATTCACTGCTCGTTGGTATTCAGAGAAACAATGGAACCTTTTTTAGATTTCCTCCATTTTGCCGAACTCATCGACATATACACTTTACCACTTTCTCATTTCATTGAGATACACATATTGGTAGAATATCAGTCAAATGGCATTCACTGCTCGAAGGTATTCAGAGAAACATTGCAACATAATGTTGATTTCTTCCAACTTGCTGAATACTCCGAGATAAGCACTTTCCCACTTTCTCATTTCATTGAGATACACACATTGGCAGAACATCAGCCAAATGGCATTCACGGTTCCAAGGTATACAGAGAATCTTTGGGACCTCTTGTCGATTTCTTCCAACATGCTGAACTCATCGAGATATGCACTTTAGCACTTTCTCATTTCTTTGAAATACACACATTGGCAGAATATCAGCCAAATGGCATTCACTGCTCCAAAGTATTCAGAGAAACATTGCAACATAATGTGGATTTCTTCCAACTTTTTGAACTCATCGAGATAAGCACTTTACCACTTTCTCATTTCATTGAGATACACACATTGGCAGAATATCAGCCAAATGGAATTCACTGCTCGAAGGTATTCAGGGAAACTTTGGAACCTATTGTGGATTTCTTCCAACATGGTGAACTCATCGAGATAAGAACGTTACCACTTTCTCATTTCATTGAGATACACACATTGGCGGAATATCAGCCAAATGCCATTCACTGCTCGACGGTATTCAGAGAATCCTTGCAACATAATGTGGATTTCTTCCAACTTGCTGAACTCATCGAGATAAGCATTTTCCCACGATCTCATTTCATTGAGATACACACTTTGGCAGAATATCAGCCAAACGGCATTCACTGCTCGAAGGTATTCAGAGAAACAATGGAACATAACGTGGATTTCTTCCAACTTGCTCAACTCATCGAGGTAAGCACTTTACCACTTTCTCATTTCATTCAGATACACACATTGGCAGAATATCAGCCAAATGGCATTCACGGCTCCAAGGTACACAGAGAAACTTTGGGACCTATTGTGGATTTCTTCCAACATGCTGACCTCATCGAGATGAGAACGTTACCACTTTCTCATTTCATAGAGATACACACATTGGCGGAATATCAGCCAAATGGCATTCACTGCTCGAAGGTATTCAGAGAAACTTTGGAACCTTTTGTGGATTTCCTCCATTCTGCTGAACTCATCGAGATGAGCACGTTTCCACTTTCTCATTTCATTGAGATACACACATTGGCAGAATATCAGCGAAATGGCATTCACTGCTCCAAGGTATTCAGAGAAACTTTGGATCCTATCGTGGATTTCCCCCAACATGCTGAAATCATCGAGATATGCACTTTACCACTTTCTCATTTCATTGAGATACACACATTGGCAGAATATCAGCCAAATGGCATTCACTGCTCGAAGGTATTCAGAGAATCCTTGCAACATAATGTGGATTTCTTCCAACTTGCTGAACTAATCGAGATATGCACTTTAGCACTTTCTCATTTCATTGAGATACACACATTGGCAGAATATCAGCCAAATGGCATTCACTGTTCCAAGGTATTAAGAGAAACTTTGGGACCTAATGTGGATTTCCTCCAACATGCTGAACTCATCGAGATATGCACTTTCTCATTCCATTGAGATACACATATTGGCAGAATATCAGCCAAATGGCATTCACTGCTCGAAGGTATTCAGAGAAACATTGCAACATAATGTTGATTTCTTCCAACTTGCTGAATACACCGAGATAAGCACTTTCCCACTTTCTCATTTCATTGAGATACACACATTGGCAGAACATCAGCCAAATGGCATTCACGGTTCCAAGGTATACAGAGAATCTTTGGGAACTCTTGTCGATTTCTTCCAACATGCTGAACTCATCGAGATATGCACTTTAGAACTTTCTCATTTCTTTGAAATACACACATTGGCAGAATATCAGCCAAATGGCATTCACTGCTCCAAAGTATTCAGAGAAACATTGCAACATAATGTGGATTTCTTCCAACTTTTTGAACTCATCGAGATAAGAACTTTACCACGTTCTCATTTCATTGAGATACACACATTGGCAGAATATCAGCCAAATGGAATTCACTGCTCGAAGGTATTCAGGGAAACTTTGGAACCTATTGCGGATTTCTTCCAACATGGTGAACTCACCGAGATAAGAACGTTACCACTTTCTCATTTCATTGAGATACACACATTGGCGGAATATCAGCCAAATGCCATTCACTGCTCGACGGTATTCAGAGAATCCTTGCAACATAATGTGGATTTCTTCCAACTTGCTGAACTCATCGAGATAAGCATTTTCCCACTATCTCATTTCATTGAGATACACACTTTGGCAGAATATCAGCCAAACGGCATTCACTGCTCGAAGGTATTCAGAGAAACAATGGAACCTTTTTTAGATTTCCTCCTTTTTGCCGAACTCATCCAGATATGCACTTTACCACTTTCTCATTTCAATGAGATACACACATTGGTAGAATATCAGCCAAATGGCATTCACTGCTCGAAGGTATTCAGAGAAACATTGCAACATAACGTGGATTTCTTCCAACTTGCTCAACTCATCGAGGTAAGCGCTTTACCACTTTTTCATTTCATTCAGATACACACATTGGCAGAATATCAGCCAAATGGCATTCACGGCTCCAAGGTACACAGAGAAACTTTGGGACCTATTGTGGATTTCTTCCAACATGCTGACCTCATCGAGATGAGAACGTTACCACGTTCTCATTTCATTGAGATACACACATTGGCGGAATATCAGCCAAATGGCATTCACTGCTCGAAGGTAATCAGAGAAACTTTGGAACCATTTGTGGATTTCCTCCATTCTGCTGAACTCATCGAGATGAGCACGTTTCCACTTTCTCATTTCATTGAGATACACACATTGGCAGAATATCAGCCAAATGGCAGTCACTGCTCCAAGGTATTCAGAGAAACTTTGGGTCCTATCGTGGATTTCCCCCAACATGCCGAACCATCGAGTTATGCACTTTAGCGCTTTCTCATTTCATTGAGATACACACATTGGCAGAATATCAGCCAAATGGCATTCACTGCTCGAAGGTATTCAGAGAATCCTTGCAACATAATGTGGATTTCTTCCAACTTGCTGAACTCATCGAGATATGCACTTTAGCACTTTCTCATTTCATTGAGATACACACATTGGCAGAATATCAGCCAAATGGCATTCACTGTTCCAAGGTATTAAGAGAAACTTTGGGACCTATTGTGGATTTCCACCAACATGCTGAACTCATCGAGATATGCACTTTCTCATTTCATTGAGATACACACATTGGTAGAATATCAGCCAAATGGCATTCACTGCTCGAAGGTATTCAGAGCATCCTTGCTACATAATGTGGATTTCTTCCAACTTGCTGAACTCATCGAGATAAGCATTTTCCCACTATCTCATTTCATTGAGATACACACTTTGGCAGAATATCAGCCAAACGGCATTCACTGCTCGAAGGTATTCAGAGAAACAATGGAACCTTTTTTAGATTTCCTCCATTTTGCCGAACTCATCGAGATATGCACTTGACCACTTTCTCATTTCAATGAGATACACGCATTGGTAAAATATCACCCAAATGGCATTCACTGCTCGAAGGTATTCAGAGAAACATTGCAACATAACGTGGATTTCTTCCAACTTGCTCAACTCATCGAGGTAAGCACTTTACCACTTTCTCATTTCATTCAGATACACACATTGGCAGAATATCAGCCAAATGGCATTCACGGCTCCAAGGTACACAGAGAAACTTTGGGACCTATTGTGGATTTCTTCCAACATGCTTACCTCATCGAGATGAGAACGTTACCACTTTCTCATTTCATTGAGATACACACATTGGCGGAATATCAGCCAAATGGCATTGACTGCTCGAAGGTATTCAGAGCATCCTTGCTACATAATGTGGATTTCTTCCAACATGCTGTACTCATCGAGATAAGCATTTTCCCACTATCTCATTTCATTGAGATACACACTTTGGCAGAATATCAGCCAAGCGGCATTCACTGCTCGTTGGTATTCAGAGAAACAATGGAACCTTTTTTAGATTTCCTCCATTTTGCCGAACTCATCGACATATACACTTTACCACTTTCTCATTTCATTGAGATACACATATTGGTAGAATATCAGTCAAATGGTATTCACTGATCGAAGGTATTCAGAGAAACATTGCAACATAATGTTGATTTCTTCCAACTTGCTGAATACTCCGAGATAAGCACTTTCCCACTTTCTCATTTCATTGAGATGCACACATTGGCAGAACATCAGCCAAATGGCATTCACGGTTCCAAGGTATACAGAGAATCTTTGGGACCTCTTGTCGATTTCTTCCAACATGCTGAACTCATCGAGATATGCACTTTAGCACTTTCTCATTTCTTTGAAATACACACATTGGCAGAATATCAGCCAAATGGCATTCACTGCTCCAAAGTATTCAGAGAAACATTGCAACATAATGTGGATTTCTTCCAACTTTTTGAACTCATCGAGATAAGCACTTTACCACTTTCTCATTTCATTGAGATACACACATTGGCAGAATATCAGCCAAATGGAATTCACTGCTCGAAGGTATTCAGGGAAACTTTGGAACCTATTGTGGATTTCTTCCAACATGGTGAACTCATCGAGATAAGAACGTTACCACTTTCTCATTTCATTGAGATACACACATTGGCGGAATATCAGCCAAATGCCATTCACTGCTCGACGGTATTCAGAGAATCCTTGCAACATAATGTGGATTTCTTCCAACTTGCTGAACTCATCGAGATAAGCATTTTCCCACGATCTCATTTCATTGAGATACACACTTTGGCAGAATATCAGTCAAACGGCATTCACTGCTCGAAGGTATTCAGAGAAACAATGGAACCTTTTTTAGATTTCCTCCATTTTGCCGAACTCATCGAGATATGCACTTTACCACTTTCTCATTTCAATGAGATACACACATTGGTAGAATATCAGCCAAATGGCATTCACTGCTCGAAGGTATTCAGAGAAACATTGCAACATAACGTGGATTTCTTCCAACTTGCTCAACTCATCGAGGTAAGCACTTTACCACTTTCTCATTTCATTCAGATACACACATTGGCAGAATATCAGCCAAATGGCATTCACGGCTCCAAGGTACACAGAGAAACTTTGGGACCTATTGTGGATTTCTTTCAACATGCTGACCTCATCGAGATGAGAACGTTACCACTTTCTCATTTCATTGAGATACACACATTGGCGGAATATCAGCCAAATGGCATTCACTGCTCGAAGGTAATCAGAGAAACTTTGGAACCTTTTGTGGATTTCCTCCATTCTGCTGAACACATCGAGAGGAGCACGTTTCCACTTTCTCATTCATTGAGATACACACATTGGCAGAATATCAGCCAAATGGCATTCACTGCTCCAAGGTATTCAGAGAAACTTTGGGTCCGATCGTGGATTTCCCCCAACATGCTGAACTCACCGAGAATATGCACTTTCGCACTTTCTCATTTCGTTGAGATACACACATTGGCAGAATATCAGCCAAATGGCATTCACTGCTCGAAGGTACTCAGAGAATCCTTGCAACATAATGTGGATTTCTTCCAACTTGCTGAACTCATCGAGATATGCACTTTAGCACTTTCGCATTTCATTGAGATACACACATTGGCAGAATATCAGCCAAACGTCATTCACTGTTCCAAGGTATTAAGAGAAACATTGCGACCTTTTGTGGATTTCCTCCCACATGCTGAACTCATCGAGATATGCACTTTCTCATTTCATTGAGATACACACATTGGCAGAATATCAGCCAAATGGCATTCACTGCTCGAAGGTATTCAGAGAAACATTGCAACATAACGTGGATTTCTTCCAACTTGCTCAACTCATCGAGGTAAGCACTTTACCACTTTCTCATTTCATTCAGATACACACATTGGCAGAATATCAGCCAAATGGCATTCACGGCTCCAAGGTACACAGAGAAACTTTGGGACCTATTGTGGATTTCTTCCAACATGCTGACCACATCGAGATGAGAACGTTACCACTTTCTCATTTCATTGAGATACACACATTGGCAGAATATCAGCCAAACGGCATTCACTGCTCGAAGGTATTCAGAGAAACAATGGAACCTTTTTTAGGTTTCCTCCATTTTGCCGAACTCATCGACATATGCACTTTACCACTTTCTCATTTCAATGAGATACACACATTGGTAGAATATCAGCCAAATGGCATTCACTGCTCGAAGGTTTTCAGAGAAACATTGCAACATAACGTGGATTTCTTCCAACTTGCTCAACTCATCGAGGTAAGCACTTTACCACTTTCTCATTTCATTCAGATACTCACATTGGCAGAATATCAGCCAAATGGCATTCACGGCTCCAAGGTACACAGAGAAACTTTGGGAGCAATTGTGGATTTCTTCCAACATGCTGACCTCATCGAGATGAGAACGTTACCACTTTCTCATTTCATTGAGATACACACATTGGCGGAATATCAGCCAAATGGCATTCACTGCTCGAAGGTATTCAGAGCATCCTTGCTACATAATGTGGATTTCTTCCAACATGCTGTACTCATCGAGATAAGCATTTTCCCACTATCTCATTTCATTGAGATACACACTTTGGCAGAATATCAGCCAAACGGCATTCACTGCTCGTTGGTATTCAGAGAAACAATGGAACCTTTTTTCGATTTCCTCCATTTTTCCGAACTCATCGACATATACACTTTACCACTTTCTCATTTCATTGAGATACACATATTGGTAGAATATCAGTCAAATGGCATTCACTGCTCGAAGGTATTCAGAGAAACATTGCAACATAATGTTGATTTCTTCCAACTTGCTGAATACTCCGAGATAAGCACTTTCCCACTTTCTCATTTCATTGAGATACACACATTGGCAGAACATCAGCCAAATGGCATTCACGGTTCCAATGTATACAGAGAATCTTTGGGACCTCTTGTCGATTTCTTCCAACATGCTGAACTCATCGAGATATGCACTTTACCACTTTCTCATTTCATTGAGATACACATATTGGTAGAATATCTGTCAAATGGTATTCACTGCTCGAAGGTATTCAGAGAAACATTGCAACATAATGTTGATTTCATCCAACTTGCTGAATACACCGAGATAAGCACTTTCCCACTTTCTCATTTCATTGAGATACACACATTGGCAGAACATCAGCCAAATGGCATTCACGGTTCCAAGGTATACAGAGAATCTTTGGGACCTCTTGTCGATTTCTTCCAACATGCTGAACTCATCGAGATATGCACTTTAGCACTTTCTCATTTCTTTGAAATACACACATTGGCAGAATATCAGCCAAATGGCATTCACTGCTCCAAAGTATTCAGAGAAACATTGCAACATAATGTGGATTTCTTCCAACTTTTTGAACTCATCGAGATAAGCACTTTACCACTTTCTCATTTCATTGAGATACACACATTGGCAGAATATCAGCCAAATGGAATTCACTGCTCGAAGGTATTCAGGGTAACTTTGGAACCTATTGTGGATTTCTTCCAACATGGTGAACTCATCGAGATAAGAACGTTACCACTTTCTCATTTCATTGAGATACACACATTGGCGGAATATCAGCCAAATGCCATTCACTGCTCGACGGTATTCAGAGAATCCTTGCAACATAATGTGGATTTCTTCCAACTTGCTGAACTCATCGAGATAAGCATTTTCCCACGATCTCATTTCATTGAGATACACACTTTGGCAGAATATCAGCCAAACGGCATTCACTGCTCGAAGGTATTCAGAGAAACAATGGAACATAACGTGGATTTCTTCCAACTTGCTCAACTCATCGAGGTAAGCACTTTACCACTTTCTCATTTCATTCAGATACACACATTGGCAGAATATCAGCCAAATGGCATTCACGGCTCCAAGGTACACAGAGAAACTTTGGGACCTATTGTGGATTTCTTCCAACATGCTGACCTCATCGAGATGAGAACGTTACCACTTTCTCATTTCATAGAGATACACACATTGGCGGAATATCAGCCAAATGGCATTCACTGCTCGAAGGTATTCAGAGAAACTTTGGAACCTTTTGTGGATTTCCTCCATTCTGCTGAACTCATCGAGATGAGCACGTTTCCACTTTCTCATTTCATTGAGATACACACATTGGCAGAATATCAGCGAAATGGCATTCACTGCTCCAAGGTATTCAGAGAAACTTTGGATCCTATCGTGGATTTCCCCCAACATGCTGAAATCATCGAGATATGCACTTTACCACTTTCTCATTTCATTGAGATACACACATTGGCAGAATATCAGCCAAATGGCATTCACTGCTCGAAGGTATTCAGAGAATCCTTGCAACATAATGTGGATTTCTTCCAACTTGCTGAACTAATCGAGATATGCACTTTAGCACTTTCTCATTTCATTGAGATACACACATTGGCAGAATATCAGCCAAATGGCATTCACTGTTCCAAGGTATTAAGAGAAACTTTGGGACCTAATGTGGATTTCCTCCAACATGCTGAACTCATCGAGATATGCACTTTCTCATTCCATTGAGATACACATATTGGCAGAATATCAGCCAAATGGCATTCACTGCTCGAAGGTATTCAGAGAAACATTGCAACATAATGTTGATTTCTTCCAACTTGCTGAATACACCGAGATAAGCACTTTCCCACTTTCTCATTTCATTGAGATACACACATTGGCAGAACATCAGCCAAATGGCATTCACGGTTCCAAGGTATACAGAGAATCTTTGGGACCTCTTGTCGATTTCTTCCAACATGCTGAACTCATCGAGATATGCACTTTAGAACTTTCTCATTTCTTTGAAATACACACATTGGCAGAATATCAGCCAAATGGCATTCACTGCTCCAAAGTATTCAGAGAAACATTGCAACATAATGTGGATTTCTTCCAACTTTTTGAACTCATCGAGGTAAGCACTTTACCACTTTCTCATTTCATTCAGATACACACATTGGCAGAATATCAGCCAAATGGCATTCACGGCTCCAAGGTACACAGAGAAACTTTGGGACCTATTGTGGATTTCTTCCAACATGCTGACCTCATCGAGATGAGAACGTTACCACTTTCTCATTTCATTGAGATACACACATTGGCGGAACATCAGCCAAATGGCATTCACTGCTCGACGGTATTCAGAGAATCCTTGCAACATAATGTGGATTTCTTCCAACATGCTGTACTCATCGAGATAAGCATTTTCCCACTATCTCATTTCATTGAGATGCACACTTTGGCAGAATATCAGCCAAACGGCATTCACTGCTCGTTGGTATTCAGAGAAACAATGGAACCTTTTTTAGATTTCCTCCATTTTGCCGAACTCATCGAGATATGCACTTTACCACTTTCTCATTTCAATGAGATACACACATTGGTAGAATATCAGCCAAATGGCATTCACTGCTCGAAGGTATTCAGAGAAACATTGCAACATAACGTGGATTTCTTCCAACTTGCTCAACTCATCGAGGTAAGCACTTTACCACTTTCTCATTTCATTCAGATACACACATTGGCAGAATATCAGCCAAATGGCATTCACGGCTCCAAGGTACACAGAGAAACTTTGGGACCTATTGTGGATTTCTTCCAACATGCTGACCTCATCGAGATGAGAACGTTACCACTTTCTCATTTCATAGAGATACACACATTGGCGGAATATCAGCCAAATGGCATTCACTGCTCGAAGGTATTCAGAGAAACTTTGGAACCTTTTGTGGATTTCCTCCATTCTGCTGAACTCATCGAGATGAGCACGTTTCCACTTTCTCATTTCATAGAGATACACACATTGGTAGAATATCAGTCAAATGGCATTCACTGCTCGAAGGTATTCAGAGAAACATTGCAACATAATGTTGATTTCTTCCAACTTGCTGAATACTCCGAGATAAGCACTTTCCCACTTTCTCATTTCATTGAGATACACACATTGGCAGAACATCAGCCAAATGGCATTCACGGTTCCAAGGTATACAGAGAATCTTTGGGACCTCTTGTCGATTTCTTCCAACATGCTGAACTCATCGAGATATGCACTTTAGCACTTTCTCATTTCTTTGAAATACACACATTGGCAGAATATCAGCCAAATGGCATTCACTGCTCCAAAGTATTCAGAGAAACATTGCAACATAATGTGGATTTCTTCCAACTTTTTGAACTCATCGAGATAAGCACTTTACCACTTTCTCATTTCATTGAGATGCACACATTGGCAGAACATCAGCCAAATGGCATTCACGGTTCCATGGTATACAGAGAATCTTTGGGACCTCTTGTCGATTTCTTCCAACATGCTGAACTCATCGAGATATGCACTTTAGCACTTTCTCATTTCTTTGAAATACACACATTGGCAGAATATCAGCCAAATGGCATTCACTGCTCCAAAGTATTCAGAGAAACATTGCAACATAATGTGGATTTCTTCCAACTTTTTGAACTCATCGAGATAAGCACTTTACCACTTTCTCATTTCATTGAGATACACACATTGGCAGAATATCAGCCAAATGGAATTCACTGCTCGAAGGTATTCAGGGAAACTTTGGAACCTATTGTGGATTTCTTCCAACATGGTGAACTCATCGAGATAAGAACGTTACCACTTTCTCATTTCATTGAGATACACACATTGGCGGAATATCAGCCAAATGCCATTCACTGCTCGACGGTATTCAGAGAATCCTTGCAACATAATGTGGATTTCTTCCAACTTGCTGAACTCATCGAGATAAGCATTTTCCCACGATCTCATTTCATTGAGATACACACTTTGGCAGAATATCAGCCAAACGGCATTCACTGCTCGAAGGTATTCAGAGAAACAATGGAACCTTTTTTAGATTTCCTCCATTTTGCCGAACTCATCGAGATATGCACTTTACCACTTTCTCATTTCAATGAGATACACACATTGGTAGAATATCAGCCAAATGGCATTCACTGCTCGAAGGTATTCAGAGAAACATTGCAACATAACGTGGATTTCTTCCAACTTGCTCAACTCATCGAGGTAAGCACTTTACCACTTTCTCATTTCATTCAGATACACACATTGGCAGAATATCAGCCAAATGGCATTCACGGCTCCAAGGTACACAGAGAAACTTTGGGACCTATTGTGGATTTCTTCCAACATGCTGACCTCATCGAGATGAGAACGTTACCACTTTCTCATTTCATAGAGATACACACATTGGCGGAATATCAGCCAAATGGCATTCACTGCTCGAAGGTATTCAGAGAAACTTTGGAACCTTTTGTGGATTTCCTCCATTCTGCTGAACTCATCGAGATGAGCACGTTTCCACTTTCTCATTTCATTGAGATACACACATTGGCAGAATATCAGCGAAATGGCATTCACTGCTCCAAGGTATTCAGAGAAACTTTGGATCCTATCGTGGATTTCCCCCAACATGCTGAAATCATCGAGATATCCACTTTACCACTTTCTCATTTCATTGAGATACACACATTGGCGGAATATCAGCCAAATGGCATTGACTGCTCGAAGGTATTCAGAGCATCCTTGCTACATAATGTGGATTTCTTCCAACATGCTGTACTCATCGAGATAAGCATTTTCCCACTATCTCATTTCATTGAGATACACACTTTGGCAGAATATCAGCCAAACGGCATTCACTGCTCGTTGGTATTCAGAGAAACAATGGAACCTTTTTTAGATTTCCTCCATTTTGCCGAACTCATCGACATATACACTTTACCACTTTCTCATTTCATTGAGATACACATATTGGTAGAATATCAGTCAAATGGTATTCACTGATCGAAGGTATTCAGAGAAACATTGCAACATAATGTTGATTTCTTCCAACTTGCTGAATACTCCGAGATAAGCACTTTCCCACTTTCTCATTTCATTGAGATACACACATTGGCAGAACATCAGCCAAATGGCATTCAGGGTTCCAAGGTATACAGAGAATCTTTGGGACCTCTTGTCGATTTCTTCCAACATGCTGAACTCATCGAGATATGCACTTTAGCACTTTCTCATTTCTTTGAAATACACACATTGGCAGAATATCAGCCAAATGGCATTCACTGCTCCAAAGTATTCAGAGAAACATTGCAACATAATGTGGATTTCTTCCAACTTTTTGAACTCATCGAGATAAGCACTTTACCACTTTCTCATTTCATTGAGATACACACATTGGCAGAATATCAGCCAAATGGAATTCACTGCTCGAAGGTATTCAGGGAAACTTTGGAACCTATTGTGGATTTCTTCCAACATGGTGAACTCATCGAGATAAGAACGTTACCACTTTCTCATTTCATTGAGATACACACATTGGCGGAATATCAGCCAAATGCCATTCACTGCTCGACGGTATTCAGAGAATCCTTGCAACATAATGTGGATTTCTTCCAACTTGCTGACCTCATCGAGATAAGCATTTTCCCACGATCTCATTTCATTGAGATACACACTTTGGCAGAATATCAGCCAAACGGCATTCACTGCTCGAAGGTATTCAGAGAAACAATGGAACCTTTTTTAGATTTCCTCCATTTTGCCGAACTCATCGAGATATGCACTTTACCACTTTCTCATTTCAATGAGATACACACATTGGTAGAATATCAGCCAAATGGCATTCACTGCTCGAAGGTATTCAGAGAAACATTGCAACATAACGTGGATTTCTTCCAACTTGCTCAACTCATCGACGTAAGCACTTTACCACTTTCTCATTTCATTCAGATACACACATTGGCAGAATATCAGCCAAATGGCATTCACGGCTCCAAGGTACACAGAGAAACTTTGGGACCTATTGTGGATTTCTTTCAACATGCTGACCTCATCGAGATGAGAACGTTACCACTTTCTCATTTCATTGAGATACACACATTGGCGGAATATCAGCCAAATGGCATTCACTGCTCGAAGGTAATCAGAGAAACTTTGGAACCTTTTGTGGATTTCCTCCATTCTGCTGAACACATCGAGAGGAGCACGTTTCCACTTTCTCATTCATTGAGATACACACATTGGCAGAATATCAGCCAAATGGCATTCACTGCTCCAAGGTATTCAGAGAAACTTTGGGTCCGATCGTGGATTTCCCCCAACATGCTGAACTCACCGAGAATATGCACTTTCGCACTTTCTCATTTCGTTGAGATACACACATTGGCAGAATATCAGCCAAATGGCATTCACTGCTCGAAGGTACTCAGAGAATCCTTGCAACATAATGTGGATTTCTTCCAACTTGCTGAACTCATCGAGATATGCACTTTAGCACTTTCGCATTTCATTGAGATACACACATTGGCAGAATATCAGCCAAACGTCATTCACTGTTCCAAGGTATTAAGAGAAACATTGCGACCTTTTGTGGATTTCCTCCCACATGCTGAACTCATCGAGATATGCACTTTCTCATTTCATTGAGATACACACATTGGCAGAATATCAGCCAAATGGCATTCACTGCTCGAAGGTATTCAGAGAAACATTGCAACATAACGTGGATTTCTTCCAACTTGCTCAACTCATCGAGGTAAGCACTTTACCACTTTCTCATTTCATTCAGATACACACATTGGCAGAATATCAGCCAAATGGCATTCACGGCTCCAAGGTACACAGAGAAACTTTGGGACCTATTGTGGATTTCTTCCAACATGCTGACCACATCGAGATGAGAACGTTACCACTTTCTCATTTCATTGAGATACACACATTGGCGGAATATCAGCCAAATGGCATTCACTGCTCGAAGGTATTCAGAGAAACTTTGGAACCTTTTGTGAGTTTCCTCCATTGTGCTGAACTCATCGAGATGAGCACGTTTCCACTTTCTCATTTCATTGAGATACACACATTGGCAGAATATCAGCCAAATGGCATTCACTGCTGCAAGGTATTCAGAGCATCCTTGCTACATAATGTGGATTTCTTCCAACATGCTGTACTCATCGAGATAAGCATTTTCCCACTATCTCATTTCATTGAGATACACACTTTGGCAGAATATCAGCCAAACGGCATTCACTGCTCGAAGGTATTCAGAGAAACAATGGAACCTTTTTTAGGTTTCCTCCATTTTGCCGAACTCATCGAGATATGCACTTTACCACTTTCTCATTTCAATGAGATACACACATTGGTAGAATATCAGCCAAATGGCATTCACTGCTCGAAGGTTTTCAGAGAAACATTGCAACATAACGTGGATTTCTTCCAACTTGCTCAACTCATCGAGGTAAGCACTTTACCACTTTCTCATTTCATTCAGATACTCACATTGGCAGAATATCAGCCAAATGGCATTCACGGCTCCAAGGTACACAGAGAAACTTTGGGAGCAATTGTGGATTTCTTCCAACATGCTGACCTCATCGAGATGAGAACGTTACCACTTTCTCATTTCATTGAGATACACACATTGGCGGAATATCAGCCAAATGGCATTCACTGCTCGAAGGTATTCAGAGCATCCTTGCTACATAATGTGGATTTCTTCCAACATGCTGTACTCATCGAGATAAGCATTTTCCCACTATCTCATTTCATTGAGATACACACTTTGGCAGAATATCAGCCAAACGGCATTCACTGCTCGTTGGTATTCAGAGAAACAATGGAACCTTTTTTAGATTTCCTCCATTTTGCCGAACTCATCGACATATACACTTTACCACTTTCTCATTTCATTGAGATACACATATTGGTAGAATATCAGTCAAATGGCATTCACTGCTCGAAGGTATTCAGAGAAACATTGCAACATAATGTTGATTTCTTCCAACTTGCTGAATACTCCGAGATAAGCACTTTCCCACTTTCTCATTTCATTGAGATACACACATTGGCAGAACATCAGCCAAATGGCATTCACGGTTCCAAGGTATACAGAGAATCTTTGGGACCTCTTGTCGATTTCTTCCAACATGCTGAACTCATCGAGATATGCACTTTAGCACTTTCTCATTTCTTTGAAATACACACATTGGCAGAATATCAGCCAAATGGCATTCACTGCTCCAAAGTATTCAGAGAAACATTGCAACATAATGTGGATTTCTTCCAACTTTTTGAACTCATCGAGATAAGCACTTTACCACTTTCTCATTTCATTGAGATACACACATTGGCAGAATATCAGCCAAATGGAATTCACTGCTCGAAGGTATTCAGGGTAACTTTGGAACCTATTGTGGATTTCTTCCAACATGGTGAACTCATCGAGATAAGAACGTTACCACTTTCTCATTTCATTGAGATACACACATTGGCGGAATATCAGCCAAATGCCATTCACTGCTCGACGGTATTCAGAGAATCCTTGCAACATAATGTGGATTTCTTCCAACTTGCTGAACTCATCGAGATAAGCATTTTCCCACGATCTCATTTCATTGAGATACACACTTTGGCAGAATATCAGCCAAACGGCATTCACTGCTCGAAGGTATTCAGAGAAACAATGGAACATAACGTGGATTTCTTCCAACTTGCTCAACTCATCGAGGTAAGCACTTTACCACTTTCTCATTTCATTCAGATACACACATTGGCAGAATATCAGCCAAATGGCATTCACGGCTCCAAGGTACACAGAGAAACTTTGGGACCTATTGTGGATTTCTTCCAACATGCTGACCTCATCGAGATGAGAACGTTACCACTTTCTCATTTCATAGAGATACACACATTGGCGGAATATCAGCCAAATGGCATTCACTGCTCGAAGGTATTCAGAGAAACTTTGGAACCTTTTGTGGATTTCCTCCATTCTGCTGAACTCATCGAGATGAGCACGTTTCCACTTTCTCATTTCATTGAGATACACACATTGGCAGAATATCAGCGAAATGGCATTCACTGCTCCAAGGTATTCAGAGAAACTTTGGATCCTATCGTGGATTTCCCCCAACATGCTGAAATCATCGAGATATGCACTTTACCACTTTCTCATTTCATTGAGATACACACATTGGCAGAATATCAGCCAAATGGCATTCACTGCTCGAAGGTATTCAGAGAATCCTTGCAACATAATGTGGATTTCTTCCAACTTGCTGAACTAATCGAGATATGCACTTTAGCACTTTCTCATTTCATTGAGATACACACATTGGCAGAATATCAGCCAAATGGCATTCACTGTTCCAAGGTATTAAGAGAAACTTTGGGACCTAATGTGGATTTCCTCCAACATGCTGAACTCATCGAGATATGCACTTTCTCATTCCATTGAGATACACATATTGGCAGAATATCAGCCAAATGGCATTCACTGCTCGAAGGTATTCAGAGAAACATTGCAACATAATGTTGATTTCTTCCAACTTGCTGAATACACCGAGATAAGCACTTTCCCACTTTCTCATTTCATTGAGATACACACATTGGCAGAACATCAGCCAAATGGCATTCACGGTTCCAAGGTATACAGAGAATCTTTGGGACCTCTTGTCGATTTCTTCCAACATGCTGAACTCATCGAGATATGCACTTTAGAACTTTCTCATTTCTTTGAAATACACACATTGGCAGAATATCAGCCAAATGGCATTCACTGCTCCAAAGTATTCAGAGAAACATTGCAACATAATGTGGATTTCTTCCAACTTTTTGAACTCATCGAGGTAAGCACTTTACCACTTTCTCATTTCATTCAGATACACACATTGGCAGAATATCAGCCAAATGGCATTCACGGCTCCAAGGTACACAGAGAAACTTTGGGACCTATTGTGGATTTCTTCCAACATGCTGACCTCATCGAGATGAGAACGTTACCACTTTCTCATTTCATTGAGATATACACATTGGCGGAACATCAGCCAAATGGCATTCACTGCTCGACGGTATTCAGAGAATCCTTGCAACATAATGTGGATTTCTTCCAACATGCTGTACTCATCGAGATAAGCATTTTCCCACTATCTCATTTCATTGAGATGCACACTTTGGCAGAATATCAGCCAAACGGCATTCACTGCTCGTTGGTATTCAGAGAAACAATGGAACCTTTTTTAGATTTCCTCCATTTTGCCGAACTCATCGAGATATGCACTTTACCACTTTCTCATTTCAATGAGATACACACATTGGTAGAATATCAGCCAAATGGCATTCACTGCTCGAAGGTATTCAGAGAAACATTGCAACATAACGTGGATTTCTTCCAACTTGCTCAACTCATCGAGGTAAGCACTTTACCACTTTCTCATTTCATTCAGATACACACATTGGCAGAATATCAGCCAAATGGCATTCACGGCTCCAAGGTACACAGAGAAACTTTGGGACCTATTGTGGATTTCTTCCAACATGCTGACCTCATCGAGATGAGAACGTTACCACTTTCTCATTTCATAGAGATACACACATTGGCGGAATATCAGCCAAATGGCATTCACTGCTCGAAGGTATTCAGAGAAACTTTGGAACCTTTTGTGGATTTCCTCCATTCTGCTGAACTCATCGAGATGAGCACGTTTCCACTTTCTCATTTCATAGAGATACACACATTGGTAGAATATCAGTCAAATGGCATTCACTGCTCGAAGGTATTCAGAGAAACATTGCAACATAATGTTGATTTCTTCCAACTTGCTGAATACTCCGAGATAAGCACTTTCCCACTTTCTCATTTCATTGAGATACACACATTGGCAGAACATCAGCCAAATGGCATTCACGGTTCCAAGGTATACAGAGAATCTTTGGGACCTCTTGTCGATTTCTTCCAACATGCTGAACTCATCGAGATATGCACTTTAGCACTTTCTCATTTCTTTGAAATACACACATTGGCAGAATATCAGCCAAATGGCATTCACTGCTCCAAAGTATTAAGTGAAACATTGCAACATAATGTGGATTTCTTCCAACTTTTTGAACTCATCGAGATAAGCACTTTACCACTTTCTCATTTCATTGAGATGCACACATTGGCAGAACATCAGCCAAATGGCATTCACGGTTCCAAGGTATACAGAGAATCTTTGGGACCTCTTGTCGATTTCTTCCAACATGCTGAACTCATCGAGATATGCACTTTAGCACTTTCTCATTTCTTTGAAATACACACATTGGCAGAATATCAGCCAAATGGCATTCACTGCTCCAAAGTATTCAGAGAAACATTGCAACATAATGTGGATTTCTTCCAACTTTTTGAACTCATCGAGATAAGCACTTTACCACTTTCTCATTTCATTGAGATACACACATTGGCAGAATATCAGCCAAATGGAATTCACTGCTCGAAGGTATTCAGGGAAACTTTGGAACCTATTGTGGATTTCTTCCAACATGGTGAACTCATCGAGATAAGAACGTTACCACTTTCTCATTTCATTGAGATACACACATTGGCGGAATATCAGCCAAATGCCATTCACTGCTCGACGGTATTCAGAGAATCCTTGCAACATAATGTGGATTTCTTCCAACTTGCTGAACTCATCGAGATAAGCATTTTCCCACGATCTCATTTCATTGAGATACACACTTTGGCAGAATATCAGCCAAACGGCATTCACTGCTCGAAGGTATTCAGAGAAACAATGGAACCTTTTTTAGATTTCCTCCATTTTGCCGAACTCATCGAGATATGCACTTTACCACTTTCTCATTTCAATGAGATACACACATTGGTAGAATATCAGCCAAATGGCATTCACTGCTCGAAGGTATTCAGAGAAACATTGCAACATAACGTGGATTTCTTCCAACTTGCTCAACTCATCGAGGTAAGCACTTTACCACTTTCTCATTTCATTCAGATACACACATTGGCAGAATATCAGCCAAATGGCATTCACGGCTCCAAGGTACACAGAGAAACTTTGGGACCTATTGTGGATTTCTTCCAACATGCTGACCTCATCGAGATGAGAACGTTACCACTTTCTCATTTCATAGAGATACACACATTGGCGGAATATCAGCCAAATGGCATTCACTGCTCGAAGGTATTCAGAGAAACTTTGGAACCTTTTGTGGATTTCCTCCATTCTGCTGAACTCATCGAGATGAGCACGTTTCCACTTTCTCATTTCATTGAGATACACACATTGGCAGAATATCAGCGAAATGGCATTCACTGCTCCAAGGTATTCAGAGAAACTTTGGATCCTATCGTGGATTTCCCCCAACATGCTGAAATCATCGAGATATGCACTTTACCACTTTCTCATTTCATTGAGATACACACATTGGCAGAATATCAGCCAAATGGCATTCACTGCTCGAAGGTATTCAGAGAATCCTTGCAACATAATGTGGATTTCTTCCAACTTGCTGAACTAATCGAGATATGCACTTTAGCACTTTCTCATTTCATTGAGATACACACATTGGCAGAATATCAGCCAAATGGCATTCACTGTTCCAAGGTATTAAGAGAAACTTTGGGACCTAATGTGGATTTCCTCCAACATGCTGAACTCATCGAGATATGCACTTTCTCATTCCATTGAGATACACATATTGGCAGAATATCAGCCAAATGGCATTCACTGCTCGAAGGTATTCAGAGAAACATTGCAACATAATGTTGATTTCTTCCAACTTGCTGAATACACCGAGATAAGCACTTTCCCACTTTCTCATTTCATTGAGATACACACATTGGCAGAACATCAGCCAAATGGCATTCACGGTTCCAAGGTATACAGAGAATCTTTGGGACCTCTTGTCGATTTCTTCCAACATGCTGAACTCATCGAGATATGCACTTTAGAACTTTCTCATTTCTTTGAAATACACACATTGGCAGAATATCAGCCAAATGGCATTCACTGCTCCAAAGTATTCAGAGAAACATTGCAACATAATGTGGATTTCTTCCAACTTTTTGAACTCATCGAGGTAAGCACTTTACCACTTTCTCATTTCATTCAGATACACACATTGGCAGAATATCAGCCAAATGGCATTCACGGCTCCAAGGTACACAGAGAAACTTTGGGACCTATTGTGGATTTCTTCCAACATGCTGACCTCATCGAGATGAGAACGTTACCACTTTCTCATTTCATTGAGATACACACATTGGCGGAATATCAGCCAAATGGCATTCACTGCTCGACGGTATTCAGAGAATCCTTGCAACATAATGTGGATTTCTTCCAACATGCTGTACTCATCGAGATAAGCATTTTCCCACTATCTCATTTCATTGAGATGCACACTTTGGCAGAATATCAGCCAAACGGCATTCACTGCTCGTTGGTATTCAGAGAAACAATGGAACCTTTTTTAGATTTCCTCCATTTTGCCGAACTCATCGAGATATGCACTTTACCACTTTCTCATTTCAATGAGATACACACATTGGTAGAATATCAGCCAAATGGCGTTCACTGCTCGAAGGTATTCAGAGAAACATTGCAACATAACGTGGATTTCTTCCAACTTGCTCAACTCATCGAGGTAAGCACTTTACCACTTTCTCATTTCATTCAGATACACACATTGGCAGAATATCAGCCAAATGGCATTCACGGCTCCAAGGTACACAGAGAAACTTTGGGACCTATTGTGGATTTCTTCCAACATGCTGACCTCATCGAGATGAGAACGTTACCACTTTCTCATTTCATTGAGACACACACATTGGCGGAATATCAGCCAAATGGCATTCACTGCTCGAAGGTAATCAGAGAAACTTTGGAACCTTTTGTGGATTTCCTCCATTCTGCTGAACACATCGAGAGGAGCACGTTTCCACTTTCTCATTCATTGAGATACACACATTGGCAGAATATCAGCCAAATGGCATTCACTGCTCCAAGGTATTCAGAGAAACTTTGGGTCCGATCGTGGATGTCCCCCAACATGCTGAACTCACCGAGAATATGCACTTTCGCACTTTCTCATTTCGTTGAGATACACACATTGGCAGAATATCAGCCAAATGGCATTCACTGCACGAAGGTACTCAGAGAATCCTTGCAACATAATGTGGATTTCTTCCAACTTGCTGAACTAATCGAGATATGCACTTTAGCACTTTCTCATTTCATTGAGATACACACATTGGCAGAATATCAGCCAAACGTCATTCACTGTTCCAAGGTATTAAGAGAAACATTGGGACCTTTTGTGGATTTCCTCCAACATGCTGAACTCATCGAGATATGCACTTTCTCATTTCATTGAGATACACACATTGGCAGAATATCAGCCAAATGGCATTCACTGCTCGAAGGTATTCAGAGAAACATTGCAACATAACGTGGATTTCTTCCAACTTGCTCAACTCATCGAGGTAAGCACTTTACCACTTTCTCATTTCATTCAGATACACACATTGGCAGAATATCAGCCAAATGGCATTCACGGCTCCAAGGTACACAGAGAAACTTTGGGACCTATTGTGGATTTCTTCCAACATGCTGACCACATCGAGATGAGAACGTTACCACTTTCTCATTTCATTGAGATACACACATTGGCGGAATATCAGCCAAATGGCATTCACTGCTCGAAGGTATTCAGAGAAACTTTGGAACCTTTTGTGAGTTTCCTCCATTGTGCTGAACTCATCGAGATGAGCACGTTTCCACTTTCTCATTTCATTGAGATACACACATTGGCAGAATATCAGCCAAATGGCATTCACTGCTGCAAGGTATTCAGAGCATCCTTGCTACATAATGTGGATTTCTTCCAACATGCTGTACTCATCGAGATAAGCATTTTCCCACTATCTCATTTCATTGAGATACACACTTTGGCAGAATATCAGCCAAACGGCATTCACTGCTCGAAGGTATTCAGAGAAACAATGGAACCTTTTTTAGGTTTCCTCCATTTTGCCGAACTCATCGACATATGCACTTTACCACTTTCTCATTTCAATGAGATACACACATTGGTAGAATATCAGCCAAATGGCATTCACTGCTCGAAGGTTTTCAGAGAAACATTGCAACATAACGTGGATTTCTTCCAACTTGCTCAACTCATCGAGGTAAGCACTTTACCACTTTCTCATTTCATTCAGATACTCACATTGGCAGAATATCAGCCAAATGGCATTCACGGCTCCAAGGTACACAGAGAAACTTTGGGAGCAATTGTGGATTTCTTCCAACATGCTGACCTCATCGAGATGAGAACGTTACCACTTTCTCATTTCATTGAGATACACACATTGGCGGAATATCAGCCAAATGGCATTCACTGCTCGAAGGTATTCAGAGCATCCTTGCTACATAATGTGGATTTCTTCCAACATGCTGTACTCATCGAGATAAGCATTTTCCCACTATCTCATTTCATTGAGATACACACTTTGGCAGAATATCAGCCAAACGGCATTCACTGCTCGTTGGTATTCAGAGAAACAATGGAACCTTTTTTAGATTTCCTCCATTTTGCCGAACTCATCGACATACACACTTTACCACTTTCTCATTTCATTGAGATACACATATTGGTAGAATATCAGTCAAATGGCATTCACTGCTCGAAGGTATTCAGAGAAACATTGCAACATAATGTTGATTTCTTCCAACTTGCTGAATACTCCGAGATAAGCACTTTCCCACTTTCTCATTTCATTGAGATACACACATTGGCAGAACATCAGCCAAATGGCATTCACGGTTCCAAGGTATACAGAGAATCTTTGGGACCTCTTGTCGATTTCTTCCAACATGCTGAACTCATCGAGATATGCACTTTAGCACTTTCTCATTTCTTTGAAATACACACATTGGCAGAATATCAGCCAAATGGCATTCACTGCTCCAAAGTATTCAGAGAAACATTGCAACATAATGTGGATTTCTTCCAACTTTTTGAACTCATCGAGATAAGCACTTTACCACTTTCTCATTTCATTGAGATGCACACATTGGCAGAACATCAGCCAAATGGCATTCACGGTTCCAAGGTATACAGAGAATCTTTGGGACCTCTTGTCGATTTCTTCCAACATGCTGAACTCATCGAGATATGCACTTTAGCACTTTCTCATTTCTTTGAAATACACACATTGGCAGAATATCTGCCAAATGGCATTCACTGCTCCAAAGTATTCAGAGAAACATTGCAACATAATGTGGATTTCTTCCAACTTTTTGAACTCATCGAGATAAGCACTTTACCACTTTCTCATTTCATTGAGATACACACATTGGCAGAATATCAGCCAAATGGAATTCACTGCTCGAAGGTATTCAGGGAAACTTTGGAACCTATTGTGGATTTCTTCCAACATGGTGAACTCATCGAGATAAGAACGTTACCACTTTCTCATTTCATTGAGATACACACATTGGCGGAATATCAGCCAAATGCCATTCACTGCTCGACGGTATTCAGAGAATCCTTGCAACATAATGTGGATTTCTTCCAACTTGCTGAACTCATCGAGATAAGCATTTTCCCACGATCTCATTTCATTGAGATACACACTTTGGCAGAATATCAGCCAAACGGCATTCACTGCTCGAAGGTATTCAGAGAAACAATGGAACCTTTTTTAGATTTCCTCCATTTTGCCGAACTCATCGAGATATGCACTTTACCACTTTCTCATTTCAATGAGATACACACATTGGTAGAATATCAGCCAAATGGCATTCACTGCTCGAAGGTATTCAGAGAAACATTGCAACATAACGTGGATTTCTTCCAACTTGCTCAACTCATCGAGGTAAGCACTTTACCACTTTCTCATTTCATTCAGATACACACATTGGCAGAATATCAGCCAAATGGCATTCACGGCTCCAAGGTACACAGAGAAACTTTGGGACCTATTGTGGATTTCTTCCAACATGCTGACCTCATCGAGATGAGAACGTTACCACTTTCTCATTTCATAGAGATACACACATTGGCGGAATATCAGCCAAATGGCATTCACTGCTCGAAGGTATTCAGAGAAACTTTGGAACCTTTTGTGGATTTCCTCCATTCTGCTGAACTCATCGAGATGAGCACGTTTCCACTTTCTCATTTCATTGAGATACACACATTGGCAGAATATCAGCGAAATGGCATTCACTGCTCCAAGGTATTCAGAGAAACTTTGGATCCTATCGTGGATTTCCCCCAACATGCTGAAATCATCGAGATATGCACTTTACCACTTTCTCATTTCATTGAGATACACACATTGGCAGAATATCAGCCAAATGGCATTCACTGCTCGAAGGTATTCAGAGAATCCTTGCAACATAATGTGGATTTCTTCCAACTTGCTGAACTAATCGAGATATGCACTTTAGCACTTTCTCATTTCATTGAGATACACACATTGGCAGAATATCAGCCAAATGGCATTCACTGTTCCAAGGTATTAAGAGAAACTTTGGGACCTAATGTGGATTTCCTCCAACATGCTGAACTCATCGAGATATGCACTTTCTCATTCCATTGAGATACACATATTGGCAGAATATCAGCCAAATGGCATTCACTGCTCGAAGGTATTCAGAGAAACATTGCAACATAATGTTGATTTCTTCCAACTTGCTGAATACACCGAGATAAGCACTTTCCCACTTTCTCATTTCATTGAGATACACACATTGGCAGAACATCAGCCAAATGGCATTCACGGTTCCAAGGTATACAGAGAATCTTTGGGACCTCTTGTCGATTTCTTCCAACATGCTGAACTCATCGAGATATGCACTTTAGAACTTTCTCATTTCTTTGAAATACACACATTGGCAGAATATCAGCCAAATGGCATTCACTGCTCCAAAGTATTCAGAGAAACATTGCAACATAATGTGGATTTCTTCCAACTTTTTGAACTCATCGAGGTAAGCACTTTACCACTTTCTCATTTCATTCAGATACACACATTGGCAGAATATCAGCCAAATGGCATTCACGGCTCCAAGGTACACAGAGAAACTTTGGGACCTATTGTGGATTTCTTCCAACATGCTGACCTCATCGAGATGAGAACGTTACCACTTTCTCATTTCATTGAGATACACACATTGGCGGAATATCAGCCAAATGGCATTCACTGCTCGACGGTATTCAGAGAATCCTTGCAACATAATGTGGATTTCTTCCAACATGCTGTACTAATCGAGATAAGCATTTTCCCACTATCTCATTTCATTGAGATGCACACTTTGGCAGAATATCAGCCAAACGGCATTCACTGCTCGTTGGTATTCAGAGAAACAATGGAACCTTTTTTAGATTTCCTCCATTTTGCCGAACTCATCGAGATATGCACTTTACCACTTTCTCATTTCAATGAGATACACACATTGGTAGAATATCAGCCAAATGGCATTCACTGCTCGAAGGTATTCAGAGAAACATTGCAACATAACGTGGATTTCTTCCAACTTGCTCAACTCATCGAGGTAAGCACTTTACCACTTTCTCATTTCATTCAGATACACACATTGGCAGAATATCAGCCAAATGGCATTCACGGCTCCAAGGTACACAGAGAAACTTTGGGACCTATTGTGGATTTCTTCCAACATGCTGACCTCATCGAGATGAGAACGTTACCACTTTCTCATTTCATAGAGATACACACATTGGCGGAATATCAGCCAAATGGCATTCACTGCTCGAAGGTATTCAGAGAAACTTTGGAACCTTTTGTGGATTTCCTCCATTCTGCTGAACTCATCGAGATGAGCACGTTTCCACTTTCTCATTTCATTGAGATACACACATTGGCAGAATATCAGCCAAATGGCAGTCACTGCTCCAAGGTATTCAGAGAAACTTTGGATCCTATCGTGGATTTCCCCCAACATGCTGAACTCATCGAGATATGCACTTTAGCACTTTCTCATTACATTGAGATACACACATTGGCAGAATATCAGCCAAATGGCATTCACTGTTCCAAGGTATTAAGAGAAACTTTGGGACCTAATGTGGATTTCCTCCAACATGCTGAACTCATCGAGATACGCACTTTCTCATTTCATTGAGATACACACATTGGCAGAATATCAGCCAAATGGCATTCACTGCTCGAAGGTATTCAGAGCATCCTTGCTACATAATGTGGATTTCTTCCAACATGCTGTACTCATCGAGATAAGCATTTTCCCACTATCTCATTTCATTGAGATACACACTTTGGCAGAATATCAGCCAAACGGCATTCACTGCTCGAAGGTATTCAGAGAAACAATGGAACCTTTTTTAGATTTCCTCCATTTTGCCGAACTCATCGAGATATGCACTTTACCACTTTCTCATTTCAATGAGATACACACATTGGTAGAATATCAGCCAAATGGCATTCACTGCTCGAAGGTATTCAGAGAAACATTGCAACATAACGTGGATTTCTTCCAACTTGCTCAACTCATCGAGGTAAGCACTTTACCACTTTCTCATTTCATTCAGATACACACATTGAAGAATATCAGCCAAATGGCATTCACGGCTCCAAGGTACACAGAGAAACTTTGGGACCTATTGTGGATTTCTTCCAACATGCTGACCTCATCGAGATGAGAACGTTACCACTTTCTCATTTCATTGAGATACACACATTGGCGGAATATCAGCCAAATGGCATTCACTGCTCGAAGGTTTTCAGAGAAACATTGCAACATAACGTGGATTTCTTCCAACTTGCTCAACTCATCGAGGTAAGCACTTTACCACTTTCTCATTTCATTCAGATACTCACATTGGCAGAATATCAGCCAAATGGCATTCACGGCTCCAAGGTACACAGAGAAACTTTGGGACCTATTGTGGATTTCTTCCAACATGCTGACCACATCGAGATGAGAACGTTACCACTTTCTCATTTCATTGAGATACACACATTGGCGGAATATCAGCCAAATGGCATTCACTGCTCGAAGGTATTCAGAGAAACTTTGGAACCTTTTGTGAGTTTCCTCCATTGTGCTCAACTCATCGAGATGAGCACGTTTCCACTTTGTCATTTCATTGAGATACACACATTGGCAGAATATCAGCCAAATGGCATTCACTGCTGCAAGGTATTCAGAGCATCCTTGCTACATAATGTGGATTTCTTCCAACATGCTGTACTCATCGAGATAAGCATTTTCCCACTATCTCATTTCATTGAGATGCACACTTTGGCAGAATATCAGCCAAACGGCATTCACTGCTCGAAGGTATTCAGAGAAACAATGGAACCTTTTTTAGGTTTCCTCCATTTTGCCGAACTCATCGAGATATGCACTTTACCACTTTCTCATTTCAATGAGATACACACATTGGTAGAATATCAGCCAAATGGCATTCACTGCTCGAAGGTTTTCAGAGAAACATTGCAACATAACGTGGATTTCTTCCAACTTGCTCAACTCATCGAGGTAAGCACTTTACCACTTTCTCATTTCATTCAGATACTCACATTGGCAGAATATCAGCCAAATGGCATTCACGGCTCCAAGGTACACAGAGAAACTTTGGGAGCAATTGTGGATTTCTTCCAACATGCTGACCTCATCGAGATGAGAACGTTACCACTTTCTCATTTCATTGAGATACACACATTGGCGGAATATCAGCCAAATGGCATTCACTGCTCGAAGGTATTCAGAGCATCCTTGCTACATAATGTGGATTTCTTCCAACATGCTGTACTCATCGAGATAAGCATTTTCCCACTATCTCATTTCATTGAGATACACACTTTGGCAGAATATCAGCCAAACGGCATTCACTGCTCGTTGGTATTCAGAGAAACAATGGAACCTTTTTTAGATTTCCTCCATTTTGCCGAACTCATCGACATACACACTTTACCAATTTCTCATTTCATTGAGATACACATATTGGTAGAATATCAGTCAAATGGCATTCACTGCTCGAAGGTATTCAGAGAAACATTGCAACATAATGTTGATTTCTTCCAACTTGCTGAATACTCCGAGATAAGCACTTTCCCACTTTCTCATTTCATTGAGATACACACATTGGCAGAACATCAGCCAAATGGCATTCACGGTTCCAAGGTATACAGAGAATCTTTGGGACCTCTTGTCGATTTCTTCCAACATGCTGAACTCATCGAGATATGCACTTTAGCACTTTCTCATTTCTTTGAAATACACACATTGGCAGAATATCAGCCAAATGGCATTCACTGCTCCAAAGTATTCAGAGAAACATTGCAACATAATGTGGATTTCTTCCAACTTTTTGAACTCATCGAGATAAGCACTTTACCACTTTCTCATTTCATTGAGATACACACATTGGCAGAATATCAGCCAAATGGAATTCACTGCTCGAAGGTATTCAGGGAAACTTTGGAACCTATTGTGGATTTCTTCCAACATGGTGAACTCATCGAGATAAGAACGTTACCACTTTCTCATTTCATTGAGATACACACATTGGCGGAATATCAGCCAAATGCCATTCACTGCTCGACGGTATTCAGAGAATCCTTGCAACATAATGTGGATTTCTTCCAACTTGCTGAACTCATCGAGATAAGCATTTTCCCACGATCTCATTTCATTGAGATACACACTTTGGCAGAATATCAGCCAAACGGCATTCACTGCTCGAAGGTATTCAGAGAAACAATGGAACCTTTTTTAGATTTCCTCCATTTTGCCGAACTCATCGAGATATGCACTTTACCACTTTCTCATTTCAATGAGATACACACATTGGTAGAATATCAGCCAAATGGCATTCACTGCTCGAAGGTATTCAGAGAAACATTGCAACATAACGTGGATTTCTTCCAACTTGCTCAACTCATCGAGGTAAGCACTTTACCACTTTCTCATTTCATTCAGATACACACATTGGCAGAATATCAGCCAAATGGCATTCACGGCTCCAAGGTACACAGAGAAACTTTGGGACCTATTGTGGATTTCTTCCAACATGCTGACCTCATCGAGATGAGAACGTTACCACTTTCTCATTTCATAGAGATACACACATTGGCGGAATATCAGCCAAATGGCATTCACTGCTCGAAGGTATTCAGAGAAACTTTGGAACCTTTTGTGGATTTCCTCCATTCTGCTGAACTCATCGAGATGAGCACGTTTCCACTTTCTCATTTCATTGAGATACACACATTGGCAGAATATCAGCGAAATGGCATTCACTGCTCCAAGGTATTCAGAGAAACTTTGGATCCTATCGTGGATTTCCCCCAACATGCTGAAATCATCGAGATATGCACTTTACCACTTTCTCATTTCATTGAGATACACTCATTGGCAGAATATCAGCCAAATGGCATTCACTGCTCGAAGGTATTCAGAGAATCCTTGCAACATAATGTGGATTTCTTCCAACTTGCTGAACTAATCGAGATATGCACTTTAGCACTTTCTCATTTCATTGAGATACACACATTGGCAGAATATCAGCCAAATGGCATTCACTGTTCCAAGGTATTAAGAGAAACTTTGGGACCTAATGTGGATTTCCTCCAACATGCTGAACTCATCGAGATATGCACTTTCTCATTCCATTGAGATACACATATTGGCAGAATATCAGCCAAATGGCATTCACTGCTCGAAGGTATTCAGAGAAACATTGCAACATAATGTTGATTTCTTCCAACTTGCTGAATACACCGAGATAAGCACTTTCCCACTTTCTCATTTCATTGAGATACACACATTGGCAGAACATCAGCCAAATGGCATTCACGGTTCCAAGGTATACAGAGAATCTTTGGGACCTCTTGTCGATTTCTTCCAACATGCTGAACTCATCGAGATATGCACTTTAGAACTTTCTCATTTCTTTGAAATACACACATTGGCAGAATATCAGCCAAATGGCATTCACTGCTCCAAAGTATTCAGAGAAACATTGCAACATAATGTGGATTTCTTCCAACTTTTTGAACTCATCGAGGTAAGCACTTTACCACTTTCTCATTTCATTCAGATACACACATTGGCAGAATATCAGCCAAATGGCATTCACGGCTCCAAGGTACACAGAGAAACTTTGGGACCTATTGTGGATTTCTTCCAACATGCTGACCTCATCGAGATGAGAACGTTACCACTTTCTCATTTCACAGAGATACACACATTGGCAGAATATCAGCCAAATGGCATTCACTGCTCGACGGTATTCAGAGAATCCTTGCAACATAATGTGGATTTCTTCCAACATGCTGTACTAATCGAGATAAGCATTTTCCCACTATCTCATTTCATTGAGATGCACACTTTGGCAGAATATCAGCCAAACGGCATTCACTGCTCGTTGGTATTCAGAGAAACAATGGAACCTTTTTTAGATTTCCTCCATTTTGCCGAACTCATCGAGATATGCACTTTACCACTTTCTCATTTCAATGAGATACACACATTGGTAGAATATCAGCCAAATGGCATTCACTGCTCGAAGGTATTCAGAGAAACATTGCAACATAACGTGGATTTCTTCCAACTTGCTCAACTCATCGAGGTAAGCACTTTACCACTTTCTCATTTCATTCAGATACACACATTGGCAGAATATCAGCCAAATGGCATTCACGGCTCCAAGGTACACAGAGAAACTTTGGGACCTATTGTGGATTTCTTCCAACATGCTGACCTCATCGAGATGAGAACGTTACCACTTTCTCATTTCATAGAGATACACACATTGGCGGAATATCAGCCAAATGGCATTCACTGCTCGAAGGTATTCAGAGAAACTTTGGAACCTTTTGTGGATTTCCTCCATTCTGCTGAACTCATCGAGATGAGCACGTTTCCACTTTCTCATTTCATTGAGATACACACATTGGCAGAATATCAGCCAAATGGCAGTCACTGCTCCAAGGTATTCAGAGAAACTTTGGATCCTATCGTGGATTTCCCCCAACATGCTGAACTCATCGAGATATGCACTTTAGCACTTTCTCATTACATTGAGATACACACATTGGCAGAATATCAGCCAAATGGCATTCACTGTTCCAAGGTATTAAGAGAAACTTTGGGACCTAATGTGGATTTCCTCCAACATGCTGAACTCATCGAGATACGCACTTTCTCATTTCATTGAGATACACACATTGGCAGAATATCAGCCAAATGGCATTCACTGCTCGAAGGTATTCAGAGCATCCTTGCTACATAATGTGGATTTCTTCCAACATGCTGTACTCATCGAGATAAGCATTTTCCCACTATCTCATTTCATTGAGATACACACTTTGGCAGAATATCAGCCAAACGGCATTCACTGCTCGAAGGTATTCAGAGAAACAATGGAACCTTTTTTAGATTTCCTCCATTTTGCCGAACTCATCGAGATATGCACTTTACCACTTTCTCATTTCAATGAGATACACACATTGGTAGAATATCAGCCAAATGGCATTCACTGCTCGAAGGTATTCAGAGAAACATTGCAACATAACGTGGATTTCTTCCAACTTGCTCAACTCATCGAGGTAAGCACTTTACCACTTTCTCATTTCATTCAGATACACACATTGAAGAATATCAGCCAAATGGCATTCACGGCTCCAAGGTACACAGAGAAACTTTGGGACCTATTGTGGATTTCTTCCAACATGCTGACCTCATCGAGATGAGAACGTTACCACTTTCTCATTTCATTGAGATACACACATTGGCGGAATATCAGCCAAATGGCATTCACTGCTCGAAGGTTTTCAGAGAAACATTGCAACATAACGTGGATTTCTTCCAACTTGCTCAACTCATCGAGGTAAGCACTTTACCACTTTCTCATTTCATTCAGATACTCAGATTGGCAGAATATCAGCCAAATGGCATTCACGGCTCCAAGGTACACAGAGAAACTTTGGGACCTATTGTGGATTTCTTCCAACATGCTGACCACATCGAGATGAGAACGTTACCACTTTCTCATTTCATTGAGATACACACATTGGCGGAATATCAGCCAAATGGCATTCACTGCTCGAAGGTATTCAGAGAAACTTTGGAACCTTTTGTGAGTTTCCTCCATTGTGCTCAACTCATCGAGATGAGCACGTTTCCCCTTTCTCATTTCATTGAGATACACACATTGGCAGAATATCAGCCAAATGGCATTCACTGCTGCAAGGTATTCAGAGCATCCTTGCTACATAATGTGGATTTCTTCCAACATGCTGTACTCATCGAGATAAGCATTTTCCCACTATCTCATTTCATTGAGATGCACACTTTGGCAGAATATCAGCCAAACGGCATTCACTGCTCGAAGGTATTCAGAGAAACAATGGAACCTTTTTTAGGTTTCATCCATTTTGCCGAACTCATCGAGATATGCACTTTACCACTTTCTCATTTCAATGAGATACACACATTGGTAGAATATCAGCCAAATGGCATTCACTGCTCGAAGGTTTTCAGAGAAACATTGCAACATAACGTGGATTTCTTCCAACTTGCTCAACTCATCGAGGTAAGCACTTTACCACTTTCTCATTTCATTCAGATACTCACATTGGCAGAATATCAGCCAAATGGCATTCACGGCTCCAAGGTACACAGAGAAACTTTGGGAGCAATTGTGGATTTCTTCCAACATGCTGACCTCATCGAGATGAGAACGTTACCACTTTCTCATTTCATTGAGATACACACATTGGCGGAATATCAGCCAAATGGCATTCACTGCTCGAAGGTATTCAGAGCATCCTTGCTACATAATGTGGATTTCTTCCAACATGCTGTACTGATCGAGATAAGCATTTTCCCACTATCTAATTTCATTGAGATACACACTTTGGCAGAATATCAGCCAAACGGCATTCACTGCTCGTTGGTATTCAGAGAAACACTGGAACCTTTTTTAGATTTCCTCCATTTTGCCGAACTCATCGACATACACACTTTACCACTTTCTCATTTCATTGAGATACACATATTGGTAGAATATCAGTCAAATGGCATTCACTGCTCGAAGGTATTCAGAGAAACATTGCAACATAATGTTGATTTCTTCCAACTTGCTGAATACTCCGAGATAAGCACTTTCCCACTTTCTCATTTCATTGAGATACACACATTGGCAGAACATCAGCCAAATGGCATTCACGGTTCCAAGGTATACAGAGAATCTTTGGGACCTCTTGTCGATTTCTTCCAACATGCTGAACTCATCGAGATATGCACTTTAGCACTTTCTCATTTCTTTGAAATACACACATTGGCAGAATATCAGCCAAATGGCATTCACTGCTCCAAAGTATTCAGAGAAACATTGCAACATAATGTGGATTTCTTCCAACTTTTTGAACTCATCGAGATAAGCACTTTACCACTTTCTCATTTCATTGAGATACACACATTGGCAGAATATCAGCCAAATGGAATTCACTGCTCGAAGGTATTCAGGGAAACTTTGGAACCTATTGTGGATTTCTTCCAACATGGTGAACTCATCGAGATAAGAACGTTACCACTTTCTCATTTCATTGAGATACACACATTGGCGGAATATCAGCCAAATGCCATTCACTGCTCGACGGTATTCAGAGAATCCTTGCAACATAATGTGGATTTCTTCCAACTTGCTGAACTCATCGAGATAAGCATTTTCCCACGATCTCATTTCATTGAGATACACACTTTGGCAGAATATCAGCCAAACGGCATTCACTGCTCGAAGGTATTCAGAGAAACAATGGAACCTTTTTTAGATTTCCTCCATTTTGCCGAACTCATCGAGATATGCACTTTACCACTTTCTCATTTCAATGAGATACACACATTGGTAGAATATCAGCCAAATGGCATTCACTGCTCGAAGGTATTCAGAGAAACATTGCAACATAACGTGGATTTCTTCCAACTTGCTCAACTCATCGAGGTAAGCACTTTACCACTTTCTCATTTCATTCAGATACACACATTGGCAGAATATCAGCCAAATGGCATTCACGGCTCCAAGGTACACAGAGAAACTTTGGGAGCTATTGTGGATTTCTTCCAACATGCTGACCTCATCGAGATGAGAACGTTACCACTTTCTCATTTCATAGAGATACACACATTGGCGGAATATCAGCCAAATGGCATTCACTGCTCGAAGGTATTCAGAGAAACTTTGGAACCTTTTGTGGATTTCCTCCATTCTGCTGAACTCATCGAGATGAGCACGTTTCCACTTTCTCATTTCATTGAGATACACACATTGGCAGAATATCAGCGAAATGGCATTCACTGCTCCAAGGTATTCAGAGAAACTTTGGATCCTATCGTGGATTTCCCCCAACATGCTGAAATAATCGAGATATGCACTTTACCACTTTCTCATTTCATTGAGATACACTCATTGGCAGAATATCAGCCAAATGGCATTCACTGCTCGAAGGTATTCAGAGAATCCTTGCAACATAATGTGGATTTCTTCCAACTTGCTGAACTAATCGAGATATGCACTTTAGCACTTTCTCATTTCATTGAGATACACACATTGGCAGAATATCAGCCAAATGGCATTCACTGTTCCAAGGTATTAAGAGAAACTTTGGGACCTAATGTGGATTTCCTCCAACATGCTGAACTCATCGAGATATGCACTTTCTCATTCCATTGAGATACACATATTGGCAGAATATCAGCCAAATGGCATTCACTGCTCGAAGGTATTCAGAGAAACATTGCAACATAATGTTGATTTCTTCCAACTTGCTGAATACACCGAGATAAGCACTTTCCCACTTTCTCATTTCATTGAGATACACACATTGGCAGAACATCAGCCAAATGGCATTCACGGTTCCAAGGTATACAGAGAATCTTTGGGACCTCTTGTCGATTTCTTCCAACATGCTGAACTCATCGAGATATGCACTTTAGAACTTTCTCATTTCTTTGAAATACACACATTGGCAGAATATCAGCCAAATGGCATTCACTGCTCCAAAGTATTCAGAGAAACATTGCAACATAATTTGGATTTCTTCCAACTTTTTGAACTCATCGAGGTAAGCACTTTACCACTTTCTCATTTCATTCAGATACACACATTGGCAGAATATCAGCCAAATGGCATTCACGGCTCCAAGGTACACAGAGAAACTTTGGGACCTATTGTGGATTTCTTCCAACATGCTGACCTCATCGAGATGAGAACGTTACCACTTTCTCATTTCACAGAGATACACACATTGGCAGAATATCAGCCAAATGGCATTCACTGCTCGACGGTATTCAGAGAATCCTTGCAACATAATGTGGATTTCTTCCAACATGCTGTACTCATCGAGATAAGCATTTTCCCACTATCTCATTTCATTGAGATGCACACTTTGGCAGAATATCAGCCAAACGGCATTCACTGCTCGTTGGTATTCAGAGAAACAATGGAACCTTTTTTAGATTTCCTCCATTTTGCCGAACTCATCGAGATATACACTTTACCACTTTCTCATTTCAATGAGATACACACATTGGTAGAATATCAGCCAAATGGCATTCACTGCTCGAAGGTATTCAGAGAAACATTGCAACATAACGTGGATTTCTTCGAACTTGCTCAACTCATCGAGGTAAGCACTTTACCACTTTCTCATTTCATTCAGATACACACATTGGCAGAATATCAGCCAAATGGCATTCACGGCTCCAAGGTACACAGAGAAACTTTGGGAGCTATTGTGGATTTCTTCCAACATGCTGACCTCATCGAGATGAGAACGTTACCACTTTCTCATTTCATAGAGATACACACATTGGCGGAATATCAGCCAAATGGCATTCACTGCTCGAAGGTATTCAGAGAAACTTTGGAACCTTTTGTGGATTTCCTCCATTCTGCTGAACTCATCGAGATGAGCACGTTTCCACTTTCTCATTTCATTGAGATACACACATTGGCAGAATATCAGCCAAATGGCAGTCACTGCTCCAAGGTATTCAGAGAAACTTTGGATCCTATCGTGGATTTCCCCCAACATGCTGAACTCATCGAGATATGCACTTTAGCACTTTCTCATTACATTGAGATACACACATTGGCAGAATATCAGCCAAATGGCATTCACTGTTCCAAGGTATTAAGAGAAACTTTGGGACCTAATGTGGATTTCCTCCAACATGCTGAACTCATCGAGATACGCACTTTCTCATTTCATTGAGATACACACATTGGCAGAATATCAGCCAAATGGCATTCACTGCTCGAAGGTATTCAGAGCATCCTTGCAACATAATGTGGATTTCTTCCAACATGCTGTACTCATCGAGATAAGCATTTTCCCACGATCTCATTTCATTGAGATACACACTTTGGCAGAATATCAGCCAAACGGCATTCACTGCTCGAAGGTATTCAGAGAAACAATGGAACCTTTTTTAGATTTCCTCCATTTTGCCGAACTCATCGAGATATGCACTTTACCACTTTCTCATTTCAATGAGATACACACATTGGTAGAATATCAGCCAAATGGCATTCACTGCTCGAAGGTATTCAGAGAAACATTGCAACATAACGTGGATTTCTTCCAACTTGCTCAACTCATCGAGGTAAGCACTTTACCACTTTCTCATTTCATTGAGATACACACATTGAAGAATATCAGCCAAATGGCATTCACGGCTCCAAGGTACACAGAGAAACTTTGGGACCTATTGTGGATTTCTTCCAACATGCTGACCACATCGAGATGAGAACGTTACCACTTTCTCATTTCATTGAGATACACACATTGGCGGAATATCAGCCAAATGGCATTCACTGCTCGAAGGTATTCAGAGAAACTTTGGAACCTTTTGTGAGTTTCCTCCATTGTGCTGAACTCATCGAGATGAGCACGTTTCCACTTTGTCATTTCATTGAGATACACACATTGGCAGAATATCAGCCAAATGGCATTCACTGCTGCAAGGTATTCAGAGCATCCTTGCTACATAATGTGGATTTCTTCCAACATGCTGTACTCATCGAGATAAGCATTTTCCCACTATCTCATTTCATTGAGATACACACTTTGGCAGAATATCAGCCAAACGGCATTCACTGCTCGAAGGTATTCAGAGAAACAATGGAACCTTTTTTAGGTTTCCTCCATTTTGCCGAACTCATCGAGATATGCACTTTACCACTTTCTCATTTCAATGAGATACACACATTGGTAGAATATCAGCCAAATGGCATTCACTGCTCGAAGGTTTTCAGAGAAACATTGCAACATAACGTGGATTTCTTCCAACTTGCTCAACTCATCGAGGTAAGCACTTTACCACTTTCTCATTTCATTCAGATACTCACATTGGCAGAATATCAGCCAAATGGCATTCACGGCTCCAAGGTACACAGAGAAGCTTTGGGAGCAATTGTGGATTTCTTCCAACATGCTGACCTCATCGAGATGAGAACGTTACCACTTTCTCATTTCATTGAGATACACACATTGGCGGAATATCAGCCAAACGGCATTCACTGCTCGAAGGTATTCAGAGCATCCTTGCAACATAATGTGGATTTCTTCCAACATGCTGTACTCATCGAGATAAGCATTTTCCCACTATCTCATTTCATTGAGATACACACTTTGGCAGAATATCAGCCAAACGGCATTCACTGCTCGTTGGTATTCAGAGAAACAATGGAACCTTTTTTAGATTTCCTCCATTTTGCGGAACTCATCGACATATACACTTTACCACTTTCTCATTTCATTGAGATACACATATTGGTAGAATATCAGTCAAATGGCATTCACTGCTCGAAGGTATTCAGAGAAACATTGCAACATAATGTTGATTTCTTCCAACTTGCTGAATACTCCGAGATAAGCACTTTCCCACTTTCTCATTTCATTGAGATACACACATTGGCAGAACATCAGCCAAATGGCATTCACGGTTCCAAGGTATACAGAGAATCTTTGGGACCTCTTGTCGATTTCTTCCAACATGCTGAACTCATCGAGATATGCACTTTAGCACTTTCTCATTTCTTTGAAATACACACATTGGCAGAATATCAGCCAAATGGCATTCACTGCTCCAAAGTATTCAGAGAAACATTGCAACATAATGTGGATTTCTTCCAACTTTTTGAACTCATCGAGATAAGCACTTTACCACTTTCTCATTTCATTGAGATACACACATTGGCAGAATATCAGCCAAATGGAATTCACTGCTCGAAGGTATTCAGGGAAACTTTGGAACCTATTGTGGATTTCTTCCAACATGGTGAACTCATCGAGATAAGAACGTTACCACTTTCTCATTTCATTGAGATACACACATTGGCGGAATATCAGCCAAATGCCATTCACTGCTCGACGGTATTCAGAGAATCCTTGCAACATAATGTGGATTTCTTCCAACTTGCTGAACTCATCGAGATAAGCATTTTCCCACGATCTCATTTCATTGAGATACACACTTTGGCAGAATATCAGCCAAACGGCATTCACTGCTCGAAGGTATTCAGAGAAACAATGGAACCTTTTTTAGATTTCCTCCATTTTGCCGAACTCATCGAGATATGCACTTTACCACTTTCTCATTTCAATGAGATACACACATTGGTAGAATATCAGCCAAATGGCATTCACTGCTCGAAGGTATTCAGAGAAACATTGCAACATAACGTGGATTTCTTCCAACTTGCTCAACTCATCGAGGTAAGCACTTTACCACTTTCTCATTTCATTCAGATACACACATTGGCAGAATATCAGCCAAATGGCATTCACGGCTCCAAGGTACACAGAGAAACTATTGTGGATTTCTTCCAACATGCTGACCTCATCGAGATGAGAACGTTACCACTTTCTCATTTCATAGAGATACACACATTGGCGGAATATCAGCCAAATGGCATTCACTGCTCGAAGGTATTCAGAGAAACTTTGGAACCTTTTGTGGATTTCCTCCATTCTGCTGAACTCATCGAGATGAGCACGTTTCCACTTTCTCATTTCATTGAGATACACACATTGGCAGAATATCAGCGAAATGGCATTCACTGCTCCAAGGTATTCAGAGAAACTTTGGATCCTATCGTGGATTTCCCCCAACATGCTGAAATCATCGAGATATGCACTTTACCACTTTCTCATTTCATTGAGATACACACATTGGCAGAATATCAGCCAAATGGCATTCACTGCTCGAAGGTATTCAGAGAATCCTTGCAACATAATGTGGATTTCTTCCAACTTGCTGAACTAATCGAGATATGCACTTTAGCACTTTCTCATTTCATTGAGATACACACATTGGCAGAATATCAGCCAAATGGCATTCACTGTTCCAAGGTATTAAGAGAAACTTTGGGACCTAATGTGGATTTCCTCCAACATGCTGAACTCATCGAGATATGCACTTTCTCATTCCATTGAGATACACATATTGGCAGAATATCAGCCAAATGGCATTCACTGCTCGAAGGTATTCAGAGAAACATTGCAACATAATGTTGATTTCTTCCAACTTGCTGAATACACCGAGATAAGCACTTTCCCACTTTCTCATTTCATTGAGATACACACATTGGCAGAACATCAGCCAAATGGCATTCACGGTTCCAAGGTATACAGAGAATCTTTGGGACCTCTTGTCGATTTCTTCCAACATGCTGAACTCATCGAGATATGCACTTTAGAACTTTCTCATTTCTTTGAAATACACACATTGGCAGAATATCAGCCAAATGGCATTCACTGCTCCAAAGTATTCAGAGAAACATTGCAACATAATGTGGATTTCTTCCAACTTTTTGAACTCATCGAGGTAAGCACTTTACCACTTTCTCATTTCATTCAGATACACACATTGGCAGAATATCAGCCAAATGGCATTCACGGCTCCAAGGTACACAGAGAAACTTTGGGACCTATTGTGGATTTCTTCCAACATGCTGACCTCATCGAGATGAGAACGTTACCACTTTCTCATTTCATTGAGATACACACATTGGCGGAATATCAGCCAAATGGCATTCACTGCTCGACGGTATTCAGAGAATCCTTGCAACATAATGTGGATTTCTTCCAACATGCTGTACTCATCGAGATAAGCATTTTCCCACTATCTCATTTCATTGAGATGCACACTTTGGCAGAATATCAGCCAAACGGCATTCACTGCTCGTTGGTATTCAGAGAAACAATGGAACCTTTTTTAGATTTCCTCCATTTTGCCGAACTCATCGAGATATGCACTTTACCACTTTCTCATTTCAATGAGATACACACATTGGTAGAATATCAGCCAAATGGCATTCACTGCTCGAAGGTATTCAGAGAAACATTGCAACATAACGTGGATTTCTTCCAACTTGCTCAACTCATCGAGGTAAGCACTTTACCACTTTCTCATTTCATTCAGATACACACATTGGCAGAATATCAGCCAAATGGCATTCACGGCTCCAAGGTACACAGAGAAACTTTGGGACCTATTGTGGATTTCTTCCAACATGCTGACCTCATCGAGATGAGAACGTTACCACTTTCTCATTTCATAGAGATACACACATTGGCGGAATATCAGCCAAATGGCATTCACTGCTCGAAGGTATTCAGAGAAACTTTGGAACCTTTTGTGGATTTCCTCCATTCTGCTGAACTCATCGAGATGAGCACGTTTCCACTTTCTCATTTCATTGAGATACACACATTGGCAGAATATCAGCCAAATGGCAGTCACTGCTCCAAGGTATTCAGAGAAACTTTGGATCCTATCGTGGATTTCCCCCAACATGCTGAACTCATCGAGATATGCACTTTAGCACTTTCTCATTACATTGAGATACACACATTGGCAGAATATCAGCCAAATGGCATTCACTGTTCCAAGGTATTAAGAGAAACTTTGGGACCTAATGTGGATTTCCTCCAACATGCTGAACTCATCGAGATACGCACTTTCTCATTTCATTGAGATACACACATTGGCAGAATATCAGCCAAATGGCATTCACTGCTCGAAGGTATTCAGAGCATCCTTGCTACATAATGTGGATTTCTTCCAACATGCTGTACTCATCGAGATAAGCATTTTCCCACTATCTCATTTCATTGAGATACACACTTTGGCAGAATATCAGCCAAACGGCATTCACTGCTCGAAGGTATTCAGAGAAACAATGGAACCTTTTTTAGATTTCCTCCATTTTGCCGAACTCATCGAGATATGCACTTTACCACTTTCTCATTTCAATGAGATACACACATTGGTAGAATATCAGCCAAATGGCATTCACTGCTCGAAGGTATTCAGAGAAACATTGCAACATAACGTGGATTTCTTCCAACTTGCTCAACTCATCGAGGTAAGCACTTTACCACTTTCTCATTTCATTCAGATACACACATTGGCAGAATATCAGCCAAATGGCATTCACGGCTCCAAGGTACACAGAGAAACTTTGGGACCTATTGTGGATTTCTTCCAACATGCTGACCTCATCGAGATGAGAACGTTACCACTTTCTCATTTCATAGAGATACACACATTGGCGGAATATCAGCCAAATGGCATTCACTGCTCGAAGGTATTCAGAGAAACTTTGGAACCTTTTGTGGATTTCCTCCATTCTGCTGAACTCATCGAGATGAGCACGTTTCCACTTTCTCATTTCATTGAGATACACACATTGGCAGAATATCAGCGAAATGGCATTCACTGCTCCAAGGTATTCAGAGAAACTTTGGATCCTATCGTGGATTTCCCCCAACATGCTGAAATCATCGAGGTATGCACTTTACCACTTTCTCATTTCATTGAGATACACACATTGGCAGAATATCAGCCAAATGGCATTCACTGCTCGAAGGTATTCAGAGAATCCTTGCAACATAATGTGGATTTCTTCCAACTTGCTGAACTAATCGAGATATGCACTTTAGCACTTTCTCATTTCATTGAGATACACACATTGGCAGAATATCAGCCAAATGGCATTCACTGTTCCAAGGTATTAAGAGAAACTTTGGGACCTAATGTGGATTTCCTCCAACATGCTGAACTCATCGAGATATGCACTTTCTCATTCCATTGAGATACACATATTGGCAGAATATCAGCCAAATGGCATTCACTGCTCGAAGGTATTCAGAGAATCCTTGCAACATAATGTGGATTTCTTCCAACTTGCTGAACTCATCCAGAAAAGCACTTTACCACTTTCTCATTTCATTGAGATACATACATTAGCAGAATATCAGCCAAATGGCATTCACTGCTCGAAGGTATTCAGGGAAACTTTGGAACCTATTGTGGATTTCTTCCAAGATGGTGAACTCATCGAGGTAAGAACGTTACCACTTTCTCATTTCATTGAGATACACACATTGGCAGAATATCAGCCAAATGGCATTCACTGCTCGAAGGTATTCAGAGAAACTTTGGAACCTTTTGTGAGTTTCCTCCATTGTGCTGAACTCATCGAGATGAGCACGTTTCCACTTTCTCATTTCATTGAGATACACACATTGGCAGAATATCAGCCAAATGGCATTCACTGCTGCAAGGTATTCAGAGCATCCTTGCTACATAATGTGGATTTCTTCCAACATGCTGTACTCATCGAGATAAGCATTTTCCCACTTTCTCATTTCATTGAGATGCACACTTTGGCAGAATATCAGCCAAACGGCATTCACTGCTCGAAGGTATTCAGAGAAACAATGGAACCTTTTTTAGGTTTCCTCCATTTTGCCGAACTCATCGAGATATGCACTTTACCACTTTCTCATTTCAATGAGATACACACATTGGTAGAATATCAGCCAAATGGCATTCACTGCTCGAAGGTTTTCAGAGAAACATTGCAACATAACGTGGATTTCTTCCAACTTGCTCAACTCATCGAGGTAAGCACTTTACCACTTTCTCATTTCATTCAGATACTCACATTGGCAGAATATCAGCCAAATGGCATTCACGGCTCCAAGGTACACAGAGAAACTTTGGGAGCAATTGTGGATTTCTTCCAACATGCTGACCTCATCGAGATGAGAACGTTACCACTTTCTCATTTCATTGAGATACACACATTGGCGGAATATCAGCCAAATGGCATTCACTGCTCGAAGGTATTCAGAGCATCCTTGCTACATAATGTGGATTTCTTCCAACATGCTGTACTCATCGAGATAAGCATTTTCCCACTATCTCATTTCATTGAGATACACACTTTGGCAGAATATCAGCCAAACGGCATTCACTGCTCGTTGGTATTCAGAGAAACAATGGAACCTTTTTTAGATTTCCTCCATTTTGCCGAACTCATCGACATACACACTTTACCAATTTCTCATTTCATTGAGATACACATATTGGTAGAATATCAGTCAAATGGCATTCACTGCTCGAAGGTATTCAGAGAAACATTGCAACATAATGTTGATTTCTTCCAACTTGCTGAATACTCCGAGATAAGCACTTTCCCACTTTCTCATTTCATTGAGATACACACATTGGCAGAACATCAGCCAAATGGCATTCACGGTTCCAAGGTATACAGAGAATCTTTGGGACCTCTTGTCGATTTCTTCCAACATGCTGAACTCATCGAGATATGCACTTTAGCACTTTCTCATTTCTTTGAAATACACACATTGGCAGAATATCAGCCAAATGGCATTCACTGCTCCAAAGTATTCAGAGAAACATTGCAACATAATGTGGATTTCTTCCAACTTTTTGAACTCATCGAGATAAGCACTTTACCACTTTCTCATTTCATTGAGATACACACATTGGCAGAATATCAGCCAAATGGAATTCACTGCTCGAAGGTATTCAGGGAAACTTTGGAACCTATTGTGGATTTCTTCCAACATGGTGAACTCATCGAGATAAGAACGTTACCACTTTCTCATTTCATTGAGATACACACATTGGCGGAATATCAGCCAAATGCCATTCACTGCTCGACGGTATTCAGAGAATCCTTGCAACATAATGTGGATTTCTTCCAACTTGCTGAACTCATCGAGATAAGCATTTTCCCACGATCTCATTTCATTGAGATACACACTTTGGCAGAATATCAGCCAAACGGCATTCACTGCTCGAAGGTATTCAGAGAAACAATGGAACCTTTTTTAGATTTCCTCCATTTTGCCGAACTCATCGAGATATGCACTTTACCACTTTCTCATTTCAATGAGATACACACATTGGTAGAATATCAGCCAAATGGCATTCACTGCTCGAAGGTATTCAGAGAAACATTGCAACATAACGTGGATTTCTTCCAACTTGCTCAACTCATCGAGGTAAGCACTTTACCACTTTCTCATTTCATTCAGATACACACATTGGCAGAATATCAGCCAAATGGCATTCACGGCTCCAAGGTACACAGAGAAACTTTGGGACCTATTGTGGATTTCTTCCAACATGCTGACCTCATCGAGATGAGAACGTTACCACTTTCTCATTTCATAGAGATACACACATTGGCGGAATATCAGCCAAATGGCATTCACTGCTCGAAGGTATTCAGAGAAACTTTGGAACCTTTTGTGGATTTCCTCCATTCTGCTGAACTCATCGAGATGAGCACGTTTCCACTTTCTCATTTCATTGAGATACACACATTGGCAGAATATCAGCGAAATGGCATTCACTGCTCCAAGGTATTCAGAGAAACTTTGGATCCTATCGTGGATTTCCCCCAACATGCTGAAATCATCGAGATATGCACTTTACCACTTTCTCATTTCATTGAGATACACTCATTGGCAGAATATCAGCCAAATGGCATTCACTGCTCGAAGGTATTCAGAGAATCCTTGCAACATAATGTGGATTTCTTCCAACTTGCTGAACTAATCGAGATATGCACTTTAGCACTTTCTCATTTCATTGAGATACACACATTGGCAGAATATCAGCCAAATGGCATTCACTGTTCCAAGGTATTAAGAGAAACTTTGGGACCTAATGTGGATTTCCTCCAACATGCTGAACTCATCGAGATATGCACTTTCTCATTCCATTGAGATACACATATTGGCAGAATATCAGCCAAATGGCATTCACTGCTCGAAGGTATTCAGAGAAACATTGCAACATAATGTTGATTTCTTCCAACTTGCTGAATACACCGAGATAAGCACTTTCCCACTTTCTCATTTCATTGAGATACACACATTGGCAGAACATCAGCCAAATGGCATTCACGGTTCCAAGGTATACAGAGAATCTTTGGGACCTCTTGTCGATTTCTTCCAACATGCTGAACTCATCGAGATATGCACTTTAGAACTTTCTCATTTCTTTGAAATACACACATTGGCAGAATATCAGCCAAATGGCATTCACTGCTCCAAAGTATTCAGAGAAACATTGCAACATAATGTGGATTTCTTCCAACTTTTTGAACTCATCGAGGTAAGCACTTTACCACTTTCTCATTTCATTCAGATACACACATTGGCAGAATATCAGCCAAATGGCATTCACGGCTCCAAGGTACACAGAGAAACTTTGGGACCTATTGTGGATTTCTTCCAACATGCTGACCTCATCGAGATGAGAACGTTACCACTTTCTCATTTCACAGAGATACACACATTGGCAGAATATCAGCCAAATGGCATTCACTGCTCGACGGTATTCAGAGAATCCTTGCAACATAATGTGGATTTCTTCCAACATGCTGTACTAATCGAGATAAGCATTTTCCCACTATCTCATTTCATTGAGATGCACACTTTGGCAGAATATCAGCCAAACGGCATTCACTGCTCGTTGGTATTCAGAGAAACAATGGAACCTTTTTTAGATTTCCTCCATTTTGCCGAACTCATCGAGATATGCACTTTACCACTTTCTCATTTCAATGAGATACACACATTGGTAGAATATCAGCCAAATGGCATTCACTGCTCGAAGGTATTCAGAGAAACATTGCAACATAACGTGGATTTCTTCCAACTTGCTCAACTCATCGAGGTAAGCACTTTACCACTTTCTCATTTCATTCAGATACACACATTGGCAGAATATCAGCCAAATGGCATTCACGGCTCCAAGGTACACAGAGAAACTTTGGGACCTATTGTGGATTTCTTCCAACATGCTGACCTCATCGAGATGAGAACGTTACCACTTTCTCATTTCATAGAGATACACACATTGGCGGAATATCAGCCAAATGGCATTCACTGCTCGAAGGTATTCAGAGAAACTTTGGAACCTTTTGTGGATTTCCTCCATTCTGCTGAACTCATCGAGATGAGCACGTTTCCACTTTCTCATTTCATTGAGATACACACATTGGCAGAATATCAGCCAAATGGCAGTCACTGCTCCAAGGTATTCAGAGAAACTTTGGATCCTATCGTGGATTTCCCCCAACATGCTGAACTCATCGAGATATGCACTTTAGCACTTTCTCATTACATTGAGATACACACATTGGCAGAATATCAGCCAAATGGCATTCACTGTTCCAAGGTATTAAGAGAAACTTTGGGACCTAATGTGGATTTCCTCCAACATGCTGAACTCATCGAGATACGCACTTTCTCATTTCATTGAGATACACACATTGGCAGAATATCAGCCAAATGGCATTCACTGCTCGAAGGTATTCAGAGCATCCTTGCTACATAATGTGGATTTCTTCCAACATGCTGTACTCATCGAGATAAGCATTTTCCCACTATCTCATTTCATTGAGATACACACTTTGGCAGAATATCAGCCAAACGGCATTCACTGCTCGAAGGTATTCAGAGAAACAATGGAACCTTTTTTAGATTTCCTCCATTTTGCCGAACTCATCGAGATATGCACTTTACCACTTTCTCATTTCAATGAGATACACACATTGGTAGAATATCAGCCAAATGGCATTCACTGCTCGAAGGTATTCAGAGAAACATTGCAACATAACGTGGATTTCTTCCAACTTGCTCAACTCATCGAGGTAAGCACTTTACCACTTTCTCATTTCATTCAGATACACACATTGAAGAATATCAGCCAAATGGCATTCACGGCTCCAAGGTACACAGAGAAACTTTGGGACCTATTGTGGATTTCTTCCAACATGCTGACCTCATCGAGATGAGAACGTTACCACTTTCTCATTTCATTGAGATACACACATTGGCGGAATATCAGCCAAATGGCATTCACTGCTCGAAGGTTTTCAGAGAAACATTGCAACATAACGTGGATTTCTTCCAACTTGCTCAACTCATCGAGGTAAGCACTTTACCACTTTCTCATTTCATTCAGATACTCAGATTGGCAGAATATCAGCCAAATGGCATTCACGGCTCCAAGGTACACAGAGAAACTTTGGGACCTATTGTGGATTTCTTCCAACATGCTGACCACATCGAGATGAGAACGTTACCACTTTCTCATTTCATTGAGATACACACATTGGCGGAATATCAGCCAAATGGCATTCACTGCTCGAAGGTATTCAGAGAAACTTTGGAACCTTTTGTGAGTTTCCTCCATTGTGCTCAACTCATCGAGATGAGCACGTTTCCCCTTTCTCATTTCATTGAGATACACACATTGGCAGAATATCAGCCAAATGGCATTCACTGCTGCAAGGTATTCAGAGCATCCTTGCTACATAATGTGGATTTCTTCCAACATGTTGTACTCATCGAGATAAGCATTTTCCCACTATCTCATTTCATTGAGATGCACACTTTGGCAGAATATCAGCCAAACGGCATTCACTGCTCGAAGGTATTCAGAGAAACAATGGAACCTTTTTTAGGTTTCATCCATTTTGCCGAACTCATCGAGATATGCACTTTACCACTTTCTCATTTCAATGAGATACACACATTGGTAGAATATCAGCCAAATGGCATTCACTGCTCGAAGGTTTTCAGAGAAACATTGCAACATAACGTGGATTTCTTCCAACTTGCTCAACTCATCGAGGTAAGCACTTTACCACTTTCTCATTTCATTCAGATACTCACATTGGCAGAATATCAGCCAAATGGCATTCACGGCTCCAAGGTACACAGAGAAACTTTGGGAGCAATTGTGGATTTCTTCCAACATGCTGACCTCATCGAGATGAGAACGTTACCACTTTCTCATTTCATTGAGATACACACATTGGCGGAATATCAGCCAAATGGCATTCACTGCTCGAAGGTATTCAGAGCATCCTTGCTACATAATGTGGATTTCTTCCAACATGCTGTACTGATCGAGATAAGCATTTTCCCACTATCTAATTTCATTGAGATACACACTTTGGCAGAATATCAGCCAAACGGCATTCACTGCTCGTTGGTATTCAGAGAAACACTGGAACCTTTTTTAGATTTCCTCCATTTTGCCGAACTCATCGACATACACACTTTACCACTTTCTCATTTCATTGAGATACACATATTGGTAGAATATCAGTCAAATGGCATTCACTGCTCGAAGGTATTCAGAGAAACATTGCAACATAATGTTGATTTCTTCCAACTTGCTGAATACTCCGAGATAAGCACTTTCCCACTTTCTCATTTCATTGAGATACACACATTGGCAGAACATCAGCCAAATGGCATTCACGGTTCCAAGGTATACAGAGAATCTTTGGGACCTCTTGTCGATTTCTTCCAACATGCTGAACTCATCGAGATATGCACTTTAGCACTTTCTCATTTCTTTGAAATACACACATTGGCAGAATATCAGCCAAATGGCATTCACTGCTCCAAAGTATTCAGAGAAACATTGCAACATAATGTGGATTTCTTCCAACTTTTTGAACTCATCGAGATAAGCACTTTACCACTTTCTCATTTCATTGAGATACACACATTGGCAGAATATCAGCCAAATGGAATTCACTGCTCGAAGGTATTCAGGGAAACTTTGGAACCTATTGTGGATTTCTTCCAACATGGTGAACTCATCGAGATAAGAACGTTACCACTTTCTCATTTCATTGAGATACACACATTGGCGGAATATCAGCCAAATGCCATTCACTGCTCGACGGTATTCAGAGAATCCTTGCAACATAATGTGGATTTCTTCCAACTTGCTGAACTCATCGAGATAAGCATTTTCCCACGATCTCATTTCATTGAGATACACACTTTGGCAGAATATCAGCCAAACGGCATTCACTGCTCGAAGGTATTCAGAGAAACAATGGAACCTTTTTTAGATTTCCTCCATTTTGCCGAACTCATCGAGATATGCACTTTACCACTTTCTCATTTCAATGAGATACACACATTGGTAGAATATCAGCCAAATGGCATTCACTGCTCGAAGGTATTCAGAGAAACATTGCAACATAACGTGGATTTCTTCCAACTTGCTCAACTCATCGAGGTAAGCACTTTACCACTTTCTCATTTCATTCAGATACACACATTGGCAGAATATCAGCCAAATGGCATTCACGGCTCCAAGGTACACAGAGAAACTTTGGGAGCTATTGTGGATTTCTTCCAACATGCTGACCTCATCGAGATGAGAACGTTACCACTTTCTCATTTCATAGAGATACACACATTGGCGGAATATCAGCCAAATGGCATTCACTGCTCGAAGGTATTCAGAGAAACTTTGGAACCTTTTGTGGATTTCCTCCATTCTGCTGAACTCATCGAGATGAGCACGTTTCCACTTTCTCATTTCATTGAGATACACACATTGGCAGAATATCAGCGAAATGGCATTCACTGCTCCAAGGTATTCAGAGAAACTTTGGATCCTATCGTGGATTTCCCCCAACATGCTGAAATAATCGAGATATGCACTTTACCACTTTCTCATTTCATTGAGATACACTCATTGGCAGAATATCAGCCAAATGGCATTCACTGCTCGAAGGTATTCAGAGAATCCTTGCAACATAATGTGGATTTCTTCCAACTTGCTGAACTAATCGAGATATGCACTTTAGCACTTTCTCATTTCATTGAGATACACACATTGGCAGAATATCAGCCAAATGGCATTCACTGTTCCAAGGTATTAAGAGAAACTTTGGGACCTAATGTGGATTTCCTCCAACATGCTGAACTCATCGAGATATGCACTTTCTCATTCCATTGAGATACACATATTGGCAGAATATCAGCCAAATGGCATTCACTGCTCGAAGGTATTCAGAGAAACATTGCAACATAACGTTGATTTCTTCCAACTTGCTGAATACACCGAGATAAGCACTTTCCCACTTTCTCATTTCATTGAGATACACACATTGGCAGAACATCAGCCAAATGGCATTCACGGTTCCAAGGTATACAGAGAATCTTTGGGACCTCTTGTCGATTTCTTCCAACATGCTGAACTCATCGAGATATGCACTTTAGAACTTTCTCATTTCTTTGAAATACACACATTGGCAGAATATCAGCCAAATGGCATTCACTGCTCCAAAGTATTCAGAGAAACATTGCAACATAATGTGGATTTCTTCCAACTTTTTGAACTCATCGAGGTAAGCACTTTACCACTTTCTCATTTCATTCAGATACACACATTGGCAGAATATCAGCCAAATGGCATTCACGGCTCCAAGGTACACAGAGAAACTTTGGGACCTATTGTGGATTTCTTCCAACATGCTGACCTCATCGAGATGAGAACGTTACCACTTTCTCATTTCACAGAGATACACACATTGGCAGAATATCAGCCAAATGGCATTCACTGCTCGACGGTATTCAGAGAATCCTTGCAACATAATGTGGATTTCTTCCAACATGCTGTACTCATCGAGATAAGCATTTTCCCACTATCTCATTTCATTGAGATGCACACTTTGGCAGAATATCAGCCAAACGGCATTCACTGCTCGTTGGTATTCAGAGAAACAATGGAACCTTTTTTAGATTTCCTCCATTTTGCCGAACTCATCGAGATATACACTTTACCACTTTCTCATTTCAATGAGATACACACATTGGTAGAATATCAGCCAAATGGCATTCACTGCTCGAAGGTATTCAGAGAAACATTGCAACATAACGTGGATTTCTTCGAACTTGCTCAACTCATCGAGGTAAGCACTTTACCACTTTCTCATTTCATTCAGATACACACATTGGCAGAATATCAGCCAAATGGCATTCACGGCTCCAAGGTACACAGAGAAACTTTGGGAGCTATTGTGGATTTCTTCCAACATGCTGACCACATCGAGATGAGAACGTTACCACTTTCTCATTTCATTGAGATACACACATTGGCGGAATATCAGCCAAATGGCATTCACTGTTCCAAGGTATTAAGAGAAACTTTGGGACCTAATGTGGATTTCCTCCAACATGCTGAACTCATCGAGATACGCACTTTCTCATTTCATTGAGATACACACATTGGCAGAATATCAGCCAAATGGCATTCACTGCTCGAAGGTATTCAGAGCATCCTTGCAACATAATGTGGATTTCTTCCAACATGCTGTACTCATCGAGATAAGCATTTTCCCACGATCTCATTTCATTGAGATACACACTTTGGCAGAATATCAGCCAAACGGCATTCACTGCTCGAAGGTATTCAGAGAAACAATGGAACCTTTTTTAGATTTCCTCCATTTTGCCGAACTCATCGAGATATGCACTTTACCACTTTCTCATTTCAATGAGATACACACATTGGTAGAATATCAGCCAAATGGCATTCACTGCTCGAAGGTATTCAGAGAAACATTGCAACATAACGTGGATTTCTTCCAACTTGCTCAACTCATCGAGGTAAGCACTTTACCACTTTCTCATTTCATTGAGATACACACATTGAAGAATATCAGCCAAATGGCATTCACGGCTCCAAGGTACACAGAGAAACTTTGGGACCTATTGTGGATTTCTTCCAACATGCTGACCACATCGAGATGAGAACGTTACCACTTTCTCATTTCATTGAGATACACACATTGGCGGAATATCAGCCAAATGGCATTCACTGCTCGAAGGTATTCAGAGAAACTTTGGAACCTTTTGTGAGTTTCCTCCATTGTGCTGAACTCATCGAGATGAGCACGTTTCCACTTTGTCATTTCATTGAGATACACACATTGGCAGAATATCAGCCAAATGGCATTCACTGCTGCAAGGTATTCAGAGCATCCTTGCTACATAATGTGGATTTCTTCCAACATGCTGTACTCATCGAGATAAGCATTTTCCCACTATCTCATTTCATTGAGATACACACTTTGGCAGAATATCAGCCAAACGGCATTCACTGCTCGAAGGTATTCAGAGAAACAATGGAACCTTTTTTAGGTTTCCTCCATTTTGCCGAACTCATCGAGATATGCACTTTACCACTTTCTCATTTCAATGAGATACACACATTGGTAGAATATCAGCCAAATGGCATTCACTGCTCGAAGGTTTTCAGAGAAACATTGCAACATAACGTGGATTTCTTCCAACTTGCTCAACTCATCGAGGTAAGCACTTTACCACTTTCTCATTTCATTCAGATACTCACATTGGCAGAATATCAGCCAAATGGCATTCACGGCTCCAAGGTACACAGAGAAACTTTGGGAGCAATTGTGGATTTCTTCCAACATGCTGACCTCATCGAGATGAGAACGTTACCACTTTCTCATTTCATTGAGATACACACATTGGCGGAATATCAGCCAAACGGCATTCACTGCTCGAAGGTATTCAGAGCATCCTTGCAACATAATGTGGATTTCTTCCAACATGCTGTACTCATCGAGATAAGCATTTTCCCACTATCTCATTTCATTGAGATACACACTTTGGCAGAATATCAGCCAAACGGCATTCACTGCTCGTTGGTATTCAGAGAAACAATGGAACCTTTTTTAGATTTCCTCCATTTTGCGGAACTCATCGACATATACACTTTACCACTTTCTCATTTCATTGAGATACACATATTGGTAGAATATCAGTCAAATGGCATTCACTGCTCGAAGGTATTCAGAGAAACATTGCAACATAATGTTGATTTCTTCCAACTTGCTGAATACTCCGAGATAAGCACTTTCCCACTTTCTCATTTCATTGAGATACACACATTGGCAGAATATCAGCCAAATGGCATTCACTGCTCCAAAGTATTCAGAGAAACATTGCAACATAATGTGGATTTCTTCCAACTTTTTGAACTCATCGAGATAAGCACTTTACCACTTTCTCATTTCATTGAGATACACACATTGGCAGAATATCAGCCAAATGGAATTCACTGCTCGAAGGTATTCAGGGAAACTTTGGAACCTATTGTGGATTTCTTCCAACATGGTGAACTCACCGAGATAAGAACGTTACCACTTTCTCATTTCATTGAGATACACACATTGGCGGAATATCAGCCAAATGCCATTCACTGCTCGACGGTATTCAGAGAATCCTTGCAACATAATGTGGATTTCTTCCAACTTGCTGAACTCATCGAGATAAGCATTTTCCCACGATCTCATTTCATTGAGATACACACTTTGGCAGAATATCAGCCAAACGGCATTCACTGCTCGAAGGTATTCAGAGAAACAATGGAACCTTTTTTAGATTTCCTCCATTTTGCCGAACTCATCGAGATATGCACTTTACCACTTTCTCATTTCAATGAGATACACACATTGGTAGAATATCAGCCAAATGGCATTCACTGCTCGAAGGTATTCAGAGAAACATTGCAACATAACGTGGATTTCTTCCAACTTGCTCAACTCATCGAGGTAAGCACTTTACCACTTTCTCATTTCATTCAGATACACACATTGGCAGAATATCAGCCAAATGGCATTCACGGCTCCAAGGTACACAGAGAAACTATTGTGGATTTCTTCCAACATGCTGACCTCATCGAGATGAGAACGTTACCACTTTCTCATTTCATAGAGATACACACATTGGCGGAATATCAGCCAAATGGCATTCACTGCTCGAAGGTATTCAGAGAAACTTTGGAACCTTTTGTGGATTTCCTCCATTCTGCTGAACTCATCGAGATGAGCACGTTTCCACTTTCTCATTTCATTGAGATACACACATTGGCAGAATATCAGCGAAATGGCATTCACTGCTCCAAGGTATTCAGAGAAACTTTGGATCCTATCGTGGATTTCCCCCAACATGCTGAAATCATCGAGATATGCACTTTACCACTTTCTCATTTCATTGAGATACACACATTGGCAGAATATCAGCCAAATGGCATTCACTGCTCGAAGGTATTCAGAGAATCCTTGCAACATAATGTGGATTTCTTCCAACTTGCTGAACTAATCGAGATATGCACTTTAGCACTTTCTCATTTCATTGAGATACACACATTGGCAGAATATCAGCCAAATGGCATTCACTGTTCCAAGGTATTAAGAGAAACTTTGGGACCTAATGTGGATTTCCTCCAACATGCTGAACTCATCGAGATATGCACTTTCTCATTCCATTGAGATACACATATTGGCAGAATATCAGCCAAATGGCATTCACTGCTCGAAGGTATTCAGAGAAACATTGCAACATAATGTTGATTTCTTCCAACTTGCTGAATACACCGAGATAAGCACTTTCCCACTTTCTCATTTCATTGAGATACACACATTGGCAGAACATCAGCCAAATGGCATTCACGGTTCCAAGGTATACAGAGAATCTTTGGGACCTCTTGTCGATTTCTTCCAACATGCTGAACTCATCGAGATATGCACTTTAGAACTTTCTCATTTCTTTGAAATACACACATTGGCAGAATATCAGCCAAATGGCATTCACTGCTCCAAAGTATTCAGAGAAACATTGCAACATAATGTGGATTTCTTCCAACTTTTTGAACTCATCGAGGTAAGCACTTTACCACTTTCTCATTTCATTCAGATACACACATTGGCAGAATATCAGCCAAATGGCATTCACTGCTCCAAGGTATTCAGAGAAACTTTGGGTCCGATCGTGGATTTCCCCCAACATGCTGAACTCACCGAGAATATGCACTTTCGCACTTTCTCATTTCGTTGAGATACACACATTGGCAGAATATCAGCCAAATGGCATTCACTGCTCGAAGGTACTCAGAGAATCCTTGCAACATAATGTGGATTTCTTCCAACTTGCTGAACTAATCGAGATATGCACTTTAGCACTTTCTCATTTCATTGAGATACACACATTGGCAGAATATCAGCCAAACGTCATTCACTGTTCCAAGGTATTAAGAGAAACATTGGGACCTTTTGTGGATTTCCTCCAACATGCTGAACTCATCGAGATATGTACTTTCTCATTTCATTGAGATACACACATTGGCAGAATATCAGCCAAATGGCATTCACTGCTCGAAGGTATTCAGAGAAAAATTGCAACATAACGTGGATTTCTTCCAACTTGCTCAACTCATCGAGGTAAGCACTTTACCACTTTCTCATTTCATTGAGATACACACATTGGCAGAATATCAGCCAAATGGCATTCACGGCTCCAAGGTACACAGAGAAACTTTGGGACCTATTGTGGATTTCTTCCAACATGCTGACCACATCGAGATGAGAACGTTACCACTTTCTCATTTCATTGAGATACACACATTGGCGGAATATCAGCCAAATGGCATTCACTGCTCGAAGGTATTCAGAGAAACTTTGGAACCTTTTGTGAGTTTCCTCCATTGTGCTGAACTCATCGAGATGAGCACGTTTCCACTTTCTCATTTCATTGAGATACACACATTGGCAGAATATCAGCCAAATGGCATTCACTGCTGCAAGGTATTCAGAGCATCCTTGCTACATAATGTGGATTTCTTCCAACATGCTGTACTCATCGAGATAAGCATTTTCCCACTATCTCATTTCATTGAGATACACACTTTGGCAGAATATCAGCCAAACGGCATTCACTGCTCGTTGGTATTCAGAGAAACAATGGAACCTTTTTTAGATTTCCTCCATTTTGCCGAACTCATCGACATACACACTTTACCACTTTCTCATTTCATTGAGATACACATATTGGTAGAATATCAGTCAAATGGCATTCACTGCTCGAAGGTATTCAGAGAAACATTGCAACATAATGTTGATTTCTTCCAACTTGCTGAATACTCCGAGATAAGCACTTTCCCACTTTCTCATTTCATTGAGATACACACATTGGCAGAACATCAGCCAAATGGCATTCACGGTTCCAAGGTATACAGAGAATCTTTGGGACCTCTTGTCGATTTCTTCCAACATGCTGAACTCATCGAGATATGCACTTTAGCACTTTCTCATTTCTTTGAAATACACACATTGGCAGAATATCAGCCAAATGGCATTCACTGCTCCAAAGTATTCAGAGAAACATTGCAACATAATGTGGATTTCTTCCAACTTTTTGAACTCATCGAGATAAGCACTTTACCACTTTCTCATTTCATTGAGATACACACATTGGCAGAATATCAGCCAAATGGAATTCACTGCTCGAAGGTATTCAGGGAAAATTTGGAACCTATTGTGGATTTCTTCCAACATGGTGAACTCATCGAGATAAGAACGTTACCACTTTCTCATTTCATTGAGATACACACATTGGCGGAATATCAGCCAAATGCCATTCACTGCTCGACGGTATTCAGAGAATCCTTGCAACATAATGTGGATTTCTTCCAACTTGCTGAACTCATCGAGATAAGCATTTTCCCACGATCTCATTTCATTGAGATACACACTTTGGCAGAATATCAGCCAAACGGCATTCACTGCTCGAAGGTATTCAGAGAAACAATGGAACCTTTTTTAGATTTCCTCCATTTTGCCGAACTCATCGAGATATGCACTTTACCACTTTCTCATTTCAATGAGATACACACATTGGTAGAATATCAGCCAAATGGCATTCACTGCTCGAAGGTATTCAGAGAAACATTGCAACATAACGTGGATTTCTTCCAACTTGCTCAACTCATCGAGGTAAGCACTTTACCACTTTCTCATTTCATTCAGATACACACATTGGCAGAATATCAGCCAAATGGCATTCACGGCTCCAAGGTACACAGAGAAACTTTGGGACCTATTGTGGATTTCTTCCAACATGCTGACCTCATCGAGATGAGAACGTTACCACTTTCTCATTTCATAGAGATACACACATTGGCGGAATATCAGCCAAATGGCATTCACTGCTCGAAGGTATTCAGAGAAACTTTGGAACCTTTTGTGGATTTCCTCCATTCTGCTGAACTCATCGAGATGAGCACGTTTCCACTTTCTCATTTCATTGAGATACACACATTGGCAGAATATCAGCGAAATGGCATTCACTGCTCCAAGGTATTCAGAGAAACTTTGGATCCTATCGTGGATTTCCCCCAACATGCTGAAATCATCGAGATATGCACTTTACCACTTTCTCATTTCATTGAGATACACACATTGGCAGAATATCAGCCAAATGGCATTCACTGCTCGAAGGTATTCAGAGAATCCTTGCAACATAATGTGGATTTCTTCCAACTTGCTGAACTAATCGAGATATGCACTTTAGCACTTTCTCATTTCATTGAGATACACACATTGGCAGAATATCAGCCAAATGGCATTCACTGTTCCAAGGTATTAAGAGAAACTTTGGGACCTAATGTGGATTTCCTCCAACATGCTGAACTCATCGAGATATGCACTTTCTCATTCCATTGAGATACACATATTGGCAGAATATCAGCCAAATGGCATTCACTGCTCGAAGGTATTCAGAGAAACATTGCAACATAATGTTGATTTCTTCCAACTTGCTGAATACACCGAGATAAGCACTTTCCCACTTTCTCATTTCATTGAGATACACACATTGGCAGAACATCAGCCAAATGGCATTCACGGTTCCAAGGTATACAGAGAATCTTTGGGACCTCTTGTCGATTTCTTCCAACATGCTGAACTCATCGAGATATGCACTTTAGAACTTTCTCATTTCTTTGAAATACACACATTGGCAGAATATCAGCCAAATGGCATTCACTGCTCCAAAGTATTCAGAGAAACATTGCAACATAATGTGGATTTCTTCCAACTTTTTGAACTCATCGAGGTAAGCACTTTACCACTTTCTCATTTCATTCAGATACACACATTGGCAGAATATCAGCCAAATGGCATTCACGGCTCCAAGGTACACAGAGAAACTTTGGGACCTATTGTGGATTTCTTCCAACATGCTGACCTCATCGAGATGAGAACGTTACCACTTTCTCATTTCATTGAGATACGCACATTGGCAGAATATCAGCCAAATGGCATTCACTGCTCGACGGTATTCAGAGAATCCTTGCAACATAATGTGGATTTCTTCCAACATGCTGTACTCATCGAGATAAGCATTTTCCCACTATCTCATTTCATTGAGATGCACACTTTGGCAGAATATCAGCCAAACGGCATTCACTGCTCGTTGGTATTCAGAGAAACAATGGAACCTTTTTTAGATTTCCTCCATTTTGCCGAACTCATCGAGATATGCACTTTACCACTTTCTCATTTCAATGAGATACACACATTGGTAGAATATCAGCCAAATGGCATTCACTGCTCGAAGGTATTCAGAGAAACATTGCAACATAACGTGGATTTCTTCCAACTTGCTCAACTCATCGAGGTAAGCACTTTACCACTTTCTCATTTCATTCAGATACACACATTGGCAGAATATCAGCCAAATGGCATTCACGGCTCCAAGGTACACAGAGAAACTTTGGGACCTATTGTGGATTTCTTCCAACATGCTGACCTCATCGAGATGAGAACGTTACCACTTTCTCATTTCATAGAGATACACACATTGGCGGAATATCAGCCAAATGGCATTCACTGCTCGAAGGTATTCAGAGAAACTTTGGAACCTTTTGTGGATTTCCTCCATTCTGCTGAACTCATCGAGATGAGCACGTTTCCACTTTCTCATTTCATTGAGATACACACATTGGCAGAATATCAGCCAAATGGCAGTCACTGCTCCAAGGTATTCAGAGAAACTTTGGATCCTATCGTGGATTTCCCCCAACATGCTGAACTCATCGAGATATGCACTTTAGCACTTTCTCATTACATTGAGATACACACATTGGCAGAATATCAGCCAAATGGCATTCACTGTTCCAAGGTATTAAGAGAAACTTTGGGACCTAATGTGGATTTCCTCCAACATGCTGAACTCATCGAGATACGCACTTTCTCATTTCATTGAGATACACACATTGGCAGAATATCAGCCAAATGGCATTCACTGCTCGAAGGTATTCAGAGCATCCTTGCTACATAATGTGGATTTCTTCCAACATGCTGTACTCATCGAGATAAGCATTTTCCCACGATCTCATTTCATTGAGATACACACTTTGGCAGAATATCAGCCAAACGGCATTCACTGCTCGAAGGTATTCAGAGAAACAATGGAACCTTTTTTAGATTTCCTCCATTTTGCCGAACTCATCGAGATATGCACTTTACCACTTTCTCATTTCAATGAGATACACACATTGGTAGAATATCAGCCAAATGGCATTCACTGCTCGAAGGTATTCAGAGAAACATTGCAACATAACGTGGATTTCTTCCAACTTGCTCAACTCATCGAGGTAAGCACTTTACCACTTTCTCATTTCATTCAGATACACACATTGAAGAATATCAGCCAAATGGCATTCACGGCTCCAAGGTACACAGAGAAACTTTGGGACCTATTGTGGATTTCTTCCAACATGCTGACCACATCGAGATGAGAACGTTACCACTTTCTCATTTCATTGAGATACACACATTGGCGGAATATCAGCCAAATGGCATTCACTGCTCGAAGGTATTCAGAGAAACTTTGGAACCTTTTGTGAGTTTCCTCCATTGTGCTGAACTCATCGAGATGAGCACGTTTCCACTTTCTCATTTCATTGAGATACACACATTGGCAGAATATCAGCCAAATGGCATTCACTGCTGCAAGGTATTCAGAGCATCCTTGCTACATAATGTGGATTTCTTCCAACATGCTGTACTCATCGAGATAAGCATTTTCCCACTATCTCATTTCATTGAGATACACACTTTGGCAGAATATCAGCCAAACGGCATTCACTGCTCGAAGGTATTCAGAGAAACAATGGAACCTTTTTTAGGTTTCCTCCATTTTGCCGAACTCATCGAGATATGCACTTTACCACTTTCTCATTTCAATGAGATACACACATTGGTAGAATATCAGCCAAATGGCATTCACTGCTCGAAGGTTTTCAGAGAAACATTGCAACATAACGTGGATTTCTTCCAACTTGCTCAACTCATCGAGGTAAGCACTTTACCACTTTCTCATTTCATTGAGATACACACATTGGCGGAATATCAGCCAAATGGCATTCACTGCTCGAAGGTATTCAGAGAAACTTTGGAACCTTTTGTGAGTTTCCTCCATTGTGCTGAACTCATCGAGATGAGCACGTTTCCACTTTCTCATTTCATTGAGATACACACATTGGCAGAATATCAGCCAAATGGCATTCACTGCTGCAAGGTATTCAGAGCATCCTTGCTACATAATGTGGATTTCTTCCAACATGCTGTACTCATCGAGATAAGCATTTTCCCACTATCTCATTTCATTGAGATGCACACTTTGGCAGAATATCAGCCAAACGGCATTCACTGCTCGAAGGTATTCAGAGAAACAATGGAACCTTTTTTAGGTTTCCTCCATTTTGCCGAACTCATCGAGATATGCACTTTACCACTTTCTCATTTCAATGAGATACACACATTGGTAGAATATCAGCCAAATGGCATTCACTGCTCGAAGGTTTTCAGGGAAACATTGCAACATAACGTGGATTTCTTCCAACTTGCTCAACTCATCGAGGTAAGCACTTTACCACTTTCTCATTTCATTCAGATACTCACATTGGCAGAATATCAGCCAAATGGCATTCACGGCTCCAAGGTACACAGAGAAACTTTGGGAGCAATTGTGGATTTCTTCCAACATGCTGACCTCATCGAGATGAGAACGTTACCACTTTCTCATTTCATTGAGATACACACATTGGCGGAATATCAGCCAAATGGCATTCACTGCTCGAAGGTATTCAGAGCATCCTTGCTACATAATGTGGATTTCTTCCAACATGCTGTACTCATCGAGATAAGCATTTTCCCACTATCTCATTTCATTGAGATACACACTTTGGCAGAATATCAGCCAAACGGCATTCACTGCTCGTTGGTATTCAGAGAAACAATGGAACCTTTTTTAGATTTCCTCCATTTTGCCGAACTCATCGACATACACACTTTACCACTTTCTCATTTCATTGAGATACACATATTGGTAGAATATCAGTCAAATGGCATTCACTGCTCGAAGGTATTCAGAGAAACATTGCAACATAATGTTGATTTCTTCCAACTTGCTGAATACTCCGAGATAAGCACTTTCCCACTTTCTCATTTCATTGAGATACACACATTGGCAGAACATCAGCCAAATGGCATTCACGGTTCCAAGGTATACAGAGAATCTTTGGGACCTCTTGTCGATTTCTTCCAACATGCTGAACTCATCGAGATATGCACTTTAGCACTTTCTCATTTCTTTGAAATACACACATTGGCAGAATATCAGCCAAATGGCATTCACTGCTCCAAAGTATTCAGAGAAACATTGCAACATAATGTGGATTTCTTCCAACTTTTTGAACTCATCGAGATAAGCACTTTACCACTTTCTCATTTCATTGAGATACACACATTGGCAGAATATCAGCCAAATGGAATTCACTGCTCGAAGGTATTCAGGGAAAATTTGGAACCTATTGTGGATTTCTTCCAACATGGTGAACTCATCGAGATAAGAACGTTACCACTTTCTCATTTCATTGAGATACACACATTGGCGGAATATCAGCCAAATGCCATTCACTGCTCGACGGTATTCAGAGAATCCTTGCAACATAATGTGGATTTCTTCCAACTTGCTGAACTCATCGAGATAAGCATTTTCCCACGATCTCATTTCATTGAGATACACACTTTGGCAGAATATCAGCCAAACGGCATTCACTGCTCGAAGGTATTCAGAGAAACAATGGAACCTTTTTTAGATTTCCTCCATTTTGCCGAACTCATCGAGATATGCACTTTACCACTTTCTCATTTCAATGAGATACACACATTGGTAGAATATCAGCCAAATGGCATTCACTGCTCGAAGGTATTCAGAGAAACATTGCAACATAACGTGGATTTCTTCCAACTTGCTCAACTCATCGAGGTAAGCACTTTACCACTTTCTCATTTCATTCAGATACACACATTGGCAGAATATCAGCCAAATGGCATTCACGGCTCCAAGGTACACAGAGAAACTTTGGGACCTATTGTGGATTTCTTCCAACATGCTGACCTCATCGAGATGAGAACGTTACCACTTTCTCATTTCATAGAGATACACACATTGGCGGAATATCAGCCAAATGGCATTCACTGCTCGAAGGTATTCAGAGAAACTTTGGAACCTTTTGTGGATTTCCTCCATTCTGCTGAACTCATCGAGATGAGCACGTTTCCACTTTCTCATTTCATTGAGATACACACATTGGCAGAATATCAGCGAAATGGCATTCACTGCTCCAAGGTATTCAGAGAAACTTTGGATCCTATCGTGGATTTCCCCCAACATGCTGAAATCATCGAGATATGCACTTTAGCACTTTCTCATTTCATTGAGATACACACATTGGCAGAATATCAGCCAAATGGCATTCACTGCTCGAAGGTATTCAGAGAATCCTTGCAACATAATGTGGATTTCTTCCAACTTGCTGAACTAATCGAGATATGCACTTTAGCACTTTCTCATTTCATTGAGATACACACATTGGCAGAATATCAGCCAAATGGCATTCACTGTTCCAAGGTATTAAGAGAAACTTTGGGACCTAATGTGGATTTCCTCCAACATGCTGAACTCATCGAGATATGCACTTTCTCATTCCATTGAGATACACATATTGGCAGAATATCAGCCAAATGGCATTCACTGCTCGAAGGTATTCAGAGAAACATTGCAACATAATGTTGATTTCTTCCAACTTGCTGAATACACCGAGATAAGCACTTTCCCACTTTCTCATTTCATTGAGATACACACATTGGCAGAACATCAGCCAAATGGCATTCACGGTTCCAAGGTATACAGAGAATCTTTGGGACCTCTTGTCGATTTCTTCCAACATGCTGAACTCATCGAGATATGCACTTTAGAACTTTCTCATTTCTTTGAAATACACACATTGGCAGAATATCAGCCAAATGGCATTCACTGCTCCAAAGTATTCAGAGAAACATTGCAACATAATGTGGATTTCTTCCAACTTTTTGAACTCATCGAGGTAAGCACTTTACCACTTTCTCATTTCATTCAGATACACACATTGGCAGAATATCAGCCAAATGGCATTCACTGCTCCAAGGTATTCAGAGAAACTTTGGGTCCGATCCTGGATTTCCCCCAACATGCTGAACTCACCGAGAATATGCACTTTCGCACTTTCTCATTTCGTTGAGATACACACATTGGCAGAATATCAGCCAAATGGCATTCACTGCTCAAAGGTACTCAGAGAATCCTTGCAACATAATGTGGATTTCTTCCAACTTGCTGAACTAATCGAGATATGCACTTTAGCACTTTCTCATTTCATTGAGATACACACATTGGCAGAATATCAGCCAAACGTCATTCACTGTTCCAAGGTATTAAGAGAAACATTGGGACCTTTTGTGGATTTCCTCCAACATGCTGAACTCATCGAGATATGCACTTTCTCATTTCATTGAGATACACACATTGGCAGAATATCAGCCAAATGGTATTCACTGCTCGAAGGTATTCAGAGAAAAATTGCAACATAACGTGGATTTCTTCCAACTTGCTCAACTCATCGAGGTAAGCACTTTACCACTTTCTCATTTCATTGAGATACACACATTGGCAGAATATCAGCCAAATGGCATTCACGGCTCCAAGGTACACAGAGAAACTTTGGGACCTATTGTGGATTTCTTCCAACATGCTGACCACATCGAGATGAGAACGTTACCACTTTCTCATTTCATTGAGATACACACATTGGCGGAATATCAGCCAAATGGCATTCACTGCTCGAAGGTATTCAGAGAAACTTTGGAACCTTTTGTGAGTTTCCTCCATTGTGCTGAACTCATCGAGATGAGCACGTTTCCACTTTCTCATTTCATTGAGATACACACATTGGCAGAATATCAGCCAAATGGCATTCACTGCTGCAAGGTATTCAGAGCATCCTTGCTACATAATGTGGATTTCTTCCAACATGCTGTACTCATCGAGATAAGCATTTTCCCACTATCTCATTTCATTGAGATGCACACTTTGGCAGAATATCAGCCAAACGGCATTCACTGCTCGAAGGTATTCAGAGAAACAATGGAACCTTTTTTAGGTTTCCTCCATTTTGCCGAACTCATCGAGATATGCACTTTACCACTTTCTCATTTCAATGAGATACACACATTGGTAGAATATCAGCCAAATGGCATTCACTGCTCGAAGGTTTTCAGGGAAACATTGCAACATAACGTGGATTTCTTCCAACTTGCTCAACTCATCGAGGTAAGCACTTTACCACTTTCTCATTTCATTCAGATACTCACATTGGCAGAATATCAGCCAAATGGCATTCACGGCTCCAAGGTACACAGAGAAACTTTGGGAGCAATTGTGGATTTCTTCCAACATGCTGACCTCATCGAGATGAGAACGTTACCACTTTCTCATTTCATTGAGATACACACATTGGCGGAATATCAGCCAAATGGCATTCACTGCTCGAAGGTATTCAGAGCATCCTTGCTACATAATGTGGATTTCTTCCAACATGCTGTACTCATCGAGATAAGCATTTTCCCACTATCTCATTTCATTGAGATACACACTTTGGCAGAATATCAGCCAAACGGCATTCACTGCTCGTTGGTATTCAGAGAAACAATGGAACCTTTTTTAGATTTCCTCCATTTTGCCGAACTCATCGACATACACACTTTACCACTTTCTCATTTCATTGAGATACACATATTGGTAGAATATCAGTCAAATGGCATTCACTGCTCGAAGGTATTCAGAGAAACATTGCAACATAATGTTGATTTCTTCCAACTTGCTGAATACTCCGAGATAAGCACTTTCCCACTTTCTCATTTCATTGAGATACACACATTGGCAGAACATCAGCCAAATGGCATTCACGGTTCCAAGGTATACAGAGAATCTTTGGGACCTCTTGTCGATTTCTTCCAACATGCTGAACTCATCGAGATATGCACTTTAGCACTTTCTCATTTCTTTGAAATACACACATTGGCAGAATATCAGCCAAATGGCATTCACTGCTCCAAAGTATTCAGAGAAACATTGCAACATAATGTGGATTTCTTCCAACTTTTTGAACTCATCGAGATAAGCACTTTACCACTTTCTCATTTCATTGAGATACACACATTGGCAGAATATCAGCCAAATGGAATTCACTGCTCGAAGGTATTCAGGGAAAATTTGGAACCTATTGTGGATTTCTTCCAACATGGTGAACTCATCGAGATAAGAACGTTACCACTTTCTCATTTCATTGAGATACACACATTGGCGGAATATCAGCCAAATGCCATTCACTGCTCGACGGTATTCAGAGAATCCTTGCAACATAATGTGGATTTCTTCCAACTTGCTGAACTCATCGAGATAAGCATTTTCCCACGATCTCATTTCATTGAGATACACACTTTGGCAGAATATCAGCCAAACGGCATTCACTGCTCGAAGGTATTCAGAGAAACAATGGAACCTTTTTTAGATTTCCTCCATTTTGCCGAACTCATCGAGATATGCACTTTACCACTTTCTCATTTCAATGAGATACACACATTGGTAGAATATCAGCCAAATGGCATTCACTGCTCGAAGGTATTCAGAGAAACATTGCAACATAACGTGGATTTCTTCCAACTTGCTCAACTCATCGAGGTAAGCACTTTACCACTTTCTCATTTCATTCAGATACACACATTGGCAGAATATCAGCCAAATGGCATTCACGGCTCCAAGGTACACAGAGAAACTTTGGGACCTATTGTGGATTTCTTCCAACATGCTGACCTCATCGAGATGAGAACGTTACCACTTTCTCATTTCATAGAGATACACACATTGGCGGAATATCAGCCAAATGGCATTCACTGCTCGAAGGTATTCAGAGAAACTTTGGAACCTTTTGTGGATTTCCTCCATTCTGCTGAACTCATCGAGATGAGCACGTTTCCACTTTCTCATTTCATTGAGATACACACATTGGCAGAATATCAGCGAAATGGCATTCACTGCTCCAAGGTATTCAGAGAAACTTTGGATCCTATCGTGGATTTCCCCCAACATGCTGAAATCATCGAGATATGCACTTTAGCACTTTCTCATTTCATTGAGATACACACATTGGCAGAATATCAGCCAAATGGCATTCACTGCTCGAAGGTATTCAGAGAATCCTTGCAACATAATGTGGATTTCTTCCAACTTGCTGAACTAATCGAGATATGCACTTTAGCACTTTCTCATTTCATTGAGATACACACATTGGCAGAATATCAGCCAAATGGCATTCACTGTTCCAAGGTATTAAGAGAAACTTTGGGACCTAATGTGGATTTCCTCCAACATGCTGAACTCATCGAGATATGCACTTTCTCATTCCATTGAGATACACATATTGGCAGAATATCAGCCAAATGGCATTCACTGCTCGAAGGTATTCAGAGAAACATTGCAACATAATGTTGATTTCTTCCAACTTGCTGAATACACCGAGATAAGCACTTTCCCACTTTCTCATTTCATTGAGATACACACATTGGCAGAACATCAGCCAAATGGCATTCACGGTTGCAAGGTATACAGAGAATCTTGGGAACCTCTTGTCGATTTCTTCCAACATGCTGAACTCATCGAGATATGCACTTTAGAACTTTCTCATTTCTTTGAAATACACACATTGGCAGAATATCAGCCAAATGGCATTCACTGCTCCAAAGTATTCAGAGAAACATTGCAACATAATGTGGATTTCTTCCAACTTTTTGAACTCATCGAGGTAAGCACTTTACCACTTTCTCATTTCATTCAGATACACACATTGGCAGAATATCAGCCAAATGGCATTCACGGCTCCAAGGTACACAGAGAAACTTTGGGACCTATTGTGGATTTCTTCCAACATGCTGACCTCATCGAGATGAGAACGTTACCACTTTCTCATTTCATTGAGATACGCACATTGGCAGAATATCAGCCAAATGGCATTCACTGCTCGACGGTATTCAGAGAATCCTTGCAACATAATGTGGATTTCTTCCAACATGCTGTACTCATCGAGATAAGCATTTTCCCACTATCTCATTTCATTGAGATGCACACTTTGGCAGAATATCAGCCAAACGGCATTCACTGCTCGTTGGTATTCAGAGAAACAATGGAACCTTTTTTAGATTTCCTCCATTTTGCCGAACTCATCGAGATATGCACTTTACCACTTTCTCATTTCAATGAGATACACACATTGGTAGAATATCAGCCAAATGGCATTCACTGCTCGAAGGTATTCAGAGAAACATTGCAACATAACGTGGATTTCTTCCAACTTGCTCAACTCATCGAGGTAAGCACTTTACCACTTTCTCATTTCATTCAGATACACACATTGGCAGAATATCAGCCAAATGGCATTCACGGCTCCAAGGTACACAGAGAAACTTTGGGACCTATTGTGGATTTCTTCCAACATGCTGACCTCATCGAGATGAGAACGTTACCACTTTCTCATTTCATAGAGATACACACATTGGCGGAATATCAGCCAAATGGCATTCACTGCTCGAAGGTATTCAGAGAAACTTTGGAACCTTTTGTGGATTTCCTCCATTCTGCTGAACTCATCGAGATGAGCACGTTTCCACTTTCTCATTTCATTGAGATACACACATTGGCAGAATATCAGCCAAATGGCAGTCACTGCTCCAAGGTATTCAGAGAAACTTTGGATCCTATCGTGGATTTCCCCCAACATGCTGAACTCATCGAGATATGCACTTTAGCACTTTCTCATTACATTGAGATACACACATTGGCAGAATATCAGCCAAATGGCATTCACTGTTCCAAGGTATTAAGAGAAACTTTGGGACCTAATGTGGATTTCCTCCAACATGCTGAACTCATCGAGATACGCACTTTCTCATTTCATTGAGATACACACATTGGCAGAATATCAGCCAAATGGCATTCACTGCTCGAAGGTATTCAGAGCATCCTTGCTACATAATGTGGATTTCTTCCAACATGCTGTACTCATCGAGATAAGCATTTTCCCACTATCTCATTTCATTGAGATACACACTTTGGCAGAATATCAGCCAAACGGCATTCACTGCTCGAAGGTATTCAGAGAAACAATGGAACCTTTTTTAGATTTCCTCCATTTTGCCGAACTCATCGAGATATGCACTTTACCACTTTCTCATTTCAATGAGATACACACATTGGTAGAATATCAGCCAAATGGCATTCACTGCTCGAAGGTATTCAGAGAAACATTGCAACATAACGTGGATTTCTTCCAACTTGCTCAACTCATCGAGGTAAGCACTTTACCACTTTCTCATTTCATTCAGATACACACATTGAAGAATATCAGCCAAATGGCATTCACGGCTCCAAGGTACACAGAGAAACTTTGGGACCTATTGTGGATTTCTTCCAACATGCTGACCACATCGAGATGAGAACGTTACCACTTTCTCATTTCATTGAGATACACACATTGGCGGAATATCAGCCAAATGGCATTCACTGCTCGAAGGTATTCAGAGAAACTTTGGAACCTTTTGTGAGTTTCCTCCATTGTGCTGAACTCATCGAGATGAGCACGTTTCCACTTTCTCATTTCATTGAGATACACACATTGGCAGAATATCAGCCAAATGGCATTCACTGCTGCAAGGTATTCAGAGCATCCTTGCTACATAATGTGGATTTCTTCCAACATGCTGTACTCATCGAGATAAGCATTTTCCCACTATCTCATTTCATTGAGATACACACTTTGGCAGAATATCAGCCAAACGGCATTCACTGCTCGAAGGTATTCAGAGAAACAATGGAACCTTTTTTAGGTTTCCTCCATTTTGCCGAACTCATCGAGATATGCACTTTACCACTTTCTCATTTCAATGAGATACACACATTGGTAGAATATCAGCCAAATGGCATTCACTGCTCGAAGGTTTTCAGAGAAACATTGCAACATAACGTGGATTTCTTCCAACTTGCTCAACTCATCGAGGTAAGCACTTTACCACTTTCTCATTTCATTGAGATACACACATTGGCGGAATATCAGCCAAATGGCATTCACTGCTCGAAGGTATTCAGAGAAACTTTGGAACCTTTTGTGAGTTTCCTCCATTGTGCTGAACTCATCGAGATGAGCACGTTTCCACTTTCTCATTTCATTGAGATACACACATTGGCAGAATATCAGCCAAATGGCATTCACTGCTGCAAGGTATTCAGAGCATCCTTGCTACATAATGTGGATTTCTTCCAACATGCTGTACTCATCGAGATAAGCATTTTCCCACTATCTCATTTCATTGAGATACACACTTTGGCAGAATATCAGCCAAACGGCATTCACTGCTCGAAGGTATTCAGAGAAACAATGGAACCTTTTTTAGGTTTCCTCCATTTTGCCGAACTCATCGAGATATGCACTTTACCACTTTCTCATTTCAATGAGATACACACATTGGTAGAATATCAGCCAAATGGCATTCACTGCTCGAAGGTTTTCAGAGAAACATTGCAACATAACGTGGATTTCTTCCAACTTGCTCAACTCATCGAGGTAAGCACTTTACCACTTTCTCATTTCATTCAGATACTCACATTGGCAGAATATCAGCCAAATGGCATTCACGGCTCCAAGGTACACAGAGAAACTTTGGGAGCAATTGTGGATTTCTTCCAACATGCTGACCTCATCGAGATGAGAACGTTACCACTTTCTCATTTCATTGAGATACACACATTGGCGGAATATCAGCCAAATGGCATTCACTGCTCGAAGGTATTCAGAGCATCCTTGCAACATAATGTGGATTTCTTCCAACATGCTGTACTCATCGAGATAAGCATTTTCCCACTATCTCATTTCATTGAGATACACACGTTGGCAGAATATCAGCCAAACGGCATTCACTGCTCGTTGGTATTCAGAGAAACAATGGAACCTTTTTTAGATTTCCTCCATTTTGCCGAACTCATCGACATATACACTTTACCACTTTCTCATTTCATTGAGATACACATATTGGTAGAATATCAGTCAAATGGCATTCACTGCTCGAAGGTATTCAGAGAAACATTGCAACATAATGTTGATTTCTTCCAACTTGCTGAATACTCCGAGATAAGCACTTTCCCACTTTCTCATTTCATTGAGATACACACATTGGCAGAACATCAGCCAAATGGCATTCACGGTTCCAAGGTATACAGAGAATCTTTGGGACCTCTTGTCGATTTCTTCCAACATGCTGAACTCATCGAGATATGCACTTTAGCACTTTCTCATTTCTTTGAAATACACACATTGGCAGAATATCAGCCAAATGGCATTCACTGCTCCAAAGTATTCAGAGAAACATTGCAACATAATGTGGATTTCTTCCAACTTTTTGAACTCATCGAGATAAGCACTTTACCACTTTCTCATTTCATTGAGATACACACATTGGCAGAATATCAGCCAAATGGAATTCACTGCTCGAAGGTTTTCAGGGAAACTTTGGAACCTATTGTGGATTTCTTCCAACATGCTGAACTCACCGAGATAAGAACGTTACCACTTTCTCATTTCATTGAGATACACACATTGGCGGAATATCAGCCAAATGCCATTCACTGCTCGACGGTATTCAGAGAATCCTTGCAACATAATGTGGATTTCTTCCAACTTGCTGAACTCATCGAGATAAGCATTTTCCCACGATCTCATTTCATTGAGATACACACTTTGGCAGAATATCAGCCAAACGGCATTCACTGCTCGAAGGTATTCAGAGAAACAATGGAACCTTTTTTAGATTTCCTCCATTTTGCCGAACTCATCGAGATATGCACTTTACCACTTTCTCATTTCAATGAGATACACACATTGGTAGAATATCAGCCAAATGGCATTCACTGCTCGAAGGTATTCAGAGAAACATTGCAACATAACGTGGATTTCTTCCAACTTGCTCAACTCATCGAGGTAAGCACTTTACCACTTTCTCATTTCATAGAGATACACACATTGGCCGAATATCAGCCAAATGGCATTCACTGCTCGAAGGTATTCAGAGAAACTTTGGAACCTTTTGTGGATTTCCTCCATTCTGCTGAACTCATCGAGATGAGAACGTTTCCACTTTCTCATTTCATTGAGATACACACATTGGCAGAATATCAGCCAAATGGCATTCACTGCTCCAAGGTATTCAGAGAAACTTTGGATCCTATCGTGGATTTCCCCCAACATGCTGAAATCATCGAGATATGCACTTTAGCACTTTCTCATTTCATTGAGATACACACATTGGGAGAATATCAGCCAAATGGCATTCACTGCTCGAAGGTATTCAGAGAATCCTTGCAACATAATGTGGATTTCTTCCAACTTGCTGAACTAATCGAGATATGCACTTTAGCACTTTCTCATTTCATTGAGATACACACATTGGCAGAATATCAGCCAAATGGCATTCACTGTTCCAAGGTATTAAGAGAAACTTTGGGACCTAATGTGGATTTCCTCCAACATGCTGAACTCATCGAGATATGCACTTTCTCATTCCATTGAGATACACATATTGGCAGAATATCAGCCAAATGGCATTCACTGCTCGAAGGTATTCAGAGAAACATTGCAACATAATGTTGATTTCTTCCAACTTGCTGAATACACCGAGATAAGCACTTTCCCACTTTCTCATTTCATTGAGATACACACATTGGCAGAACATCAGCCAAATGGCATTCACGGTTCCAAGGTATACAGAGAATCTTTGGGACCTCTTGTCGATTTCTTCCAACATGCTGAACTCATCGAGATATGCACTTTAGAACTTTCTCATTTCTTTGAAATACACACATTGGCAGAATATCAGCCAAATGGCATTCACTGCTCCAAAGTATTCAGAGAAACATTGCAACATAATGTGGATTTCTTCCAACTTTTTGAACTCATCGAGGTAAGCACTTTACCACTTTCTCATTTCATTCAGATACACACATTGGCAGAATATCAGCCAAATGGCATTCACGGCTCCAAGGTACACAGAGAAACTTTGGGACCTATTGTGGATTTCTTCCAACATGCTGACCTCATCGAGATGAGAACGTTACCACTTTCTCATTTCATTGAGATACACACATTGGCGGAATATCAGCCAAATGGCATTCACTGCTCGACGGTATTCAGAGAATCCTTGCAACATAATGTGGATTTCTTCCAACATGCTGTACTCATCGAGATAAGCATTTTCCCACTATCTCATTTCATTGAGATGCACACTTTGGCAGAATATCAGCCAAACGGCATTCACTGCTCGTTGGTATTCAGAGAAACAATGGAACCTTTTTTAGATTTCCTCCATTTTGCCGAACTCATCGAGATATGCACTTTACCACTTTCTCATTTCAATGAGATACACACATTGGTAGAATATCAGCCAAATGGCATTCACTGCTCGAAGGTATTCAGAGAAACATTGCAACATAACGTGGATTTCTTCCAACTTGCTCAACTCATCGAGGTAAGCACTTTACCACTTTCTCATTTCATTCAGATACACACATTGGCAGAATATCAGCCAAATGGCATTCACGGCTCCAAGGTACACAGAGAAACTTTGGGACCTATTGTGGATTTCTTCCAACATGCTGACCTCATCGAGATGAGAACGTTACCACTTTCTCATTTCATAGAGATACACACATTGGCGGAATATCAGCCAAATGGCATTCACTGCTCGAAGGTATTCAGAGAAACTTTGGAACCTTTTGTGGATTTCCTCCATTCTGCTGAACTCATCGAGATGAGCACGTTTCCACTTTCTCATTTCATTGAGATACACACATTGGCAGAATATCAGCCAAATGGCAGTCACTGCTCCAAGGTATTCAGAGAAACTTTGGATCCTATCGTGGATTTCCCCCAACATGCTGAACTCATCGAGATATGCACTTTAGCACTTTCTCATTACATTGAGATACACACATTGGCAGAATATCAGCCAAATGGCATTCACTGTTCCAAGGTATTAAGAGAAACTTTGGGACCTAATGTGGATTTCCTCCAACATGCTGACCACATCGAGATGAGAACGTTACCACTTTCTCATTTCATTGAGATACACACATTGGCGGAATATCAGCCAAATGGCATTCACTGCTCGAAGGTATTCAGAGAAACTTTGGAACCTTTTGTGAGTTTCCTCCATTGTGCTGAACTCATCGAGATGAGCACGTTTCCACTTTGTCATTTCATTGAGATACACACATTGGCAGAATATCAGCCAAATGGCATTCACTGCTGCAAGGTATTCAGAGCATCCTTGCTACATAATGTGGATTTCTTCCAACATGCTGTACTCATCGAGATAAGCATTTTCCCACTATCTCATTTCATTGAGATACACACTTTGGCAGAATATCAGCCAAACGGCATTCACTGCTCGAAGGTATTCAGAGAAACAATGGAACCTTTTTTAGGTTTCCTCCATTTTGCCGAACTCATCGAGATATGCACTTTACCACTTTCTCATTTCAATGAGATACACACATTGGTAGAATATCAGCCAAATGGCATTCACTGCTCGAAGGTATTCAGAGAAACATTGCAACATAACGTGGATTTCTTCCAACTTGCTCAACTCATCGAGGTAAGCACTTTACCACTTTCTCATTTCATTCAGATACTCACATTGGCAGAATATCAGCCAAATGGCATTCACGGCTCCAAGGTACACAGAGAAACTTTGGGAGCAGTTGTGGATTTCTTCCAACATGCTGACCTCATCGAGATGAGAACGTTACCACTTTCTCATTTCATTGAGATACACACATTGGCGGAATATCAGCCAAATGGCATTCCCTGCTCGAAGGTATTCAGAGCATCCTTGCAACATAATGTGGATTTCTTCCAACATGCTGTACTCATCGAGATAAGCATTTTCCCACTATCTCATTTCATTGAGATACACACTTTGGCAGAATATCAGCCAAACGGCATTCACTGCTCGTTGGTATTCAGAGAAACAATGGAACCTTTTTTAGATTTCCTCCATTTTGCCGAACTCATCGACATATACACTTTACCACTTTCTCATTTCATTGAGATACACATATTGGTAGAATATCAGTCAAATGGCATTCACTGCTCGAAGGTATTCAGAGAAACATTGCAACATAATGTTGATTTCTTCCAACTTGCTGAATACTCCGAGATAAGCACTTTCCCACTTTCTCATTTCATTGAGATACACACATTGGCAGAACATCAGCCAAATGGCATTCACGGTTCCAAGGTATACAGAGAATCTTTGGGACCTCTTGTCGATTTCTTCCAACATGCTGAACTCATCGAGATATGCACTTTAGCACTTTCTCATTTCTTTGAAATACACACATTGGCAGAATATCAGCCAAATGGCATTCACTGCTCCAAAGTATTCAGAGAAACATTGCAACATAATGTGGATTTCTTCCAACTTTTTGAACTCATCGAGGTAAGCACTTTACCACTTTCTCATTTCATTCAGATACACACATTGGCAGAATATCAGCCAAATGGCATTCACGGCTCCAAGGTACACAGAGAAACTTTGGGACCTATTGTGGATTTCTTCCAACATGCTGACCTCATCGAGATGAGAACGTTACCACTTTCTCATTTCATAGAGATACACACATTGGCGGAATATCAGCCAAATGGCATTCACTGCTCGACGGTATTCAGAGAATCCTTGCAACATAATGTGGATTTCTTCCAACATGCTGTACTCATCGAGATAAGCATTTTCCCACTATCTCATTTCATTGAGATGCACACTTTGGCAGAATATCAGCCAAACGGCATTCACTGCTCGTTGGTATTCAGAGAAACAATGGAACCTTTTTTAGATTTCCTCCATTTTGCCGAACTCATCGAGATATGCACTTTACCACTTTCTCATTTCAATGAGATACACACATTGGTAGAATATCAGCCAAATGGCATTCACTGCTCGAAGGTATTCAGAGAAACATTGCAACATAACGTGGATTTCTTCCAACTTGCTCAACTCATCGAGGTAAGCACTTTACCACTTTCTCATTTCATTCAGATACACACATTGGCAGAATATCAGCCAAATGGCATTCACGGCTCCAAGGTACACAGAGAAACTTTGGGACCTATTGTGGATTTCTTCCAACATGCTGACCTCATCGAGATGAGAACGTTACCACTTTCTCATTTCATTGAGATACACACATTGGCGGAATATCAGCCAAATGGCATTCACTGCTCGAAGGTATTCAGAGAAACTTTGGAACCTTTTGTGAGTTTCCTCCATTGTGCTGAACTCATCGAGATGAGCACGTTTCCACTTTCTCATTTCATTGAGATACACACATTGGCAGAATATCAGCCAAATGGCATTCACTGCTGCAAGGTATTCAGAGCATCCTTGCTACATAATGTGGATTTCTTCCAACATGCTGTACTCATCGAGATAAGCATTTTCCCACTATCTCATTTCATTGAGATACACACTTTGGCAGAATATCAGCCAAACGGCATTCACTGCTCGAAGGTATTCAGAGAAACAATGGAACCTTTTTTAGGTTTCCTCCATTTTGCCGAACTCATCGAGATATGCACTTTACCACTTTCTCATTTCAATGAGATACACACATTGGTAGAATATCAGCCAAATGGCATTCACTGCTCGAAGGTTTTCAGAGAAACATTGCAACATAACGTGGATTTCTTCCAACTTGCTCAACTCATCGAGGTAAGCACTTTACCACTTTCTCATTTCATTGAGATACACACATTGGCAGAATATCAGCCAAATGGCATTCACTGCTGCAAGGTATTCAGAGCATCCTTGCTACATAATGTGGATTTCTTCCAACATGCTGTACTCATCGAGATAAGCATTTTCCCACTATCTCATTTCATTGAGATACACACTTTGGCAGAATATCAGCCAAACGGCATTCACTGCTCGAAGGTATTCAGAGAAACAATGGAACCTTTTTTAGGTTTCCTCCATTTTGCCGAACTCATCGAGATATGCACTTTACCACTTTCTCATTTCAATGAGATACACACATTGGTAGAATATCAGCCAAATGGCATTCACTGCTCGAAGGTTTTCAGAGAAACATTGCAACATAACGTGGATTTCTTCCAACTTGCTCAACTCATCGAGGTAAGCACTTTACCACTTTCTCATTTCATTGAGATACACACATTGGCGGAATATCAGCCAAATGGCATTCACTGCTCGAAGGTATTCAGAGAAACTTTGGAACCTTTTGTGAGTTTCCTCCATTGTGCTGAACTCATCGAGATGAGCACGTTTCCACTTTCTCATTTCATTGAGATACACACATTGGCAGAATATCAGCCAAATGGCATTCACTGCTGCAAGGTATTCAGAGCATCCTTGCTACATAATGTGGATTTCTTCCAACATGCTGTACTCATCGAGATAAGCATTTTCCCACTATCTCATTTCATTGAGATACACACTTTGGCAGAATATCAGCCAAACGGCATTCACTGCTCGAAGGTATTCAGAGAAACAATGGAACCTTTTTTAGGTTTCCTCCATTTTGCCGAACTCATCGAGATATGCACTTTACCACTTTCTCATTTCAATGAGATACACACATTGGTAGAATATCAGCCAAATGGCATTCACTGCTCGAAGGTTTTCAGAGAAACATTGCAACATAACGTGGATTTCTTCCAACTTGCTCAACTCATCGAGGTAAGCACTTTACCACTTTCTCATTTCATTCAGATACTCACATTGGCAGAATATCAGCCAAATGGCATTCACGGCTCCAAGGTACACAGAGAAACTTTGGGAGCAATTGTGGATTTCTTCCAACATGCTGACCTCATCGAGATGAGAACGTTACCACTTTCTCATTTCATTGAGATACACACATTGGCGGAATATCAGCCAAATGGCATTCACTGCTCGAAGGTATTCAGAGCATCCTTGCAACATAATGTGGATTTCTTCCAACATGCTGTACTCATCGAGATAAGCATTTTCCCACTATCTCATTTCATTGAGATACACACGTTGGCAGAATATCAGCCAAACGGCATTCACTGCTCGTTGGTATTCAGAGAAACAATGGAACCTTTTTTAGATTTCCTCCATTTTGCCGAACTCATCGACATATACACTTTACCACTTTCTCATTTCATTGAGATACACATATTGGTAGAATATCAGTCAAATGGCATTCACTGCTCGAAGGTATTCAGAGAAACATTGCAACATAATGTTGATTTCTTCCAACTTGCTGAATACTCCGAGATAAGCACTTTCCCACTTTCTCATTTCATTGAGATACACACATTGGCAGAACATCAGCCAAATGGCATTCACGGTTCCAAGGTATACAGAGAATCTTTGGGACCTCTTGTCGATTTCTTCCAACATGCTGAACTCATCGAGATATGCACTTTAGCACTTTCTCATTTCTTTGAAATACACACATTGGCAGAATATCAGCCAAATGGCATTCACTGCTCCAAAGTATTCAGAGAAACATTGCAACATAATGTGGATTTCTTCCAACTTTTTGAACTCATCGAGATAAGCACTTTACCACTTTCTCATTTCATTGAGATACACACATTGGCAGAATATCAGCCAAATGGAATTCACTGCTCGAAGGTTTTCAGGGAAACTTTGGAACCTATTGTGGATTTCTTCCAACATGCTGAACTCACCGAGATAAGAACGTTACCACTTTCTCATTTCATTGAGATACACACATTGGCGGAATATCAGCCAAATGCCATTCACTGCTCGACGGTATTCAGAGAATCCTTGCAACATAATGTGGATTTCTTCCAACTTGCTGAACTCATCGAGATAAGCATTTTCCCACGATCTCATTTCATTGAGATACACACTTTGGCAGAATATCAGCCAAACGGCATTCACTGCTCGAAGGTATTCAGAGAAACAATGGAACCTTTTTTAGATTTCCTCCATTTTGCCGAACTCATCGAGATATGCACTTTACCACTTTCTCATTTCAATGAGATACACACATTGGTAGAATATCAGCCAAATGGCATTCACTGCTCGAAGGTATTCAGAGAAACATTGCAACATAACGTGGATTTCTTCCAACTTGCTCAACTCATCGAGGTAAGCACTTTACCACTTTCTCATTTCATAGAGATACACACATTGGCCGAATATCAGCCAAATGGCATTCACTGCTCGAAGGTATTCAGAGAAACTTTGGAACCTTTTGTGGATTTCCTCCATTCTGCTGAACTCATCGAGATGAGCACGTTTCCACTTTCTCATTTCATTGAGATACACACATTGGCAGAATATCAGCCAAATGGCATTCACTGCTCCAAGGTATTCAGAGAAACTTTGGATCCTATCGTGGATTTCCCCCAACATGCTGAAATCATCGAGATATGCACTTTAGCACTTTCTCATTTCATTGAGATACACACATTGGGAGAATATCAGCCAAATGGCATTCACTGCTCGAAGGTATTCAGAGAATCCTTGCAACATAATGTGGATTTCTTCCAACTTGCTGAACTAATCGAGATATGCACTTTAGCACTTTCTCATTTCATTGAGATACACACATTGGCAGAATATCAGCCAAATGGCATTCACTGTTCCAAGGTATTAAGAGAAACTTTGGGACCTAATGTGGATTTCCTCCAACATGCTGAACTCATCGAGATATGCACTTTCTCATTCCATTGAGATACACATATTGGCAGAATATCAGCCAAATGGCATTCACTGCTCGAAGGTATTCAGAGAAACATTGCAACATAATGTTGATTTCTTCCAACTTGCTGAATACACCGAGATAAGCACTTTCCCACTTTCTCATTTCATTGAGATACACACATTGGCAGAACATCAGCCAAATGGCATTCACGGTTCCAAGGTATACAGAGAATCTTTGGGACCTCTTGTCGATTTCTTCCAACATGCTGAACTCATCGAGATATGCACTTTAGAACTTTCTCATTTCTTTGAAATACACACATTGGCAGAATATCAGCCAAATGGCATTCACTGCTCCAAAGTATTCAGAGAAACATTGCAACATAATGTGGATTTCTTCCAACTTTTTGAACTCATCGAGGTAAGCACTTTACCACTTTCTCATTTCATTCAGATACACACATTGGCAGAATATCAGCCAAATGGCATTCACGGCTCCAAGGTACACAGAGAAACTTTGGGACCTATTGTGGATTTCTTCCAACATGCTGACCTCATCGAGATGAGAACGTTACCACTTTCTCATTTCATTGAGATACACACATTGGCGGAATATCAGCCAAATGGCATTCACTGCTCGACGGTATTCAGAGAATCCTTGCAACATAATGTGGATTTCTTCCAACACGCTGTACTCATCGAGATAAGCATTTTCCCACTATCTCATTTCATTGAGATGCACACTTTGGCAGAATATCAGCCAAACGGCATTCACTGCTCGTTGGTATTCAGAGAAACAATGGAACCTTTTTTAGATTTCCTCCATTTTGCCGAACTCATCGAGATATGCACTTTACCACTTTCTCATTTCAATGAGATACACACATTGGTAGAATATCAGCCAAATGGCATTCACTGCTCGAAGGTATTCAGAGAAACATTGCAACATAACGTGGATTTCTTCCAACTTGCTCAACTCATCGAGGTAAGCACTTTACCACTTTCTCATTTCATTCAGATACACACATTGGCAGAATATCAGCCAAATGGCATTCACGGCTCCAAGGTACACAGAGAAACTTTGGGACCTATTGTGGATTTCTTCCAACATGCTGACCTCATCGAGATGAGAACGTTACCACTTTCTCATTTCATAGAGATACACACATTGGCGGAATATCAGCCAAATGGCATTCACTGCTCGAAGGTATTCAGAGAAACTTTGGAACCTTTTGTGGATTTCCTCCATTCTGCTGAACTCATCGAGATGAGCACGTTTCCACTTTCTCATTTCATTGAGATACACACATTGGCAGAATATCAGCCAAATGGCAGTCACTGCTCCAAGGTATTCAGAGAAACTTTGGATCCTATCGTGGATTTCCCCCAACATGCTGAACTCATCGAGATATGCACTTTAGCACTTTCTCATTACATTGAGATACACACATTGGCAGAATATCAGCCAAATGGCATTCACTGTTCCAAGGTATTAAGAGAAACTTTGGGACCTAATGTGGATTTCCTCCAACATGCTGACCACATCGAGATGAGAACGTTACCACTTTCTCATTTCATTGAGATACACACATTGGCGGAATATCAGCCAAATGGCATTCACTGCTCGAAGGTATTCAGAGAAACTTTGGAACCTTTTGTGAGTTTCCTCCATTGTGCTGAACTCATCGAGATGAGCACGTTTCCACTTTGTCATTTCATTGAGATACACACATTGGCAGAATATCAGCCAAATGGCATTCACTGCTGCAAGGTATTCAGAGCATCCTTGCTACATAATGTGGATTTCTTCCAACATGCTGTACTCATCGAGATAAGCATTTTCCCACTATCTCATTTCATTGAGATACACACTTTGGCAGAATATCAGCCAAACGGCATTCACTGCTCGAAGGTATTCAGAGAAACAATGGAACCTTTTTTAGGTTTCCTCCATTTTGCCGAACTCATCGAGATATGCACTTTACCACTTTCTCATTTCAATGAGATACACACATTGGTAGAATATCAGCCAAATGGCATTCACTGCTCGAAGGTATTCAGAGAAACATTGCAACATAACGTGGATTTCTTCCAACTTGCTCAACTCATCGAGGTAAGCACTTTACCACTTTCTCATTTCATTCAGATACTCACATTGGCAGAATATCAGCCAAATGGCATTCACGGCTCCAAGGTACACAGAGAAACTTTGGGAGCAGTTGTGGATTTCTTCCAACATGCTGACCTCATCGAGATGAGAACGTTACCACTTTCTCATTTCATTGAGATACACACATTGGCGGAATATCAGCCAAATGGCATTCCCTGCTCGAAGGTATTCAGAGCATCCTTGCAACATAATGTGGATTTCTTCCAACATGCTGTACTCATCGAGATAAGCATTTTCCCACTATCTCATTTCATTGAGATACACACTTTGGCAGAATATCAGCCAAACGGCATTCACTGCTCGTTGGTATTCAGAGAAACAATGGAACCTTTTTTAGATTTCCTCCATTTTGCCGAACTCATCGAGATAAGCACTTTACCACTTTCTCATTTCATTGAGATACACACATTGGCAGAATATCAGCCAAATGGAATTCACTGCTCGAAGGTATTCAGGGAAAATTTGGAACCTATTGTGGATTTCTTCCAACATGGTGAACTCATCGAGATAAGAACGTTACCACTTTCTCATTTCATTGAGATACACACATTGGCGGAATATCAGCCAAATGCCATTCACTGCTCGACGGTATTCAGAGAATCCTTGCAACATAATGTGGATTTCTTCCAACTTGCTGAACTCATCGAGATAAGCATTTTCCCACGATCTCATTTCATTGAGATACACACTTTGGCAGAATATCAGCCAAACGGCATTCACTGCTCGAAGGTATTCAGAGAAACAATGGAACCTTTTTTAGATTTCCTCCATTTTGCCGAACTCATCGAGATATGCACTTTACCACTTTCTCATTTCAATGAGATACACACATTGGTAGAATATCAGCCAAATGGCATTCACTGCTCGAAGGTATTCAGAGAAACATTGCAACATAACGTGGATTTCTTCCAACTTGCTCAACTCATCGAGGTAAGCACTTTACCACTTTCTCATTTCATTCAGATACACACATTGGCAGAATATCAGCCAAATGGCATTCACGGCTCCAAGGTACACAGAGAAACTTTGGGACCTATTGTGGATTTCTTCCAACATGCTGACCTCATCGAGATGAGAACGTTACCACTTTCTCATTTCATAGAGATACACACATTGGCGGAATATCAGCCAAATGGCATTCACTGCTCGAAGGTATTCAGAGAAACTTTGGAACCTTTTGTGGATTTCCTCCATTCTGCTGAACTCATCGAGATGAGCACGTTTCCACTTTCTCATTTCATTGAGATACACACATTGGCAGAATATCAGCGAAATGGCATTCACTGCTCCAAGGTATTCAGAGAAACTTTGGATCCTATCGTGGATTTCCCCCAACATGCTGAAATCATCGAGATATGCACTTTAGCACTTTCTCATTTCATTGAGATACACACATTGGCAGAATATCAGCCAAATGGCATTCACTGCTCGAAGGTATTCAGAGAATCCTTGCAACATAATGTGGATTTCTTCCAACTTGCTGAACTAATCGAGATATGCACTTTAGCACTTTCTCATTTCATTGAGATACACACATTGGCAGAATATCAGCCAAATGGCATTCACTGTTCCAAGGTATTAAGAGAAACTTTGGGACCTAATGTGGATTTCCTCCAACATGCTGAACTCATCGAGATATGCACTTTCTCATTCCATTGAGATACACATATTGGCAGAATATCAGCCAAATGGCATTCACTGCTCGAAGGTATTCAGAGAAACATTGCAACATAATGTTGATTTCTTCCAACTTGCTGAATACACCGAGATAAGCACTTTCCCACTTTCTCATTTCATTGAGATACACACATTGGCAGAACATCAGCCAAATGGCATTCACGGTTGCAAGGTATACAGAGAATCTTGGGAACCTCTTGTCGATTTCTTCCAACATGCTGAACTCATCGAGATATGCACTTTAGAACTTTCTCATTTCTTTGAAATACACACATTGGCAGAATATCAGCCAAATGGCATTCACTGCTCCAAAGTATTCAGAGAAACATTGCAACATAATGTGGATTTCTTCCAACTTTTTGAACTCATCGAGGTAAGCACTTTACCACTTTCTCATTTCATTCAGATACACACATTGGCAGAATATCAGCCAAATGGCATTCACGGCTCCAAGGTACACAGAGAAACTTTGGGACCTATTGTGGATTTCTTCCAACATGCTGACCTCATCGAGATGAGAACGTTACCACTTTCTCATTTCATTGAGATACGCACATTGGCAGAATATCAGCCAAATGGCATTCACTGCTCGACGGTATTCAGAGAATCCTTGCAACATAATGTGGATTTCTTCCAACATGCTGTACTCATCGAGATAAGCATTTTCCCACTATCTCATTTCATTGAGATGCACACTTTGGCAGAATATCAGCCAAACGGCATTCACTGCTCGTTGGTATTCAGAGAAACAATGGAACCTTTTTTAGATTTCCTCCATTTTGCCGAACTCATCGAGATATGCACTTTACCACTTTCTCATTTCAATGAGATACACACATTGGTAGAATATCAGCCAAATGGCATTCACTGCTCGAAGGTATTCAGAGAAACATTGCAACATAACGTGGATTTCTTCCAACTTGCTCAACTCATCGAGGTAAGCACTTTACCACTTTCTCATTTCATTCAGATACACACATTGGCAGAATATCAGCCAAATGGCATTCACGGCTCCAAGGTACACAGAGAAACTTTGGGACCTATTGTGGATTTCTTCCAACATGCTGACCTCATCGAGATGAGAACGTTACCACTTTCTCATTTCATAGAGATACACACATTGGCGGAATATCAGCCAAATGGCATTCACTGCTCGAAGGTATTCAGAGAAACTTTGGAACCTTTTGTGGATTTCCTCCATTCTGCTGAACTCATCGAGATGAGCACGTTTCCACTTTCTCATTTCATTGAGATACACACATTGGCAGAATATCAGCCAAATGGCAGTCACTGCTCCAAGGTATTCAGAGAAACTTTGGATCCTATCGTGGATTTCCCCCAACATGCTGAACTCATCGAGATATGCACTTTAGCACTTTCTCATTACATTGAGATACACACATTGGCAGAATATCAGCCAAATGGCATTCACTGTTCCAAGGTATTAAGAGAAACTTTGGGACCTAATGTGGATTTCCTCCAACATGCTGAACTCATCGAGATACGCACTTTCTCATTTCATTGAGATACACACATTGGCAGAATATCAGCCAAATGGCATTCACTGCTCGAAGGTATTCAGAGCATCCTTGCTACATAATGTGGATTTCTTCCAACATGCTGTACTCATCGAGATAAGCATTTTCCCACTATCTCATTTCATTGAGATACACACTTTGGCAGAATATCAGCCAAACGGCATTCACTGCTCGAAGGTATTCAGAGAAACAATGGAACCTTTTTTAGATTTCCTCCATTTTGCCGAACTCATCGAGATATGCACTTTACCACTTTCTCATTTCAATGAGATACACACATTGGTAGAATATCAGCCAAATGGCATTCACTGCTCGAAGGTATTCAGAGAAACATTGCAACATAACGTGGATTTCTTCCAACTTGCTCAACTCATCGAGGTAAGCACTTTACCACTTTCTCATTTCATTCAGATACACACATTGAAGAATATCAGCCAAATGGCATTCACGGCTCCAAGGTACACAGAGAAACTTTGGGACCTATTGTGGATTTCTTCCAACATGCTGACCACATCGAGATGAGAACGTTACCACTTTCTCATTTCATTGAGATACACACATTGGCGGAATATCAGCCAAATGGCATTCACTGCTCGAAGGTATTCAGAGAAACTTTGGAACCTTTTGTGAGTTTCCTCCATTGTGCTGAACTCATCGAGATGAGCACGTTTCCACTTTCTCATTTCATTGAGATACACACATTGGCAGAATATCAGCCAAATGGCATTCACTGCTGCAAGGTATTCAGAGCATCCTTGCTACATAATGTGGATTTCTTCCAACATGCTGTACTCATCGAGATAAGCATTTTCCCACTATCTCATTTCATTGAGATACACACTTTGGCAGAATATCAGCCAAACGGCATTCACTGCTCGAAGGTATTCAGAGAAACAATGGAACCTTTTTTAGGTTTCCTCCATTTTGCCGAACTCATCGAGATATGCACTTTACCACTTTCTCATTTCAATGAGATACACACATTGGTAGAATATCAGCCAAATGGCATTCACTGCTCGAAGGTTTTCAGAGAAACATTGCAACATAACGTGGATTTCTTCCAACTTGCTCAACTCATCGAGGTAAGCACTTTACCACTTTCTCATTTCATTGAGATACACACATTGGCGGAATATCAGCCAAATGGCATTCACTGCTCGAAGGTATTCAGAGAAACTTTGGAACCTTTTGTGAGTTTCCTCCATTGTGCTGAACTCATCGAGATGAGCACGTTTCCACTTTCTCATTTCATTGAGATACACACATTGGCAGAATATCAGCCAAATGGCATTCACTGCTGCAAGGTATTCAGAGCATCCTTGCTACATAATGTGGATTTCTTCCAACATGCTGTACTCATCGAGATAAGCATTTTCCCACTATCTCATTTCATTGAGATACACACTTTGGCAGAATATCAGCCAAACGGCATTCACTGCTCGAAGGTATTCAGAGAAACAATGGAACCTTTTTTAGGTTTCCTCCATTTTGCCGAACTCATCGAGATATGCACTTTACCACTTTCTCATTTCAATGAGATACACACATTGGTAGAATATCAGCCAAATGGCATTCACTGCTCGAAGGTTTTCAGAGAAACATTGCAACATAACGTGGATTTCTTCCAACTTGCTCAACTCATCGAGGTAAGCACTTTACCACTTTCTCATTTCATTCAGATACTCACATTGGCAGAATATCAGCCAAATGGCATTCACGGCTCCAAGGTACACAGAGAAACTTTGGGAGCAATTGTGGATTTCTTCCAACATGCTGACCTCATCGAGATGAGAACGTTACCACTTTCTCATTTCATTGAGATACACACATTGGCGGAATATCAGCCAAATGGCATTCACTGCTCGAAGGTATTCAGAGCATCCTTGCAACATAATGTGGATTTCTTCCAACATGCTGTACTCATCGAGATAAGCATTTTCCCACTATCTCATTTCATTGAGATACACACGTTGGCAGAATATCAGCCAAACGGCATTCACTGCTCGTTGGTATTCAGAGAAACAATGGAACCTTTTTTAGATTTCCTCCATTTTGCCGAACTCATCGACATATACACTTTACCACTTTCTCATTTCATTGAGATACACATATTGGTAGAATATCAGTCAAATGGCATTCACTGCTCGAAGGTATTCAGAGAAACATTGCAACATAATGTTGATTTCTTCCAACTTGCTGAATACTCCGAGATAAGCACTTTCCCACTTTCTCATTTCATTGAGATACACACATTGGCAGAACATCAGCCAAATGGCATTCACGGTTCCAAGGTATACAGAGAATCTTTGGGACCTCTTGTCGATTTCTTCCAACATGCTGAACTCATCGAGATATGCACTTTAGCACTTTCTCATTTCTTTGAAATACACACATTGGCAGAATATCAGCCAAATGGCATTCACTGCTCCAAAGTATTCAGAGAAACATTGCAACATAATGTGGATTTCTTCCAACTTTTTGAACTCATCGAGATAAGCACTTTACCACTTTCTCATTTCATTGAGATACACACATTGGCAGAATATCAGCCAAATGGAATTCACTGCTCGAAGGTTTTCAGGGAAACTTTGGAACCTATTGTGGATTTCTTCCAACATGCTGAACTCACCGAGATAAGAACGTTACCACTTTCTCATTTCATTGAGATACACACATTGGCGGAATATCAGCCAAATGCCATTCACTGCTCGACGGTATTCAGAGAATCCTTGCAACATAATGTGGATTTCTTCCAACTTGCTGAACTCATCGAGATAAGCATTTTCCCACGATCTCATTTCATTGAGATACACACTTTGGCAGAATATCAGCCAAACGGCATTCACTGCTCGAAGGTATTCAGAGAAACAATGGAACCTTTTTTAGATTTCCTCCATTTTGCCGAACTCATCGAGATATGCACTTTACCACTTTCTCATTTCAATGAGATACACACATTGGTAGAATATCAGCCAAATGGCATTCACTGCTCGAAGGTATTCAGAGAAACATTGCAACATAACGTGGATTTCTTCCAACTTGCTCAACTCATCGAGGTAAGCACTTTACCACTTTCTCATTTCATAGAGATACACACATTGGCCGAATATCAGCCAAATGGCATTCACTGCTCGAAGGTATTCAGAGAAACTTTGGAACCTTTTGTGGATTTCCTCCATTCTGCTGAACTCATCGAGATGAGAACGTTTCCACTTTCTCATTTCATTGAGATACACACATTGGCAGAATATCAGCCAAATGGCATTCACTGCTCCAAGGTATTCAGAGAAACTTTGGATCCTATCGTGGATTTCCCCCAACATGCTGAAATCATCGAGATATGCACTTTAGCACTTTCTCATTTCATTGAGATACACACATTGGGAGAATATCAGCCAAATGGCATTCACTGCTCGAAGGTATTCAGAGAATCCTTGCAACATAATGTGGATTTCTTCCAACTTGCTGAACTAATCGAGATATGCACTTTAGCACTTTCTCATTTCATTGAGATACACACATTGGCAGAATATCAGCCAAATGGCATTCACTGTTCCAAGGTATTAAGAGAAACTTTGGGACCTAATGTGGATTTCCTCCAACATGCTGAACTCATCGAGATATGCACTTTCTCATTCCATTGAGATACACATATTGGCAGAATATCAGCCAAATGGCATTCACTGCTCGAAGGTATTCAGAGAAACATTGCAACATAATGTTGATTTCTTCCAACTTGCTGAATACACCGAGATAAGCACTTTCCCACTTTCTCATTTCATTGAGATACACACATTGGCAGAACATCAGCCAAATGGCATTCACGGTTCCAAGGTATACAGAGAATCTTTGGGACCTCTTGTCGATTTCTTCCAACATGCTGAACTCATCGAGATATGCACTTTAGAACTTTCTCATTTCTTTGAAATACACACATTGGCAGAATATCAGCCAAATGGCATTCACTGCTCCAAAGTATTCAGAGAAACATTGCAACATAATGTGGATTTCTTCCAACTTTTTGAACTCATCGAGGTAAGCACTTTACCACTTTCTCATTTCATTCAGATACACACATTGGCAGAATATCAGCCAAATGGCATTCACGGCTCCAAGGTACACAGAGAAACTTTGGGACCTATTGTGGATTTCTTCCAACATGCTGACCTCATCGAGATGAGAACGTTACCACTTTCTCATTTCATTGAGATACACACATTGGCGGAATATCAGCCAAATGGCATTCACTGCTCGACGGTATTCAGAGAATCCTTGCAACATAATGTGGATTTCTTCCAACATGCTGTACTCATCGAGATAAGCATTTTCCCACTATCTCATTTCATTGAGATGCACACTTTGGCAGAATATCAGCCAAACGGCATTCACTGCTCGTTGGTATTCAGAGAAACAATGGAACCTTTTTTAGATTTCCTCCATTTTGCCGAACTCATCGAGATATGCACTTTACCACTTTCTCATTTCAATGAGATACACACATTGGTAGAATATCAGCCAAATGGCATTCACTGCTCGAAGGTATTCAGAGAAACATTGCAACATAACGTGGATTTCTTCCAACTTGCTCAACTCATCGAGGTAAGCACTTTACCACTTTCTCATTTCATTCAGATACACACATTGGCAGAATATCAGCCAAATGGCATTCACGGCTCCAAGGTACACAGAGAAACTTTGGGACCTATTGTGGATTTCTTCCAACATGCTGACCTCATCGAGATGAGAACGTTACCACTTTCTCATTTCATAGAGATACACACATTGGCGGAATATCAGCCAAATGGCATTCACTGCTCGAAGGTATTCAGAGAAACTTTGGAACCTTTTGTGGATTTCCTCCATTCTGCTGAACTCATCGAGATGAGCACGTTTCCACTTTCTCATTTCATTGAGATACACACATTGGCAGAATATCAGCCAAATGGCAGTCACTGCTCCAAGGTATTCAGAGAAACTTTGGATCCTATCGTGGATTTCCCCCAACATGCTGAACTCATCGAGATATGCACTTTAGCACTTTCTCATTACATTGAGATACACACATTGGCAGAATATCAGCCAAATGGCATTCACTGTTCCAAGGTATTAAGAGAAACTTTGGGACCTAATGTGGATTTCCTCCAACATGCTGACCACATCGAGATGAGAACGTTACCACTTTCTCATTTCATTGAGATACACACATTGGCGGAATATCAGCCAAATGGCATTCACTGCTCGAAGGTATTCAGAGAAACTTTGGAACCTTTTGTGAGTTTCCTCCATTGTGCTGAACTCATCGAGATGAGCACGTTTCCACTTTGTCATTTCATTGAGATACACACATTGGCAGAATATCAGCCAAATGGCATTCACTGCTGCAAGGTATTCAGAGCATCCTTGCTACATAATGTGGATTTCTTCCAACATGCTGTACTCATCGAGATAAGCATTTTCCCACTATCTCATTTCATTGAGATACACACTTTGGCAGAATATCAGCCAAACGGCATTCACTGCTCGAAGGTATTCAGAGAAACAATGGAACCTTTTTTAGGTTTCCTCCATTTTGCCGAACTCATCGAGATATGCACTTTACCACTTTCTCATTTCAATGAGATACACACATTGGTAGAATATCAGCCAAATGGCATTCACTGCTCGAAGGTATTCAGAGAAACATTGCAACATAACGTGGATTTCTTCCAACTTGCTCAACTCATCGAGGTAAGCACTTTACCACTTTCTCATTTCATTCAGATACTCACATTGGCAGAATATCAGCCAAATGGCATTCACGGCTCCAAGGTACACAGAGAAACTTTGGGAGCAGTTGTGGATTTCTTCCAACATGCTGACCTCATCGAGATGAGAACGTTACCACTTTCTCATTTCATTGAGATACACACATTGGCGGAATATCAGCCAAATGGCATTCCCTGCTCGAAGGTATTCAGAGCATCCTTGCAACATAATGTGGATTTCTTCCAACATGCTGTACTCATCGAGATAAGCATTTTCCCACTATCTCATTTCATTGAGATACACACTTTGGCAGAATATCAGCCAAACGGCATTCACTGCTCGTTGGTATTCAGAGAAACAATGGAACCTTTTTTAGATTTCCTCCATTTTGCCGAACTCATCGACATATACACTTTACCACTTTCTCATTTCATTGAGATACACATATTGGTAGAATATCAGTCAAATGGCATTCACTGCTCGAAGGTATTCAGAGAAACATTGCAACATAATGTTGATTTCTTCCAACTTGCTGAATACTCCGAGATAAGCACTTTCCCACTTTCTCATTTCATTGAGATACACACATTGGCAGAACATCAGCCAAATGGCATTCACGGTTCCAAGGTATACAGAGAATCTTTGGGACCTCTTGTCGATTTCTTCCAACATGCTGAACTCATCGAGATATGCACTTTAGCACTTTCTCATTTCTTTGAAATACACACATTGGCAGAATATCAGCCAAATGGCATTCACTGCTCCAAAGTATTCAGAGAAACATTGCAACATAATGTGGATTTCTTCCAACTTTTTGAACTCATCGAGGTAAGCACTTTACCACTTTCTCATTTCATTCAGATACACACATTGGCAGAATATCAGCCAAATGGCATTCACGGCTCCAAGGTACACAGAGAAACTTTGGGACCTATTGTGGATTTCTTCCAACATGCTGACCTCATCGAGATGAGAACGTTACCACTTTCTCATTTCATAGAGATACACACATTGGCGGAATATCAGCCAAATGGCATTCACTGCTCGACGGTATTCAGAGAATCCTTGCAACATAATGTGGATTTCTTCCAACATGCTGTACTCATCGAGATAAGCATTTTCCCACTATCTCATTTCATTGAGATGCACACTTTGGCAGAATATCAGCCAAACGGCATTCACTGCTCGTTGGTATTCAGAGAAACAATGGAACCTTTTTTAGATTTCCTCCATTTTGCCGAACTCATCGAGATATGCACTTTACCACTTTCTCATTTCAATGAGATACACACATTGGTAGAATATCAGCCAAATGGCATTCACTGCTCGAAGGTATTCAGAGAAACATTGCAACATAACGTGGATTTCTTCCAACTTGCTCAACTCATCGAGGTAAGCACTTTACCACTTTCTCATTTCATTCAGATACACACATTGGCAGAATATCAGCCAAATGGCATTCACGGCTCCAAGGTACACAGAGAAACTTTGGGACCTATTGTGGATTTCTTCCAACATGCTGACCTCATCGAGATGAGAACGTTACCACTTTCTCATTTCATTGAGATACACACATTGGCGGAATATCAGCCAAATGGCATTCACTGCTCGAAGGTATTCAGAGAAACTTTGGAACCTTTTGTGAGTTTCCTCCATTGTGCTGAACTCATCGAGATGAGCACGTTTCCACTTTCTCATTTCATTGAGATACACACATTGGCAGAATATCAGCCAAATGGCATTCACTGCTGCAAGGTATTCAGAGCATCCTTGCTACATAATGTGGATTTCTTCCAACATGCTGTACTCATCGAGATAAGCATTTTCCCACTATCTCATTTCATTGAGATACACACTTTGGCAGAATATCAGCCAAACGGCATTCACTGCTCGAAGGTATTCAGAGAAACAATGGAACCTTTTTTAGGTTTCCTCCATTTTGCCGAACTCATCGAGATATGCACTTTACCACTTTCTCATTTCAATGAGATACACACATTGGTAGAATATCAGCCAAATGGCATTCACTGCTCGAAGGTTTTCAGAGAAACATTGCAACATAACGTGGATTTCTTCCAACTTGCTCAACTCATCGAGGTAAGCACTTTACCACTTTCTCATTTCATTGAGATACACACATTGGCAGAATATCAGCCAAATGGCATTCACTGCTGCAAGGTATTCAGAGCATCCTTGCTACATAATGTGGATTTCTTCCAACATGCTGTACTCATCGAGATAAGCATTTTCCCACTATCTCATTTCATTGAGATACACACTTTGGCAGAATATCAGCCAAACGGCATTCACTGCTCGAAGGTATTCAGAGAAACAATGGAACCTTTTTTAGGTTTCCTCCATTTTGCCGAACTCATCGAGATATGCACTTTACCACTTTCTCATTTCAATGAGATACACACATTGGTAGAATATCAGCCAAATGGCATTCACTGCTCGAAGGTTTTCAGAGAAACATTGCAACATAACGTGGATTTCTTCCAACTTGCTCAACTCATCGAGGTAAGCACTTTACCACTTTCTCATTTCATTGAGATACACACATTGGCGGAATATCAGCCAAATGGCATTCACTGCTCGAAGGTATTCAGAGAAACTTTGGAACCTTTTGTGAGTTTCCTCCATTGTGCTGAACTCATCGAGATGAGCACGTTTCCACTTTCTCATTTCATTGAGATACACACATTGGCAGAATATCAGCCAAATGGCATTCACTGCTGCAAGGTATTCAGAGCATCCTTGCTACATAATGTGGATTTCTTCCAACATGCTGTACTCATCGAGATAAGCATTTTCCCACTATCTCATTTCATTGAGATACACACTTTGGCAGAATATCAGCCAAACGGCATTCACTGCTCGAAGGTATTCAGAGAAACAATGGAACCTTTTTTAGGTTTCCTCCATTTTGCCGAACTCATCGAGATATGCACTTTACCACTTTCTCATTTCAATGAGATACACACATTGGTAGAATATCAGCCAAATGGCATTCACTGCTCGAAGGTTTTCAGAGAAACATTGCAACATAACGTGGATTTCTTCCAACTTGCTCAACTCATCGAGGTAAGCACTTTACCACTTTCTCATTTCATTCAGATACTCACATTGGCAGAATATCAGCCAAATGGCATTCACGGCTCCAAGGTACACAGAGAAACTTTGGGAGCAATTGTGGATTTCTTCCAACATGCTGACCTCATCGAGATGAGAACGTTACCACTTTCTCATTTCATTGAGATACACACATTGGCGGAATATCAGCCAAATGGCATTCACTGCTCGAAGGTATTCAGAGCATCCTTGCAACATAATGTGGATTTCTTCCAACATGCTGTACTCATCGAGATAAGCATTTTCCCACTATCTCATTTCATTGAGATACACACGTTGGCAGAATATCAGCCAAACGGCATTCACTGCTCGTTGGTATTCAGAGAAACAATGGAACCTTTTTTAGATTTCCTCCATTTTGCCGAACTCATCGACATATACACTTTACCACTTTCTCATTTCATTGAGATACACATATTGGTAGAATATCAGTCAAATGGCATTCACTGCTCGAAGGTATTCAGAGAAACATTGCAACATAATGTTGATTTCTTCCAACTTGCTGAATACTCCGAGATAAGCACTTTCCCACTTTCTCATTTCATTGAGATACACACATTGGCAGAACATCAGCCAAATGGCATTCACGGTTCCAAGGTATACAGAGAATCTTTGGGACCTCTTGTCGATTTCTTCCAACATGCTGAACTCATCGAGATATGCACTTTAGCACTTTCTCATTTCTTTGAAATACACACATTGGCAGAATATCAGCCAAATGGCATTCACTGCTCCAAAGTATTCAGAGAAACATTGCAACATAATGTGGATTTCTTCCAACTTTTTGAACTCATCGAGATAAGCACTTTACCACTTTCTCATTTCATTGAGATACACACATTGGCAGAATATCAGCCAAATGGAATTCACTGCTCGAAGGTTTTCAGGGAAACTTTGGAACCTATTGTGGATTTCTTCCAACATGCTGAACTCACCGAGATAAGAACGTTACCACTTTCTCATTTCATTGAGATACACACATTGGCGGAATATCAGCCAAATGCCATTCACTGCTCGACGGTATTCAGAGAATCCTTGCAACATAATGTGGATTTCTTCCAACTTGCTGAACTCATCGAGATAAGCATTTTCCCACGATCTCATTTCATTGAGATACACACTTTGGCAGAATATCAGCCAAACGGCATTCACTGCTCGAAGGTATTCAGAGAAACAATGGAACCTTTTTTAGATTTCCTCCATTTTGCCGAACTCATCGAGATATGCACTTTACCACTTTCTCATTTCAATGAGATACACACATTGGTAGAATATCAGCCAAATGGCATTCACTGCTCGAAGGTATTCAGAGAAACATTGCAACATAACGTGGATTTCTTCCAACTTGCTCAACTCATCGAGGTAAGCACTTTACCACTTTCTCATTTCATAGAGATACACACATTGGCCGAATATCAGCCAAATGGCATTCACTGCTCGAAGGTATTCAGAGAAACTTTGGAACCTTTTGTGGATTTCCTCCATTCTGCTGAACTCATCGAGATGAGCACGTTTCCACTTTCTCATTTCATTGAGATACACACATTGGCAGAATATCAGCCAAATGGCATTCACTGCTCCAAGGTATTCAGAGAAACTTTGGATCCTATCGTGGATTTCCCCCAACATGCTGAAATCATCGAGATATGCACTTTAGCACTTTCTCATTTCATTGAGATACACACATTGGGAGAATATCAGCCAAATGGCATTCACTGCTCGAAGGTATTCAGAGAATCCTTGCAACATAATGTGGATTTCTTCCAACTTGCTGAACTAATCGAGATATGCACTTTAGCACTTTCTCATTTCATTGAGATACACACATTGGCAGAATATCAGCCAAATGGCATTCACTGTTCCAAGGTATTAAGAGAAACTTTGGGACCTAATGTGGATTTCCTCCAACATGCTGAACTCATCGAGATATGCACTTTCTCATTCCATTGAGATACACATATTGGCAGAATATCAGCCAAATGGCATTCACTGCTCGAAGGTATTCAGAGAAACATTGCAACATAATGTTGATTTCTTCCAACTTGCTGAATACACCGAGATAAGCACTTTCCCACTTTCTCATTTCATTGAGATACACACATTGGCAGAACATCAGCCAAATGGCATTCACGGTTCCAAGGTATACAGAGAATCTTTGGGACCTCTTGTCGATTTCTTCCAACATGCTGAACTCATCGAGATATGCACTTTAGAACTTTCTCATTTCTTTGAAATACACACATTGGCAGAATATCAGCCAAATGGCATTCACTGCTCCAAAGTATTCAGAGAAACATTGCAACATAATGTGGATTTCTTCCAACTTTTTGAACTCATCGAGGTAAGCACTTTACCACTTTCTCATTTCATTCAGATACACACATTGGCAGAATATCAGCCAAATGGCATTCACGGCTCCAAGGTACACAGAGAAACTTTGGGACCTATTGTGGATTTCTTCCAACATGCTGACCTCATCGAGATGAGAACGTTACCACTTTCTCATTTCATTGAGATACACACATTGGCGGAATATCAGCCAAATGGCATTCACTGCTCGACGGTATTCAGAGAATCCTTGCAACATAATGTGGATTTCTTCCAACACGCTGTACTCATCGAGATAAGCATTTTCCCACTATCTCATTTCATTGAGATGCACACTTTGGCAGAATATCAGCCAAACGGCATTCACTGCTCGTTGGTATTCAGAGAAACAATGGAACCTTTTTTAGATTTCCTCCATTTTGCCGAACTCATCGAGATATGCACTTTACCACTTTCTCATTTCAATGAGATACACACATTGGTAGAATATCAGCCAAATGGCATTCACTGCTCGAAGGTATTCAGAGAAACATTGCAACATAACGTGGATTTCTTCCAACTTGCTCAACTCATCGAGGTAAGCACTTTACCACTTTCTCATTTCATTCAGATACACACATTGGCAGAATATCAGCCAAATGGCATTCACGGCTCCAAGGTACACAGAGAAACTTTGGGACCTATTGTGGATTTCTTCCAACATGCTGACCTCATCGAGATGAGAACGTTACCACTTTCTCATTTCATAGAGATACACACATTGGCGGAATATCAGCCAAATGGCATTCACTGCTCGAAGGTATTCAGAGAAACTTTGGAACCTTTTGTGGATTTCCTCCATTCTGCTGAACTCATCGAGATGAGCACGTTTCCACTTTCTCATTTCATTGAGATACACACATTGGCAGAATATCAGCCAAATGGCAGTCACTGCTCCAAGGTATTCAGAGAAACTTTGGATCCTATCGTGGATTTCCCCCAACATGCTGAACTCATCGAGATATGCACTTTAGCACTTTCTCATTACATTGAGATACACACATTGGCAGAATATCAGCCAAATGGCATTCACTGTTCCAAGGTATTAAGAGAAACTTTGGGACCTAATGTGGATTTCCTCCAACATGCTGACCACATCGAGATGAGAACGTTACCACTTTCTCATTTCATTGAGATACACACATTGGCGGAATATCAGCCAAATGGCATTCACTGCTCGAAGGTATTCAGAGAAACTTTGGAACCTTTTGTGAGTTTCCTCCATTGTGCTGAACTCATCGAGATGAGCACGTTTCCACTTTGTCATTTCATTGAGATACACACATTGGCAGAATATCAGCCAAATGGCATTCACTGCTGCAAGGTATTCAGAGCATCCTTGCTACATAATGTGGATTTCTTCCAACATGCTGTACTCATCGAGATAAGCATTTTCCCACTATCTCATTTCATTGAGATACACACTTTGGCAGAATATCAGCCAAACGGCATTCACTGCTCGAAGGTATTCAGAGAAACAATGGAACCTTTTTTAGGTTTCCTCCATTTTGCCGAACTCATCGAGATATGCACTTTACCACTTTCTCATTTCAATGAGATACACACATTGGTAGAATATCAGCCAAATGGCATTCACTGCTCGAAGGTATTCAGAGAAACATTGCAACATAACGTGGATTTCTTCCAACTTGCTCAACTCATCGAGGTAAGCACTTTACCACTTTCTCATTTCATTCAGATACTCACATTGGCAGAATATCAGCCAAATGGCATTCACGGCTCCAAGGTACACAGAGAAACTTTGGGAGCAGTTGTGGATTTCTTCCAACATGCTGACCTCATCGAGATGAGAACGTTACCACTTTCTCATTTCATTGAGATACACACATTGGCGGAATATCAGCCAAATGGCATTCCCTGCTCGAAGGTATTCAGAGCATCCTTGCAACATAATGTGGATTTCTTCCAACATGCTGTACTCATCGAGATAAGCATTTTCCCACTATCTCATTTCATTGAGATACACACTTTGGCAGAATATCAGCCAAACGGCATTCACTGCTCGTTGGTATTCAGAGAAACAATGGAACCTTTTTTAGATTTCCTCCATTTTGCCGAACTCATCGACATATACACTTTACCACTTTCTCATTTCATTGAGATACACATATTGGTAGAATATCAGTCAAATGGCATTCACTGCTCGAAGGTATTCAGAGAAACATTGCAACATAATGTTGATTTCTTCCAACTTGCTGAATACTCCGAGATAAGCACTTTCCCACTTTCTCATTTCATTGAGATACACACATTGGCAGAACATCAGCCAAATGGCATTCACGGTTCCAAGGTATACAGAGAATCTTTGGGACCTCTTGTCGATTTCTTCCAACATGCTGAACTCATCGAGATATGCACTTTAGCACTTTCTCATTTCTTTGAAATACACACATTGGCAGAATATCAGCCAAATGGCATTCACTGCTCCAAAGTATTCAGAGAAACATTGCAACATAATGTGGATTTCTTCCAACTTTTTGAACTCATCGAGGTAAGCACTTTACCACTTTCTCATTTCATTCAGATACACACATTGGCAGAATATCAGCCAAATGGCATTCACGGCTCCAAGGTACACAGAGAAACTTTGGGACCTATTGTGGATTTCTTCCAACATGCTGACCTCATCGAGATGAGAACGTTACCACTTTCTCATTTCATAGAGATACACACATTGGCGGAATATCAGCCAAATGGCATTCACTGCTCGACGGTATTCAGAGAATCCTTGCAACATAATGTGGATTTCTTCCAACATGCTGTACTCATCGAGATAAGCATTTTCCCACTATCTCATTTCATTGAGATGCACACTTTGGCAGAATATCAGCCAAACGGCATTCACTGCTCGTTGGTATTCAGAGAAACAATGGAACCTTTTTTAGATTTCCTCCATTTTGCCGAACTCATCGAGATATGCACTTTACCACTTTCTCATTTCAATGAGATACACACATTGGTAGAATATCAGCCAAATGGCATTCACTGCTCGAAGGTATTCAGAGAAACATTGCAACATAACGTGGATTTCTTCCAACTTGCTCAACTCATCGAGGTAAGCACTTTACCACTTTCTCATTTCATTCAGATACACACATTGGCAGAATATCAGCCAAATGGCATTCACGGCTCCAAGGTACACAGAGAAACTTTGGGACCTATTGTGGATTTCTTCCAACATGCTGACCTCATCGAGATGAGAACGTTACCACTTTCTCATTTCATTGAGATACACACATTGGCGGAATATCAGCCAAATGGCATTCACTGCTCGAAGTTATTCAGAGAAACTTTGGAACCTTTTGTGGATTTCCTCCATTCTGCTGAACTCATCGAGATGAGCACGTTTCCACTTTCTCATTTCATTGAGATACACACATTGGCAGAATATCAGCCAAATGGCAGTCACTGCTCCAAGGTATTCAGAGAAAATTTGGATCCTATCGTGGATTTCCCCCAACATGCTGAACTCATCGAGATATGCACTTTAGCACTTTCTCATTACATTGAGATACACACATTGGCAGAATATCAGCCAAATGGCATTCACTGTTCCAAGGTATTAAGAGAAACTTTGGGACCTAATGTGGATTTCCTCCAACATGCTGAACTCATCGAGATACGCACTTTCTCATTTCATTGAGATACACACATTGGCAGAATATCAGCCAAATGGCATTCACTGCTCGAAGGTATTCAGAGCATCCTTGCTACATAATGTGGATTTCTTCCAACATGCTGTACTCATCGAGATAAGCATTTTCCCACTATCTCATTTCATTGAGATACACACTTTGGCAGAATATCAGCCAAACGGCATTCACTGCTCGAAGGTATTCAGAGAAACAATGGAACCTTTTTTAGATTTCCTCCATTTTGCCGAACTCATCGAGATATGCACTTTACCACTTTCTCATTTCAATGAGATACACACATTGGTGGAATATCAGCCAAATGGCATTCACTGCTCGAAGGTATTCAGAGAAACATTGCAACATAACGTGGATTTCTTCCAACTTGCTCAACTCATCGAGGTAAGCACTTTACCACTTTCTCATTTCATTCAGATACACACATTGAAGAATATCAGCCAAATGGCATTCACGGCTCCAAGGTACACAGAGAAACTTTGGGACCTATTGTGGATTTCTTCCAACATGCTGACCACATCGAGATGAGAACGTTACCACTTTCTCATTTCATTGAGATACACACATTGGCGGAATATCAGCCAAATGGCATTCACTGCTCGAAGGTATTCAGAGAAACTTTGGAACCTTTTGTGAGTTTCCTCCATTGTGCTGAACTCATCGAGATGAGCACGTTTCCACTTTGTCATTTCATTGAGATACACACATTGGCAGAATATCAGCCAAATGGCATTCACTGCTGCAAGGTATTCAGAGCATCCTTGCTACATAATGTGGATTTCTTCCAACATGCTGTACTCATCGAGATAAGCATTTTCCCACTATCTCATTTCATTGAGATACACACTTTGGCAGAATATCAGCCAAACGGCATTCACTGCTCGTTGGTATTCAGAGAAACAATGGAACCTTTTTTAGATTTCCTCCATTTTGCCGAACTCATCGACATATACACTTTACCACTTTCTCATTTCATTGAGATACACATATTGGTAGAATATCAGTCAAATGGCATTCACTGCTCGAAGGTATTCAGAGAAACATTGCAACATAATGTTGATTTCTTCCAACTTGCTGAATACTCCGAGATAAGCACTTTCCCACTTTCTCATTTCATTGAGATACACACATTGGCAGAACATCAGCCAAATGGCATTCACGGTTCCAAGGTATACAGAGAATCTTTGGGACCTCTTGTCGATTTCTTCCAACATGCTGAACTCATCGAGATATGCACTTTAGCACTTTCTCATTTCTTTGAAATACACACATTGGCAGAATATCAGCCAAATGGCATTCACTGCTCCAAAGTATTCAGAGAAACATTGCAACATAATGTGGATTTCTTCCAACTTTTTGAACTCATCGAGATAAGCACTTTACCACTTTCTCATTTCATTGAGATACACACATTGGCAGAATATCAGCCAAATGGAATTCACTGCTCGAAGGTATTCAGGGAAACTTTGGAACCTATTGTGGATTTCTTCCAACATGGTGAACTCACCGAGATAAGAACGTTACCACTTTCTCATTTCATTGAGATACACACATTGGCGGAATATCAGCCAAATGCCATTCACTGCTCGACGGTATTCGGAGAATCCTTGCAACATAATGTGGATTTCTTCCAACTTGCTGAACTCATCGAGATAAGCATTTTCCCACGATCTCATTTCATTGAGATACACACTTTGGCAGAATATCAGCCAAACGGCATTCACTGCTCGAAGGTATTCAGAGAAACAATGGAACCTTTTTTAGATTTCCTCCATTTTGCCGAACTCATCGAGATATGCACTTTACCACTTTCTCATTTCATTGAGATACACATATTGGTAGAATATCAGTCAAATGGCATTCACTGCTCGAAGGTATTCAGAGAAACATTGCAACATAATGTTGATTTCTTCCAACTTGCTGAATACTCCGAGATAAGCACTTTCCCACTTTCTCATTTCATTGAGATACACACATTGGCAGAACATCAGCCAAATGGCATTCACGGTTCCAAGGTATACAGAGAATCTTTGGGACCTCTTGTCGATTTCTTCCAACATGCTGAACTCATCGAGATATGCACTTTAGCACTTTCTCATTTCTTTGAAATACACACATTGGCAGAATATCAGCCAAATGGCATTCACTGCTCCAAAGTATTCAGAGAAACATTGCAACATAATGTGGATTTCTTCCAACTTTTTGACCTCATCGAGATAAGCACTTTACCACTTTCTCATTTCATTGAGATACACACATTGGCAGAATATCAGCCAAATGGAATTCACTGCTCGAAGGTATTCAGGGAAACTTTGGAACCTATTGTGGATTTCTTCCAACATGGTGAACTCATCGAGATAAGAACGTTACCACTTTCTCATTTCATTGAGATACACACATTGGCGGAATATCAGCCAAATGCCATTCACTGCTCGACGGTATTCAGAGAATCCTTGCAACATAATGTGGATTTCTTCCAACTTGCTGAACTCATCGAGATAAGCATTTTCCCACGTTCTCATTTCATTGAGATACACACTTTGGCAGAATATCAGCCAAACGGCATTCACTGCTCGTTGGTATTCAGAGAAACAATGGAACCTTTTTTAGATTTCCTCCATTTTGCCGAACTCATCGAGATATGCACTTTACCACTTTCTCATTTCAATGAGATACACACATTGGTAGAATATCAGCCAAATGGCATTCACTGCTCGAAGGTATTCAGAGAAACATTGCAACATAACGTGGATTTCTTCCAACTTGCTCAACTCATCGAGGTAAGCACTTTACCACTTTCTCATTTCATTCAGATACACACATTGGCAGAATATCAGCCAAATGGCATTCACGGCTCCAAGGTACACAGAGAAACTTTGGGACCTATTGTGGATTTCTTCCAACATGCTGACCTCATCGAGATGAGAACGTTACCACTTTCTCATTTCATAGAGATACACACATTGGCGGAATATCAGCCAAATGGCATTCACTGCTCGAAGGTATTCAGAGAAACTTTGGAACCTTTTGTGGATTTCCTCCATTCTGCTGAACTCATCGAGATGAGCACGTTTCCACTTTCTCATTTCATTGAGATACACACATTGGCAGAATATCAGCGAAATGGCATTCACTGCTCCAAGGTATTCAGAGAAACTTTGGATCCTATCGTGGATTTCCCCCAACATGCTGAAATCATCGAGATATGCACTTTAGCACTTTCTCATTTCATTGAGATACACACATTGGCAGAATATCAGCCAAATGGCATTCACTGCTCGAAGGTATTCAGAGAATCCTTGCAACATAATGTGGATTTCTTCCAACTTGCTGAACTAATCGAGATATGCACTATAGCACTTTCTCATTTCATTGAGATACACACATTGGCAGAATATCAGCCAAATGGCATTCACTGTTCCAAGGTATTAAGAGAAACTTTGGGACCTAATGTGGATTTCCTCCAACATGCTGAACTCATCGAGATATGCACTTTCTCATTCCATTGAGATACACATATTGGCAGAATATCAGCCAAATGGCATTCACTGCTCGAAGGTATTCAGAGAAACATTGCAACATAATGTTGATTTCTTCCAACTTGCTGAATACACCGAGATAAGCACTTTCCCACTTTCTCATTTCATTGAGATACACACATTGGCAGAACATCAGCCAAATGGCATTCACGGTTCCAAGGTATACAGAGAATCTTTGGGACCTCTTGTCGATTTCTTCCAACATGCTGAACTCATCGAGATATGCACTTTAGAACTTTCTCATTTCTTTGAAATACACACATTGGCAGAATATCAGCCAAATGGCATTCACTGCTCGAAGGTATTCAGAGAAACAATGGAACCTTTTTTAGGTTTCCTCCATTTTGCCGAACTCATCGAGATATGCACTTTACCACTTTCTCATTTCAATGAGATACACACATTGGTAGAATATCAGCCAAATGGCATTCACTGCTCGAAGGTATTCAGAGAAACATTGCAACATAACGTGGATTTCTTCCAACTTGCTCAACTCATCGAGGTAAGCACTTTACCACTTTCTCATTTCATTCAGATACTCACATTGGCAGAATATCAGCCAAATGGCATTCACGGCTCCAAGGTACACAGAGAAACTTTGGGAGCAATTGTGGATTTCTTCCAACATGCTGACCTCATCGAGATGAGAACGTTACCACTTTCTCATTTCATTGAGATACACACATTGGCGGAATATCAGCCAAATGGCATTCACTGCTCGAAGGTATTCAGAGCATCCTTGCTACATAATGTGGATTTCTTCCAACATGCTGTACTCATCGAGATAAGCATTTTCCCACTATCTCATTTCATTGAGATACACACTTTGGCAGAATATCAGCCAAACGGCATTCACTGCTCGTTGGTATTCAGAGAAACAATGGAACCTTTTTTAGATTTCCTCCATTTTGCCGAACTCATCGACATATACACTTTACCACTTTCTCATTTCATTGAGATACACATATTGGTAGAATATCAGTCAAATGGCATTCACTGCTCGAAGGTATTCAGAGAAACATTGCAACATAATGTTGATTTCTTCCAACTTGCTGAATACTCCGAGATAAGCACTTTCCCACTTTCTCATTTCATTGAGATACACACATTGGCAGAACATCAGCCAAATGGCATTCACGGTTCCAAGGTATACAGAGAATCTTTGGGACCTCTTGTCGATTTCTTCCAACATGCTGAACTCATCGAGATATGCACTTTAGCACTTTCTCATTTCTTTGAAATACACACATTGGCAGAATATCAGCCAAATGGCATTCACTGCTCCAAAGTATTCAGAGAAATATTGCAACATAATGTGGATTTCTTCCAACTTTTTGAACTCATCGAGATAAGCACTTTACCACTTTCTCATTTCATTGAGATACACACATTGGCAGAATATCAGCCAAATGGAATTCACTGCTCGAAGGTATTCAGGGAAACTTTGGAACCTATTGTGGATTTCTTCCAACATGGTGAACTCACCGAGATAAGAACGTTACCACTTTCTCATTTCATTGAGATACACACATTGGCGGAATATCAGCCAAATGCCATTCACTGCTCGACGGTATTCGGAGAATCCTTGCAACATAATGTGGATTTCTTCCAACTTGCTGAACTCATCGAGATAAGCATTTTCCCACGATCTCATTTCATTGAGATACACACTTTGGCAGAATATCAGCCAAACGGCATTCACTGCTCGAAGGTATTCAGAGAAACAATGGAACCTTTTTTAGATTTCCTCCATTTTGCCGAACTCATCGAGATATGCACTTTACCACTTTCTCATTTCAATGAGATACACACATTGGTAGAATATCAGCCAAATGGCATTCACTGCTCGAAGGTATTCAGAGAAACATTGCAACATAACGTGGATTTCTTCCAACTTGCTCAACTCATCGAGGTAAGCACTTTACCACTTTCTCATTTCATTCAGATACACACATTGGCAGAATATCAGCCAAATGGCATTCACGGCTCCAAGGTACACAGAGAAACTTTGGGACCTATTGTGGATTTCTTCCAACATGCTGACCTCATCGAGATGAGAACGTTACCACTTTCTCATTTCATAGAGATACACACATTGGCGGAATATCAGCCAAATGGCATTCACTGCTCGAAGGTATTCGGAGAAACATTGGAACCTTTTGTGGATTTCCTCCATTCTGCTGAACTCATCGAGATGAGCACGTTTCAACTTTCTCATTTCATTGAGATACACACATTGGCAGAATATCAGCGAAATGGCATTCACTGCTCCAAGGTATTCAGAGAAACTTTGGATCCTATCGTGGATTTCCCCCAACATGCTGAAATCATCGAGATATGCACTTTACCACTTTCTCATTTCATTGAGATACACACATTGGCAGAATATCAGCCAAATGGCATTCACTGCTCGAAGGTATTCAGAGAATCCTTGCAACATAATGTGGATTTCTTCCAACTTGCTGAACTAATCGAGATATGCACTTTAGCACTTTCTCATTTCATTGAGATACACACATTGGCAGAATATCAGCCAAATGGCATTCACTGTTCCAAGGTATTAAGAGAAACTTTGGGACCTAATGTGGATTTCCTCCAACATGCTGAACTCATCGAGATATGCACTTTCTCATTCCATTGAGATACACATATTGGCAGAATATCAGCCAAATGGCATTCACTGCTCGAAGGTATTCAGAGAAACATTGCAACATAATGTTGATTTCTTCCAACTTGCTGAATACACCGAGATAAGCACTTTCCCACTTCCTCATTTCATTGAGATACACACATTGGCAGAACATCAGCCAAATGGCATTCACGGTTCCAAGGTATACAGAGAATCTTTGGGACCTCTTGTCGATTTCTTCCAACATGCTGAACTCATCGAGATATGCACTTTAGAACTTTCTCATTTCTTTGAAATACACACATTGGCAGAATATCAGCCAAATGGCATTCACTGCTCCAAAGTATTCAGAGAAACATTGCAACATAATGTGGATTTCTTCCAACTTTTTGAACTCATCGAGGTAAGCACTTTACCACTTTCTCATTTCATTCAGATACACACATTGGCAGAATATCAGCCAAATGGCATTCACTGCTCCAAGGTATTCAGAGAAACTTTGGGTCCGATCGTGGATTTCCCCCAACATGCTGAACTCACCGAGAATATGCACTTTCGCACTTTCTCATTTCGTTGAGATACACACATTGGCAGAATATCAGCCAAACGTCATTCACTGTTCCAAGGTATTAAGAGAAACATTGGGACCTTTTGTGGATTTCCTCCAACATGCTGAACTCATCGAGATATGTACTTTCTCATTTCATTGAGATACACACATTGGCAGAATATCAGCCAAATGGCATTCACTGCTCGAAGGTATTCAGAGAAAAATTGCAACATAACGTGGATTTCTTCCAACTTGCTCAACTCATCGAGGTAAGCACTTTACCACTTTCTCATTTCATTGAGATACACACATTGGCAGAATATCAGCCAAATGGCATTCACGGCTCCAAGGTACACAGAGAAACTTTGGGACCTATTGTGGATTTCTTCCAACATGCTGACCACATCGAGATGAGAACGTTACCACTTTCTCATTTCATTGAGATACACACATTGGCGGAATATCAGCCAAATGGCATTCACTGCTCGAAGGTATTCAGAGAAACTTTGGAACCTTTTGTGAGTTTCCTCCATTGTGCTGAACTCATCGAGATGAGCACGTTTCCACTTTCTCATTTCATTGAGATACACACATTGGCAGAATATCAGCCAAATGGCATTCACTGCTGCAAGGTATTCAGAGCATCCTTGCTACATAATGTGGATTTCTTCCAACATGCTGTACTCATCGAGATAAGCATTTTCCCACTATCTCATTTCATTGAGATACACACTTTGGCAGAATATCAGCCAAACGGCATTCACTGCTCGAAGGTATTCAGAGAAACAATGGAACCTTTTTTAGGTTTCCTCCATTTTGCCGAACTCATCGAGATATGCACTTTACCACTTTCTCATTTCATTGAGATACACATATTGGTAGAATATCAGTCAAATGGCATTCACTGCTCGAAGGTATTCAGAGAAACATTGCAACATAATGTTGATTTCTTCCAACTTGCTGAATACTCCGAGATAAGCACTTTCCCACTTTCTCATTTCATTGAGATACACACATTGGCAGAACATCAGCCAAATGGCATTCACGGTTCCAAGGTATACAGAGAATCTTTGGGACCTCTTGTCGATTTCTTCCAACATGCTGAACTCATCGAGATATGCACTTTAGCACTTTCTCATTTCTTTGAAATACACACATTGGCAGAATATCAGCCAAATGGCATTCACTGCTCCAAAGTATTCAGAGAAACATTGCAACATAATGTGGATTTCTTCCAACTTTTTGACCTCATCGAGATAAGCACTTTACCACTTTCTCATTTCATTGAGATACACACATTGGCAGAATATCAGCCAAATGGAATTCACTGCTCGAAGGTATTCAGGGAAACTTTGGAACCTATTGTGGATTTCTTCCAACATGGTGAACTCATCGAGATAAGAACGTTACCACTTTCTCATTTCATTGAGATACACACATTGGCGGAATATCAGCCAAATGCCATTCACTGCTCGACGGTATTCAGAGAATCCTTGCAACATAATGTGGATTTCTTCCAACTTGCTGAACTCATCGAGATAAGCATTTTCCCACGTTCTCATTTCATTGAGATACACACTTTGGCAGAATATCAGCCAAACGGCATTCACTGCTCGTTGGTATTCAGAGAAACAATGGAACCTTTTTTAGATTTCCTCCATTTTGCCGAACTCATCGAGATATGCACTTTACCACTTTCTCATTTCAATGAGATACACACATTGGTAGAATATCAGCCAAATGGCATTCACTGCTCGAAGGTATTCAGAGAAACATTGCAACATAACGTGGATTTCTTCCAACTTGCTCAACTCATCGAGGTAAGCACTTTACCACTTTCTCATTTCATTCAGATACACACATTGGCAGAATATCAGCCAAATGGCATTCACGGCTCCAAGGTACACAGAGAAACTTTGGGACCTATTGTGGATTTCTTCCAACATGCTGACCTCATCGAGATGAGAACGTTACCACTTTCTCATTTCATAGAGATACACACATTGGCGGAATATCAGCCAAATGGCATTCACTGCTCGAAGGTATTCAGAGAAACTTTGGAACCTTTTGTGGATTTCCTCCATTCTGCTGAACTCATCGAGATGAGCACGTTTCCACTTTCTCATTTCATTGAGATACACACATTGGCAGAATATCAGCGAAATGGCATTCACTGCTCCAAGGTATTCAGAGAAACTTTGGATCCTATCGTGGATTTCCCCCAACATGCTGAAATCATCGAGATATGCACTTTAGCACTTTCTCATTTCATTGAGATACACACATTGGCAGAATATCAGCCAAATGGCATTCACTGCTCGAAGGTATTCAGAGAATCCTTGCAACATAATGTGGATTTCTTCCAACTTGCTGAACTAATCGAGATATGCACTATAGCACTTTCTCATTTCATTGAGATACACACATTGGCAGAATATCAGCCAAATGGCATTCACTGTTCCAAGGTATTAAGAGAAACTTTGGGACCTAATGTGGATTTCCTCCAACATGCTGAACTCATCGAGATATGCACTTTCTCATTCCATTGAGATACACATATTGGCAGAATATCAGCCAAATGGCATTCACTGCTCGAAGGTATTCAGAGAAACAATGGAACCTTTTTTAGGAGGAAATCCACAAAAGGTTCCAATGTTTCTCCGAATACCTTCGAGCAGTGAATGCCATTTGGCTGATATTCCGCCAATGTGTGTATCTCTATGAAATGAGAAAGTGGTAACGTTCTCATCTCGATGAGGTCAGCATGTTGGAAGAAATCCACAATAGGTCCCAAAGTTTCTCTGTGTACCTTGGAGCCGTGAATGCCATTTGGCTGATATTCTGCCAATGTGTGTATCTGAATGAAATGAGAAAGTGGTAAAGTGCTTACCTCGATGAGTTGAGCAAGTTGGAAGAAATCCACGTTATGTTGCAATGTTTCTCTGAATACCTTCGAGCAGTGAATGCCATTTGGCTGATATTCTACCAATGTGTGTATCTCATTGAAATGAGAAAGTGGTAAAGTGCATATCTCGATGAGTTCGGCAAAATGGAGGAAATCTAAAAAAGGTTCCATTGTTTCTCTGAATACCTTCGAGCAGTGAATGCCGTTTGGCTGATATTCTGCCAAAGTGTGTATCTCAATGAAATGAGATCGTGGGAAAATGCTTATCTCGATGAGTTCAGCAAGTTGGAAGAAATCCACATTATGTTGCAAGGATTCTCCGAATACCGTCGAGCAGTGAATGGCATTTGGCTGATATTCCGCCAATGTGTGTATCTCAATGAAATGAGAAAGTGGTAACGTTCTTATCTCGGTGAGTTCACCATGTTGGAAGAAATCCACAATAGGTTCCAAAGTTTCCCTGAATACCTTCGAGCAGTGAATTCCATTTGGCTGATATTCTGCCAATGTGTGTATCTCAATGAAATGAGAAAGTGGTAAAGTGCTTATCTCGATGAGTTCAAAAAGTTGGAAGAAATCCACATTATGTTGCAATATTTCTCTGAATACTTTGGAGCAGTGAATGCCATTTGGCTGATATTCTGCCAATGTGTGTATTTCAAAGAAATGAGAAAGTGCTAAAGTGCATATCTCGATGAGTTCAGCATGTTGGAAGAAATCGACAAGAGGTCCCAAAGATTCTCTGTATACCTTGGAACCGTGAATGCCATTTGGCTGATGTTCTGCCAATGTGTGTATCTCAATGAAATGAGAAAGTGGGAAAGTGCTTATCTCGGAGTATTCAGCAAGTTGGAAGAAATCAACATTATGTTGCAATGTTTCTCTGAATACCTTCGAGCAGTGAATGCCATTTGACTGATATTCTACCAATATGTGTATCTCAATGAAATGAGAAAGTGGTAAAGTGTATATGTCGATGAGTTCGGCAAAATGGAGGAAATCTAAAAAAGGTTCCATTGTTTCTCTGAATACCAACGAGCAGTGAATGCCGTTTGGCTGATATTCTGCCAAAGTGTGTATCTCAATGAAATGAGATAGTGGGAAAATGCTTATCTCGATGAGTACAGCATGTTGGAAGAAATCCACATTATGTAGCAAGGATGCTCTGAATACCTTCGAGCAGTGAATGCCATTTGGCTGATATTCCGCCAATGTGTGTATCTCAATGAAATGAGAAAGTGGTAACGTTCTCATCTCGATGAGGTCAGCATGTTGGAAGAAATCCACAATTGCTCCCAAAGTTTCTCTGTGTACCTTGGAGCCGTGAATGCCATTTGGCTGATATTCTGCCAATGTGAGTATCTGAATGAAATGAGAAAGTGGTAAAGTGCTTACCTCGATGAGTTGAGCAAGTTGGAAGAAATCCACGTTATGTTGCAATGTTTCTCTGAATACCTTCGAGCAGTGAATGCCATTTGGCTGATATTCTACCAATGTGTGTATCTCATTGAAATGAGAAAGTGGTAAAGTGCATATCTCGATGAGTTCGGCAAAATGGAGGAAACCTAAAAAAGGTTCCATTGTTTCTCTGAATACCTTCGAGCAGTGAATGCCATTTGGCTGATATTCTGCCAATGTGTGTATTTCAAAGAAATGAGAAAGTTCTAAAGTGCATATCTCGATGAGTTCAGCATGTTGGAAGAAATCGACAAGAGGTCCCAAAGATTCTCTGTATACCTTGGAACCGTGAATGCCATTTGGCTGATGTTCTGCCAATGTGTGTATCTCAATGAAATGAGAAAGTGGGAAAGTGCTTATCTCGGTGTATTCAGCAAGTTGGAAGAAATCAACATTATGTTGCAATGTTTCTCTGAATACCTTCGAGCAGTGAATGCCATTTGGCTGATATTCTGCCAATATGTGTATCTCAATGGAATGAGAAAGTGCATATCTCGATGAGTTCAGCATGTTGGAGGAAATCCACATTAGGTCCCAAAGTTTCTCTTAATACCTTGGAACAGTGAATGCCATTTGGCTGATATTCTGCCAATGTGTGTATCTCAATGAAATGAGAAAGTGCTATAGTGCATATCTCGATTAGTTCAGCAAGTTGGAAGAAATCCACATTATGTTGCAAGGATTCTCTGAATACCTTCGAGCAGTGAATGCCATTTGGCTGATATTCTGCCAATGTGTGTATCTCAATGAAATGAGAAAGTGCTAAAGTGCATATCTCGATGATTTCAGCATGTTGGGGGAAATCCACGATAGGATCCAAAGTTTCTCTGAATACCTTGGAGCAGTGAATGCCATTTCGCTGATATTCTGCCAATGTGTGTATCTCAATGAAATGAGAAAGTGGAAACGTGCTCATCTCGATGAGTTCAGCAGAATGGAGGAAATCCACAAAAGGTTCCAAAGTTTCTCTGAATACCTTCGAGCAGTGAATGCCATTTGGCTGATATTCCGCCAATGTGTGTATCTCTATGAAATGAGAAAGTGGTAACGTTCTCATCTCGATGAGGTCAGCATGTTGGAAGAAATCCACAATAGGTCCCAAAGTTTCTCTGTGTACCTTGGAGCCGTGAATGCCATTTGGCTGATATTCTGCCAATGTGTGTATCTGAATGAAATGAGAAAGTGGTAAAGTGCTTACCTCGATGAGTTGAGCAAGTTGGAAGAAATCCACGTTATGTTGCAATGTTTCTCTGAATACCTTCGAGCAGTGAATGCCATTTGGCTGATATTCTACCAATGTGTGTATCTCATTGAAATGAGAAAGTGGTAAAGTGCATATCTCGATGAGTTCGGCAAAATGGAGGAAATCTAAAAAAGGTTCCATTGTTTCTCTGAATACCAACGAGCAGTGAATGCCGTTTGGCTGATATTCTGCCAAAGTGTGTATCTCAATGAAATGAGAACGTGGGAAAATGCTTATCTCGATGAGTTCAGCAAGTTGGAAGAAATCCACATTATGTTGCAAGGATTCTCTGAATACCGTCGAGCAGTGAATGGCATTTGGCTGATATTCCGCCAATGTGTGTATCTCAATGAAATGAGAAAGTGGTAACGTTCTTATCTCGATGAGTTCACCATGTTGGAAGAAATCCACAATAGGTTCCAAAGTTTCCCTGAATACCTTCGAGCAGTGAATTCCATTTGGCTGATATTCTGCCAATGTGTGTATCTCAATGAAATGAGAAAGTGGTAAAGTGCTTATCTCGATGAGGTCAAAAAGTTGGAAGAAATCCACATTATGTTGCAATGTTTCTCTGAATACTTTGGAGCAGTGAATGCCATTTGGCTGATATTCTGCCAATGTGTGTATTTCAAAGAAATGAGAAAGTGCTAAAGTGCATATCTCGATGAGTTCAGCATGTTGGAAGAAATCGACAAGAGGTCCCAAAGATTCTCTGTATACCTTGGAACCGTGAATGCCATTTGGCTGATGTTCTGCCAATGTGTGTATCTCAATGAAATGAGAAAGTGGGAAAGTGCTTATCTCGGAGTATTCAGCAAGTTGGAAGAAATCAACATTATGTTGCAATGTTTCTCTGAATACCTTCGAGCAGTGAATGCCATTTGACTGATATTCTACCAATATGTGTATCTCAATGAAATGAGAAAGTGGTAAAGTGCATATCTCGATGAGTTCGGCAAAATGGAGGAAACCTAAAAAAGGTTCCATTGTTTCTCTGAATACCTTCGAGCAGTGAATGCCGTTTGGCTGATATTCTGCCAAAGTGTGTATCTCAATGAAATGAGATAGTGGGAAAATGCTTATCTCGATGAGTACAGCATGTTGGAAGAAATCCACATTATGTAGCAAGGATGCTCTGAATACCTTGCAGCAGTGAATGCCATTTGGCTGATATTCTGCCAATGTGTGTATCTCAATGAAATGAGAAAGTGGAAACGTGCTCATCTCGATGAGTTCAGCACAATGGAGGAAACTCACAAAAGGTTCCAAAGTTTCTCTGAATACCTTCGAGCAGTGAATGCCATTTGGCTGATATTCCGCCAATGTGTGTATCTCAATGAAATGAGAAAGTGGTAACGTTCTCATCTCGATGTGGTCAGCATGTTGGAAGAAATCCACAATAGGTCCCAAAGTTTCTCTGTGTACCTTGGAGCCGTGAATGCCATTTGGCTGATATTCTGCCAATGTGTGTATCTCAATGAAATGAGAAAGTGGTAAAGTGCTTACCTCGATGAGTTGAGCAAGTTGGAAGAAATCCACGTTATGTTGCAATTTTTCTCTGAATACCTTCGAGCAGTGAATGCCATTTGGCTGATATTCTGCCAATGTGTGTATCTCAATGAAATGAGAAAGTACATATCTCGATGAGTTCAGCATGTTGGAGGAAATCCACAAAAGGTCCCAATGTTTCTCTTAATACCTTGGAACAGTGAATGACGTTTGGCTGATATTCTGCCAATGTGTGTATCTCAACGAAATGAGAAAGTGCGAAAGTGCATATTCTCGGTGAGTTCAGCATGTTGGGGGAAATCCACGATCGGACCCAAAGTTTCTCTGAATACCTTGGAGCAGTGAATGCCATTTGGCTGATATTCTGCCAATGTGTGTATCTGAATGAAATGAGAAAGTGGTAAAGTGCTTACCTCGATGAGTTCAAAAAGTTGGAAGAAATCCACATTATGTTGCAATGTTTCTCTGAATACTTTGGAGCAGTGAATGCCATTTGGCTGATATTCTGCCAATGTGTGTATTTCAAAGAAATGAGAAAGTTCTAAAGTGCATATCTCGATGAGTTCAGCATGTTGGAAGAAATCGACAAGAGGTCCCAAAGATTCTCTGTATACCTTGGAACCGTGAATGCCATTTGGCTGATGTTCTGCCAATGTGTGTATCTCAATGAAATGAGGAAGTGGGAAAGTGCTTATCTCGGTGTATTCAGCAAGTTGGAAGAAATCAACATTATGTTGCAATGTTTCTCTGAATACCTTCGAGCAGTGAATGCCATTTGGCTGATATTCTGCCAATATGTGTATCTCAATGGAATGAGAAAGTGCATATCTCGATGAGTTCAGCATGTTGGAGGAAATCCACATTAGGTCCCAAAGTTTCTCTTAATACCTTGGAACAGTGAATGCCATTTGGCTGATATTCTGCCAATGTGTGTATCTCAATGAAATGAGAAAGTGCTAAAGTGCATATCTCGATTAGTTCAGCAAGTTGGAAGAAATCCACATTATGTTGCAAGGATTCTCTGAATACCTTCGAGCAGTGAATGCCATTTGGCTGATATTCTGCCAATGTGTGTATCTCAATGAAATGAGAAAGTGGTAAAGTGCATATCTCGATGATTTCAGCATGTTGGGGGAAATCCACGATAGGATCCAAAGTTTCTCTGAATACCTTGGAGCAGTGAATGCCATTTCGCTGATATTCTGCCAATGTGTGTATCTCAATGAAATGAGAAAGTTGAAACGTGCTCATCTCGATGAGTTCAGCAGAATGGAGGAAATCCACAAAAGGTTCCAATGTTTCTCCGAATACCTTCGAGCAGTGAATGCCATTTGGCTGATATTCCGCCAATGTGTGTATCTCTATGAAATGAGAAAGTGGTAACGTTCTCATCTCGATGAGGTCAGCATGTTGGAAGAAATCCACAATAGGTCCCAAAGTTTCTCTGTGTACCTTGGAGCCGTGAATGCCATTTGGCTGATATTCTGCCAATGTGTGTATCTGAATGAAATGAGAAAGTGGTAAAGTGCTTACCTCGATGAGTTGAGCAAGTTGGAAGAAATCCACGTTATGTTGCAATGTTTCTCTGAATACCTTCGAGCAGTGAATGCCATTTGGCTGATATTCTACCAATGTGTGTATCTCATTGAAATGAGAAAGTGGTAAAGTGCATATCTCGATGAGTTCGGCAAAATGGAGGAAATCTAAAAAAGGTTCCATTGTTTCTCTGAATACCTTCGAGCAGTGAATGCCGTTTGGCTGATATTCTGCCAAAGTGTGTATCTCAATGAAATGAGATCGTGGGAAAATGCTTATCTCGATGAGTTCAGCAAGTTGGAAGAAATCCACATTATGTTGCAAGGATTCTCCGAATACCGTCGAGCAGTGAATGGCATTTGGCTGATATTCCGCCAATGTGTGTATCTCAATGAAATGAGAAAGTGGTAACGTTCTTATCTCGGTGAGTTCACCATGTTGGAAGAAATCCACAATAGGTTCCAAAGTTTCCCTGAATACCTTCGAGCAGTGAATTCCATTTGGCTGATATTCTGCCAATGTGTGTATCTCAATGAAATGAGAAAGTGGTAAAGTGCTTATCTCGATGAGTTCAAAAAGTTGGAAGAAATCCACATTATGTTGCAATATTTCTCTGAATACTTTGGAGCAGTGAATGCCATTTGGCTGATATTCTGCCAATGTGTGTATTTCAAAGAAATGAGAAAGTGCTAAAGTGCATATCTCGATGAGTTCAGCATGTTGGAAGAAATCGACAAGAGGTCCCAAAGATTCTCTGTATACCTTGGAACCGTGAATGCCATTTGGCTGATGTTCTGCCAATGTGTGTATCTCAATGAAATGAGAAAGTGGGAAAGTGCTTATCTCGGAGTATTCAGCAAGTTGGAAGAAATCAACATTATGTTGCAATGTTTCTCTGAATACCTTCGAGCAGTGAATGCCATTTGACTGATATTCTACCAATATGTGTATCTCAATGAAATGAGAAAGTGGTAAAGTGTATATGTCGATGAGTTCGGCAAAATGGAGGAAATCTAAAAAAGGTTCCATTGTTTCTCTGAATACCAACGAGCAGTGAATGCCGTTTGGCTGATATTCTGCCAAAGTGTGTATCTCAATGAAATGAGATAGTGGGAAAATGCTTATCTCGATGAGTACAGCATGTTGGAAGAAATCCACATTATGTAGCAAGGATGCTCTGAATACCTTCGAGCAGTGAATGCCATTTGGCTGATATTCCGCCAATGTGTGTATCTCAATGAAATGAGAAAGTGGTAACGTTCTCATCTCGATGAGGTCAGCATGTTGGAAGAAATCCACAATTGCTCCCAAAGTTTCTCTGTGTACCTTGGAGCCGTGAATGCCATTTGGCTGATATTCTGCCAATGTGAGTATCTGAATGAAATGAGAAAGTGGTAAAGTGCTTACCTCGATGAGTTGAGCAAGTTGGAAGAAATCCACGTTATGTTGCAATGTTTCTCTGAATACCTTCGAGCAGTGAATGCCATTTGGCTGATATTCTACCAATGTGTGTATCTCATTGAAATGAGAAAGTGGTAAAGTGCATATCTCGATGAGTTCGGCAAAATGGAGGAAACCTAAAAAAGGTTCCATTGTTTCTCTGAATACCTTCGAGCAGTGAATGCCATTTGGCTGATATTCTGCCAATGTGTGTATTTCAAAGAAATGAGAAAGTTCTAAAGTGCATATCTCGATGAGTTCAGCATGTTGGAAGAAATCGACAAGAGGTCCCAAAGATTCTCTGTATACCTTGGAACCGTGAATGCCATTTGGCTGATGTTCTGCCAATGTGTGTATCTCAATGAAATGAGAAAGTGGGAAAGTGCTTATCTCGGTGTATTCAGCAAGTTGGAAGAAATCAACATTATGTTGCAATGTTTCTCTGAATACCTTCGAGCAGTGAATGCCATTTGGCTGATATTCTGCCAATATGTGTATCTCAATGGAATGAGAAAGTGCATATCTCGATGAGTTCAGCATGTTGGAGGAAATCCACATTAGGTCCCAAAGTTTCTCTTAATACCTTGGAACAGTGAATGCCATTTGGCTGATATTCTGCCAATGTGTGTATCTCAATGAAATGAGAAAGTGCTATAGTGCATATCTCGATTAGTTCAGCAAGTTGGAAGAAATCCACATTATGTTGCAAGGATTCTCTGAATACCTTCGAGCAGTGAATGCCATTTGGCTGATATTCTGCCAATGTGTGTATCTCAATGAAATGAGAAAGTGCTAAAGTGCATATCTCGATGATTTCAGCATGTTGGGGGAAATCCACGATAGGATCCAAAGTTTCTCTGAATACCTTGGAGCAGTGAATGCCATTTCGCTGATATTCTGCCAATGTGTGTATCTCAATGAAATGAGAAAGTGGAAACGTGCTCATCTCGATGAGTTCAGCAGAATGGAGGAAATCCACAAAAGGTTCCAAAGTTTCTCTGAATACCTTCGAGCAGTGAATGCCATTTGGCTGATATTCCGCCAATGTGTGTATCTCTATGAAATGAGAAAGTGGTAACGTTCTCATCTCGATGAGGTCAGCATGTTGGAAGAAATCCACAATAGGTCCCAAAGTTTCTCTGTGTACCTTGGAGCCGTGAATGCCATTTGGCTGATATTCTGCCAATGTGTGTATCTGAATGAAATGAGAAAGTGGTAAAGTGCTTACCTCGATGAGTTGAGCAAGTTGGAAGAAATCCACGTTATGTTGCAATGTTTCTCTGAATACCTTCGAGCAGTGAATGCCATTTGGCTGATATTCTACCAATGTGTGTATCTCATTGAAATGAGAAAGTGGTAAAGTGCATATCTCGATGAGTTCGGCAAAATGGAGGAAATCTAAAAAAGGTTCCATTGTTTCTCTGAATACCAACGAGCAGTGAATGCCGTTTGGCTGATATTCTGCCAAAGTGTGTATCTCAATGAAATGAGAACGTGGGAAAATGCTTATCTCGATGAGTTCAGCAAGTTGGAAGAAATCCACATTATGTTGCAAGGATTCTCTGAATACCGTCGAGCAGTGAATGGCATTTGGCTGATATTCCGCCAATGTGTGTATCTCAATGAAATGAGAAAGTGGTAACGTTCTTATCTCGATGAGTTCACCATGTTGGAAGAAATCCACAATAGGTTCCAAAGTTTCCCTGAATACCTTCGAGCAGTGAATTCCATTTGGCTGATATTCTGCCAATGTGTGTATCTCAATGAAATGAGAAAGTGGTAAAGTGCTTATCTCGATGAGGTCAAAAAGTTGGAAGAAATCCACATTATGTTGCAATGTTTCTCTGAATACTTTGGAGCAGTGAATGCCATTTGGCTGATATTCTGCCAATGTGTGTATTTCAAAGAAATGAGAAAGTGCTAAAGTGCATATCTCGATGAGTTCAGCATGTTGGAAGAAATCGACAAGAGGTCCCAAAGATTCTCTGTATACCTTGGAACCGTGAATGCCATTTGGCTGATGTTCTGCCAATGTGTGTATCTCAATGAAATGAGAAAGTGGGAAAGTGCTTATCTCGGAGTATTCAGCAAGTTGGAAGAAATCAACATTATGTTGCAATGTTTCTCTGAATACCTTCGAGCAGTGAATGCCATTTGACTGATATTCTACCAATATGTGTATCTCAATGAAATGAGAAAGTGGTAAAGTGCATATCTCGATGAGTTCGGCAAAATGGAGGAAACCTAAAAAAGGTTCCATTGTTTCTCTGAATACCTTCGAGCAGTGAATGCCGTTTGGCTGATATTCTGCCAAAGTGTGTATCTCAATGAAATGAGATAGTGGGAAAATGCTTATCTCGATGAGTACAGCATGTTGGAAGAAATCCACATTATGTAGCAAGGATGCTCTGAATACCTTGCAGCAGTGAATGCCATTTGGCTGATATTCTGCCAATGTGTGTATCTCAATGAAATGAGAAAGTGGAAACGTGCTCATCTCGATGAGTTCAGCACAATGGAGGAAACTCACAAAAGGTTCCAAAGTTTCTCTGAATACCTTCGAGCAGTGAATGCCATTTGGCTGATATTCCGCCAATGTGTGTATCTCAATGAAATGAGAAAGTGGTAACGTTCTCATCTCGATGTGGTCAGCATGTTGGAAGAAATCCACAATAGGTCCCAAAGTTTCTCTGTGTACCTTGGAGCCGTGAATGCCATTTGGCTGATATTCTGCCAATGTGTGTATCTCAATGAAATGAGAAAGTGGTAAAGTGCTTACCTCGATGAGTTGAGCAAGTTGGAAGAAATCCACGTTATGTTGCAATTTTTCTCTGAATACCTTCGAGCAGTGAATGCCATTTGGCTGATATTCTGCCAATGTGTGTATCTCAATGAAATGAGAAAGTACATATCTCGATGAGTTCAACATGCTGTACTCATCGAGATAAGCATTTTCCCACTATCTCATTTCATTGAGATACACACTTTGGCAGAATATCAGCCAAACGGCATTCACTGCTCGTTGGTATTCAGAGAAACAATGGAACCTTTTTTAGATTTCCTCCATTTTGCCGAACTCATCGACATATACACTTTACCACTTTCTCATTTCATTGAGATACACATATTGGTAGAATATCAGTCAAATGGCATTCACTGCTCGAAGGTATTCAGAGAAACATTGCAACATAATGTTGATTTCTTCCAACTTGCTGAATACTCCGAGATAAGCACTTTCCCACTTTCTCATTTCATTGAGATACACACATTGGCAGAACATCAGCCAAATGGCATTCACGGTTCCAAGGTATACAGAGAATCTTTGGGACCTCTTGTCGATTTCTTCCAACATGCTGAACTCATCGAGATATGCACTTTAGCACTTTCTCATTTCTTTGAAATACACACATTGGCAGAATATCAGCCAAATGGCATTCACTGCTCCAAAGTATTCAGAGAAACATTGCAACATAATGTGGATTTCTTCCAACTTTTTGAACTCATCGAGATAAGCACTTTACCACTTTCTCATTTCATTGAGATACACACATTGGCAGAATATCAGCCAAATGGAATTCACTGCTCGAAGGTATTCAGGGAAACTTTGGAACCTATTGTGGATTTCTTCCAACATGGTGAACTCACCGAGATAAGAACGTTACCACTTTCTCATTTCATTGAGATACACACATTGGCGGAATATCAGCCAAATGCCATTCACTGCTCGACGGTATTCGGAGAATCCTTGCAACATAATGTGGATTTCTTCCAACTTGCTGAACTCATCGAGATAAGCATTTTCCCACGATCTCATTTCATTGAGATACACACTTTGGCAGAATATCAGCCAAACGGCATTCACTGCTCGAAGGTATTCAGAGAAACAATGGAACCTTTTTTAGATTTCCTCCATTTTGCCGAACTCATCGAGATATGCACTTTACCACTTTCTCATTTCAATGAGATACACACATTGGTAGAATATCAGCCAAATGGCATTCACTGCTCGAAGGTATTCAGAGAAACATTGCAACATAACGTGGATTTCTTCCAACTTGCTCAACTCATCGAGGTAAGCACTTTACCACTTTCTCATTTCATTCAGATACACACATTGGCAGAATATCAGCCAAATGGCATTCACGGCTCCAAGGTACACAGAGAAACTTTGGGACCTATTGTGGATTTCTTCCAACATGCTGACCTCATCGAGATGAGAACGTTACCACTTTCTCATTTCATAGAGATACACACATTGGCGGAATATCAGCCAAATGGCATTCACTGCTCGAAGGTATTCAGAGAAACATTGGAACCTTTTGTGGATTTCCTCCATTCTGCTGAACTCATCGAGATGAGCACGTTTCAACTTTCTCATTTCATTGAGATACACACATTGGCAGAATATCAGCGAAATGGCATTCACTGCTCCAAGGTATTCAGAGAAACTTTGGATCCTATCGTGGATTTCCCCCAACATGCTGAAATCATCGAGATATGCACTTTACCACTTTCTCATTTCATTGAGATACACACATTGGCAGAATATCAGCCAAATGGCATTCACTGCTCGAAGGTATTCAGAGAATCCTTGCAACATAATGTGGATTTCTTCCAACTTGCTGAACTAATCGAGATATGCACTTTAGCACTTTCTCATTTCATTGAGATACACACATTGGCAGAATATCAGCCAAATGGCATTCACTGTTCCAAGGTATTAAGAGAAACTTTGGGACCTAATGTGGATTTCCTCCAACATGCTGAACTCATCGAGATATGCACTTTCTCATTCCATTGAGATACACATATTGGCAGAATATCAGCCAAATGGCATTCATTGCTCGAAGGTATTCAGAGAAACATTGCAACATAATGTTGATTTCTTCCAACTTGCTGAATACACCGAGATAAGCACTTTCCCACTTTCTCATTTCATTGAGATACACACATTGGCAGAACATCAGCCAAATGGCATTCACGGTTCCAAGGTATACAGAGAATCTTTGGGACCTCTTGTCGATTTCTTCCAACATGCTGAACTCATCGAGATATGCACTTTAGAACTTTCTCATTTCTTTGAAATACACACATTGGCAGAATATCAGCCAAATGGCATTCACTGCTCCAAAGTATTCAGAGAAACATTGCAACATAATGTGGATTTCTTCCAACTTTTTGAACTCATCGAGGTAAGCACTTTACCACTTTCTCATTTCATTCAGATACACACATTGGCAGAATATCAGCCAAATGGCATTCACTGCTCCAAGGTATTCAGAGAAACTTTGGGTCCGATCGTGGATTTCCCCCAACATGCTGAACTCACCGAGAATATGCACTTTCGCACTTTCTCATTTCGTTGAGATACACACATTGGCAGAATATCAGCCAAATGGCATTCACTGCTCGAAGGTACTCAGAGAATCCTTGCAACATAATGTGGATTTCTTCCAACTTGCTGAACTCATCGAGATATGCACTTTAGCACTTTCTCATTTCATTGAGATACACACATTGGCAGAATATCAGCCAAACGTCATTCACTGTTCCAAGGTATTAAGAGAAACATTGGGACCTTTTGTGGATTTCCTCCAACATGCTGAACTCATCGAGATATGTACTTTCTCATTTCATTGAGATACACACATTGGCAGAATATCAGCCAAATGGCATTCACTGCTCGAAGGTATTCAGAGAAAAATTGCAACATAACGTGGATTTCTTCCAACTTGCTCAACTCATCGAGGTAAGCACTTTACCACTTTCTCATTTCATTGAGATACACACATTGGCAGAATATCAGCCAAATGGCATTCACGGCTCCAAGGTACACAGAGAAACTTTGGGACCTATTGTGGATTTCTTCCAACATGCTGACCACATCGAGATGAGAACGTTACCACTTTCTCATTTCATTGAGATACACACATTGGCGGAATATCAGCCAAATGGCATTCACTGCTCGAAGGTATTCAGAGAAACTTTGGAACCTTTTGTGAGTTTCCTCCATTGTGCTGAACTCATCGAGATGAGCACGTTTCCACTTTCTCATTTCATTGAGATACACACATTGGCAGAATATCAGCCAAATGGCATTCACTGCTGCAAGGTATTCAGAGCATCCTTGCTACATAATGTGGATTTCTTCCAACATGCTGTACTCATCGAGATAAGCATTTTCCCACTATCTCATTTCATTGAGATACACACTTTGGCAGAATATCAGCCAAACGGCATTCACTGCTCGAAGGTATTCAGAGAAACAATGGAACCTTTTTTAGGTTTCCTCCATTTTGCCGAACTCATCGAGATATGCACTTTACCACTTTCTCATTTCATTGAGATACACATATTGGTAGAATATCAGTCAAATGGCATTCACTGCTCGAAGGTATTCAGAGAAACATTGCAACATAATGTTGATTTCTTCCAACTTGCTGAATACTCCGAGATAAGCACTTTCCCACTTTCTCATTTCATTGAGATACACACATTGGCAGAACATCAGCCAAATGGCATTCACGGTTCCAAGGTATACAGAGAATCTTTGGGACCTCTTGTCGATTTCTTCCAACATGCTGAACTCATCGAGATATGCACTTTAGCACTTTCTCATTTCTTTGAAATACACACATTGGCAGAATATCAGCCAAATGGCATTCACTGCTCCAAAGTATTCAGAGAAACATTGCAACATAATGTGGATTTCTTCCAACTTTTTGACCTCATCGAGATAAGCACTTTACCACTTTCTCATTTCATTGAGATACACACATTGGCAGAATATCAGCCAAATGGAATTCACTGCTCGAAGGTATTCAGGGAAACTTTGGAACCTATTGTGGATTTCTTCCAACATGGTGAACTCATCGAGATAAGAACGTTACCACTTTCTCATTTCATTGAGATACACACATTGGCGGAATATCAGCCAAATGCCATTCACTGCTCGACGGTATTCAGAGAATCCTTGCAACATAATGTGGATTTCTTCCAACTTGCTGAACTCATCGAGATAAGCATTTTCCCACGTTCTCATTTCATTGAGATACACACTTTGGCAGAATATCAGCCAAACGGCATTCACTGCTCGTTGGTATTCAGAGAAACAATGGAACCTTTTTTAGATTTCCTCCATTTTGCCGAACTCATCGAGATATGCACTTTACCACTTTCTCATTTCAATGAGATACACACATTGGTAGAATATCAGCCAAATGGCATTCACTGCTCGAAGGTATTCAGAGAAACATTGCAACATAACGTGGATTTCTTCCAACTTGCTCAACTCATCGAGGTAAGCACTTTACCACTTTCTCATTTCATTCAGATACACACATTGGCAGAATATCAGCCAAATGGCATTCACGGCTCCAAGGTACACAGAGAAACTTTGGGACCTATTGTGGATTTCTTCCAACATGCTGACCTCATCGAGATGAGAACGTTACCACTTTCTCATTTCATAGAGATACACACATTGGCGGAATATCAGCCAAATGGCATTCACTGCTCGAAGGTATTCAGAGAAACTTTGGAACCTTTTGTGGATTTCCTCCATTCTGCTGAACTCATCGAGATGAGCACGTTTCCACTTTCTCATTTCATTGAGATACACACATTGGCAGAATATCAGCGAAATGGCATTCACTGCTCCAAGGTATTCAGAGAAACTTTGGATCCTATCGTGGATTTCCCCCAACATGCTGAAATCATCGAGATATGCACTTTAGCACTTTCTCATTTCATTGAGATACACACATTGGCAGAATATCAGCCAAATGGCATTCACTGCTCGAAGGTATTCAGAGAATCCTTGCAACATAATGTGGATTTCTTCCAACTTGCTGAACTAATCGAGATATGCACTATAGCACTTTCTCATTTCATTGAGATACACACATTGGCAGAATATCAGCCAAATGGCATTCACTGTTCCAAGGTATTAAGAGAAACTTTGGGACCTAATGTGGATTTCCTCCAACATGCTGAACTCATCGAGATATGCACTTTCTCATTCCATTGAGATACACATATTGGCAGAATATCAGCCAAATGGCATTCACTGCTCGAAGGTATTCAGAGAAACATTGCAACATAATGTTGATTTCTTCCAACTTGCTGAATACACCGAGATAAGCACTTTCCCACTTTCTCATTTCATTGAGATACACACATTGGCAGAACATCAGCCAAATGGCATTCACGGTTCCAAGGTATACAGAGAATCTTTGGGACCTCTTGTCGATTTCTTCCAACATGCTGAACTCATCGAGATATGCACTTTAGAACTTTCTCATTTCTTTGAAATACACACATTGGCAGAATATCAGCCAAATGGCATTCACTGCTCGAAGGTATTCAGAGAAACAATGGAACCTTTTTTAGGTTTCCTCCATTTTGCCGAACTCATCGAGATATGCACTTTACCACTTTCTCATTTCAATGAGATACACACATTGGTAGAATATCAGCCAAATGGCATTCACTGCTCGAAGGTATTCAGAGAAACATTGCAACATAACGTGGATTTCTTCCAACTTGCTCAACTCATCGAGGTAAGCACTTTACCACTTTCTCATTTCATTCAGATACTCACATTGGCAGAATATCAGCCAAATGGCATTCACGGCTCCAAGGTACACAGAGAAACTTTGGGAGCAATTGTGGATTTCTTCCAACATGCTGACCTCATCGAGATGAGAACGTTACCACTTTCTCATTTCATTGAGATACACACATTGGCGGAATATCAGCCAAATGGCATTCACTGCTCGAAGGTATTCAGAGCATCCTTGCTACATAATGTGGATTTCTTCCAACATGCTGTACTCATCGAGATAAGCATTTTCCCACTATCTCATTTCATTGAGATACACACTTTGGCAGAATATCAGCCAAACGGCATTCACTGCTCGTTGGTATTCAGAGAAACAATGGAACCTTTTTTAGATTTCCTCCATTTTGCCGAACTCATCGACATATACACTTTACCACTTTCTCATTTCATTGAGATACACATATTGGTAGAATATCAGTCAAATGGCATTCACTGCTCGAAGGTATTCAGAGAAACATTGCAACATAATGTTGATTTCTTCCAACTTGCTGAATACTCCGAGATAAGCACTTTCCCACTTTCTCATTTCATTGAGATACACACATTGGCAGAACATCAGCCAAATGGCATTCACGGTTCCAAGGTATACAGAGAATCTTTGGGACCTCTTGTCGATTTCTTCCAACATGCTGAACTCATCGAGATATGCACTTTAGCACTTTCTCATTTCTTTGAAATACACACATTGGCAGAATATCAGCCAAATGGCATTCACTGCTCCAAAGTATTCAGAGAAATATTGCAACATAATGTGGATTTCTTCCAACTTTTTGAACTCATCGAGATAAGCACTTTACCACTTTCTCATTTCATTGAGATACACACATTGGCAGAATATCAGCCAAATGGAATTCACTGCTCGAAGGTATTCAGGGAAACTTTGGAACCTATTGTGGATTTCTTCCAACATGGTGAACTCACCGAGATAAGAACGTTACCACTTTCTCATTTCATTGAGATACACACATTGGCGGAATATCAGCCAAATGCCATTCACTGCTCGACGGTATTCGGAGAATCCTTGCAACATAATGTGGATTTCTTCCAACTTGCTGAACTCATCGAGATAAGCATTTTCCCACGATCTCATTTCATTGAGATACACACTTTGGCAGAATATCAGCCAAACGGCATTCACTGCTCGAAGGTATTCAGAGAAACAATGGAACCTTTTTTAGATTTCCTCCATTTTGCCGAACTCATCGAGATATGCACTTTACCACTTTCTCATTTCAATGAGATACACACATTGGTAGAATATCAGCCAAATGGCATTCACTGCTCGAAGGTATTCAGAGAAACATTGCAACATAACGTGGATTTCTTCCAACTTGCTCAACTCATCGAGGTAAGCACTTTACCACTTTCTCATTTCATTCAGATACACACATTGGCAGAATATCAGCCAAATGGCATTCACGGCTCCAAGGTACACAGAGAAACTTTGGGACCTATTGTGGATTTCTTCCAACATGCTGACCTCATCGAGATGAGAACGTTACCACTTTCTCATTTCATAGAGATACACACATTGGCGGAATATCAGCCAAATGGCATTCACTGCTCGAAGGTATTCGGAGAAACATTGGAACCTTTTGTGGATTTCCTCCATTCTGCTGAACTCACCGAGAATATGCACTTTCGCACTTTCTCATTTCGTTGAGATACACACATTGGCAGAATATCAGCCAAACGTCATTCACTGTTCCAAGGTATTAAGAGAAACATTGGGACCTTTTGTGGATTTCCTCCAACATGCTGAACTCATCGAGATATGTACTTTCTCATTTCATTGAGATACACACATTGGCAGAATATCAGCCAAATGGCATTCACTGCTCGAAGGTATTCAGAGAAAAATTGCAACATAACGTGGATTTCTTCCAACTTGCTCAACTCATCGAGGTAAGCACTTTACCACTTTCTCATTTCATTGAGATACACACATTGGCAGAATATCAGCCAAATGGCATTCACGGCTCCAAGGTACACAGAGAAACTTTGGGACCTATTGTGGATTTCTTCCAACATGCTGACCACATCGAGATGAGAACGTTACCACTTTCTCATTTCATTGAGATACACACATTGGCGGAATATCAGCCAAATGGCATTCACTGCTCGAAGGTATTCAGAGAAACTTTGGAACCTTTTGTGAGTTTCCTCCATTGTGCTGAACTCATCGAGATGAGCACGTTTCCACTTTCTCATTTCATTGAGATACACACATTGGCAGAATATCAGCCAAATGGCATTCACTGCTGCAAGGTATTCAGAGCATCCTTGCTACATAATGTGGATTTCTTCCAACATGCTGTACTCATCGAGATAAGCATTTTCCCACTATCTCATTTCATTGAGATACACACTTTGGCAGAATATCAGCCAAACGGCATTCACTGCTCGAAGGTATTCAGAGAAACAATGGAACCTTTTTTAGGTTTCCTCCATTTTGCCGAACTCATCGAGATATGCACTTTACCACTTTCTCATTTCATTGAGATACACATATTGGTAGAATATCAGTCAAATGGCATTCACTGCTCGAAGGTATTCAGAGAAACATTGCAACATAATGTTGATTTCTTCCAACTTGCTGAATACTCCGAGATAAGCACTTTCCCACTTTCTCATTTCATTGAGATACACACATTGGCAGAACATCAGCCAAATGGCATTCACGGTTCCAAGGTATACAGAGAATCTTTGGGACCTCTTGTCGATTTCTTCCAACATGCTGAACTCATCGAGATATGCACTTTAGCACTTTCTCATTTCTTTGAAATACACACATTGGCAGAATATCAGCCAAATGGCATTCACTGCTCCAAAGTATTCAGAGAAACATTGCAACATAATGTGGATTTCTTCCAACTTTTTGACCTCATCGAGATAAGCACTTTACCACTTTCTCATTTCATTGAGATACACACATTGGCAGAATATCAGCCAAATGGAATTCACTGCTCGAAGGTATTCAGGGAAACTTTGGAACCTATTGTGGATTTCTTCCAACATGGTGAACTCATCGAGATAAGAACGTTACCACTTTCTCATTTCATTGAGATACACACATTGGCGGAATATCAGCCAAATGCCATTCACTGCTCGACGGTATTCAGAGAATCCTTGCAACATAATGTGGATTTCTTCCAACTTGCTGAACTCATCGAGATAAGCATTTTCCCACGTTCTCATTTCATTGAGATACACACTTTGGCAGAATATCAGCCAAACGGCATTCACTGCTCGTTGGTATTCAGAGAAACAATGGAACCTTTTTTAGATTTCCTCCATTTTGCCGAACTCATCGAGATATGCACTTTACCACTTTCTCATTTCAATGAGATACACACATTGGTAGAATATCAGCCAAATGGCATTCACTGCTCGAAGGTATTCAGAGAAACATTGCAACATAACGTGGATTTCTTCCAACTTGCTCAACTCATCGAGGTAAGCACTTTACCACTTTCTCATTTCATTCAGATACACACATTGGCAGAATATCAGCCAAATGGCATTCACGGCTCCAAGGTACACAGAGAAACTTTGGGACCTATTGTGGATTTCTTCCAACATGCTGACCTCATCGAGATGAGAACGTTACCACTTTCTCATTTCATAGAGATACACACATTGGCGGAATATCAGCCAAATGGCATTCACTGCTCGAAGGTATTCAGAGAAACTTTGGAACCTTTTGTGGATTTCCTCCATTCTGCTGAACTCATCGAGATGAGCACGTTTCCACTTTCTCATTTCATTGAGATACACACATTGGCAGAATATCAGCGAAATGGCATTCACTGCTCCAAGGTATTCAGAGAAACTTTGGATCCTATCGTGGATTTCCCCCAACATGCTGAAATCATCGAGATATGCACTTTAGCACTTTCTCATTTCATTGAGATACACACATTGGCAGAATATCAGCCAAATGGCATTCACTGCTCGAAGGTATTCAGAGAATCCTTGCAACATAATGTGGATTTCTTCCAACTTGCTGAACTAATCGAGATATGCACTATAGCACTTTCTCATTTCATTGAGATACACACATTGGCAGAATATCAGCCAAATGGCATTCACTGTTCCAAGGTATTAAGAGAAACTTTGGGACCTAATGTGGATTTCCTCCAACATGCTGAACTCATCGAGATATGCACTTTCTCATTCCATTGAGATACACATATTGGCAGAATATCAGCCAAATGGCATTCACTGCTCGAAGGTATTCAGAGAAACATTGCAACATAATGTTGATTTCTTCCAACTTGCTGAATACACCGAGATAAGCACTTTCCCACTTTCTCATTTCATTGAGATACACACATTGGCAGAACATCAGCCAAATGGCATTCACGGTTCCAAGGTATACAGAGAATCTTTGGGACCTCTTGTCGATTTCTTCCAACATGCTGAACTCATCGAGATATGCACTTTAGAACTTTCTCATTTCTTTGAAATACACACATTGGCAGAATATCAGCCAAATGGCATTCACTGCTCGAAGGTATTCAGAGAAACAATGGAACCTTTTTTAGGTTTCCTCCATTTTGCCGAACTCATCGAGATATGCACTTTACCACTTTCTCATTTCAATGAGATACACACATTGGTAGAATATCAGCCAAATGGCATTCACTGCTCGAAGGTATTCAGAGAAACATTGCAACATAACGTGGATTTCTTCCAACTTGCTCAACTCATCGAGGTAAGCACTTTACCACTTTCTCATTTCATTCAGATACTCACATTGGCAGAATATCAGCCAAATGGCATTCACGGCTCCAAGGTACACAGAGAAACTTTGGGAGCAATTGTGGATTTCTTCCAACATGCTGACCTCATCGAGATGAGAACGTTACCACTTTCTCATTTCATTGAGATACACACATTGGCGGAATATCAGCCAAATGGCATTCACTGCTCGAAGGTATTCAGAGCATCCTTGCTACATAATGTGGATTTCTTCCAACATGCTGTACTCATCGAGATAAGCATTTTCCCACTATCTCATTTCATTGAGATACACACTTTGGCAGAATATCAGCCAAACGGCATTCACTGCTCGTTGGTATTCAGAGAAACAATGGAACCTTTTTTAGATTTCCTCCATTTTGCCGAACTCATCGACATATACACTTTACCACTTTCTCATTTCATTGAGATACACATATTGGTAGAATATCAGTCAAATGGCATTCACTGCTCGAAGGTATTCAGAGAAACATTGCAACATAATGTTGATTTCTTCCAACTTGCTGAATACTCCGAGATAAGCACTTTCCCACTTTCTCATTTCATTGAGATACACACATTGGCAGAACATCAGCCAAATGGCATTCACGGTTCCAAGGTATACAGAGAATCTTTGGGACCTCTTGTCGATTTCTTCCAACATGCTGAACTCATCGAGATATGCACTTTAGCACTTTCTCATTTCTTTGAAATACACACATTGGCAGAATATCAGCCAAATGGCATTCACTGCTCCAAAGTATTCAGAGAAATATTGCAACATAATGTGGATTTCTTCCAACTTTTTGAACTCATCGAGATAAGCACTTTACCACTTTCTCATTTCATTGAGATACACACATTGGCAGAATATCAGCCAAATGGAATTCACTGCTCGAAGGTATTCAGGGAAACTTTGGAACCTATTGTGGATTTCTTCCAACATGGTGAACTCACCGAGATAAGAACGTTACCACTTTCTCATTTCATTGAGATACACACATTGGCGGAATATCAGCCAAATGCCATTCACTGCTCGACGGTATTCGGAGAATCCTTGCAACATAATGTGGATTTCTTCCAACTTGCTGAACTCATCGAGATAAGCATTTTCCCACGATCTCATTTCATTGAGATACACACTTTGGCAGAATATCAGCCAAACGGCATTCACTGCTCGAAGGTATTCAGAGAAACAATGGAACCTTTTTTAGATTTCCTCCATTTTGCCGAACTCATCGAGATATGCACTTTACCACTTTCTCATTTCAATGAGATACACACATTGGTAGAATATCAGCCAAATGGCATTCACTGCTCGAAGGTATTCAGAGAAACATTGCAACATAACGTGGATTTCTTCCAACTTGCTCAACTCATCGAGGTAAGCACTTTACCACTTTCTCATTTCATTCAGATACACACATTGGCAGAATATCAGCCAAATGGCATTCACGGCTCCAAGGTACACAGAGAAACTTTGGGACCTATTGTGGATTTCTTCCAACATGCTGACCTCATCGAGATGAGAACGTTACCACTTTCTCATTTCATAGAGATACACACATTGGCGGAATATCAGCCAAATGGCATTCACTGCTCGAAGGTATTCAGAGAAACATTGGAACCTTTTGTGGATTTCCTCCATTCTGCTGAACTCATCGAGATGAGCACGTTTCAACTTTCTCATTTCATTGAGATACACACATTGGCAGAATATCAGCGAAATGGCATTCACTGCTCCAAGGTATTCAGAGAAACTTTGGATCCTATCGTGGATTTCCCCCAACATGCTGAAATCATCGAGATATGCACTTTACCACTTTCTCATTTCATTGAGATACACACATTGGCAGAATATCAGCCAAATGGCATTCACTGCTCGAAGGTATTCAGAGAATCCTTGCAACATAATGTGGATTTCTTCCAACTTGCTGAACTAATCGAGATATGCACTTTAGCACTTTCTCATTTCATTGAGATACACACATTGGCAGAATATCAGCCAAATGGCATTCACTGTTCCAAGGTATTAAGAGAAACTTTGGGACCTAATGTGGATTTCCTCCAACATGCTGAACTCATCGAGATATGCACTTTCTCATTCCATTGAGATACACATATTGGCAGAATATCAGCCAAATGGCATTCACTGCTCGAAGGTATTCAGAGAAACATTGCAACATAATGTTGATTTCTTCCAACTTGCTGAATACACCGAGATAAGCACTTTCCCACTTTCTCATTTCATTGAGATACACACATTGGCAGAACATCAGCCAAATGGCATTCACGGTTCCAAGGTATACAGAGAATCTTTGGGACCTCTTGTCGATTTCTTCCAACATGCTGAACTCATCGAGATATGCACTTTAGAACTTTCTCATTTCTTTGAAATACACACATTGGCAGAATATCAGCCAAATGGCATTCACTGCTCCAAAGTATTCAGAGAAACATTGCAACATAATGTGGATTTCTTCCAACTTTTTGAACTCATCGAGGTAAGCACTTTACCACTTTCTCATTTCATTCAGATACACACATTGGCAGAATATCAGCCAAATGGCATTCACTGCTCCAAGGTATTCAGAGAAACTTTGGGTCCGATCGTGGATTTCCCCCAACATGCTGAACTCACCGAGAATATGCACTTTCGCACTTTCTCATTTCGTTGAGATACACACATTGGCAGAATATCAGCCAAATGGCATTCACTGCTCGAAGGTATTCAGAGCATCCTTGCTACATAATGTGGATTTCTTCCAACATGCTGTACTCATCGAGATAAGCATTTTCCCACTATCTCATTTCATTGAGATACACAATTTGGCAGAATATCAGCCAAACGGCATTCACTGCTCGAAGGTATTCAGAGAAACAATGGAACCTTTTTTAGGTTTCCTCCATTTTGCCGAACTCATCGAGATATGCACTTTACCACTTTCTCATTTCATTGAGATACACATATTGGTAGAATATCAGTCAAATGGCATTCACTGCTCGAAGGTATTCAGAGAAACATTGCAACATAATGTTGATTTCTTCCAACTTGCTGAATACTCCGAGATAAGCACTTTCCCACTTTCTCATTTCATTGAGATACACACATTGGCAGAACATCAGCCAAATGGCATTCACGGTTCCAAGGTATACAGAGAATCTTTGGGACCTCTTGTCGATTTCTTCCAACATGCTGAACTCATCGAGATATGCACTTTAGCACTTTCTCATTTCTTTGAAATACACACATTGGCAGAATATCAGCCAAATGGCATTCACTGCTCCAAAGTATTCAGAGAAACATTGCAACATAATGTGGATTTCTTCCAACTTTTTGACCTCATCGAGATAAGCACTTTACCACTTTCTCATTTCATTGAGATACACACATTGGCAGAATATCAGCCAAATGGAATTCACTGCTCGAAGGTATTCAGGGAAACTTTGGAACCTATTGTGGATTTCTTCCAACATGGTGAACTCATCGAGATAAGAACGTTACCACTTTCTCATTTCATTGAGATACACACATTGGCGGAATATCAGCCAAATGCCATTCACTGCTCGACGGTATTCAGAGAATCCTTGCAACATAATGTGGATTTCTTCCAACTTGCTGAACTCATCGAGATAAGCATTTTCCCACGTTCTCATTTCATTGAGATACACACTTTGGCAGAATATCAGCCAAACGGCATTCACTGCTCGAAGGTATTCAGAGAAACAATGGAACCTTTTTTAGATTTCCTCCATTTTGCCGAACTCATCGAGATATGCACTTTACCACTTTCTCATTTCAATGAGATACACACATTGGTAGAATATCAGCCAAATGGCATTCACTGCTCGAAGGTATTCAGAGAAACATTGCAACATAACGTGGATTTCTTCCAACTTGCTCAACTCATCGAGGTAAGCACTTTACCACTTTCTCATTTCATTCAGATACACACATTGGCAGAATATCAGCCAAATGGCATTCACGGCTCCAAGGTACACAGAGAAACTTTGGGACCTATTGTGGATTTCTTCCAACATGCTGACCTCATCGAGATGAGAACGTTACCACTTTCTCATTTCATAGAGATACACACATTGGCGGAATATCAGCCAAATGGCATTCACTGCTCGAAGGTATTCAGAGAAACTTTGGAACCTTTTGTGGATTTCCTCCATTCTGCTGAACTCATCGAGATGAGCACGTTTCCACTTTCTCATTTCATTGAGATACACACATTGGCAGAATATCAGCGAAATGGCATTCACTGCTCCAAGGTATTCAGAGAAACTTTGGATCCTATCGTGGATTTCCCCCAACATGCTGAAATCATCGAGATATGCACTTTACCACTTTCTCATTTCATTGAGATACACACATTGGCAGAATATCAGCCAAATGGCATTCACTGCTCGAAGGTATTCAGAGAATCCTTGCAACATAATGTGGATTTCTTCCAACTTGCTGAACTAATCGAGATATGCACTATAGCACTTTCTCATTTCATTGAGATACACACATTGGCAGAATATCAGCCAAATGGCATTCACTGTTCCAAGGTATTAAGAGAAACTTTGGGACCTAATGTGGATTTCCTCCAACATGCTGAACTCATCGAGATATGCACTTTCTCATTCCATTGAGATACACATATTGGCAGAATATCAGCCAAATGGCATTCACTGCTCGAAGGTATTCAGAGAAACATTGCAACATAATGTTGATTTCTTCCAACTTGCTGAATACACCGAGATAAGCACTTTCCCACTTTCTCATTTCATTGAGATACACACATTGGCAGAACATCAGCCAAATGGCATTCACGGTTCCAAGGTATACAGAGAATCTTTGGGACCTCTTGTCGATTTCTTCCAACATGCTGAACTCATCGAGATATGCACTTTAGAACTTTCTCATTTCTTTGAAATACACACATTGGCAGAATATCAGCCAAATGGCATTCACTGCTCCAAAGTATTCAGAGAAACATTGCAACATAATGTGGATTTCTTCCAACTTTTTGAACTCATCGAGGTAAGCACTTTACCACTTTCTCATTTCATTCAGATACACACATTGGCAGAATATCAGCCAAATGGCATTCACTGCTCCAAGGTATTCAGAGAAACTTTGGGTCCGATCCTGGATTTCCCCCAACATGCTGAACTCACCGAGAATATGCACTTTCGCACTTTCTCATTTCGTTGAGATACACACATTGGCAGAATATCAGCCAAATGGCATTCACTGCTCAAAGGTACTCAGAGAATCCTTGCAACATAATGTGGATTTCTTCCAACTTGCTGAACTAATCGAGATATGCACTTTAGCACTTTCTCATTTCATTGAGATACACACATTGGCAGAATATCAGCCAAACGTCATTCACTGTTCCAAGGTATTAAGAGAAACATTGGGACCTTTTGTGGATTTCCTCCAACATGCTGAACTCATCGAGATATGCACTTTCTCATTTCATTGAGATACACACATTGGCAGAATATCAGCCAAATGGTATTCACTGCTCGAAGGTATTCAGAGAAAAATTGCAACATAACGTGGATTTCTTCCAACTTGCTCAACTCATCGAGGTAAGCACTTTACCACTTTCTCATTTCATTGAGATACACACATTGGCAGAATATCAGCCAAATGGCATTCACGGCTCCAAGGTACACAGAGAAACTTTGGGACCTATTGTGGATTTCTTCCAACATGCTGACCACATCGAGATGAGAACGTTACCACTTTCTCATTTCATTGAGATACACACATTGGCGGAATATCAGCCAAATGGCATTCACTGCTCGAAGGTATTCAGAGAAACTTTGGAACCTTTTGTGAGTTTCCTCCATTGTGCTGAACTCATCGAGATGAGCACGTTTCCACTTTCTCATTTCATTGAGATACACACATTGGCAGAATATCAGCCAAATGGCATTCACTGCTGCAAGGTATTCAGAGCATCCTTGCTACATAATGTGGATTTCTTCCAACATGCTGTACTCATCGAGATAAGCATTTTCCCACTATCTCATTTCATTGAGATGCACACTTTGGCAGAATATCAGCCAAACGGCATTCACTGCTCGAAGGTATTCAGAGAAACAATGGAACCTTTTTTAGGTTTCCTCCATTTTGCCGAACTCATCGAGATATGCACTTTACCACTTTCTCATTTCAATGAGATACACACATTGGTAGAATATCAGCCAAATGGCATTCACTGCTCGAAGGTTTTCAGGGAAACATTGCAACATAACGTGGATTTCTTCCAACTTGCTCAACTCATCGAGGTAAGCACTTTACCACTTTCTCATTTCATTCAGATACTCACATTGGCAGAATATCAGCCAAATGGCATTCACGGCTCCAAGGTACACAGAGAAACTTTGGGAGCAATTGTGGATTTCTTCCAACATGCTGACCTCATCGAGATGAGAACGTTACCACTTTCTCATTTCATTGAGATACACACATTGGCGGAATATCAGCCAAATGGCATTCACTGCTCGAAGGTATTCAGAGCATCCTTGCTACATAATGTGGATTTCTTCCAACATGCTGTACTCATCGAGATAAGCATTTTCCCACTATCTCATTTCATTGAGATACACACTTTGGCAGAATATCAGCCAAACGGCATTCACTGCTCGTTGGTATTCAGAGAAACAATGGAACCTTTTTTAGATTTCCTCCATTTTGCCGAACTCATCGACATACACACTTTACCACTTTCTCATTTCATTGAGATACACATATTGGTAGAATATCAGTCAAATGGCATTCACTGCTCGAAGGTATTCAGAGAAACATTGCAACATAATGTTGATTTCTTCCAACTTGCTGAATACTCCGAGATAAGCACTTTCCCACTTTCTCATTTCATTGAGATACACACATTGGCAGAACATCAGCCAAATGGCATTCACGGTTCCAAGGTATACAGAGAATCTTTGGGACCTCTTGTCGATTTCTTCCAACATGCTGAACTCATCGAGATATGCACTTTAGCACTTTCTCATTTCTTTGAAATACACACATTGGCAGAATATCAGCCAAATGGCATTCACTGCTCCAAAGTATTCAGAGAAACATTGCAACATAATGTGGATTTCTTCCAACTTTTTGAACTCATCGAGATAAGCACTTTACCACTTTCTCATTTCATTGAGATACACACATTGGCAGAATATCAGCCAAATGGAATTCACTGCTCGAAGGTATTCAGGGAAACTTTGGAACCTATTGTGGATTTCTTCCAACATGGTGAACTCATCGAGATAAGAACGTTACCACTTTCTCATTTCATTGAGATACACACATTGGCGGAATATCAGCCAAATGCCATTCACTGCTCGACGGTATTCAGAGAATCCTTGCAACATAATGTGGATTTCTTCCAACTTGCTGAACTCATCGAGATAAGCATTTTCCCACGATCTCATTTCATTGAGATACACACTTTGGCAGAATATCAGCCAAACGGCATTCACTGCTCGAAGGTATTCAGAGAAACAATGGAACCTTTTTTAGATTTCCTCCATTTTGCCGAACTCATCGAGATATGCACTTTACCACTTTCTCATTTCAATGAGATACACACATTGGTAGAATATCAGCCAAATGGCATTCACTGCTCGAAGGTATTCAGAGAAACATTGCAACATAACGTGGATTTCTTCCAACTTGCTCAACTCATCGAGGTAAGCACTTTACCACTTTCTCATTTCATTCAGATACACACATTGGCAGAATATCAGCCAAATGGCATTCACGGCTCCAAGGTACACAGAGAAACTTTGGGACCTATTGTGGATTTCTTCCAACATGCTGACCTCATCGAGATGAGAACGTTACCACTTTCTCATTTCATAGAGATACACACATTGGCGGAATATCAGCCAAATGGCATTCACTGCTCGAAGGTATTCAGAGAAACTTTGGAACCTTTTGTGGATTTCCTCCATTCTGCTGAACTCATCGAGATGAGCACGTTTCCACTTTCTCATTTCATTGAGATACACACATTGGCAGAATATCAGCGAAATGGCATTCACTGCTCCAAGGTATTCAGAGAAACTTTGGATCCTATCGTGGATTTCCCCCAACATGCTGAAATCATCGAGATATGCACTTTAGCACTTTCTCATTTCATTGAGATACACACATTGGCAGAATATCAGCCAAATGGCATTCACTGCTCGAAGGTATTCAGAGAATCCTTGCAACATAATGTGGATTTCTTCCAACTTGCTGAACTAATCGAGATATGCACTTTAGCACTTTCTCATTTCATTGAGATACACACATTGGCAGAATATCAGCCAAATGGCATTCACTGTTCCAAGGTATTAAGAGAAACTTTGGGACCTAATGTGGATTTCCTCCAACATGCTGAACTCATCGAGATATGCACTTTCTCATTCCATTGAGATACACATATTGGCAGAATATCAGCCAAATGGCATTCACTGCTCGAAGGTATTCAGAGAAACATTGCAACATAATGTTGATTTCTTCCAACTTGCTGAATACACCGAGATAAGCACTTTCCCACTTTCTCATTTCATTGAGATACACACATTGGCAGAACATCAGCCAAATGGCATTCACGGTTCCAAGGTATACAGAGAATCTTTGGGACCTCTTGTCGATTTCTTCCAACATGCTGAACTCATCGAGATATGCACTTTAGAACTTTCTCATTTCTTTGAAATACACACATTGGCAGAATATCAGCCAAATGGCATTCACTGCTCCAAAGTATTCAGAGAAACATTGCAACATAATGTGGATTTCTTCCAACTTTTTGAACTCATCGAGGTAAGCACTTTACCACTTTCTCATTTCATTCAGATACACACATTGGCAGAATATCAGCCAAATGGCATTCACTGCTCCAAGGTATTCAGAGAAACTTTGGGTCCGATCCTGGATTTCCCCCAACATGCTGAACTCACCGAGAATATGCACTTTCGCACTTTCTCATTTCGTTGAGATACACACATTGGCAGAATATCAGCCAAATGGCATTCACTGCTCAAAGGTACTCAGAGAATCCTTGCAACATAATGTGGATTTCTTCCAACTTGCTGAACTAATCGAGATATGCACTTTAGCACTTTCTCATTTCATTGAGATACACACATTGGCAGAATATCAGCCAAACGTCATTCACTGTTCCAAGGTATTAAGAGAAACATTGGGACCTTTTGTGGATTTCCTCCAACATGCTGAACTCATCGAGATATGCACTTTCTCATTTCATTGAGATACACACATTGGCAGAATATCAGCCAAATGGTATTCACTGCTCGAAGGTATTCAGAGAAAAATTGCAACATAACGTGGATTTCTTCCAACTTGCTCAACTCATCGAGGTAAGCACTTTACCACTTTCTCATTTCATTGAGATACACACATTGGCAGAATATCAGCCAAATGGCATTCACGGCTCCAAGGTACACAGAGAAACTTTGGGACCTATTGTGGATTTCTTCCAACATGCTGACCACATCGAGATGAGAACGTTACCACTTTCTCATTTCATTGAGATACACACATTGGCGGAATATCAGCCAAATGGCATTCACTGCTCGAAGGTATTCAGAGAAACTTTGGAACCTTTTGTGAGTTTCCTCCATTGTGCTGAACTCATCGAGATGAGCACGTTTCCACTTTCTCATTTCATTGAGATACACACATTGGCAGAATATCAGCCAAATGGCATTCACTGCTGCAAGGTATTCAGAGCATCCTTGCTACATAATGTGGATTTCTTCCAACATGCTGTACTCATCGAGATAAGCATTTTCCCACTATCTCATTTCATTGAGATGCACACTTTGGCAGAATATCAGCCAAACGGCATTCACTGCTCGAAGGTATTCAGAGAAACAATGGAACCTTTTTTAGGTTTCCTCCATTTTGCCGAACTCATCGAGATATGCACTTTACCACTTTCTCATTTCAATGAGATACACACATTGGTAGAATATCAGCCAAATGGCATTCACTGCTCGAAGGTTTTCAGGGAAACATTGCAACATAACGTGGATTTCTTCCAACTTGCTCAACTCATCGAGGTAAGCACTTTACCACTTTCTCATTTCATTCAGATACTCACATTGGCAGAATATCAGCCAAATGGCATTCACGGCTCCAAGGTACACAGAGAAACTTTGGGAGCAATTGTGGATTTCTTCCAACATGCTGACCTCATCGAGATGAGAACGTTACCACTTTCTCATTTCATTGAGATACACACATTGGCGGAATATCAGCCAAATGGCATTCACTGCTCGAAGGTATTCAGAGCATCCTTGCTACATAATGTGGATTTCTTCCAACATGCTGTACTCATCGAGATAAGCATTTTCCCACTATCTCATTTCATTGAGATACACACTTTGGCAGAATATCAGCCAAACGGCATTCACTGCTCGTTGGTATTCAGAGAAACAATGGAACCTTTTTTAGATTTCCTCCATTTTGCCGAACTCATCGACATACACACTTTACCACTTTCTCATTTCATTGAGATACACATATTGGTAGAATATCAGTCAAATGGCATTCACTGCTCGAAGGTATTCAGAGAAACATTGCAACATAATGTTGATTTCTTCCAACTTGCTGAATACTCCGAGATAAGCACTTTCCCACTTTCTCATTTCATTGAGATACACACATTGGCAGAACATCAGCCAAATGGCATTCACGGTTCCAAGGTATACAGAGAATCTTTGGGACCTCTTGTCGATTTCTTCCAACATGCTGAACTCATCGAGATATGCACTTTAGCACTTTCTCATTTCTTTGAAATACACACATTGGCAGAATATCAGCCAAATGGCATTCACTGCTCCAAAGTATTCAGAGAAACATTGCAACATAATGTGGATTTCTTCCAACTTTTTGAACTCATCGAGATAAGCACTTTACCACTTTCTCATTTCATTGAGATACACACATTGGCAGAATATCAGCCAAATGGAATTCACTGCTCGAAGGTATTCAGGGAAACTTTGGAACCTATTGTGGATTTCTTCCAACATGGTGAACTCATCGAGATAAGAACGTTACCACTTTCTCATTTCATTGAGATACACACATTGGCGGAATATCAGCCAAATGCCATTCACTGCTCGACGGTATTCAGAGAATCCTTGCAACATAATGTGGATTTCTTCCAACTTGCTGAACTCATCGAGATAAGCATTTTCCCACGATCTCATTTCATTGAGATACACACTTTGGCAGAATATCAGCCAAACGGCATTCACTGCTCGAAGGTATTCAGAGAAACAATGGAACCTTTTTTAGATTTCCTCCATTTTGCCGAACTCATCGAGATATGCACTTTACCACTTTCTCATTTCAATGAGATACACACATTGGTAGAATATCAGCCAAATGGCATTCACTGCTCGAAGGTATTCAGAGAAACATTGCAACATAACGTGGATTTCTTCCAACTTGCTCAACTCATCGAGGTAAGCACTTTACCACTTTCTCATTTCATAGAGATACACACATTGGCAGAATATCAGCCAAATGGCATTCACTGCTCGAAGGTATTCAGAGAAACTTTGGAACCTTTTGTGGATTTCCTCCATTCTGCTGAACTCATCGAGATGAGCACGTTTCCACTTTCTCATTTCATTGAGATACACACATTGGCAGAATATCAGCCAAATGGCATTCACGGCTCCAAGGTACACAGAGAAACTTTGGGACCTATTGTGGATTTCTTCCAACATGCTGACCTCATCGAGATGAGAACGTTACCACTTTCTCATTTCATAGAGATACACACATTGGCGGAATATCAGCCAAATGGCATTCACTGCTCGAAGGTATTCAGAGCATCCTTGCTACATAATGTGGATTTCTTCCAACATGCTGTACTCATCGAGATAAGCATTTTCCCACTATCTCATTTCATTGAGATACACACTTTGGCAGAATATCAGCCAAACGGCATTCACTGCTCGTTGGTATTCAGAGAAACAATGGAACCTTTTTTAGATTTCCTCCATTTTGCCGAACTCATCGACATATACACTTTACCACTTTCTCATTTCATTGAGATACACATATTGGTAGAATATCAGTCAAATGGCATTCACTGCTCGAAGGTATTCAGAGAAACATTGCAACATAATGTTGATTTCTTCCAACTTGCTGAATACTCCGAGATAAGCACTTTCCCACTTTCTCATTTCATTGAGATACACACATTGGCAGAACATCAGCCAAATGGCATTCACGGTTCCAAGGTATACAGAGAATCTTTGGGACCTCTTGTCGATTTCTTCCAACATGCTGAACTCATCGAGATATGCACTTTAGCACTTTCTCATTTCTTTGAAATACACACATTGGCAGAATATCAGCCAAATGGCATTCACTGCTCCAAAGTATTCAGAGAAATATTGCAACATAATGTGGATTTCTTCCAACTTTTTGAACTCATCGAGATAAGCACTTTACCACTTTCTCATTTCATTGAGATACACACATTGGCAGAATATCAGCCAAATGGAATTCACTGCTCGAAGGTATTCAGGGAAACTTTGGAACCTATTGTGGATTTCTTCCAACATGGTGAACTCACCGAGATAAGAACGTTACCACTTTCTCATTTCATTGAGATACACACATTGGCGGAATATCAGCCAAATGCCATTCACTGCTCGACGGTATTCGGAGAATCCTTGCAACATAATGTGGATTTCTTCCAACTTGCTGAACTCATCGAGATAAGCATTTTCCCACGATCTCATTTCATTGAGATACACACTTTGGCAGAATATCAGCCAAACGGCATTCACTGCTCGAAGGTATTCAGAGAAACAATGGAACCTTTTTTAGATTTCCTCCATTTTGCCGAACTCATCGAGATATGCACTTTACCACTTTCTCATTTCAATGAGATACACACATTGGTAGAATATCAGCCAAATGGCATTCACTGCTCGAAGGTATTCAGAGAAACATTGCAACATAACGTGGATTTCTTCCAACTTGCTCAACTCATCGAGGTAAGCACTTTACCACTTTCTCATTTCATTCAGATACACACATTGGCAGAATATCAGCCAAATGGCATTCACGGCTCCAAGGTACACAGAGAAACTTTGGGACCTATTGTGGATTTCTTCCAACATGCTGACCTCATCGAGATGAGAACGTTACCACTTTCTCATTTCATAGAGATACACACATTGGCGGAATATCAGCCAAATGGCATTCACTGCTCGAAGGTATTCAGAGAAACATTGGAACCTTTTGTGGATTTCCTCCATTCTGCTGAACTCATCGAGATGAGCACGTTTCAACTTTCTCATTTCATTGAGATACACACATTGGCAGAATATCAGCGAAATGGCATTCACTGCTCCAAGGTATTCAGAGAAACTTTGGATCCTATCGTGGATTTCCCCCAACATGCTGAAATCATCGAGATATGCACTTTACCACTTTCTCATTTCATTGAGATACACACATTGGCAGAATATCAGCCAAATGGCATTCACTGCTCGAAGGTATTCAGAGAATCCTTGCAACATAATGTGGATTTCTTCCAACTTGCTGAACTAATCGAGATATGCACTTTAGCACTTTCTCATTTCATTGAGATACACACATTGGCAGAATATCAGCCAAATGGCATTCACTGTTCCAAGGTATTAAGAGAAACTTTGGGACCTAATGTGGATTTCCTCCAACATGCTGAACTCATCGAGATATGCACTTTCTCATTCCATTGAGATACACATATTGGCAGAATATCAGCCAAATGGCATTCACTGCTCGAAGGTATTCAGAGAAACATTGCAACATAATGTTGATTTCTTCCAACTTGCTGAATACACCGAGATAAGCACTTTCCCACTTCCTCATTTCATTGAGATACACACATTGGCAGAACATCAGCCAAATGGCATTCACGGTTCCAAGGTATACAGAGAATCTTTGGGACCTCTTGTCGATTTCTTCCAACATGCTGAACTCATCGAGATATGCACTTTAGAACTTTCTCATTTCTTTGAAATACACACATTGGCAGAATATCAGCCAAATGGCATTCACTGCTCCAAAGTATTCAGAGAAACATTGCAACATAATGTGGATTTCTTCCAACTTTTTGAACTCATCGAGGTAAGCACTTTACCACTTTCTCATTTCATTCAGATACACACATTGGCAGAATATCAGCCAAATGGCATTCACTGCTCCAAGGTATTCAGAGAAACTTTGGGTCCGATCGTGGATTTCCCCCAACATGCTGAACTCACCGAGAATATGCACTTTCGCACTTTCTCATTTCGTTGAGATACACACATTGGCAGAATATCAGCCAAATGGCATTCACTGCTCGAAGGTACTCAGAGAATCCTTGCAACATAATGTGGATTTCTTCCAACTTGCTGAACTAATCGAGATATGCACTTTAGCACTTTCTCATTTCATTGAGATACACACATTGGCAGAATATCAGCCAAACGTCATTCACTGTTCCAAGGTATTAAGAGAAACATTGGGACCTTTTGTGGATTTCCTCCAACATGCTGAACTCATCGAGATATGTACTTTCTCATTTCATTGAGATACACACATTGGCAGAATATCAGCCAAATGGCATTCACTGCTCGAAGGTATTCAGAGAAAAATTGCAACATAACGTGGATTTCTTCCAACTTGCTCAACTCATCGAGGTAAGCACTTTACCACTTTCTCATTTCATTGAGATACACACATTGGCAGAATATCAGCCAAATGGCATTCACGGCTCCAAGGTACACAGAGAAACTTTGGGACCTATTGTGGATTTCTTCCAACATGCTGACCACATCGAGATGAGAACGTTACCACTTTCTCATTTCATTGAGATACACACATTGGCGGAATATCAGCCAAATGGCATTCACTGCTCGAAGGTATTCAGAGAAACTTTGGAACCTTTTGTGAGTTTCCTCCATTGTGCTGAACTCATCGAGATGAGCACGTTTCCACTTTCTCATTTCATTGAGATACACACATTGGCAGAATATCAGCCAAATGGCATTCACTGCTGCAAGGTATTCAGAGCATCCTTGCTACATAATGTGGATTTCTTCCAACATGCTGTACTCATCGAGATAAGCATTTTCCCACTATCTCATTTCATTGAGATACACACTTTGGCAGAATATCAGCCAAACGGCATTCACTGCTCGAAGGTATTCAGAGAAACAATGGAACCTTTTTTAGGTTTCCTCCATTTTGCCGAACTCATCGAGATATGCACTTTACCACTTTCTCATTTCATTGAGATACACATATTGGTAGAATATCAGTCAAATGGCATTCACTGCTCGAAGGTATTCAGAGAAACATTGCAACATAATGTTGATTTCTTCCAACTTGCTGAATACTCCGAGATAAGCACTTTCCCACTTTCTCATTTCATTGAGATACACACATTGGCAGAACATCAGCCAAATGGCATTCACGGTTCCAAGGTATACAGAGAATCTTTGGGACCTCTTGTCGATTTCTTCCAACATGCTGAACTCATCGAGATATGCACTTTAGCACTTTCTCATTTCTTTGAAATACACACATTGGCAGAATATCAGCCAAATGGCATTCACTGCTCCAAAGTATTCAGAGAAACATTGCAACATAATGTGGATTTCTTCCAACTTTTTGACCTCATCGAGATAAGCACTTTACCACTTTCTCATTTCATTGAGATACACACATTGGCAGAATATCAGCCAAATGGAATTCACTGCTCGAAGGTATTCAGGGAAACTTTGGAACCTATTGTGGATTTCTTCCAACATGGTGAACTCATCGAGATAAGAACGTTACCACTTTCTCATTTCATTGAGATACACACATTGGCGGAATATCAGCCAAATGCCATTCACTGCTCGACGGTATTCAGAGAATCCTTGCAACATAATGTGGATTTCTTCCAACTTGCTGAACTCATCGAGATAAGCATTTTCCCACGTTCTCATTTCATTGAGATACACACTTTGGCAGAATATCAGCCAAACGGCATTCACTGCTCGAAGGTATTCAGAGAAACAATGGAACCTTTTTTAGATTTCCTCCATTTTGCCGAACTCATCGAGATATGCACTTTACCACTTTCTCATTTCAATGAGATACACACATTGGTAGAATATCAGCCAAATGGCATTCACTGCTCGAAGGTATTCAGAGAAACATTGCAACATAACGTGGATTTCTTCCAACTTGCTCAACTCATCGAGGTAAGCACTTTACCACTTTCTCATTTCATTCAGATACACACATTGGCAGAATATCAGCCAAATGGCATTCACGGCTCCAAGGTACACAGAGAAACTTTGGGACCTATTGTGGATTTCTTCCAACATGCTGACCACATCGAGATGAGAACGTTACCACTTTCTCATTTCATTGAGATACACACATTGGCGGAATATCAGCCAAATGGCATTCACTGCTCGAAGGTATTCAGAGAAACTTTGGAACCTTTTGTGAGTTTCCTCCATTGTGCTGAACTCATCGAGATGAGCACGTTTCCACTTTCTCATTTCATTGAGATACACACATTGGCAGAATATCAGCCAAATGGCATTCACTGCTGCAAGGTATTCAGAGCATCCTTGCTACATAATGTGGATTTCTTCCAACATGCTGTACTCATCGAGATAAGCATTTTCCCACTATCTCATTTCATTGAGATGCACACTTTGGCAGAATATCAGCCAAACGGCATTCACTGCTCGAAGGTATTCAGAGAAACAATGGAACCTTTTTTAGGTTTCCTCCATTTTGCCGAACTCATCGAGATATGCACTTTACCACTTTCTCATTTCAATGAGATACACACATTGGTAGAATATCAGCCAAATGGCATTCACTGCTCGAAGGTTTTCAGGGAAACATTGCAACATAACGTGGATTTCTTCCAACTTGCTCAACTCATCGAGGTAAGCACTTTACCACTTTCTCATTTCATTCAGATACTCACATTGGCAGAATATCAGCCAAATGGCATTCACGGCTCCAAGGTACACAGAGAAACTTTGGGAGCAATTGTGGATTTCTTCCAACATGCTGACCTCATCGAGATGAGAACGTTACCACTTTCTCATTTCATTGAGATACACACATTGGCGGAATATCAGCCAAATGGCATTCACTGCTCGAAGGTATTCAGAGCATCCTTGCTACATAATGTGGATTTCTTCCAACATGCTGTACTCATCGAGATAAGCATTTTCCCACTATCTCATTTCATTGAGATACACACTTTGGCAGAATATCAGCCAAACGGCATTCACTGCTCGTTGGTATTCAGAGAAACAATGGAACCTTTTTTAGATTTCCTCCATTTTGCCGAACTCATCGACATACACACTTTACCACTTTCTCATTTCATTGAGATACACATATTGGTAGAATATCAGTCAAATGGCATTCACTGCTCGAAGGTATTCAGAGAAACATTGCAACATAATGTTGATTTCTTCCAACTTGCTGAATACTCCGAGATAAGCACTTTCCCACTTTCTCATTTCATTGAGATACACACATTGGCAGAACATCAGCCAAATGGCATTCACGGTTCCAAGGTATACAGAGAATCTTTGGGACCTCTTGTCGATTTCTTCCAACATGCTGAACTCATCGAGATATGCACTTTAGCACTTTCTCATTTCTTTGAAATACACACATTGGCAGAATATCAGCCAAATGGCATTCACTGCTCCAAAGTATTCAGAGAAACATTGCAACATAATGTGGATTTCTTCCAACTTTTTGAACTCATCGAGATAAGCACTTTACCACTTTCTCATTTCATTGAGATACACACATTGGCAGAATATCAGCCAAATGGAATTCACTGCTCGAAGGTATTCAGGGAAACTTTGGAACCTATTGTGGATTTCTTCCAACATGGTGAACTCATCGAGATAAGAACGTTACCACTTTCTCATTTCATTGAGATACACACATTGGCGGAATATCAGCCAAATGCCATTCACTGCTCGACGGTATTCAGAGAATCCTTGCAACATAATGTGGATTTCTTCCAACTTGCTGAACTCATCGAGATAAGCATTTTCCCACGATCTCATTTCATTGAGATACACACTTTGGCAGAATATCAGCCAAACGGCATTCACTGCTCGAAGGTATTCAGAGAAACAATGGAACCTTTTTTAGATTTCCTCCATTTTGCCGAACTCATCGAGATATGCACTTTACCACTTTCTCATTTCAATGAGATACACACATTGGTAGAATATCAGCCAAATGGCATTCACTGCTCGAAGGTATTCAGAGAAACATTGCAACATAACGTGGATTTCTTCCAACTTGCTCAACTCATCGAGGTAAGCACTTTACCACTTTCTCATTTCATAGAGATACACACATTGGCAGAATATCAGCCAAATGGCATTCACTGCTCGAAGGTATTCAGAGAAACTTTGGAACCTTTTGTGGATTTCCTCCATTCTGCTGAACTCATCGAGATGAGCACGTTTCCACTTTCTCATTTCATTGAGATACACACATTGGCAGAATATCAGCCAAATGGCATTCACGGCTCCAAGGTACACAGAGAAACTTTGGGACCTATTGTGGATTTCTTCCAACATGCTGACCTCATCGAGATGAGAACGTTACCACTTTCTCATTTCATAGAGATACACACATTGGCGGAATATCAGCCAAATGGCATTCACTGCTCGAAGGTATTCAGAGCATCCTTGCTACATAATGTGGATTTCTTCCAACATGCTGTACTCATCGAGATAAGCATTTTCCCACTATCTCATTTCATTGAGATACACACTTTGGCAGAATATCAGCCAAACGGCATTCACTGCTCGTTGGTATTCAGAGAAACAATGGAACCTTTTTTAGATTTCCTCCATTTTGCCGAACTCATCGACATATACACTTTACCACTTTCTCATTTCATTGAGATACACATATTGGTAGAATATCAGTCAAATGGCATTCACTGCTCGAAGGTATTCAGAGAAACATTGCAACATAATGTTGATTTCTTCCAACTTGCTGAATACTCCGAGATAAGCACTTTCCCACTTTCTCATTTCATTGAGATACACACATTGGCAGAACATCAGCCAAATGGCATTCACGGTTCCAAGGTATACAGAGAATCTTTGGGACCTCTTGTCGATTTCTTCCAACATGCTGAACTCATCGAGATATGCACTTTAGCACTTTCTCATTTCTTTGAAATACACACATTGGCAGAATATCAGCCAAATGGCATTCACTGCTCCAAAGTATTCAGAGAAATATTGCAACATAATGTGGATTTCTTCCAACTTTTTGAACTCATCGAGATAAGCACTTTACCACTTTCTCATTTCATTGAGATACACACATTGGCAGAATATCAGCCAAATGGAATTCACTGCTCGAAGGTATTCAGGGAAACTTTGGAACCTATTGTGGATTTCTTCCAACATGGTGAACTCACCGAGATAAGAACGTTACCACTTTCTCATTTCATTGAGATACACACATTGGCGGAATATCAGCCAAATGCCATTCACTGCTCGACGGTATTCGGAGAATCCTTGCAACATAATGTGGATTTCTTCCAACTTGCTGAACTCATCGAGATAAGCATTTTCCCACGATCTCATTTCATTGAGATACACACTTTGGCAGAATATCAGCCAAACGGCATTCACTGCTCGAAGGTATTCAGAGAAACAATGGAACCTTTTTTAGATTTCCTCCATTTTGCCGAACTCATCGAGATATGCACTTTACCACTTTCTCATTTCAATGAGATACACACATTGGTAGAATATCAGCCAAATGGCATTCACTGCTCGAAGGTATTCAGAGAAACATTGCAACATAACGTGGATTTCTTCCAACTTGCTCAACTCATCGAGGTAAGCACTTTACCACTTTCTCATTTCATTCAGATACACACATTGGCAGAATATCAGCCAAATGGCATTCACGGCTCCAAGGTACACAGAGAAACTTTGGGACCTATTGTGGATTTCTTCCAACATGCTGACCTCATCGAGATGAGAACGTTACCACTTTCTCATTTCATAGAGATACACACATTGGCGGAATATCAGCCAAATGGCATTCACTGCTCGAAGGTATTCAGAGAAACATTGGAACCTTTTGTGGATTTCCTCCATTCTGCTGAACTCATCGAGATGAGCACGTTTCAACTTTCTCATTTCATTGAGATACACACATTGGCAGAATATCAGCGAAATGGCATTCACTGCTCCAAGGTATTCAGAGAAACTTTGGATCCTATCGTGGATTTCCCCCAACATGCTGAAATCATCGAGATATGCACTTTACCACTTTCTCATTTCATTGAGATACACACATTGGCAGAATATCAGCCAAATGGCATTCACTGCTCGAAGGTATTCAGAGAATCCTTGCAACATAATGTGGATTTCTTCCAACTTGCTGAACTAATCGAGATATGCACTTTAGCACTTTCTCATTTCATTGAGATACACACATTGGCAGAATATCAGCCAAATGGCATTCACTGTTCCAAGGTATTAAGAGAAACTTTGGGACCTAATGTGGATTTCCTCCAACATGCTGAACTCATCGAGATATGCACTTTCTCATTCCATTGAGATACACATATTGGCAGAATATCAGCCAAATGGCATTCACTGCTCGAAGGTATTCAGAGAAACATTGCAACATAATGTTGATTTCTTCCAACTTGCTGAATACACCGAGATAAGCACTTTCCCACTTCCTCATTTCATTGAGATACACACATTGGCAGAACATCAGCCAAATGGCATTCACGGTTCCAAGGTATACAGAGAATCTTTGGGACCTCTTGTCGATTTCTTCCAACATGCTGAACTCATCGAGATATGCACTTTAGAACTTTCTCATTTCTTTGAAATACACACATTGGCAGAATATCAGCCAAATGGCATTCACTGCTCCAAAGTATTCAGAGAAACATTGCAACATAATGTGGATTTCTTCCAACTTTTTGAACTCATCGAGGTAAGCACTTTACCACTTTCTCATTTCATTCAGATACACACATTGGCAGAATATCAGCCAAATGGCATTCACTGCTCCAAGGTATTCAGAGAAACTTTGGGTCCGATCGTGGATTTCCCCCAACATGCTGAACTCACCGAGAATATGCACTTTCGCACTTTCTCATTTCGTTGAGATACACACATTGGCAGAATATCAGCCAAATGGCATTCACTGCTCGAAGGTACTCAGAGAATCCTTGCAACATAATGTGGATTTCTTCCAACTTGCTGAACTAATCGAGATATGCACTTTAGCACTTTCTCATTTCATTGAGATACACACATTGGCAGAATATCAGCCAAACGTCATTCACTGTTCCAAGGTATTAAGAGAAACATTGGGACCTTTTGTGGATTTCCTCCAACATGCTGAACTCATCGAGATATGTACTTTCTCATTTCATTGAGATACACACATTGGCAGAATATCAGCCAAATGGCATTCACTGCTCGAAGGTATTCAGAGAAAAATTGCAACATAACGTGGATTTCTTCCAACTTGCTCAACTCATCGAGGTAAGCACTTTACCACTTTCTCATTTCATTGAGATACACACATTGGCAGAATATCAGCCAAATGGCATTCACGGCTCCAAGGTACACAGAGAAACTTTGGGACCTATTGTGGATTTCTTCCAACATGCTGACCACATCGAGATGAGAACGTTACCACTTTCTCATTTCATTGAGATACACACATTGGCGGAATATCAGCCAAATGGCATTCACTGCTCGAAGGTATTCAGAGAAACTTTGGAACCTTTTGTGAGTTTCCTCCATTGTGCTGAACTCATCGAGATGAGCACGTTTCCACTTTCTCATTTCATTGAGATACACACATTGGCAGAATATCAGCCAAATGGCATTCACTGCTGCAAGGTATTCAGAGCATCCTTGCTACATAATGTGGATTTCTTCCAACATGCTGTACTCATCGAGATAAGCATTTTCCCACTATCTCATTTCATTGAGATACACACTTTGGCAGAATATCAGCCAAACGGCATTCACTGCTCGAAGGTATTCAGAGAAACAATGGAACCTTTTTTAGGTTTCCTCCATTTTGCCGAACTCATCGAGATATGCACTTTACCACTTTCTCATTTCATTGAGATACACATATTGGTAGAATATCAGTCAAATGGCATTCACTGCTCGAAGGTATTCAGAGAAACATTGCAACATAATGTTGATTTCTTCCAACTTGCTGAATACTCCGAGATAAGCACTTTCCCACTTTCTCATTTCATTGAGATACACACATTGGCAGAACATCAGCCAAATGGCATTCACGGTTCCAAGGTATACAGAGAATCTTTGGGACCTCTTGTCGATTTCTTCCAACATGCTGAACTCATCGAGATATGCACTTTAGCACTTTCTCATTTCTTTGAAATACACACATTGGCAGAATATCAGCCAAATGGCATTCACTGCTCCAAAGTATTCAGAGAAACATTGCAACATAATGTGGATTTCTTCCAACTTTTTGACCTCATCGAGATAAGCACTTTACCACTTTCTCATTTCATTGAGATACACACATTGGCAGAATATCAGCCAAATGGAATTCACTGCTCGAAGGTATTCAGGGAAACTTTGGAACCTATTGTGGATTTCTTCCAACATGGTGAACTCATCGAGATAAGAACGTTACCACTTTCTCATTTCATTGAGATACACACATTGGCGGAATATCAGCCAAATGCCATTCACTGCTCGACGGTATTCAGAGAATCCTTGCAACATAATGTGGATTTCTTCCAACTTGCTGAACTCATCGAGATAAGCATTTTCCCACGTTCTCATTTCATTGAGATACACACTTTGGCAGAATATCAGCCAAACGGCATTCACTGCTCGAAGGTATTCAGAGAAACAATGGAACCTTTTTTAGATTTCCTCCATTTTGCCGAACTCATCGAGATATGCACTTTACCACTTTCTCATTTCAATGAGATACACACATTGGTAGAATATCAGCCAAATGGCATTCACTGCTCGAAGGTATTCAGAGAAACATTGCAACATAACGTGGATTTCTTCCAACTTGCTCAACTCATCGAGGTAAGCACTTTACCACTTTCTCATTTCATTCAGATACACACATTGGCAGAATATCAGCCAAATGGCATTCACGGCTCCAAGGTACACAGAGAAACTTTGGGACCTATTGTGGATTTCTTCCAACATGCTGACCTCATCGAGATGAGAACGTTACCACTTTCTCATTTCATAGAGATACACACATTGGCGGAATATCAGCCAAATGGCATTCACTGCTCGAAGGTATTCAGAGAAACTTTGGAACCTTTTGTGGATTTCCTCCATTCTGCTGAACTCATCGAGATGAGCACGTTTCCACTTTCTCATTTCATTGAGATACACACATTGGCAGAATATCAGCGAAATGGCATTCACTGCTCCAAGGTATTCAGAGAAACTTTGGATCCTATCGTGGATTTCCCCCAACATGCTGAAATCATCGAGATATGCACTTTACCACTTTCTCATTTCATTGAGATACACACATTGGCAGAATATCAGCCAAATGGCATTCACTGCTCGAAGGTATTCAGAGAATCCTTGCAACATAATGTGGATTTCTTCCAACTTGCTGAACTAATCGAGATATGCACTATAGCACTTTCTCATTTCATTGAGATACACACATTGGCAGAATATCAGCCAAATGGCATTCACTGTTCCAAGGTATTAAGAGAAACTTTGGGACCTAATGTGGATTTCCTCCAACATGCTGAACTCATCGAGATATGCACTTTCTCATTCCATTGAGATACACATATTGGCAGAATATCAGCCAAATGGCATTCACTGCTCGAAGGTATTCAGAGAAACATTGCAACATAATGTTGATTTCTTCCAACTTGCTGAATACACCGAGATAAGCACTTTCCCACTTTCTCATTTCATTGAGATACACACATTGGCAGAACATCAGCCAAATGGCATTCACGGTTCCAAGGTATACAGAGAATCTTTGGGACCTCTTGTCGATTTCTTCCAACATGCTGAACTCATCGAGATATGCACTTTAGAACTTTCTCATTTCTTTGAAATACACACATTGGCAGAATATCAGCCAAATGGCATTCACTGCTCCAAAGTATTCAGAGAAACATTGCAACATAATGTGGATTTCTTCCAACTTTTTGAACTCATCGAGGTAAGCACTTTACCACTTTCTCATTTCATTCAGATACACACATTGGCAGAATATCAGCCAAATGGCATTCACTGCTCCAAGGTATTCAGAGAAACTTTGGGTCCGATCCTGGATTTCCCCCAACATGCTGAACTCACCGAGAATATGCACTTTCGCACTTTCTCATTTCGTTGAGATACACACATTGGCAGAATATCAGCCAAATGGCATTCACTGCTCAAAGGTACTCAGAGAATCCTTGCAACATAATGTGGATTTCTTCCAACTTGCTGAACTAATCGAGATATGCACTTTAGCACTTTCTCATTTCATTGAGATACACACATTGGCAGAATATCAGCCAAACGTCATTCACTGTTCCAAGGTATTAAGAGAAACATTGGGACCTTTTGTGGATTTCCTCCAACATGCTGAACTCATCGAGATATGCACTTTCTCATTTCATTGAGATACACACATTGGCAGAATATCAGCCAAATGGTATTCACTGCTCGAAGGTATTCAGAGAAAAATTGCAACATAACGTGGATTTCTTCCAACTTGCTCAACTCATCGAGGTAAGCACTTTACCACTTTCTCATTTCATTGAGATACACAGATTGGCAGAATATCAGCCAAATGGCATTCACGGCTCCAAGGTACACAGAGAAACTTTGGGACCTATTGTGGATTTCTTCCAACATGCTGACCACATCGAGATGAGAACGTTACCACTTTCTCATTTCATTGAGATACACACATTGGCGGAATATCAGCCAAATGGCATTCACTGCTCGAAGGTATTCAGAGAAACTTTGGAACCTTTTGTGAGTTTCCTCCATTGTGCTGAACTCATCGAGATGAGCACGTTTCCACTTTCTCATTTCATTGAGATACACACATTGGCAGAATATCAGCCAAATGGCATTCACTGCTGCAAGGTATTCAGAGCATCCTTGCTACATAATGTGGATTTCTTCCAACATGCTGTACTCATCGAGATAAGCATTTTCCCACTATCTCATTTCATTGAGATGCACACTTTGGCAGAATATCAGCCAAACGGCATTCACTGCTCGAAGGTATTCAGAGAAACAATGGAACCTTTTTTAGGTTTCCTCCATTTTGCCGAACTCATCGAGATATGCACTTTACCACTTTCTCATTTCAATGAGATACACACATTGGTAGAATATCAGCCAAATGGCATTCACTGCTCGAAGGTTTTCAGGGAAACATTGCAACATAACGTGGATTTCTTCCAACTTGCTCAACTCATCGAGGTAAGCACTTTACCACTTTCTCATTTCATTCAGATACTCACATTGGCAGAATATCAGCCAAATGGCATTCACGGCTCCAAGGTACACAGAGAAACTTTGGGAGCAATTGTGGATTTCTTCCAACATGCTGACCTCATCGAGATGAGAACGTTACCACTTTCTCATTTCATTGAGATACACACATTGGCGGAATATCAGCCAAATGGCATTCACTGCTCGAAGGTATTCAGAGCATCCTTGCTACATAATGTGGATTTCTTCCAACATGCTGTACTCATCGAGATAAGCATTTTCCCACTATCTCATTTCATTGAGATACACACTTTGGCAGAATATCAGCCAAACGGCATTCACTGCTCGTTGGTATTCAGAGAAACAATGGAACCTTTTTTAGATTTCCTCCATTTTGCCGAACTCATCGACATACACACTTTACCACTTTCTCATTTCATTGAGATACACATATTGGTAGAATATCAGTCAAATGGCATTCACTGCTCGAAGGTATTCAGAGAAACATTGCAACATAATGTTGATTTCTTCCAACTTGCTGAATACTCCGAGATAAGCACTTTCCCACTTTCTCATTTCATTGAGATACACACATTGGCAGAACATCAGCCAAATGGCATTCACGGTTCCAAGGTATACAGAGAATCTTTGGGACCTCTTGTCGATTTCTTCCAACATGCTGAACTCATCGAGATATGCACTTTAGCACTTTCTCATTTCTTTGAAATACACACATTGGCAGAATATCAGCCAAATGGCATTCACTGCTCCAAAGTATTCAGAGAAACATTGCAACATAATGTGGATTTCTTCCAACTTTTTGAACTCATCGAGATAAGCACTTTACCACTTTCTCATTTCATTGAGATACACACATTGGCAGAATATCAGCCAAATGGAATTCACTGCTCGAAGGTATTCAGGGAAACTTTGGAACCTATTGTGGATTTCTTCCAACATGGTGAACTCATCGAGATAAGAACGTTACCACTTTCTCATTTCATTGAGATACACACATTGGCGGAATATCAGCCAAATGCCATTCACTGCTCGACGGTATTCAGAGAATCCTTGCAACATAATGTGGATTTCTTCCAACTTGCTGAACTCATCGAGATAAGCATTTTCCCACGATCTCATTTCATTGAGATACACACTTTGGCAGAATATCAGCCAAACGGCATTCACTGCTCGAAGGTATTCAGAGAAACAATGGAACCTTTTTTAGATTTGCTCCATTTTGCCGAACTCATCGAGATATGCACTTTACCACTTTCTCATTTCAATGAGATACACACATTGGTAGAATATCAGCCAAATGGCATTCACTGCTCGAAGGTATTCAGAGAAACATTGCAACATAACGTGGATTTCTTCCAACTTGCTCAACTCATCGAGGTAAGCACTTTACCACTTTCTCATTTCATAGAGATACACACATTGGCAGAATATCAGCCAAACGGCATTCACTGCTCGAAGGTATTCAGAGAAACTTTGGAACCTTTTGTGGATTTCCTCCATTCTGCTGAACTCATCGAGATGAGCACGTTTCCACTTTCTCATTTCATTGAGATACACACATTGGCAGAATATCAGCCAAATGGCATTCACGGCTCCAAGGTACACAGAGAAACTTTGGGACCTATTGTGGATTTCTTCCAACATGCTGACCTCATCGAGATGAGAACGTTACCACTTTCTCATTTCATAGAGATACACACATTGGCGGAATATCAGCCAAATGGCATTCACTGCTCGAAGGTATTCAGAGAAACTTTGGAACCTTTTGTGGATTTCCTCCATTCTGCTGAACTCATCGAGATGAGCACGTTTCCACTTTCTCATTTCATTGAGATACACACATTGGCAGAATATCAGCGAAATGGCATTCACTGCTCCAAGGTATTCAGAGAAACTTTGGATCCTATCGTGGATTTCCCCCAACATGCTGAAATCATCGAGATATGCACTTTAGCACTTTCTCATTTCATTGAGATACACACATTGGGAGAATATCAGCCAAATGGCATTCACTGCTCGAAGGTATTCAGAGAATCCTTGCAACATAATGTGGATTTCTTCCAACTTGCTGAACTAATCGAGATATGCACTTTAGCACTTTCTCATTTCATTGAGATACACACATTGGCAGAATATCAGCCAAATGGCATTCACTGTTCCAAGGTATTAAGAGAAACTTTGGGACCTAATGTGGATTTCCTCCAACATGCTGAACTCATCGAGATATGCACTTTCTCATTCCATTGAGATACACATATTGGCAGAATATCAGCCAAATGGCATTCACTGCTCGAAGGTATTCAGAGAAACATTGCAACATAATGTTGATTTCTTCCAACTTGCTGAATACACCGAGATAAGCACTTTCCCACTTTCTCATTTCATTGAGATACACACATTGGCAGAACATCAGCCAAAAGGCATTCACGGTTCCAAGGTATACAGAGAATCTTTGGGACATCTTGTCGATTTCTTCCAACATGCTGAACTCATCGAGATATGCACTTTAGAACTTTCTCATTTCTTTGAAATACACACATTGGCAGAATATCAGCCAAATGGCATTCACTGCTCCAAAGTATTCAGAGAAACATTGCAACATAATGTGGATTTCTTCCAACTTTTTGAACTCATCGAGGTAAGCACTTTACCACTTTCTCATTTCATTCAGATACACACATTGGCAGAATATCAGCCAAATGGCATTCACGGCTCCAAGGTACACAGAGAAACTTTGGGACCTATTGTGGATTTCTTCCAACATGCTGACCTCATCGAGATGAGAACGTTACCACTTTCTCATTTCATTGAGATACACACATTGGCGGAATATCAGCCAAATGGCATTCACTGCTCGACGGTATTCAGAGAATCCTTGCAACATAATGTGGATTTCTTCCAACATGCTGTACTCATCGAGATAAGCATTTTCCCACTATCTCATTTCATTGAGATGCACACTTTGGCAGAATATCAGCCAAACGGCATTCACTGCTCGAAGGTATTCAGAGAAACAATGGAACCTTTTTTAGATTTCCTCCATTTTGCCGAACTCATCGAGATATGCACTTTACCACTTTCTCATTTCAATGAGATACACACATTGGTAGAATATCAGCCAAATGGCATTCACTGCTCGAAGGTATTCAGAGAAACATTGCAACATAACGTGGATTTCTTCCAACTTGCTCAACTCATCGAGGTAAGCACTTTACCACTTTCTCATTTCATTCAGATACACACATTGGCAGAATATCAGCCAAATGGCATTCACGGCTCCAAGGTACACAGAGAAACTTTGGGACCTATTGTGGATTTCTTCCAACATGCTGACCTCATCGAGATGAGAACGTTACCACTTTCTCATTTCATAGAGATACACACATTGGCGGAATATCAGCCAAATGGCATTCACTGCTCGAAGGTATTCAGAGAAACTTTGGAACCTTTTGTGGATTTCCTCCATTCTGCTGAACTCATCGAGATGAGCACGTTTCCACTTTCTCATTTCATTGAGATACACACATTGGCAGAATATCAGCCAAATGGCAGTCACTGCTCCAAGGTATTCAGAGAAACTTTGGATCCTATCGTGGATTTCACCCAACATGCTGAACTCATCGAGATATGCACTTTAGCACTTTCTCATTACATTGAGATACACACATTGGCAGAATATCAGCCAAATGGCATTCACTGTTCCAAGGTATTAAGAGAAACTTTGGGACCTAATGTGGATTTCCTCCAACATGCTGAACTCATCGAGATACGCACTTTCTCATTTCATTGAGATACACACATTGGCAGAATATCAGCCAAATGGCATTCACTGCTCGAAGGTATTCAGAGCATCCTTGCTACATAATGTGGATTTCTTCCAACATGCTGTACTCATCGAGATAAGCATTTTCCCACGATCTCATTTCATTGAGATACACACTTTGGCAGAATATCAGCCAAACGGCATTCACTGCTCGAAGGTATTCAGAGAAACAATGGAACCTTTTTTAGATTTCCTCCATTTTGCCGAACTCATCGAGATATGCACTTTACCACTTTCTCATTTCAATGAGATACACACATTGGTAGAATATCAGCCAAATGGCATTCACTGCTCGAAGGTATTCAGAGAAACATTGCAACATAACGTGGATTTCTTCCAACTTGCTCAACTCATCGAGGTAAGCACTTTACCACTTTCTCATTTCATTCAGATACACACATTGAAGAATATCAGCCAAATGGCATTCACGGCTCCAAGGTGCACAGAGAAACTTTGGGACCTATTGTGGATTTCTTCCAACATGCTGACCACATCGAGATGAGAACGTTACCACTTTCTCATTTCATTGAGATACACACATTGGCGGAATATCAGCCAAATGGCATTCACTGCTCGAAGGTATTCAGAGAAACTTTGGAACCTTTTGTGAGTTTCCTCCATTGTGCTGAACTCATCGAGATGAGCACGTTTCCACTTTGTCATTTCATTGAGATACACACATTGGCAGAATATCAGCCAAATGGCATTCACTGCTGCAAGGTATTCAGAGCATCCTTGCTACATAATGTGGATTTCTTCCAACATGCTGTACTCATCGAGATAAGCATTTTCCCACTATCTCATTTCAATGAGATACACACTTTGGCAGAATATCAGCCAAACGGCATTCACTGCTCGAAGGTATTCAGAGAAACAATGGAACCTTTTTTAGGTTTCCTCCATTTTGCCGAACTCATCGAGATATGCACTTTACCACTTTCTCATTTCAATGAGATACACACATTGGTAGAATATCAGCCAAATGGCATTCACTGCTCGAAGGTATTCAGAGAAACATTGCAACATAACGTGGATTTCTTCCAACTTGCTCAACTCATCGAGGTAAGCACTTTACCACTTTCTCATTTCATTCAGATACTCACATTGGCAGAATATCAGCCAAATGGCATTCACGGCTCCAAGGTACACAGAGAAACTTTGGGAGCAGTTGTGGATTTCTTCCAACATGCTGACCTCATCGAGATGAGAACGTTACCACTTTCTCATTTCATTGAGATACACACATTGGCGGAATATCAGCCAAATGGCATTCCCTGCTCGAAGGTATTCAGAGCATCCTTGCAACATAATGTGGATTTCTTCCAACATGCTGTACTCATCGAGATAAGCATTTTCCCACTATCTCATTTCATTGAGATACACACTTTGGCTGAATATCAGCCAAACGGCATTCACTGCTCGTTGGTATTCAGAGAAACAATGGAACCTTTTTTAGATTTCCTCCATTTTGCCGAACTCATCGACATATACACTTTACCACTTTCTCATTTCATTGAGATACACATATTGGTAGAATATCAGTCAAATGGCATTCACTGCTCGAAGGTATTCAGAGAAACATTGCAACATAATGTTGATTTCTTCCAACTTGCTGAATACTCCGAGATAAGCACTTTCCCACTTTCTCATTTCATTGAGATACACACATTGGCAGAACATCAGCCAAATGGCATTCACGGTTCCAAGGTATACAGAGAATCTTTGGGACCTCTTGTCGATTTCTTCCAACATGCTGAACTCATCGAGATATGCACTTTAGCACTTTCTCATTTCTTTGAAATACACACATTGGCAGAATATCAGCCAAATGGCATTCACTGCTCCAAAGTATTCAGAGAAACATTGCAACATAATGTGGATTTCTTCCAACTTTTTGAACTCATCGAGATAAGCACTTTACCACTTTCTCATTTCATTGAGATACACACATTGGCAGAATATCAGCCAAATGGAATTCACTGCTCGAAGGTATTCAGGGAAACTTTGGAACCTATTGTGGATTTCTTCCAACATGGTGAACTCACCGAGATAAGAACGTTACCACTTTCTCATTTCATTGAGATACACACATTGGCGGAATATCAGCCAAATGCCATTCACTGCTCGACGGTATTCAGAGAATCCTTGCAACATAATGTGGATTTCTTCCAACTTGCTGAACTCATCGAGATAAGCATTTTCCCACGATCTCATTTCATTGAGATACACACTTTGGCAGAATATCAGCCAAACGGCATTCACTGCTCGAAGGTATTCAGAGAAACAATGGAACCTTTTTTAGATTTCCTCCATTTTGCCGAACTCATCGAGATATGCACTTTACCACTTTCTCATTTCAATGAGATACACACATTGGTAGAATATCAGCCAAATGGCATTCACTGCTCGAAGGTATTCAGAGAAACATTGCAACATAACGTGGATTTCTTCCAACTTGCTCAACTCATCGAGGTAAGCACTTTACCACTTTCTCATTTCATTCAGATACACACATTGGCAGAATATCAGCCAAATGGCATTCACGGCTCCAAGGTACACAGAGAAACTTTGGGACCTATTGTGGATTTCTTCCAACATGCTGACCTCATCGAGATGAGAACGTTACCACTTTCTCATTTCATAGAGATACACACATTGGCGGAATATCAGCCAAATGGCATTCACTGCTCGAAGGTATTCAGAGAAACTTTGGAACCTTTTGTGGATTTCCTCCATTCTGCTGAACTCATCGAGATGAGCACGTTTCCACTTTCTCATTTCATTGAGATACACACATTGGCAGAATATCAGCGAAATGGCATTCACTGCTCCAAGGTATTCAGAGAAACTTTGGATCCTATCGTGGATTTCCCCCAACATGCTGAAATCATCGAGATATGCACTTTACCACTTTCTCATTTCATTGAGATACACACATTGGCAGAATATCAGCCAAATGGCATTCACTGCTCGAAGGTATTCAGAGAATCCTTGCAACATAATGTGGATTTCTTCCAACTTGCTGAACTAATCGAGATATGCACTTTAGCACTTTCTCATTTCATTGAGATACACACATTGGCAGAATATCAGCCAAATGGCATTCACTGTTCCAAGGTATTAAGAGAAACTTTGGGACCTAATGTGGATTTCCTCCAACATGCTGAACTCATCGAGATATGCACTTTCTCATTCCATTGAGATACACATATTGGCAGAATATCAGCCAAATGGCATTCACTGCTCGAAGGTATTCAGAGAAACATTGCAACATAATGTTGATTTCTTCCAACTTGCTGAATACACCGAGATAAGCACTTTCCCACTTTCTCATTTCATTGAGATACACACATTGGCAGAACATCAGCCAAATGGCATTCACGGTTCCAAGGTATACAGAGAATCTTTGGGACCTCTTGTCGATTTCTTCCAACATGCTGAACTCATCGAGATATGCACTTTAGAACTTTCTCATTTCTTTGAAACACACACATTGGCAGAATATCAGCCAAATGGCATTCACTGCTCCAAAGTATTCAGAGAAACATTGCAACATAATGTGGATTTCTTCCAACTTTTTGAACTCATCGAGGTAAGCACTTTACCACTTTCTCATTTCATTCAGATACACACATTGGCAGAATATCAGCCAAATGGCATTCACGGCTCCAAGGTACACAGAGAAACTTTGGGACCTATTGTGGATTTCTTCCAACATGCTGACCTCATCGAGATGAGAACGTTACCACTTTCTCATTTCATAGAGATACACACATTGGCGGAATATCAGCCAAATGGCATTCACTGCTCGACGGTATTCAGAGAATCCTTGCAACATAATGTGGATTTCTTCCAACATGCTGTACTCATCGAGATAAGCATTTTCCCACTATCTCATTTCATTGAGATGCACACTTTGGCAGAATATCAGCCAAACGGCATTCACTGCTCGTTGGTATTCAGAGAAACAATGGAACCTTTTTTAGATTTCCTCCATTTTGCCGAACTCATCGAGATATGCACTTTACCACTTTCTCATTTCAATGAGATACACACATTGGTAGAATATCAGCCAAATGGCATTCACTGCTCGAAGGTATTCAGAGAAACATTGCAACATAACGTGGATTTCTTCCAACTTGCTCAACTCATCGAGGTAAGCACTTTACCACTTTCTCATTTCATTCAGATACACACATTGGCAGAATATCAGCCAAATGGCATTCACGGCTCCAAGGTACACAGAGAAACTTTGGGACCTATTGTGGATTTCTTCCAACATGCTGACCTCATCGAGATGAGAACGTTACCACTTTCTCATTTCATAGAGATACACACATTGGCGGAATATCAGCCAAATGGCATTCACTGCTCGAAGGTATTCAGAGAAACTTTGGAACCTTTTGTGGATTTCCTCCATTCTGCTGAACTCATCGAGATGAGCACGTTTCCACTTTCTCATTTCATTGAGATACACACATTGGCAGAATATCAGCCAAATGGCAGTCACTGCTCCAAGGTATTCAGAGAAACTTTGGATCCTATCGTGGATTTCCCCCAACATGCTGAACTCATCGAGATATGCACTTTAGCACTTTCTCATTACATTGAGATACACACATTGGCAGAATATCAGCCAAATGGCATTCACTGTTCCAAGGTATTAAGAGAAACTTTGGGACCTAATGTGGATTTCCTCCAACATGCTGAACTCATCGAGATACGCACTTTCTCATTTCATTGAGATACACACATTGGCAGAATATCAGCCAAATGGCATTCACTGCTCGAAGGTATTCAGAGCATCCTTGCTACATAATGTGGATTTCTTCCAACATGCTGTACTCATCGAGATAAGCATTTTCCCACGATCTCATTTCATTGAGATACACACTTTGGCAGAATATCAGCCAAACGGCATTCACTGCTCGAAGGTATTCAGAGAAACAATGGAACCTTTTTTAGATTTCCTCCATTTTGCCGAACTCATCGAGATATGCACTTTACCACTTTCTCATTTCAATGAGATACACACATTGGTAGAATATCAGCCAAATGGCATTCACTGCTCGAAGGTATTCAGAGAAACATTGCAACATAACGTGGATTTCTTCCAACTTGCTCAACTCATCGAGGTAAGCACTTTACCACTTTCTCATTTCATTCAGATACACACATTGAAGAATATCAGCCAAATGGCATTCACGGCTCCAAGGTACACAGAGAAACTTTGGGACCTATTGTGGATTTCTTCCAACATGCTGACCACATCGAGATGAGAACGTTACCACTTTCTCATTTCATTGAGATACACACATTGGCGGAATATCAGCCAAATGGCATTCACTGCTCGAAGGTATTCAGAGAAACTTTGGAACCTTTTGTGAGTTTCCTCCATTGTGCTGAACTCATCGAGATGAGCACGTTTCCACTTTGTCATTTCATTGAGATACACACATTGGCAGAATATCAGCCAAATGGCATTCACTGCTGCAAGGTATTCAGAGCATCCTTGCTACATAATGTGGATTTCTTCCAACATGCTGTACTCATCGAGATAAGCATTTTCCCACTATCTCATTTCATTGAGATACACACTTTGGCACAATATCAGCCAAACGGCATTCACTGCTCGAAGGTATTCAGAGAAACAATGGAACCTTTTTTAGGTTTCCTCCATTTTGCCGAACTCATCGAGATATGCACTTTACCACTTTCTCATTTCAATGAGATACACACATTGGCAGAATATCAGCCAAATGGAATTCACTGCTCGAAGGTATTCAGGGAAACTTTGGAACCTATTGTGGATTTCTTCCAACATGGTGAACTCACCGAGATAAGAACGTTACCACTTTCTCATTTCATTGAGATACACACATTGGCGGAATATCAGCCAAATGCCATTCACTGCTCGACGGTATTCAGAGAATCCTTGCAACATAATGTGGATTTCTTCCAACTTGCTGAACTCATCGAGATAAGCATTTTCCCACGATCTCATTTCATTGAGATACACACTTTGGCAGAATATCAGCCAAACGGCATTCACTGCTCGAAGGTATTCAGAGAAACAATGGAACCTTTTTTAGATTTCCTCCATTTTGCCGAACTCATCGAGATATGCACTTTACCACTTTCTCATTTCAATGAGATACACACATTGGTAGAATATCAGCCAAATGGCATTCACTGCTCGAAGGTATTCAGAGAAACATTGCAACATAACGTGGATTTCTTCCAACTTGCTCAACTCATCGAGGTAAGCACTTTACCACTTTCTCATTTCATAGAGATACACACATTGGCAGAATATCAGCCAAATGGCATTCACTGCTCGAAGGTATTCAGAGAAACTTTGGAACCTTTTGTGGATTTCCTCCATTCTGCTGAACTCATCGAGATGAGCACGTTTCCACTTTCTCATTTCATTGAGATACACACATTGGCAGAATATCAGCCAAATGGCATTCACTGCTCCAAGGTATTCAGAGAAACTTTGGATCCTATCGTGGATTTCCCCCAACATGCTGAAATCATCGAGATATGCACTTTAGCACTTTCTCATTTCATTGAGATACACACATTGGGAGAATATCAGCCAAATGGCATTCACTGCTCGAAGGTATTCAGAGAATCCTTGCAACATAATGTGGATTTCTTCCAACTTGCTGAACTAATCGAGATATGCACTTTAGCACTTTCTCATTTCATTGAGATACACACATTGGCAGAATATCAGCCAAATGGCATTCACTGTTCCAAGGTATTAAGAGAAACTTTGGGACCTAATGTGGATTTCCTCCAACATGCTGAACTCATCGAGATATGCACTTTCTCATTCCATTGAGATACACATATTGGCAGAATATCAGCCAAATGGCATTCACTGCTCGAAGGTATTCAGAGAAACATTGCAACATAATGTTGATTTCTTCCAACTTGCTGAATACACCGAGATAAGCACTTTCCCACTTTCTCATTTCATTGAGATACACACATTGGCAGAACATCAGCCAAATGGCATTCACGGTTCCAAGGTATACAGAGAATCTTTGGGACCTCTTGTCGATTTCTTCCAACATGCTGAACTCATCGAGATATGCACTTTAGAACTTTCTCATTTCTTTGAAATACACACATTGGCAGAATATCAGCCAAATGGCATTCACTGCTCCAAAGTATTCAGAGAAACATTGCAACATAATGTGGATTTCTTCCAACTTTTTGAACTCATCGAGGTAAGCACTTTACCACTTTCTCATTTCATTCAGATACACACATTGGCAGAATATCAGCCAAATGGCATTCACGGCTCCAAGGTACACAGAGAAACTTTGGGACCTATTGTGGATTTCTTCCAACATGCTGACCTCATCGAGATGAGAACGTTACCACTTTCTCATTTCATTGAGATACACACATTGGCGGAATATCAGCCAAATGGCATTCACTGCTCGACGGTATTCAGAGAATCCTTGCAACATAATGTGGATTTCTTCCAACATGCTGTACTCATCGAGATAAGCATTTTCCCACTATCTCATTTCATTGAGATGCACACTTTGGCAGAATATCAGCCAAACGGCATTCACTGCTCGTTGGTATTCAGAGAAACAATGGAACCTTTTTTAGATTTCCTCCATTTTGCCGAACTCATCGAGATATGCACTTTACCACTTTCTCATTTCAATGAGATACACACATTGGTAGAATATCAGCCAAATGGCATTCACTGCTCGAAGGTATTCAGAGAAACATTGCAACATAACGTGGATTTCTTCCAACTTGCTCAACTCATCGAGGTAAGCACTTTACCACTTTCTCATTTCATTCAGATACACACATTGGCAGAATATCAGCCAAATGGCATTCACGGCTCCAAGGTACACAGAGAAACTTTGGGACCTATTGTGGATTTCTTCCAACATGCTGACCTCATCGAGATGAGAACGTTACCACTTTCTCATTTCATAGAGATACACACATTGGCGGAATATCAGCCAAATGGCATTCACTGCTCGAAGGTATTCAGAGAAACTTTGGAACCTTTTGTGGATTTCCTCCATTCTGCTGAACTCATCGAGATGAGCACGTTTCCACTTTCTCATTTCATTGAGATACACACATTGGCAGAATATCAGCCAAATGGCAGTCACTGCTCCAAGGTATTCAGAGAAACTTTGGATCCTATCGTGGATTTCCCCCAACATGCTGAACTCATCGAGATATGCACTTTAGCACTTTCTCATTACATTGAGATACACACATTGGCAGAATATCAGCCAAATGGCATTCACTGTTCCAAGGTATTAAGAGAAACTTTGGGACCTAATGTGGATTTCCTCCAACATGCTGAACTCATCGAGATACGCACTTTCTCATTTCATTGAGATACACACATTGGCAGAATATCAGCCAAATGGCATTCACTGCTCGAAGGTATTCAGAGCATCCTTGCTACATAATGTGGATTTCTTCCAACATGCTGTACTCATCGAGATAAGCATTTTCCCACGATCTCATTTCATTGAGATACACACTTTGGCAGAATATCAGCCAAACGGCATTCACTGCTCGAAGGTATTCAGAGAAACAATGGAACCTTTTTTAGATTTCCTCCATTTTGCCGAACTCATCGAGATATGCACTTTACCACTTTCTCATTTCAATGAGATACACACATTGGTAGAATATCAGCCAAATGGCATTCACTGCTCGAAGGTATTCAGAGAAACATTGCAACATAACGTGGATTTCTTCCAACTTGCTCAACTCATCGAGGTAAGCACTTTACCACTTTCTCATTTCATTCAGATACACACATTGAAGAATATCAGCCAAATGGCATTCACGGCTCCAAGGTGCACAGAGAAACTTTGGGACCTATTGTGGATTTCTTCCAACATGCTGACCACATCGAGATGAGAACGTTACCACTTTCTCATTTCATTGAGATACACACATTGGCGGAATATCAGCCAAATGGCATTCACTGCTCGAAGGTATTCAGAGAAACTTTGGAACCTTTTGTGAGTTTCCTCCATTGTGCTGAACTCATCGAGATGAGCACGTTTCCACTTTGTCATTTCATTGAGATACACACATTGGCAGAATATCAGCCAAATGGCATTCACTGCTGCAAGGTATTCAGAGCATCCTTGCTACATAATGTGGATTTCTTCCAACATGCTGTACTCATCGAGATAAGCATTTTCCCACTATCTCATTTCAATGAGATACACACTTTGGCAGAATATCAGCCAAACGGCATTCACTGCTCGAAGGTATTCAGAGAAACATTGCAACATAACGTGGATTTCTTCCAACTTGCTCAACTCATCGAGGTAAGCACTTTACCACTTTCTCATTTCATTCAGATACTCACATTGGCAGAATATCAGCCAAATGGCATTCACGGCTCCAAGGTACACAGAGAAACTTTGGGAGCAGTTGTGGATTTCTTCCAACATGCTGACCTCATCGAGATGAGAACGTTACCACTTTCTCATTTCATTGAGATACACACATTGGCGGAATATCAGCCAAATGGCATTCCATGCTCGACGGTATTCAGAGAATCCTTGCAACATAATGTGGATTTCTTCCAACTTGCTGAACTAATCGAGATATGCACTTTAGCACTTTCTCATTTCATTGAGATACACACATTGGCAGAATATCAGCCAAATGGCATTCACTGTTCCAAGGTATTAAGAGAAACTTTGGGACCTAATGTGGATTTCCTCCAACATGCTGAACTCATCGAGATATGCACTTTCTCATTCCATTGAGATACACATATTGGCAGAATATCAGCCAAATGGCATTCACTGCTCGAAGGTATTCAGAGAAACATTGCAACATAATGTTGATTTCTTCCAACTTGCTGAATACACCGAGATAAGCACTTTCCCACTTTCTCATTTCATTGAGATACACACATTGGCAGAACATCAGCCAAATGGCATTCACGGTTCCAAGGTATACAGAGAATCTTTGGGACCTCTTGTCGATTTCTTCCAACATGCTGAACTCATCGAGATATGCACTTTAGAACTTTCTCATTTCTTTGAAATACACACATTGGCAGAATATCAGCCAAATGGCATTCACTGCTCCAAAGTATTCAGAGAAACATTGCAACATAATGTGGATTTCTTCCAACTTTTTGAACTCATCGAGGTAAGCACTTTACCACTTTCTCATTTCATTCAGATACACACATTGGCAGAATATCAGCCAAATGGCATTCACGGCTCCAAGGTACACAGAGAAACTTTGGGACCTATTGTGGATTTCTTCCAACATGCTGACCTCATCGAGATGAGAACGTTACCACTTTCTCATTTCATAGAGATACACACATTGGCGGAATATCAGCCAAATGGCATTCACTGCTCGACGGTATTCAGAGAATCCTTGCAACATAATGTGGATTTCTTCCAACATGCTGTACTCATCGAGATAAGCATTTTCCCACTATCTCATTTCATTGAGATGCACACTTTGGCAGAATATCAGCCAAACGGCATTCACTGCTCGTTGGTATTCAGAGAAACAATGGAACCTTTTTTAGATTTCCTCCATTTTGCCGAACTCATCGAGATATGCACTTTACCACTTTCTCATTTCAATGAGATACACACATTGGTAGAATATCAGCCAAATGGCATTCACTGCTCGAAGGTATTCAGAGAAACATTGCAACATAACGTGGATTTCTTCCAACTTGCTCAACTCATCGAGGTAAGCACTTTACCACTTTCTCATTTCATTCAGATACACACATTGGCAGAATATCAGCCAAATGGCATTCACGGCTCCAAGGTACACAGAGAAACTTTGGGACCTATTGTGGATTTCTTCCAACATGCTGACCTCATCGAGATGAGAACGTTACCACTTTCTCATTTCATAGAGATACACACATTGGCGGAATATCAGCCAAATGGCATTCACTGCTCGAAGGTATTCAGAGAAACTTTGGAACCTTTTGTGGATTTCCTCCATTCTGCTGAACTCATCGAGATGAGCACGTTTCCACTTTCTCATTTCATTGAGATACACACATTGGCAGAATATCAGCCAAATGGCAGTCACTGCTCCAAGGTATTCAGAGAAACTTTGGATCCTATCGTGGATTTCCCCCAACATGCTGAACTCATCGAGATATGCACTTTAGCACTTTCTCATTACATTGAGATACACACATTGGCAGAATATCAGCCAAATGGCATTCACTGTTCCAAGGTATTAAGAGAAACTTTGGGACCTAATGTGGATTTCCTCCAACATGCTGAACTCATCGAGATACGCACTTTCTCATTTCATTGAGATACACACATTGGCAGAATATCAGCCAAATGGCATTCACTGCTCGAAGGTATTCAGAGCATCCTTGCTACATAATGTGGATTTCTTCCAACATGCTGTACTCATCGAGATAAGCATTTTCCCACGATCTCATTTCATTGAGATACACACTTTGGCAGAATATCAGCCAAACGGCATTCACTGCTCGAAGGTATTCAGAGAAACAATGGAACCTTTTTTAGATTTCCTCCATTTTGCCGAACTCATCGAGATATGCACTTTACCACTTTCTCATTTCAATGAGATACACACATTGGTAGAATATCAGCCAAATGGCATTCACTGCTCGAAGGTATTCAGAGAAACATTGCAACATAACGTGGATTTCTTCCAACTTGCTCAACTCATCGAGGTAAGCACTTTACCACTTTCTCATTTCATTCAGATACACACATTGAAGAATATCAGCCAAATGGCATTCACGGCTCCAAGGTGCACAGAGAAACTTTGGGACCTATTGTGGATTTCTTCCAACATGCTGACCACATCGAGATGAGAACGTTACCACTTTCTCATTTCATTGAGATACACACATTGGCGGAATATCAGCCAAATGGCATTCACTGCTCGAAGGTATTCAGAGAAACTTTGGAACCTTTTGTGAGTTTCCTCCATTGTGCTGAACTCATCGAGATGAGCACGTTTCCACTTTGTCATTTCATTGAGATACACACATTGGCAGAATATCAGCCAAATGGCATTCACTGCTGCAAGGTATTCAGAGCATCCTTGCTACATAATGTGGATTTCTTCCAACATGCTGTACTCATCGAGATAAGCATTTTCCCACTATCTCATTTCAATGAGATACACACTTTGGCAGAATATCAGCCAAACGGCATTCACTGCTCGAAGGTATTCAGAGAAACATTGCAACATAACGTGGATTTCTTCCAACTTGCTCAACTCATCGAGGTAAGCACTTTACCACTTTCTCATTTCATTCAGATACTCACATTGGCAGAATATCAGCCAAATGGCATTCACGGCTCCAAGGTACACAGAGAAACTTTGGGAGCAGTTGTGGATTTCTTCCAACATGCTGACCTCATCGAGATGAGAACGTTACCACTTTCTCATTTCATTGAGATACACACATTGGCGGAATATCAGCCAAATGGCATTCCCTGCTCGAAGGTATTCAGAGCATCCTTGCAACATAATGTGGATTTCTTCCAACATGCTGTACTCATCGAGATAAGCATTTTCCCACTATCTCATTTCATTGAGATACACACTTTGGCTGAATATCAGCCAAACGGCATTCACTGCTCGTTGGTATTCAGAGAAACAATGGAACCTTTTTTAGATTTCCTCCATTTTGCCGAACTCATCGACATATACACTTTACCACTTTCTCATTTCATTGAGATACACATATTGGTAGAATATCAGTCAAATGGCATTCACTGCTCGAAGGTATTCAGAGAAACATTGCAACATAATGTTGATTTCTTCCAACTTGCTGAATACTCCGAGATAAGCACTTTCCCACTTTCTCATTTCATTGAGATACACACATTGGCAGAACATCAGCCAAATGGCATTCACGGTTCCAAGGTATACAGAGAATCTTTGGGACCTCTTGTCGATTTCTTCCAACATGCTGAACTCATCGAGATATGCACTTTAGCACTTTCTCATTTCTTTGAAATACACACATTGGCAGAATATCAGCCAAATGGCATTCACTGCTCCAAAGTATTCAGAGAAACATTGCAACATAATGTGGATTTCTTCCAACTTTTTGAACTCATCGAGATAAGCACTTTACCACTTTCTCATTTCATTGAGATACACACATTGGCAGAATATCAGCCAAATGGAATTCACTGCTCGAAGGTATTCAGGGAAACTTTGGAACCTATTGTGGATTTCTTCCAACATGGTGAACTCCCGAGATAAGAACGTTACCACTTTCTCATTTCATTGAGATACACACATTGGCGGAATATCAGCCAAATGCCATTCACTGCTCGACGGTATTCAGAGAATCCTTGCAACATAATGTGGATTTCTTCCAACTTGCTGAAATCATCGAGATAAGCATTTTCCCACGATCTCATTTCATTGAGATACACACTTTGGCAGAATATCAGCCAAACGGCATTCACTGCTCGAAGGTATTCAGAGAAACAATGGAACCTTTTTTAGATTTCCTCCATTTTGCCGAACTCATCGAGATATGCACTTTACCACTTTCTCATTTCAATGAGATACACACATTGGTAGAATATCAGCCAAATGGCATTCACTGCTCGAAGGTATTCAGAGAAACATTGCAACATAACGTGGATTTCTTCCAACTTGCTCAACTCATCGAGGTAAGCACTTTACCACTTTCTCATTTCATTCAGATACACACATTGGCAGAATATCAGCCAAATGGCATTCACGGCTCCAAGGTACACAGAGAAACTTTGGGACCTATTGTGGATTTCTTCCAACATGCTGACCTCATCGAGATGAGAACGTTACCACTTTCTCATTTCATAGAGATACACACATTGGCGGAATATCAGCCAAATGGCATTCACTGCTCGAAGGTATTCAGAGAAACTTTGGAACCTTTTGTGGATTTCCTCCATTCTGCTGAACTCATCGAGATGAGCACGTTTCCACTTTCTCATTTCATTGAGATACACACATTGGCAGAATATCAGCGAAATGGCATTCACTGCTCCAAGGTATTCAGAGAAACTTTGGATCCTATCGTGGATTTCCCCCAACATGCTGAAATCATCGAGATATGCACTTTACCACTTTCTCATTTCATTGAGATACACACATTGGCAGAATATCAGCCAAATGGCATTCACTGCTCGAAGGTATTCAGAGAATCCTTGCAACATAATGTGGATTTCTTCCAACTTGCTGAACTAATCGAGATATGCACTTTAGCACTTTCTCATTTCATTGAGATACACACATTGGCAGAATATCAGCCAAATGGCATTCACTGTTCCAAGGTATTAAGAGAAACTTTGGGACCTAATGTGGATTTCCTCCAACATGCTGAACTCATCGAGATATGCACTTTCTCATTCCATTGAGATACACATATTGGCAGAATATCAGCCAAATGGCATTCACTGCTCGAAGGTATTCAGAGAAACATTGCAACATAATGTTGATTTCTTCCAACTTGCTGAATACACCGAGATAAGCACTTTCCCACTTTCTCATTTCATTGAGATACACACATTGGCAGAACGTCAGCCAAATGGCATTCACGGTTCCAAGGTATACAGAGAATCTTTGGGACCTCTTGTCGATTTCTTCCAACATGCTGAACTCATCGAGATATGCACTTTAGAACTTTCTCATTTCTTTGAAACACACACATTGGCAGAATATCAGCCAAATGGCATTCACTGCTCCAAAGTATTCAGAGAAACATTGCAACATAATGTGGATTTCTTCCAACTTTTTGAACTCATCGAGGTAAGCACTTTACCACTTTCTCATTTCATTCAGATACACACATTGGCAGAATATCAGCCAAATGGCATTCACGGCTCCAAGGTACACAGAGAAACTTTGGGACCTATTGTGGATTTCTTCCAACATGCTGACCTCATCGAGATGAGAACGTTACCACTTTCTCATTTCATAGAGATACACACATTGGCGGAATATCAGCCAAATGGCATTCACTGCTCGACGGTATTCAGAGAATCCTTGCAACATAATGTGGATTTCTTCCAACATGCTGTACTCATCGAGATAAGCATTTTCCCACTATCTCATTTCATTGAGATGCACACTTTGGCAGAATATCAGCCAAACGGCATTCACTGCTCGTTGGTATTCAGAGAAACAATGGAACCTTTTTTAGATTTCCTCCATTTTGCCGAACTCATCGAGATATGCACTTTACCACTTTCTCATTTCAATGAGATACACACATTGGTAGAATATCAGCCAAATGGCATTCACTGCTCGAAGGTATTCAGAGAAACATTGCAACATAACGTGGATTTCTTCCAACTTGCTCAACTCATCGAGGTAAGCACTTTACCACTTTCTCATTTCATTCAGATACACACATTGGCAGAATATCAGCCAAATGGCATTCACGGCTCCAAGGTACACAGAGAAACTTTGGGACCTATTGTGGATTTCTTCCAACATGCTGACCTCATCGAGATGAGAACGTTACCACTTTCTCATTTCATAGAGATACACACATTGGCGGAATATCAGCCAAATGGCATTCACTGCTCGAAGGTATTCAGAGAAACTTTGGAACCTTTTGTGGATTTCCTCCATTCTGCTGAACTCATCGAGATGAGCACGTTTCCACTTTCTCATTTCATTGAGATACACACATTGGCAGAATATCAGCCAAATGGCAGTCACTGCTCCAAGGTATTCAGAGAAACTTTGGATCCTATCGTGGATTTCCCCCAACATGCTGAACTCATCGAGATATGCACTTTAGCACTTTCTCATTACATTGAGATACACACATTGGCAGAATATCAGCCAAATGGCATTCACTGTTCCAAGGTATTAAGAGAAACTTTGGGACCTAATGTGGATTTCCTCCAACATGCTGAACTCATCGAGATACGCACTTTCTCATTTCATTGAGATACACACATTGGCAGAATATCAGCCAAATGGCATTCACTGCTCGAAGGTATTCAGAGCATCCTTGCTACATAATGTGGATTTCTTCCAACATGCTGTACTCATCGAGATAAGCATTTTCCCACTATCTCATTTCATTGAGATACACACTTTGGCAGAATATCAGCCAAACGGCATTCACTGCTCGAAGGTATTCAGAGAAACATTGCAACATAACGTGGATTTCTTCCAACTTGCTCAACTCATCGAGGTAAGCACTTTACCACTTTCTCATTTCATTCAGATACACACATTGAAGAATATCAGCCAAATGGCATTCACGGCTCCAAGGTACACAGAGAAACTTTGGGACCTATTGTGGATTTCTTCCAACATGCTGACCACATCGAGATGAGAACGTTACCACTTTCTCATTTCATTGAGATACACACATTGGCGGAATATCAGCCAAATGGCATTCACTGCTCGAAGGTATTCAGAGAAACTTTGGAACCTTTTGTGAGTTTCCTCCATTGTGCTGAACTCATCGAGATGAGCACGTTTCCACTTTGTCATTTCATTGAGATACACACATTGGCAGAATATCAGCCAAATGGCATTCACTGCTGCAAGGTATTCAGAGCATCCTTGCTACATAATGTGGATTTCTTCCAACATGCTGTACTCATCGAGATAAGCATTTTCCCACTATCTCATTTCATTGAGATACACACTTTGGCACAATATCAGCCAAACGGCATTCACTGCTCGAAGGTATTCAGAGAAACAATGGAACCTTTTTTAGGTTTCCTCCATTTTGCCGAACTCATCGAGATATGCACTTTACCACTTTCTCATTTCAATGAGATACACACATTGGTAGAATATCAGCCAAATGGCATTCACTGCTCGAAGGTTTTCAGAGAAACATTGCAACATAACGTGGATTTCTTCCAACTTGCTCAACTCATCGAGGTAAGCACTTTACCACTTTCTCATTTCATTCAGATACTCACATTGGCAGAATATCAGCCAAATGGCATTCACGGCTCCAAGGTACACAGAGAAACTTTGGGAGCAATTGTGGATTTCTTCCAACATGCTGACCTCATCGAGATGAGAACGTTACCACTTTCTGATTTCATTGAGATACACACATTGGCGGAATATCAGCCAAATGGCATTCACTGCTCGAAGGTATTCAGAGCATCCTTGCAACATAATGTGGATTTCTTCCAACATGCTGTACTCATCGAGATAAGCATTTTCCCACTATCTCATTTCATTGAGATACACACATTGGCGGAATATCAGCCAAATGCCATTCACTGCTCGACGGTATTCAGAGAATCCTTGCAACATAATGTGGATTTCTTCCAACTTGCTGAACTCATCGAGATAAGCATTTTCCCACGATCTCATTTCATTGAGATACACACTTTGGCAGAATATCAGCCAAACGGCATTCACTGCTCGAAGGTATTCAGAGAAACAATGGAACCTTTTTTAGATTTCCTCCATTTTGCCGAACTCATCGAGATATGCACTTTACCACTTTCTCATTTCAATGAGATACACACATTGGTAGAATATCAGCCAAATGGCATTCACTGCTCGAAGGTATTCAGAGAAACATTGCAACATAACGTGGATTTCTTCCAACTTGCTCAACTCATCGAGGTAAGCACTTTACCACTTTCTCATTTCATTCAGATACACACATTGGCAGAATATCAGCCAAATGGCATTCACGGCTCCAAGGTACACAGAGAAACTTTGGGACCTATTGTGGATTTCTTCCAACATGCTGACCTCATCGAGATGAGAACGTTACCACTTTCTCATTTCATAGAGATACACACATTGGCGGAATATCAGCCAAATGGCATTCACTGCTCGAAGGTATTCAGAGAAACTTTGGAACCTTTTGTGGATTTCCTCCATTCTGCTGAACTCATCGAGATGAGCACGTTTCCACTTTCTCATTTCATTGAGATACACACATTGGCAGAATATCAGCCAAATGGCATTCACTGCTCCAAGGTATTCAGAGAAACTTTGGATCCTATCGTGGATTTCCCCCAACATGCTGAAATCATCGAGATATGCACTTTACCACTTTCTCATTTCATTGAGATACACACATTGGCAGAATATCAGCCAAATGGCATTCACTGCTCGAAGGTATTCAGAGAATCCTTGCAACATAATGTGGATTTCTTCCAACTTGCTGAACTAATCGAGATATGCACTTTAGCACTTTCTCATTTCATTGAGATACACACATTGGCAGAATATCAGCCAAATGGCATTCACTGTTCCAAGGTATTAAGAGAAACTTTGGGACCTAATGTGGATTTCCTCCAACATGCTGAACTCATCGAGATATGCACTTTCTCATTCCATTGAGATACACATATTGGCAGAATATCAGCCAAATGGCATTCACTGCTCGAAGGTATTCAGAGAAACATTGCAACATAATGTTGATTTCTTCCAACTTGCTGAATACACCGAGATAAGCACTTTCCCACTTTCTCATTTCATTGAGATACACACATTGGCAGAACATCAGCCAAATGGCATTCACGGTTCCAAGGTATACAGAGAATCTTTGGGACCTCTTGTCGATTTCTTCCAACATGCTGAACTCATCGAGATATGCACTTTAGAACTTTCTCATTTCTTTGAAACACACACATTGGCAGAATATCAGCCAAATGGCATTCACTGCTCCAAAGTATTCAGAGAAACATTGCAACATAATGTGGATTTCTTCCAACTTTTTGAACTCATCGAGGTAAGCACTTTACCACTTTCTCATTTCATTCAGATACACACATTGGCAGAATATCAGCCAAATGGCATTCACGGCTCCAAGGTACACAGAGAAACTTTGGGACCTATTGTGGATTTCTTCCAACATGCTGACCTCATCGAGATGAGAACGTTACCACTTTCTCATTTCATAGAGATACACACATTGGCGGAATATCAGCCAAATGGCATTCACTGCTCGACGGTATTCAGAGAATCCTTGCAACATAATGTGGATTTCTTCCAACATGCTGTACTCATCGAGATAAGCATTTTCCCACTATCTCATTTCATTGAGATGCACACTTTGGCAGAATATCAGCCAAACGGCATTCACTGCTCGTTGGTATTCAGAGAAACAATGGAACCTTTTTTAGATTTCCTCCATTTTGCCGAACTCATCGAGATATGCACTTTACCACTTTCTCATTTCAATGAGATACACACATTGGTAGAATATCAGCCAAATGGCATTCACTGCTCGAAGGTATTCAGAGAAACATTGCAACATAACGTGGATTTCTTCCAACTTGCTCAACTCATCGAGGTAAGCACTTTACCACTTTCTCATTTCATTCAGATACACACATTGGCAGAATATCAGCCAAATGGCATTCACGGCTCCAAGGTACACAGAGAAACTTTGGGACCTATTGTGGATTTCTTCCAACATGCTGACCTCATCGAGATGAGAACGTTACCACTTTCTCATTTCATAGAGATACACACATTGGCGGAATATCAGCCAAATGGCATTCACTGCTCGAAGGTATTCAGAGAAACTTTGGAACCTTTTGTGGATTTCCTCCATTCTGCTGAACTCATCGAGATGAGCACGTTTCCACTTTCTCATTTCATTGAGATACACACATTGGCAGAATATCAGCCAAATGGCAGTCACTGCTCCAAGGTATTCAGAGAAACTTTGGATCCTATCGTGGATTTCCCCCAACATGCTGAACTCATCGAGATATGCACTTTAGCACTTTCTCATTACATTGAGATACACACATTGGCAGAATATCAGCCAAATGGCATTCACTGTTCCAAGGTATTAAGAGAAACTTTGGGACCTAATGTGGATTTCCTCCAACATGCTGAACTCATCGAGATACGCACTTTCTCATTTCATTGAGATACACACATTGGCAGAATATCAGCCAAATGGCATTCACTGCTCGAAGGTATTCAGAGCATCCTTGCTACATAATGTGGATTTCTTCCAACATGCTGTACTCATCGAGATAAGCATTTTCCCACGATCTCATTTCATTGAGATACACAATTTGGCAGAATATCAGCCAAACGGCATTCACTGCTCGAAGGTATTCAGAGAAACAATGGAACCTTTTTTAGATTTCCTCCATTTTGCCGAACTCATCGAGATATGCACTTTACCACTTTCTCATTTCAATGAGATACACACATTGGTAGAATATCAGCCAAATGGCATTCACTGCTCGAAGGTATTCAGAGAAACATTGCAACATAACGTGGATTTCTTCCAACTTGCTCAACTCATCGAGGTAAGCACTTTACCACTTTCTCATTTCATTCAGATACACACATTGAAGAATATCAGCCAAATGGCATTCACGGCTCCAAGGTACACAGAGAAACTTTGGGACCTATTGTGGATTTCTTCCAACATGCTGACCACATCGAGATGAGAACGTTACCACTTTCTCATTTCATTGAGATACACACATTGGCGGAATATCAGCCAAATGGCATTCACTGCTCGAAGGTATTCAGAGAAACTTTGGAACCTTTTGTGAGTTTCCTCCATTGTGCTGAACTCATCGAGATGAGCACGTTTCCACTTTGTCATTTCATTGAGATACACACATTGGCAGAATATCAGCCAAATGGCATTCACTGCTGCAAGGTATTCAGAGCATCCTTGCTACATAATGTGGATTTCTTCCAACATGCTGTACTCATCGAGATAAGCATTTTCCCACTATCTCATTTCATTGAGATACACACTTTGGCACAATATCAGCCAAACGGCATTCACTGCTCGAAGGTATTCAGAGAAACAATGGAACCTTTTTTAGGTTTCCTCCATTTTGCCGAACTCATCGAGATATGCACTTTACCACTTTCTCATTTCAATGAGATACACACATTGGCAGAATATCAGCCAAATGGAATTCACTGCTCGAAGGTATTCAGGGAAACTTTGGAACCTATTGTGGATTTCTTCCAACATGGTGAACTCACCGAGATAAGAACGTTACCACTTTCTCATTTCATTGAGATACACACATTGGCGGAATATCAGCCAAATGCCATTCACTGCTCGACGGTATTCAGAGAATCCTTGCAACATAATGTGGATTTCTTCCAACTTGCTGAACTCATCGAGATAAGCATTTTCCCACGATCTCATTTCATTGAGATACACACTTTGGCAGAATATCAGCCAAACGGCATTCACTGCTCGAAGGTATTCAGAGAAACAATGGAACCTTTTTTAGATTTCCTCCATTTTGCCGAACTCATCGAGATATGCACTTTACCACTTTCTCATTTCAATGAGATACACACATTGGTAGAATATCAGCCAAATGGCATTCACTGCTCGAAGGTATTCAGAGAAACATTGCAACATAACGTGGATTTCTTCCAACTTGCTCAACTCATCGAGGTAAGCACTTTACCACTTTCTCATTTCATAGAGATACACACATTGGCAGAATATCAGCCAAATGGCATTCACTGCTCGAAGGTATTCAGAGAATCCTTGCAACATAATGTGGATTTCTTCCAACTTGCTGAACTAATCGAGATATGCACTTTAGCACTTTCTCATTTCATTGAGATACACACATTGGCAGAATATCAGCCAAATGGCATTCACTGTTCCAAGGTATTAAGAGAAACTTTGGGACCTAATGTGGATTTCCTCCAACATGCTGAACTCATCGAGATATGCACTTTCTCATTCCATTGAGATACACATATTGGCAGAATATCAGCCAAATGGCATTCACTGCTCGAAGGTATTCAGAGAAACATTGCAACATAATGTTGATTTCTTCCAACTTGCTGAATACACCGAGATAAGCACTTTCCCACTTTCTCATTTCATTGAGATACACACATTGGCAGAACATCAGCCAAATGGCATTCACGGTTCCAAGGTATACAGAGAATCTTTGGGACCTCTTGTCGATTTCTTCCAACATGCTGAACTCATCGAGATATGCACTTTAGAACTTTCTCATTTCTTTGAAATACACACATTGGCAGAATATCAGCCAAATGGCATTCACTGCTCCAAAGTATTCAGAGAAACATTGCAACATAATGTGGATTTCTTCCAACTTTTTGAACTCATCGAGGTAAGCACTTTACCACTTTCTCATTTCATTCAGATACACACATTGGCAGAATATCAGCCAAATGGCATTCACGGCTCCAAGGTACACAGAGAAACTTTGGGACCTATTGTGGATTTCTTCCAACATGCTGACCTCATCGAGATGAGAACGTTACCACTTTCTCATTTCATTGAGATACACACATTGGCGGAATATCAGCCAAATGGCATTCACTGCTCGACGGTATTCAGAGAATCCTTGCAACATAATGTGGATTTCTTCCAACATGCTGTACTCATCGAGATAAGCATTTTCCCACTATCTCATTTCATTGAGATGCACACTTTGGCAGAATATCAGCCAAACGGCATTCACTGCTCGTTGGTATTCAGAGAAACAATGGAACCTTTTTTAGATTTCCTCCATTTTGCCGAACTCATCGAGATATGCACTTTACCACTTTCTCATTTCAATGAGATACACACATTGGTAGAATATCAGCCAAATGGCATTCACTGCTCGAAGGTATTCAGAGAAACATTGCAACATAACGTGGATTTCTTCCAACTTGCTCAACTCATCGAGGTAAGCACTTTACCACTTTCTCATTTCATTCAGATACACACATTGGCAGAATATCAGCCAAATGGCATTCACGGCTCCAAGGTACACAGAGAAACTTTGGGACCTATTGTGGATTTCTTCCAACATGCTGACCTCATCGAGATGAGAACGTTACCACTTTCTCATTTCATAGAGATACACACATTGGCGGAATATCAGCCAAATGGCATTCACTGCTCGAAGGTATTCAGAGAAACTTTGGAACCTTTTGTGGATTTCCTCCATTCTGCTGAACTCATCGAGATGAGCACGTTTCCACTTTCTCATTTCATTGAGATACACACATTGGCAGAATATCAGCCAAATGGCAGTCACTGCTCCAAGGTATTCAGAGAAACTTTGGATCCTATCGTGGATTTCCCCCAACATGCTGAACTCATCGAGATATGCACTTTAGCACTTTCTCATTACATTGAGATACACACATTGGCAGAATATCAGCCAAATGGCATTCACTGTTCCAAGGTATTAAGAGAAACTTTGGGACCTAATGTGGATTTCCTCCAACATGCTGAACTCATCGAGATACGCACTTTCTCATTTCATTGAGATACACACATTGGCAGAATATCAGCCAAATGGCATTCACTGCTCGAAGGTATTCAGAGCATCCTTGCTACATAATGTGGATTTCTTCCAACATGCTGTACTCATCGAGATAAGCATTTTCCCACGATCTCATTTCATTGAGATACACACTTTGGCAGAATATCAGCCAAACGGCATTCACTGCTCGAAGGTATTCAGAGAAACAATGGAACCTTTTTTAGATTTCCTCCATTTTGCCGAACTCATCGAGATATGCACTTTACCACTTTCTCATTTCAATGAGATACACACATTGGTAGAATATCAGCCAAATGGCATTCACTGCTCGAAGGTATTCAGAGAAACATTGCAACATAACGTGGATTTCTTCCAACTTGCTCAACTCATCGAGGTAAGCACTTTACCACTTTCTCATTTCATTCAGATACACACATTGAAGAATATCAGCCAAATGGCATTCACGGCTCCAAGGTGCACAGAGAAACTTTGGGACCTATTGTGGATTTCTTCCAACATGCTGACCACATCGAGATGAGAACGTTACCACTTTCTCATTTCATTGAGATACACACATTGGCGGAATATCAGCCAAATGGCATTCACTGCTCGAAGGTATTCAGAGAAACTTTGGAACCTTTTGTGAGTTTCCTCCATTGTGCTGAACTCATCGAGATGAGCACGTTTCCACTTTGTCATTTCATTGAGATACACACATTGGCAGAATATCAGCCAAATGGCATTCACTGCTGCAAGGTATTCAGAGCATCCTTGCTACATAATGTGGATTTCTTCCAACATGCTGTACTCATCGAGATAAGCATTTTCCCACTATCTCATTTCAATGAGATACACACTTTGGCAGAATATCAGCCAAACGGCATTCACTGCTCGAAGGTATTCAGAGAAACATTGCAACATAACGTGGATTTCTTCCAACTTGCTCAACTCATCGAGGTAAGCACTTTACCACTTTCTCATTTCATTCAGATACTCACATTGGCAGAATATCAGCCAAATGGCATTCACGGCTCCAAGGTACACAGAGAAACTTTGGGAGCAGTTGTGGATTTCTTCCAACATGCTGACCTCATCGAGATGAGAACGTTACCACTTTCTCATTTCATTGAGATACACACATTGGCGGAATATCAGCCAAATGGCATTCCATGCTCGACGGTATTCAGAGAATCCTTGCAACATAATGTGGATTTCTTCCAACTTGCTGAACTAATCGAGATATGCACTTTAGCACTTTCTCATTTCATTGAGATACACACATTGGCAGAATATCAGCCAAATGGCATTCACTGTTCCAAGGTATTAAGAGAAACTTTGGGACCTAATGTGGATTTCCTCCAACATGCTGAACTCATCGAGATATGCACTTTCTCATTCCATTGAGATACACATATTGGCAGAATATCAGCCAAATGGCATTCACTGCTCGAAGGTATTCAGAGAAACATTGCAACATAATGTTGATTTCTTCCAACTTGCTGAATACACCGAGATAAGCACTTTCCCACTTTCTCATTTCATTGAGATACACACATTGGCAGAACATCAGCCAAATGGCATTCACGGTTCCAAGGTATACAGAGAATCTTTGGGACCTCTTGTCGATTTCTTCCAACATGCTGAACTCATCGAGATATGCACTTTAGAACTTTCTCATTTCTTTGAAATACACACATTGGCAGAATATCAGCCAAATGGCATTCACTGCTCCAAAGTATTCAGAGAAACATTGCAACATAATGTGGATTTCTTCCAACTTTTTGAACTCATCGAGGTAAGCACTTTACCACTTTCTCATTTCATTCAGATACACACATTGGCAGAATATCAGCCAAATGGCATTCACGGCTCCAAGGTACACAGAGAAACTTTGGGACCTATTGTGGATTTCTTCCAACATGCTGACCTCATCGAGATGAGAACGTTACCACTTTCTCATTTCATTGAGATACACACATTGGCGGAATATCAGCCAAATGGCATTCACTGCTCGACGGTATTCAGAGAATCCTTGCAACATAATGTGGATTTCTTCCAACATGCTGTACTCATCGAGATAAGCATTTTCCCACTATCTCATTTCATTGAGATGCACACTTTGGCAGAATATCAGCCAAACGGCATTCACTGCTCGTTGGTATTCAGAGAAACAATGGAACCTTTTTTAGATTTCCTCCATTTTGCCGAACTCATCGAGATATGCACTTTACCACTTTCTCATTTCAATGAGATACACACATTGGTAGAATATCAGCCAAATGGCATTCACTGCTCGAAGGTATTCAGAGAAACATTGCAACATAACGTGGATTTCTTCCAACTTGCTCAACTCATCGAGGTAAGCACTTTACCACTTTCTCATTTCATTCAGATACACACATTGGCAGAATATCAGCCAAATGGCATTCACGGCTCCAAGGTACACAGAGAAACTTTGGGACCTATTGTGGATTTCTTCCAACATGCTGACCTCATCGAGATGAGAACGTTACCACTTTCTCATTTCATAGAGATACACACATTGGCGGAATATCAGCCAAATGGCATTCACTGCTCGAAGGTATTCAGAGAAACTTTGGAACCTTTTGTGGATTTCCTCCATTCTGCTGAACTCATCGAGATGAGCACGTTTCCACTTTCTCATTTCATTGAGATACACACATTGGCAGAATATCAGCCAAATGGCAGTCACTGCTCCAAGGTATTCAGAGAAACTTTGGATCCTATCGTGGATTTCCCCCAACATGCTGAACTCATCGAGATATGCACTTTAGCACTTTCTCATTACATTGAGATACACACATTGGCAGAATATCAGCCAAATGGCATTCACTGTTCCAAGGTATTAAGAGAAACTTTGGGACCTAATGTGGATTTCCTCCAACATGCTGAACTCATCGAGATACGCACTTTCTCATTTCATTGAGATACACACATTGGCAGAATATCAGCCAAATGGCATTCACTGCTCGAAGGTATTCAGAGCATCCTTGCTACATAATGTGGATTTCTTCCAACATGCTGTACTCATCGAGATAAGCATTTTCCCACGATCTCATTTCATTGAGATACACACTTTGGCAGAATATCAGCCAAACGGCATTCACTGCTCGAAGGTATTCAGAGAAACAATGGAACCTTTTTTAGATTTCCTCCATTTTGCCGAACTCATCGAGATATGCACTTTACCACTTTCTCATTTCAATGAGATACACACATTGGTAGAATATCAGCCAAATGGCATTCACTGCTCGAAGGTATTCAGAGAAACATTGCAACATAACGTGGATTTCTTCCAACTTGCTCAACTCATCGAGGTAAGCACTTTACCACTTTCTCATTTCATTCAGATACACACATTGAAGAATATCAGCCAAATGGCATTCACGGCTCCAAGGTGCACAGAGAAACTTTGGGACCTATTGTGGATTTCTTCCAACATGCTGACCACATCGAGATGAGAACGTTACCACTTTCTCATTTCATTGAGATACACACATTGGCGGAATATCAGCCAAATGGCATTCACTGCTCGAAGGTATTCAGAGAAACTTTGGAACCTTTTGTGAGTTTCCTCCATTGTGCTGAACTCATCGAGATGAGCACGTTTCCACTTTGTCATTTCATTGAGATACACACATTGGCAGAATATCAGCCAAATGGCATTCACTGCTGCAAGGTATTCAGAGCATCCTTGCTACATAATGTGGATTTCTTCCAACATGCTGTACTCATCGAGATAAGCATTTTCCCACTATCTCATTTCAATGAGATACACACTTTGGCAGAATATCAGCCAAACGGCATTCACTGCTCGAAGGTATTCAGAGAAACATTGCAACATAACGTGGATTTCTTCCAACTTGCTCAACTCATCGAGGTAAGCACTTTACCACTTTCTCATTTCATTCAGATACTCACATTGGCAGAATATCAGCCAAATGGCATTCACGGCTCCAAGGTACACAGAGAAACTTTGGGAGCAGTTGTGGATTTCTTCCAACATGCTGACCTCATCGAGATGAGAACGTTACCACTTTCTCATTTCATTGAGATACACACATTGGCGGAATATCAGCCAAATGGCATTCCCTGCTCGAAGGTATTCAGAGCATCCTTGCAACATAATGTGGATTTCTTCCAACATGCTGTACTCATCGAGATAAGCATTTTCCCACTATCTCATTTCATTGAGATACACACTTTGGCTGAATATCAGCCAAACGGCATTCACTGCTCGTTGGTATTCAGAGAAACAATGGAACCTTTTTTAGATTTCCTCCATTTTGCCGAACTCATCGACATATACACTTTACCACTTTCTCATTTCATTGAGATACACATATTGGTAGAATATCAGTCAAATGGCATTCACTGCTCGAAGGTATTCAGAGAAACATTGCAACATAATGTTGATTTCTTCCAACTTGCTGAATACTCCGAGATAAGCACTTTCCCACTTTCTCATTTCATTGAGATACACACATTGGCAGAACATCAGCCAAATGGCATTCACGGTTCCAAGGTATACAGAGAATCTTTGGGACCTCTTGTCGATTTCTTCCAACATGCTGAACTCATCGAGATATGCACTTTAGCACTTTCTCATTTCTTTGAAATACACACATTGGCAGAATATCAGCCAAATGGCATTCACTGCTCCAAAGTATTCAGAGAAACATTGCAACATAATGTGGATTTCTTCCAACTTTTTGAACTCATCGAGATAAGCACTTTACCACTTTCTCATTTCATTGAGATACACACATTGGCAGAATATCAGCCAAATGGAATTCACTGCTCGAAGGTATTCAGGGAAACTTTGGAACCTATTGTGGATTTCTTCCAACATGGTGAACTCCCGAGATAAGAACGTTACCACTTTCTCATTTCATTGAGATACACACATTGGCGGAATATCAGCCAAATGCCATTCACTGCTCGACGGTATTCAGAGAATCCTTGCAACATAATGTGGATTTCTTCCAACTTGCTGAAATCATCGAGATAAGCATTTTCCCACGATCTCATTTCATTGAGATACACACTTTGGCAGAATATCAGCCAAACGGCATTCACTGCTCGAAGGTATTCAGAGAAACAATGGAACCTTTTTTAGATTTCCTCCATTTTGCCGAACTCATCGAGATATGCACTTTACCACTTTCTCATTTCAATGAGATACACACATTGGTAGAATATCAGCCAAATGGCATTCACTGCTCGAAGGTATTCAGAGAAACATTGCAACATAACGTGGATTTCTTCCAACTTGCTCAACTCATCGAGGTAAGCACTTTACCACTTTCTCATTTCATTCAGATACACACATTGGCAGAATATCAGCCAAATGGCATTCACGGCTCCAAGGTACACAGAGAAACTTTGGGACCTATTGTGGATTTCTTCCAACATGCTGACCTCATCGAGATGAGAACGTTACCACTTTCTCATTTCATAGAGATACACACATTGGCGGAATATCAGCCAAATGGCATTCACTGCTCGAAGGTATTCAGAGAAACTTTGGAACCTTTTGTGGATTTCCTCCATTCTGCTGAACTCATCGAGATGAGCACGTTTCCACTTTCTCATTTCATTGAGATACACACATTGGCAGAATATCAGCGAAATGGCATTCACTGCTCCAAGGTATTCAGAGAAACTTTGGATCCTATCGTGGATTTCCCCCAACATGCTGAAATCATCGAGATATGCACTTTACCACTTTCTCATTTCATTGAGATACACACATTGGCAGAATATCAGCCAAATGGCATTCACTGCTCGAAGGTATTCAGAGAATCCTTGCAACATAATGTGGATTTCTTCCAACTTGCTGAACTAATCGAGATATGCACTTTAGCACTTTCTCATTTCATTGAGATACACACATTGGCAGAATATCAGCCAAATGGCATTCACTGTTCCAAGGTATTAAGAGAAACTTTGGGACCTAATGTGGATTTCCTCCAACATGCTGAACTCATCGAGATATGCACTTTCTCATTCCATTGAGATACACATATTGGCAGAATATCAGCCAAATGGCATTCACTGCTCGAAGGTATTCAGAGAAACATTGCAACATAATGTTGATTTCTTCCAACTTGCTGAATACACCGAGATAAGCACTTTCCCACTTTCTCATTTCATTGAGATACACACATTGGCAGAACGTCAGCCAAATGGCATTCACGGTTCCAAGGTATACAGAGAATCTTTGGGACCTCTTGTCGATTTCTTCCAACATGCTGAACTCATCGAGATATGCACTTTAGAACTTTCTCATTTCTTTGAAACACACACATTGGCAGAATATCAGCCAAATGGCATTCACTGCTCCAAAGTATTCAGAGAAACATTGCAACATAATGTGGATTTCTTCCAACTTTTTGAACTCATCGAGGTAAGCACTTTACCACTTTCTCATTTCATTCAGATACACACATTGGCAGAATATCAGCCAAATGGCATTCACGGCTCCAAGGTACACAGAGAAACTTTGGGACCTATTGTGGATTTCTTCCAACATGCTGACCTCATCGAGATGAGAACGTTACCACTTTCTCATTTCATAGAGATACACACATTGGCGGAATATCAGCCAAATGGCATTCACTGCTCGACGGTATTCAGAGAATCCTTGCAACATAATGTGGATTTCTTCCAACATGCTGTACTCATCGAGATAAGCATTTTCCCACTATCTCATTTCATTGAGATGCACACTTTGGCAGAATATCAGCCAAACGGCATTCACTGCTCGTTGGTATTCAGAGAAACAATGGAACCTTTTTTAGATTTCCTCCATTTTGCCGAACTCATCGAGATATGCACTTTACCACTTTCTCATTTCAATGAGATACACACATTGGTAGAATATCAGCCAAATGGCATTCACTGCTCGAAGGTATTCAGAGAAACATTGCAACATAACGTGGATTTCTTCCAACTTGCTCAACTCATCGAGGTAAGCACTTTACCACTTTCTCATTTCATTCAGATACACACATTGGCAGAATATCAGCCAAATGGCATTCACGGCTCCAAGGTACACAGAGAAACTTTGGGACCTATTGTGGATTTCTTCCAACATGCTGACCTCATCGAGATGAGAACGTTACCACTTTCTCATTTCATAGAGATACACACATTGGCGGAATATCAGCCAAATGGCATTCACTGCTCGAAGGTATTCAGAGAAACTTTGGAACCTTTTGTGGATTTCCTCCATTCTGCTGAACTCATCGAGATGAGCACGTTTCCACTTTCTCATTTCATTGAGATACACACATTGGCAGAATATCAGCCAAATGGCAGTCACTGCTCCAAGGTATTCAGAGAAACTTTGGATCCTATCGTGGATTTCCCCCAACATGCTGAACTCATCGAGATATGCACTTTAGCACTTTCTCATTACATTGAGATACACACATTGGCAGAATATCAGCCAAATGGCATTCACTGTTCCAAGGTATTAAGAGAAACTTTGGGACCTAATGTGGATTTCCTCCAACATGCTGAACTCATCGAGATACGCACTTTCTCATTTCATTGAGATACACACATTGGCAGAATATCAGCCAAATGGCATTCACTGCTCGAAGGTATTCAGAGCATCCTTGCTACATAATGTGGATTTCTTCCAACATGCTGTACTCATCGAGATAAGCATTTTCCCACTATCTCATTTCATTGAGATACACACTTTGGCAGAATATCAGCCAAACGGCATTCACTGCTCGAAGGTATTCAGAGAAACATTGCAACATAACGTGGATTTCTTCCAACTTGCTCAACTCATCGAGGTAAGCACTTTACCACTTTCTCATTTCATTCAGATACACACATTGAAGAATATCAGCCAAATGGCATTCACGGCTCCAAGGTACACAGAGAAACTTTGGGACCTATTGTGGATTTCTTCCAACATGCTGACCACATCGAGATGAGAACGTTACCACTTTCTCATTTCATTGAGATACACACATTGGCGGAATATCAGCCAAATGGCATTCACTGCTCGAAGGTATTCAGAGAAACTTTGGAACCTTTTGTGAGTTTCCTCCATTGTGCTGAACTCATCGAGATGAGCACGTTTCCACTTTGTCATTTCATTGAGATACACACATTGGCAGAATATCAGCCAAATGGCATTCACTGCTGCAAGGTATTCAGAGCATCCTTGCTACATAATGTGGATTTCTTCCAACATGCTGTACTCATCGAGATAAGCATTTTCCCACTATCTCATTTCATTGAGATACACACTTTGGCACAATATCAGCCAAACGGCATTCACTGCTCGAAGGTATTCAGAGAAACAATGGAACCTTTTTTAGGTTTCCTCCATTTTGCCGAACTCATCGAGATATGCACTTTACCACTTTCTCATTTCAATGAGATACACACATTGGTAGAATATCAGCCAAATGGCATTCACTGCTCGAAGGTTTTCAGAGAAACATTGCAACATAACGTGGATTTCTTCCAACTTGCTCAACTCATCGAGGTAAGCACTTTACCACTTTCTCATTTCATTCAGATACTCACATTGGCAGAATATCAGCCAAATGGCATTCACGGCTCCAAGGTACACAGAGAAACTTTGGGAGCAATTGTGGATTTCTTCCAACATGCTGACCTCATCGAGATGAGAACGTTACCACTTTCTGATTTCATTGAGATACACACATTGGCGGAATATCAGCCAAATGGCATTCACTGCTCGAAGGTATTCAGAGCATCCTTGCAACATAATGTGGATTTCTTCCAACATGCTGTACTCATCGAGATAAGCATTTTCCCACTATCTCATTTCATTGAGATACACACATTGGCGGAATATCAGCCAAATGCCATTCACTGCTCGACGGTATTCAGAGAATCCTTGCAACATAATGTGGATTTCTTCCAACTTGCTGAACTCATCGAGATAAGCATTTTCCCACGATCTCATTTCATTGAGATACACACTTTGGCAGAATATCAGCCAAACGGCATTCACTGCTCGAAGGTATTCAGAGAAACAATGGAACCTTTTTTAGATTTCCTCCATTTTGCCGAACTCATCGAGATATGCACTTTACCACTTTCTCATTTCAATGAGATACACACATTGGTAGAATATCAGCCAAATGGCATTCACTGCTCGAAGGTATTCAGAGAAACATTGCAACATAACGTGGATTTCTTCCAACTTGCTCAACTCATCGAGGTAAGCACTTTACCACTTTCTCATTTCATTCAGATACACACATTGGCAGAATATCAGCCAAATGGCATTCACGGCTCCAAGGTACACAGAGAAACTTTGGGACCTATTGTGGATTTCTTCCAACATGCTGACCTCATCGAGATGAGAACGTTACCACTTTCTCATTTCATAGAGATACACACATTGGCGGAATATCAGCCAAATGGCATTCACTGCTCGAAGGTATTCAGAGAAACTTTGGAACCTTTTGTGAGTTTCCTCCATTGTGCTGAACTCATCGAGATGAGCACGTTTCCACTTTGTCATTTCATTGAGATACACACATTGGCAGAATATCAGCCAAATGGCATTCACTGCTGCAAGGTATTCAGAGCATCCTTGCTACATAATGTGGATTTCTTCCAACATGCTGTACTCATCGAGATAAGCATTTTCCCACTATCTCATTTCAATGAGATACACACTTTGGCAGAATATCAGCCAAACGGCATTCACTGCTCGAAGGTATTCAGAGAAACATTGCAACATAACGTGGATTTCTTCCAACTTGCTCAACTCATCGAGGTAAGCACTTTACCACTTTCTCATTTCATTCAGATACTCACATTGGCAGAATATCAGCCAAATGGCATTCACGGCTCCAAGGTACACAGAGAAACTTTGGGAGCAGTTGTGGATTTCTTCCAACATGCTGACCTCATCGAGATGAGAACGTTACCACTTTCTCATTTCATTGAGATACACACATTGGCGGAATATCAGCCAAATGGCATTCCATGCTCGACGGTATTCAGAGAATCCTTGCAACATAATGTGGATTTCTTCCAACTTGCTGAACTAATCGAGATATGCACTTTAGCACTTTCTCATTTCATTGAGATACACACATTGGCAGAATATCAGCCAAATGGCATTCACTGTTCCAAGGTATTAAGAGAAACTTTGGGACCTAATGTGGATTTCCTCCAACATGCTGAACTCATCGAGATATGCACTTTCTCATTCCATTGAGATACACATATTGGCAGAATATCAGCCAAATGGCATTCACTGCTCGAAGGTATTCAGAGAAACATTGCAACATAATGTTGATTTCTTCCAACTTGCTGAATACACCGAGATAAGCACTTTCCCACTTTCTCATTTCATTGAGATACACACATTGGCAGAACATCAGCCAAATGGCATTCACGGTTCCAAGGTATACAGAGAATCTTTGGGACCTCTTGTCGATTTCTTCCAACATGCTGAACTCATCGAGATATGCACTTTAGAACTTTCTCATTTCTTTGAAATACACACATTGGCAGAATATCAGCCAAATGGCATTCACTGCTCCAAAGTATTCAGAGAAACATTGCAACATAATGTGGATTTCTTCCAACTTTTTGAACTCATCGAGGTAAGCACTTTACCACTTTCTCATTTCATTCAGATACACACATTGGCAGAATATCAGCCAAATGGCATTCACGGCTCCAAGGTACACAGAGAAACTTTGGGACCTATTGTGGATTTCTTCCAACATGCTGACCTCATCGAGATGAGAACGTTACCACTTTCTCATTTCATTGAGATACACACATTGGCGGAATATCAGCCAAATGGCATTCACTGCTCGACGGTATTCAGAGAATCCTTGCAACATAATGTGGATTTCTTCCAACATGCTGTACTCATCGAGATAAGCATTTTCCCACTATCTCATTTCATTGAGATGCACACTTTGGCAGAATATCAGCCAAACGGCATTCACTGCTCGTTGGTATTCAGAGAAACAATGGAACCTTTTTTAGATTTCCTCCATTTTGCCGAACTCATCGAGATATGCACTTTACCACTTTCTCATTTCAATGAGATACACACATTGGTAGAATATCAGCCAAATGGCATTCACTGCTCGAAGGTATTCAGAGAAACATTGCAACATAACGTGGATTTCTTCCAACTTGCTCAACTCATCGAGGTAAGCACTTTACCACTTTCTCATTTCATTCAGATACACACATTGGCAGAATATCAGCCAAATGGCATTCACGGCTCCAAGGTACACAGAGAAACTTTGGGACCTATTGTGGATTTCTTCCAACATGCTGACCTCATCGAGATGAGAACGTTACCACTTTCTCATTTCATAGAGATACACACATTGGCGGAATATCAGCCAAATGGCATTCACTGCTCGAAGGTATTCAGAGAAACTTTGGAACCTTTTGTGGATTTCCTCCATTCTGCTGAACTCATCGAGATGAGCACGTTTCCACTTTCTCATTTCATTGAGATACACACATTGGCAGAATATCAGCCAAATGGCAGTCACTGCTCCAAGGTATTCAGAGAAACTTTGGATCCTATCGTGGATTTCCCCCAACATGCTGAACTCATCGAGATATGCACTTTAGCACTTTCTCATTACATTGAGATACACACATTGGCAGAATATCAGCCAAATGGCATTCACTGTTCCAAGGTATTAAGAGAAACTTTGGGACCTAATGTGGATTTCCTCCAACATGCTGAACTCATCGAGATACGCACTTTCTCATTTCATTGAGATACACACATTGGCAGAATATCAGCCAAATGGCATTCACTGCTCGAAGGTATTCAGAGCATCCTTGCTACATAATGTGGATTTCTTCCAACATGCTGTACTCATCGAGATAAGCATTTTCCCACGATCTCATTTCATTGAGATACACACTTTGGCAGAATATCAGCCAAACGGCATTCACTGCTCGAAGGTATTCAGAGAAACAATGGAACCTTTTTTAGATTTCCTCCATTTTGCCGAACTCATCGAGATATGCACTTTACCACTTTCTCATTTCAATGAGATACACACATTGGTAGAATATCAGCCAAATGGCATTCACTGCTCGAAGGTATTCAGAGAAACATTGCAACATAACGTGGATTTCTTCCAACTTGCTCAACTCATCGAGGTAAGCACTTTACCACTTTCTCATTTCATTCAGATACACACATTGAAGAATATCAGCCAAATGGCATTCACGGCTCCAAGGTGCACAGAGAAACTTTGGGACCTATTGTGGATTTCTTCCAACATGCTGACCACATCGAGATGAGAACGTTACCACTTTCTCATTTCATTGAGATACACACATTGGCGGAATATCAGCCAAATGGCATTCACTGCTCGAAGGTATTCAGAGAAACTTTGGAACCTTTTGTGAGTTTCCTCCATTGTGCTGAACTCATCGAGATGAGCACGTTTCCACTTTGTCATTTCATTGAGATACACACATTGGCAGAATATCAGCCAAATGGCATTCACTGCTGCAAGGTATTCAGAGCATCCTTGCTACATAATGTGGATTTCTTCCAACATGCTGTACTCATCGAGATAAGCATTTTCCCACTATCTCATTTCAATGAGATACACACTTTGGCAGAATATCAGCCAAACGGCATTCACTGCTCGAAGGTATTCAGAGAAACATTGCAACATAACGTGGATTTCTTCCAACTTGCTCAACTCATCGAGGTAAGCACTTTACCACTTTCTCATTTCATTCAGATACTCACATTGGCAGAATATCAGCCAAATGGCATTCACGGCTCCAAGGTACACAGAGAAACTTTGGGAGCAGTTGTGGATTTCTTCCAACATGCTGACCTCATCGAGATGAGAACGTTACCACTTTCTCATTTCATTGAGATACACACATTGGCGGAATATCAGCCAAATGGCATTCCCTGCTCGAAGGTATTCAGAGCATCCTTGCAACATAATGTGGATTTCTTCCAACATGCTGTACTCATCGAGATAAGCATTTTCCCACTATCTCATTTCATTGAGATACACACTTTGGCTGAATATCAGCCAAACGGCATTCACTGCTCGTTGGTATTCAGAGAAACAATGGAACCTTTTTTAGATTTCCTCCATTTTGCCGAACTCATCGACATATACACTTTACCACTTTCTCATTTCATTGAGATACACATATTGGTAGAATATCAGTCAAATGGCATTCACTGCTCGAAGGTATTCAGAGAAACATTGCAACATAATGTTGATTTCTTCCAACTTGCTGAATACTCCGAGATAAGCACTTTCCCACTTTCTCATTTCATTGAGATACACACATTGGCAGAACATCAGCCAAATGGCATTCACGGTTCCAAGGTATACAGAGAATCTTTGGGACCTCTTGTCGATTTCTTCCAACATGCTGAACTCATCGAGATATGCACTTTAGCACTTTCTCATTTCTTTGAAATACACACATTGGCAGAATATCAGCCAAATGGCATTCACTGCTCCAAAGTATTCAGAGAAACATTGCAACATAATGTGGATTTCTTCCAACTTTTTGAACTCATCGAGATAAGCACTTTACCACTTTCTCATTTCATTGAGATACACACATTGGCAGAATATCAGCCAAATGGAATTCACTGCTCGAAGGTATTCAGGGAAACTTTGGAACCTATTGTGGATTTCTTCCAACATGGTGAACTCCCGAGATAAGAACGTTACCACTTTCTCATTTCATTGAGATACACACATTGGCGGAATATCAGCCAAATGCCATTCACTGCTCGACGGTATTCAGAGAATCCTTGCAACATAATGTGGATTTCTTCCAACTTGCTGAAATCATCGAGATAAGCATTTTCCCACGATCTCATTTCATTGAGATACACACTTTGGCAGAATATCAGCCAAACGGCATTCACTGCTCGAAGGTATTCAGAGAAACAATGGAACCTTTTTTAGATTTCCTCCATTTTGCCGAACTCATCGAGATATGCACTTTACCACTTTCTCATTTCAATGAGATACACACATTGGTAGAATATCAGCCAAATGGCATTCACTGCTCGAAGGTATTCAGAGAAACATTGCAACATAACGTGGATTTCTTCCAACTTGCTCAACTCATCGAGGTAAGCACTTTACCACTTTCTCATTTCATTCAGATACACACATTGGCAGAATATCAGCCAAATGGCATTCACGGCTCCAAGGTACACAGAGAAACTTTGGGACCTATTGTGGATTTCTTCCAACATGCTGACCTCATCGAGATGAGAACGTTACCACTTTCTCATTTCATAGAGATACACACATTGGCGGAATATCAGCCAAATGGCATTCACTGCTCGAAGGTATTCAGAGAAACTTTGGAACCTTTTGTGGATTTCCTCCATTCTGCTGAACTCATCGAGATGAGCACGTTTCCACTTTCTCATTTCATTGAGATACACACATTGGCAGAATATCAGCGAAATGGCATTCACTGCTCCAAGGTATTCAGAGAAACTTTGGATCCTATCGTGGATTTCCCCCAACATGCTGAAATCATCGAGATATGCACTTTACCACTTTCTCATTTCATTGAGATACACACATTGGCAGAATATCAGCCAAATGGCATTCACTGCTCGAAGGTATTCAGAGAATCCTTGCAACATAATGTGGATTTCTTCCAACTTGCTGAACTAATCGAGATATGCACTTTAGCACTTTCTCATTTCATTGAGATACACACATTGGCAGAATATCAGCCAAATGGCATTCACTGTTCCAAGGTATTAAGAGAAACTTTGGGACCTAATGTGGATTTCCTCCAACATGCTGAACTCATCGAGATATGCACTTTCTCATTCCATTGAGATACACATATTGGCAGAATATCAGCCAAATGGCATTCACTGCTCGAAGGTATTCAGAGAAACATTGCAACATAATGTTGATTTCTTCCAACTTGCTGAATACACCGAGATAAGCACTTTCCCACTTTCTCATTTCATTGAGATACACACATTGGCAGAACGTCAGCCAAATGGCATTCACGGTTCCAAGGTATACAGAGAATCTTTGGGACCTCTTGTCGATTTCTTCCAACATGCTGAACTCATCGAGATATGCACTTTAGAACTTTCTCATTTCTTTGAAACACACACATTGGCAGAATATCAGCCAAATGGCATTCACTGCTCCAAAGTATTCAGAGAAACATTGCAACATAATGTGGATTTCTTCCAACTTTTTGAACTCATCGAGGTAAGCACTTTACCACTTTCTCATTTCATTCAGATACACACATTGGCAGAATATCAGCCAAATGGCATTCACGGCTCCAAGGTACACAGAGAAACTTTGGGACCTATTGTGGATTTCTTCCAACATGCTGACCTCATCGAGATGAGAACGTTACCACTTTCTCATTTCATAGAGATACACACATTGGCGGAATATCAGCCAAATGGCATTCACTGCTCGACGGTATTCAGAGAATCCTTGCAACATAATGTGGATTTCTTCCAACATGCTGTACTCATCGAGATAAGCATTTTCCCACTATCTCATTTCATTGAGATGCACACTTTGGCAGAATATCAGCCAAACGGCATTCACTGCTCGTTGGTATTCAGAGAAACAATGGAACCTTTTTTAGATTTCCTCCATTTTGCCGAACTCATCGAGATATGCACTTTACCACTTTCTCATTTCAATGAGATACACACATTGGTAGAATATCAGCCAAATGGCATTCACTGCTCGAAGGTATTCAGAGAAACATTGCAACATAACGTGGATTTCTTCCAACTTGCTCAACTCATCGAGGTAAGCACTTTACCACTTTCTCATTTCATTCAGATACACACATTGGCAGAATATCAGCCAAATGGCATTCACGGCTCCAAGGTACACAGAGAAACTTTGGGACCTATTGTGGATTTCTTCCAACATGCTGACCTCATCGAGATGAGAACGTTACCACTTTCTCATTTCATAGAGATACACACATTGGCGGAATATCAGCCAAATGGCATTCACTGCTCGAAGGTATTCAGAGAAACTTTGGAACCTTTTGTGGATTTCCTCCATTCTGCTGAACTCATCGAGATGAGCACGTTTCCACTTTCTCATTTCATTGAGATACACACATTGGCAGAATATCAGCCAAATGGCAGTCACTGCTCCAAGGTATTCAGAGAAACTTTGGATCCTATCGTGGATTTCCCCCAACATGCTGAACTCATCGAGATATGCACTTTAGCACTTTCTCATTACATTGAGATACACACATTGGCAGAATATCAGCCAAATGGCATTCACTGTTCCAAGGTATTAAGAGAAACTTTGGGACCTAATGTGGATTTCCTCCAACATGCTGAACTCATCGAGATACGCACTTTCTCATTTCATTGAGATACACACATTGGCAGAATATCAGCCAAATGGCATTCACTGCTCGAAGGTATTCAGAGCATCCTTGCTACATAATGTGGATTTCTTCCAACATGCTGTACTCATCGAGATAAGCATTTTCCCACTATCTCATTTCATTGAGATACACACTTTGGCAGAATATCAGCCAAACGGCATTCACTGCTCGAAGGTATTCAGAGAAACATTGCAACATAACGTGGATTTCTTCCAACTTGCTCAACTCATCGAGGTAAGCACTTTACCACTTTCTCATTTCATTCAGATACACACATTGAAGAATATCAGCCAAATGGCATTCACGGCTCCAAGGTACACAGAGAAACTTTGGGACCTATTGTGGATTTCTTCCAACATGCTGACCACATCGAGATGAGAACGTTACCACTTTCTCATTTCATTGAGATACACACATTGGCGGAATATCAGCCAAATGGCATTCACTGCTCGAAGGTATTCAGAGAAACTTTGGAACCTTTTGTGAGTTTCCTCCATTGTGCTGAACTCATCGAGATGAGCACGTTTCCACTTTGTCATTTCATTGAGATACACACATTGGCAGAATATCAGCCAAATGGCATTCACTGCTGCAAGGTATTCAGAGCATCCTTGCTACATAATGTGGATTTCTTCCAACATGCTGTACTCATCGAGATAAGCATTTTCCCACTATCTCATTTCATTGAGATACACACTTTGGCACAATATCAGCCAAACGGCATTCACTGCTCGAAGGTATTCAGAGAAACAATGGAACCTTTTTTAGGTTTCCTCCATTTTGCCGAACTCATCGAGATATGCACTTTACCACTTTCTCATTTCAATGAGATACACACATTGGTAGAATATCAGCCAAATGGCATTCACTGCTCGAAGGTTTTCAGAGAAACATTGCAACATAACGTGGATTTCTTCCAACTTGCTCAACTCATCGAGGTAAGCACTTTACCACTTTCTCATTTCATTCAGATACTCACATTGGCAGAATATCAGCCAAATGGCATTCACGGCTCCAAGGTACACAGAGAAACTTTGGGAGCAATTGTGGATTTCTTCCAACATGCTGACCTCATCGAGATGAGAACGTTACCACTTTCTGATTTCATTGAGATACACACATTGGCGGAATATCAGCCAAATGGCATTCACTGCTCGAAGGTATTCAGAGCATCCTTGCAACATAATGTGGATTTCTTCCAACATGCTGTACTCATCGAGATAAGCATTTTCCCACTATCTCATTTCATTGAGATACACACATTGGCGGAATATCAGCCAAATGCCATTCACTGCTCGACGGTATTCAGAGAATCCTTGCAACATAATGTGGATTTCTTCCAACTTGCTGAACTCATCGAGATAAGCATTTTCCCACGATCTCATTTCATTGAGATACACACTTTGGCAGAATATCAGCCAAACGGCATTCACTGCTCGAAGGTATTCAGAGAAACAATGGAACCTTTTTTAGATTTCCTCCATTTTGCCGAACTCATCGAGATATGCACTTTACCACTTTCTCATTTCAATGAGATACACACATTGGTAGAATATCAGCCAAATGGCATTCACTGCTCGAAGGTATTCAGAGAAACATTGCAACATAACGTGGATTTCTTCCAACTTGCTCAACTCATCGAGGTAAGCACTTTACCACTTTCTCATTTCATTCAGATACACACATTGGCAGAATATCAGCCAAATGGCATTCACGGCTCCAAGGTACACAGAGAAACTTTGGGACCTATTGTGGATTTCTTCCAACATGCTGACCTCATCGAGATGAGAACGTTACCACTTTCTCATTTCATAGAGATACACACATTGGCGGAATATCAGCCAAATGGCATTCACTGCTCGAAGGTATTCAGAGAAACTTTGGAACCTTTTGTGGATTTCCTCCATTCTGCTGAACTCATCGAGATGAGCACGTTTCCACTTTCTCATTTCATTGAGATACACACATTGGCAGAATATCAGCCAAATGGCATTCACTGCTCCAAGGTATTCAGAGAAACTTTGGATCCTATCGTGGATTTCCCCCAACATGCTGAAATCATCGAGATATGCACTTTACCACTTTCTCATTTCATTGAGATACACACATTGGGAGAATATCAGCCAAATGGCATTCACTGCTCGAAGGTATTCAGAGAATCCTTGCAACATAATGTGGATTTCTTCCAACTTGCTGAACTAATCGAGATATGCACTTTAGCACTTTCTCATTTCATTGAGATACACACATTGGCAGAATATCAGCCAAATGGCATTCACTGTTCCAAGGTATTAAGAGAAACTTTGGGACCTAATGTGGATTTCCTCCAACATGCTGAACTCATCGAGATATGCACTTTCTCATTCCATTGAGATACACATATTGGCAGAATATCAGCCAAATGGCATTCACTGCTCGAAGGTATTCAGAGAAACATTGCAACATAATGTTGATTTCTTCCAACTTGCTGAATACACCGAGATAAGCACTTTCCCACTTTCTCATTTCATTGAGATACACACATTGGCAGAACATCAGCCAAATGGCATTCACGGTTCCAAGGTATACAGAGAATCTTTGGGACCTCTTGTCGATTTCTTCCAACATGCTGAACTCATCGAGATATGCACTTTAGAACTTTCTCATTTCTTTGAAATACACACATTGGCAGAATATCAGCCAAATGGCATTCACTGCTCCAAAGTATTCAGAGAAACATTGCAACATAATGTGGATTTCTTCCAACTTTTTGAACTCATCGAGGTAAGCACTTTACCACTTTCTCATTTCATTCAGATACACACATTGGCAGAATATCAGCCAAATGGCATTCACGGCTCCAAGGTACACAGAGAAACTTTGGGACCTATTGTGGATTTCTTCCAACATGCTGACCTCATCGAGATGAGAACGTTACCACTTTCTCATTTCATTGAGATACACACATTGGCGGAATATCAGCCAAATGGCATTCACTGCTCGACGGTATTCAGAGAATCCTTGCAACATAATGTGGATTTCTTCCAACATGCTGTACTCATCGAGATAAGCATTTTCCCACTATCTCATTTCATTGAGATGCACACTTTGGCAGAATATCAGCCAAACGGCATTCACTGCTCGAAGGTATTCAGAGAAACAATGGAACCTTTTTTAGATTTCCTCCATTTTGCCGAACTCATCGAGATATGCACTTTACCACTTTCTCATTTCAATGAGATACACACATTGGTAGAATATCAGCCAAATGGCATTCACTGCTCGAAGGTATTCAGAGAAACATTGCAACATAACGTGGATTTCTTCCAACTTGCTCAACTCATCGAGGTAAGCACTTTACCACTTTCTCATTTCATTCAGATACACACATTGGCAGAATATCAGCCAAATGGCATTCACGGCTCCAAGGTACACAGAGAAACTTTGGGACCTATTGTGGATTTCTTCCAACATGCTGACCTCATCGAGATGAGAACGTTACCACTTTCTCATTTCATAGAGATACACACATTGGCGGAATATCAGCCAAATGGCATTCACTGCTCGAAGGTATTCAGAGAAACTTTGGAACCTTTTGTGGATTTCCTCCATTCTGCTGAACTCATCGAGATGAGCACGTTTCCACTTTCTCATTTCATTGAGATACACACATTGGCAGAATATCAGCCAAATGGCAGTCACTGCTCCAAGGTATTCAGAGAAACTTTGGATCCTATCGTGGATTTCCCCCAACATGCTGAACTCATCGAGATATGCACTTTAGCACTTTCTCATTACATTGAGATACACACATTGGCAGAATATCAGCCAAATGGCATTCACTGTTCCAAGGTATTAAGAGAAACTTTGGGACCTAATGTGGATTTCCTCCAACATGCTGAACTCATCGAGATACGCACTTTCTCATTTCATTGAGATACACACATTGGCAGAATATCAGCCAAATGGCATTCACTGCTCGAAGGTATTCAGAGCATCCTTGCTACATAATGTGGATTTCTTCCAACATGCTGTACTCATCGAGATAAGCATTTTCCCACGATCTCATTTCATTGAGATACACACTTTGGCAGAATATCAGCCAAACGGCATTCACTGCTCGAAGGTATTCAGAGAAACAATGGAACCTTTTTTAGATTTCCTCCATTTTGCCGAACTCATCGAGATATGCACTTTACCACTTTCTCATTTCAATGAGATACACACATTGGTAGAATATCAGCCAAATGGCATTCACTGCTCGAAGGTATTCAGAGAAACATTGCAACATAACGTGGATTTCTTCCAACTTGCTCAACTCATCGAGGTAAGCACTTTACCACTTTCTCATTTCATTCAGATACACACATTGAAGAATATCAGCCAAATGGCATTCACGGCTCCAAGGTGCACAGAGAAACTTTGGGACCTATTGTGGATTTCTTCCAACATGCTGACCACATCGAGATGAGAACGTTACCACTTTCTCATTTCATTGAGATACACACATTGGCGGAATATCAGCCAAATGGCATTCACTGCTCGAAGGTATTCAGAGAAACTTTGGAACCTTTTGTGAGTTTCCTCCATTGTGCTGAACTCATCGAGATGAGCACGTTTCCACTTTGTCATTTCATTGAGATACACACATTGGCAGAATATCAGCCAAATGGCATTCACTGCTGCAAGGTATTCAGAGCATCCTTGCTACATAATGTGGATTTCTTCCAACATGCTGTACTCATCGAGATAAGCATTTTCCCACTATCTCATTTCAATGAGATACACACTTTGGCAGAATATCAGCCAAACGGCATTCACTGCTCGAAGGTATTCAGAGAAACAATGGAACCTTTTTTAGGTTTCCTCCATTTTGCCGAACTCATCGAGATATGCACTTTACCACTTTCTCATTTCAATGAGATACACACATTGGTAGAATATCAGCCAAATGGCATTCACTGCTCGAAGGTATTCAGAGAAACATTGCAACATAACGTGGATTTCTTCCAACTTGCTCAACTCATCGAGGTAAGCACTTTACCACTTTCTCATTTCATTCAGATACTCACATTGGCAGAATATCAGCCAAATGGCATTCACGGCTCCAAGGTACACAGAGAAACTTTGGGAGCAATTGTGGATTTCTTCCAACATGCTGACCTCATCGAGATGAGAACGTTACCACTTTCTGATTTCATTGAGATACACACATTGGCGGAATATCAGCCAAATGGCATTCACTGCTCGAAGGTATTCAGAGCATCCTTGCAACATAATGTGGATTTCTTCCAACATGCTGTACTCATCGAGATAAGCATTTTCCCACTATCTCATTTCATTGAGATACACACATTGGCGGAATATCAGCCAAATGCCATTCACTGCTCGACGGTATTCAGAGAATCCTTGCAACATAATGTGGATTTCTTCCAACTTGCTGAACTCATCGAGATAAGCATTTTCCCACGATCTCATTTCATTGAGATACACACTTTGGCAGAATATCAGCCAAACGGCATTCACTGCTCGAAGGTATTCAGAGAAACAATGGAACCTTTTTTAGATTTCCTCCATTTTGCCGAACTCATCGAGATATGCACTTTACCACTTTCTCATTTCAATGAGATACACACATTGGTAGAATATCAGCCAAATGGCATTCACTGCTCGAAGGTATTCAGAGAAACATTGCAACATAACGTGGATTTCTTCCAACTTGCTCAACTCATCGAGGTAAGCACTTTACCACTTTCTCATTTCATTCAGATACACACATTGGCAGAATATCAGCCAAATGGCATTCACGGCTCCAAGGTACACAGAGAAACTTTGGGACCTATTGTGGATTTCTTCCAACATGCTGACCTCATCGAGATGAGAACGTTACCACTTTCTCATTTCATAGAGATACACACATTGGCGGAATATCAGCCAAATGGCATTCACTGCTCGAAGGTATTCAGAGAAACTTTGGAACCTTTTGTGAGTTTCCTCCATTGTGCTGAACTCATCGAGATGAGCACGTTTCCACTTTGTCATTTCATTGAGATACACACATTGGCAGAATATCAGCCAAATGGCATTCACTGCTGCAAGGTATTCAGAGCATCCTTGCTACATAATGTGGATTTCTTCCAACATGCTGTACTCATCGAGATAAGCATTTTCCCACTATCTCATTTCAATGAGATACACACTTTGGCAGAATATCAGCCAAACGGCATTCACTGCTCGAAGGTATTCAGAGAAACATTGCAACATAACGTGGATTTCTTCCAACTTGCTCAACTCATCGAGGTAAGCACTTTACCACTTTCTCATTTCATTCAGATACTCACATTGGCAGAATATCAGCCAAATGGCATTCACGGCTCCAAGGTACACAGAGAAACTTTGGGAGCAGTTGTGGATTTCTTCCAACATGCTGACCTCATCGAGATGAGAACGTTACCACTTTCTCATTTCATTGAGATACACACATTGGCGGAATATCAGCCAAATGGCATTCCATGCTCGACGGTATTCAGAGAATCCTTGCAACATAATGTGGATTTCTTCCAACTTGCTGAACTAATCGAGATATGCACTTTAGCACTTTCTCATTTCATTGAGATACACACATTGGCAGAATATCAGCCAAATGGCATTCACTGTTCCAAGGTATTAAGAGAAACTTTGGGACCTAATGTGGATTTCCTCCAACATGCTGAACTCATCGAGATATGCACTTTCTCATTCCATTGAGATACACATATTGGCAGAATATCAGCCAAATGGCATTCACTGCTCGAAGGTATTCAGAGAAACATTGCAACATAATGTTGATTTCTTCCAACTTGCTGAATACACCGAGATAAGCACTTTCCCACTTTCTCATTTCATTGAGATACACACATTGGCAGAACATCAGCCAAATGGCATTCACGGTTCCAAGGTATACAGAGAATCTTTGGGACCTCTTGTCGATTTCTTCCAACATGCTGAACTCATCGAGATATGCACTTTAGAACTTTCTCATTTCTTTGAAATACACACATTGGCAGAATATCAGCCAAATGGCATTCACTGCTCCAAAGTATTCAGAGAAACATTGCAACATAATGTGGATTTCTTCCAACTTTTTGAACTCATCGAGGTAAGCACTTTACCACTTTCTCATTTCATTCAGATACACACATTGGCAGAATATCAGCCAAATGGCATTCACGGCTCCAAGGTACACAGAGAAACTTTGGGACCTATTGTGGATTTCTTCCAACATGCTGACCTCATCGAGATGAGAACGTTACCACTTTCTCATTTCATTGAGATACACACATTGGCGGAATATCAGCCAAATGGCATTCACTGCTCGACGGTATTCAGAGAATCCTTGCAACATAATGTGGATTTCTTCCAACATGCTGTACTCATCGAGATAAGCATTTTCCCACTATCTCATTTCATTGAGATGCACACTTTGGCAGAATATCAGCCAAACGGCATTCACTGCTCGTTGGTATTCAGAGAAACAATGGAACCTTTTTTAGATTTCCTCCATTTTGCCGAACTCATCGAGATATGCACTTTACCACTTTCTCATTTCAATGAGATACACACATTGGTAGAATATCAGCCAAATGGCATTCACTGCTCGAAGGTATTCAGAGAAACATTGCAACATAACGTGGATTTCTTCCAACTTGCTCAACTCATCGAGGTAAGCACTTTACCACTTTCTCATTTCATTCAGATACACACATTGGCAGAATATCAGCCAAATGGCATTCACGGCTCCAAGGTACACAGAGAAACTTTGGGACCTATTGTGGATTTCTTCCAACATGCTGACCTCATCGAGATGAGAACGTTACCACTTTCTCATTTCATAGAGATACACACATTGGCGGAATATCAGCCAAATGGCATTCACTGCTCGAAGGTATTCAGAGAAACTTTGGAACCTTTTGTGGATTTCCTCCATTCTGCTGAACTCATCGAGATGAGCACGTTTCCACTTTCTCATTTCATTGAGATACACACATTGGCAGAATATCAGCCAAATGGCAGTCACTGCTCCAAGGTATTCAGAGAAACTTTGGATCCTATCGTGGATTTCCCCCAACATGCTGAACTCATCGAGATATGCACTTTAGCACTTTCTCATTACATTGAGATACACACATTGGCAGAATATCAGCCAAATGGCATTCACTGTTCCAAGGTATTAAGAGAAACTTTGGGACCTAATGTGGATTTCCTCCAACATGCTGAACTCATCGAGATACGCACTTTCTCATTTCATTGAGATACACACATTGGCAGAATATCAGCCAAATGGCATTCACTGCTCGAAGGTATTCAGAGCATCCTTGCTACATAATGTGGATTTCTTCCAACATGCTGTACTCATCGAGATAAGCATTTTCCCACGATCTCATTTCATTGAGATACACACTTTGGCAGAATATCAGCCAAACGGCATTCACTGCTCGAAGGTATTCAGAGAAACAATGGAACCTTTTTTAGATTTCCTCCATTTTGCCGAACTCATCGAGATATGCACTTTACCACTTTCTCATTTCAATGAGATACACACATTGGTAGAATATCAGCCAAATGGCATTCACTGCTCGAAGGTATTCAGAGAAACATTGCAACATAACGTGGATTTCTTCCAACTTGCTCAACTCATCGAGGTAAGCACTTTACCACTTTCTCATTTCATTCAGATACACACATTGAAGAATATCAGCCAAATGGCATTCACGGCTCCAAGGTGCACAGAGAAACTTTGGGACCTATTGTGGATTTCTTCCAACATGCTGACCACATCGAGATGAGAACGTTACCACTTTCTCATTTCATTGAGATACACACATTGGCGGAATATCAGCCAAATGGCATTCACTGCTCGAAGGTATTCAGAGAAACTTTGGAACCTTTTGTGAGTTTCCTCCATTGTGCTGAACTCATCGAGATGAGCACGTTTCCACTTTGTCATTTCATTGAGATACACACATTGGCAGAATATCAGCCAAATGGCATTCACTGCTGCAAGGTATTCAGAGCATCCTTGCTACATAATGTGGATTTCTTCCAACATGCTGTACTCATCGAGATAAGCATTTTCCCACTATCTCATTTCAATGAGATACACACTTTGGCAGAATATCAGCCAAACGGCATTCACTGCTCGAAGGTATTCAGAGAAACATTGCAACATAACGTGGATTTCTTCCAACTTGCTCAACTCATCGAGGTAAGCACTTTACCACTTTCTCATTTCATTCAGATACTCACATTGGCAGAATATCAGCCAAATGGCATTCACGGCTCCAAGGTACACAGAGAAACTTTGGGAGCAGTTGTGGATTTCTTCCAACATGCTGACCTCATCGAGATGAGAACGTTACCACTTTCTCATTTCATTGAGATACACACATTGGCGGAATATCAGCCAAATGGCATTCCCTGCTCGAAGGTATTCAGAGCATCCTTGCAACATAATGTGGATTTCTTCCAACATGCTGTACTCATCGAGATAAGCATTTTCCCACTATCTCATTTCATTGAGATACACACTTTGGCTGAATATCAGCCAAACGGCATTCACTGCTCGTTGGTATTCAGAGAAACAATGGAACCTTTTTTAGATTTCCTCCATTTTGCCGAACTCATCGACATATACACTTTACCACTTTCTCATTTCATTGAGATACACATATTGGTAGAATATCAGTCAAATGGCATTCACTGCTCGAAGGTATTCAGAGAAACATTGCAACATAATGTTGATTTCTTCCAACTTGCTGAATACTCCGAGATAAGCACTTTCCCACTTTCTCATTTCATTGAGATACACACATTGGCAGAACATCAGCCAAATGGCATTCACGGTTCCAAGGTATACAGAGAATCTTTGGGACCTCTTGTCGATTTCTTCCAACATGCTGAACTCATCGAGATATGCACTTTAGCACTTTCTCATTTCTTTGAAATACACACATTGGCAGAATATCAGCCAAATGGCATTCACTGCTCCAAAGTATTCAGAGAAACATTGCAACATAATGTGGATTTCTTCCAACTTTTTGAACTCATCGAGATAAGCACTTTACCACTTTCTCATTTCATTGAGATACACACATTGGCAGAATATCAGCCAAATGGAATTCACTGCTCGAAGGTATTCAGGGAAACTTTGGAACCTATTGTGGATTTCTTCCAACATGGTGAACTCCCGAGATAAGAACGTTACCACTTTCTCATTTCATTGAGATACACACATTGGCGGAATATCAGCCAAATGCCATTCACTGCTCGACGGTATTCAGAGAATCCTTGCAACATAATGTGGATTTCTTCCAACTTGCTGAAATCATCGAGATAAGCATTTTCCCACGATCTCATTTCATTGAGATACACACTTTGGCAGAATATCAGCCAAACGGCATTCACTGCTCGAAGGTATTCAGAGAAACAATGGAACCTTTTTTAGATTTCCTCCATTTTGCCGAACTCATCGAGATATGCACTTTACCACTTTCTCATTTCAATGAGATACACACATTGGTAGAATATCAGCCAAATGGCATTCACTGCTCGAAGGTATTCAGAGAAACATTGCAACATAACGTGGATTTCTTCCAACTTGCTCAACTCATCGAGGTAAGCACTTTACCACTTTCTCATTTCATTCAGATACACACATTGGCAGAATATCAGCCAAATGGCATTCACGGCTCCAAGGTACACAGAGAAACTTTGGGACCTATTGTGGATTTCTTCCAACATGCTGACCTCATCGAGATGAGAACGTTACCACTTTCTCATTTCATAGAGATACACACATTGGCGGAATATCAGCCAAATGGCATTCACTGCTCGAAGGTATTCAGAGAAACTTTGGAACCTTTTGTGGATTTCCTCCATTCTGCTGAACTCATCGAGATGAGCACGTTTCCACTTTCTCATTTCATTGAGATACACACATTGGCAGAATATCAGCGAAATGGCATTCACTGCTCCAAGGTATTCAGAGAAACTTTGGATCCTATCGTGGATTTCCCCCAACATGCTGAAATCATCGAGATATGCACTTTACCACTTTCTCATTTCATTGAGATACACACATTGGCAGAATATCAGCCAAATGGCATTCACTGCTCGAAGGTATTCAGAGAATCCTTGCAACATAATGTGGATTTCTTCCAACTTGCTGAACTAATCGAGATATGCACTTTAGCACTTTCTCATTTCATTGAGATACACACATTGGCAGAATATCAGCCAAATGGCATTCACTGTTCCAAGGTATTAAGAGAAACTTTGGGACCTAATGTGGATTTCCTCCAACATGCTGAACTCATCGAGATATGCACTTTCTCATTCCATTGAGATACACATATTGGCAGAATATCAGCCAAATGGCATTCACTGCTCGAAGGTATTCAGAGAAACATTGCAACATAATGTTGATTTCTTCCAACTTGCTGAATACACCGAGATAAGCACTTTCCCACTTTCTCATTTCATTGAGATACACACATTGGCAGAACGTCAGCCAAATGGCATTCACGGTTCCAAGGTATACAGAGAATCTTTGGGACCTCTTGTCGATTTCTTCCAACATGCTGAACTCATCGAGATATGCACTTTAGAACTTTCTCATTTCTTTGAAACACACACATTGGCAGAATATCAGCCAAATGGCATTCACTGCTCCAAAGTATTCAGAGAAACATTGCAACATAATGTGGATTTCTTCCAACTTTTTGAACTCATCGAGGTAAGCACTTTACCACTTTCTCATTTCATTCAGATACACACATTGGCAGAATATCAGCCAAATGGCATTCACGGCTCCAAGGTACACAGAGAAACTTTGGGACCTATTGTGGATTTCTTCCAACATGCTGACCTCATCGAGATGAGAACGTTACCACTTTCTCATTTCATAGAGATACACACATTGGCGGAATATCAGCCAAATGGCATTCACTGCTCGACGGTATTCAGAGAATCCTTGCAACATAATGTGGATTTCTTCCAACATGCTGTACTCATCGAGATAAGCATTTTCCCACTATCTCATTTCATTGAGATGCACACTTTGGCAGAATATCAGCCAAACGGCATTCACTGCTCGTTGGTATTCAGAGAAACAATGGAACCTTTTTTAGATTTCCTCCATTTTGCCGAACTCATCGAGATATGCACTTTACCACTTTCTCATTTCAATGAGATACACACATTGGTAGAATATCAGCCAAATGGCATTCACTGCTCGAAGGTATTCAGAGAAACATTGCAACATAACGTGGATTTCTTCCAACTTGCTCAACTCATCGAGGTAAGCACTTTACCACTTTCTCATTTCATTCAGATACACACATTGGCAGAATATCAGCCAAATGGCATTCACGGCTCCAAGGTACACAGAGAAACTTTGGGACCTATTGTGGATTTCTTCCAACATGCTGACCTCATCGAGATGAGAACGTTACCACTTTCTCATTTCATAGAGATACACACATTGGCGGAATATCAGCCAAATGGCATTCACTGCTCGAAGGTATTCAGAGAAACTTTGGAACCTTTTGTGGATTTCCTCCATTCTGCTGAACTCATCGAGATGAGCACGTTTCCACTTTCTCATTTCATTGAGATACACACATTGGCAGAATATCAGCCAAATGGCAGTCACTGCTCCAAGGTATTCAGAGAAACTTTGGATCCTATCGTGGATTTCCCCCAACATGCTGAACTCATCGAGATATGCACTTTAGCACTTTCTCATTACATTGAGATACACACATTGGCAGAATATCAGCCAAATGGCATTCACTGTTCCAAGGTATTAAGAGAAACTTTGGGACCTAATGTGGATTTCCTCCAACATGCTGAACTCATCGAGATACGCACTTTCTCATTTCATTGAGATACACACATTGGCAGAATATCAGCCAAATGGCATTCACTGCTCGAAGGTATTCAGAGCATCCTTGCTACATAATGTGGATTTCTTCCAACATGCTGTACTCATCGAGATAAGCATTTTCCCACTATCTCATTTCATTGAGATACACACTTTGGCAGAATATCAGCCAAACGGCATTCACTGCTCGAAGGTATTCAGAGAAACATTGCAACATAACGTGGATTTCTTCCAACTTGCTCAACTCATCGAGGTAAGCACTTTACCACTTTCTCATTTCATTCAGATACACACATTGAAGAATATCAGCCAAATGGCATTCACGGCTCCAAGGTACACAGAGAAACTTTGGGACCTATTGTGGATTTCTTCCAACATGCTGACCACATCGAGATGAGAACGTTACCACTTTCTCATTTCATTGAGATACACACATTGGCGGAATATCAGCCAAATGGCATTCACTGCTCGAAGGTATTCAGAGAAACTTTGGAACCTTTTGTGAGTTTCCTCCATTGTGCTGAACTCATCGAGATGAGCACGTTTCCACTTTGTCATTTCATTGAGATACACACATTGGCAGAATATCAGCCAAATGGCATTCACTGCTGCAAGGTATTCAGAGCATCCTTGCTACATAATGTGGATTTCTTCCAACATGCTGTACTCATCGAGATAAGCATTTTCCCACTATCTCATTTCATTGAGATACACACTTTGGCACAATATCAGCCAAACGGCATTCACTGCTCGAAGGTATTCAGAGAAACAATGGAACCTTTTTTAGGTTTCCTCCATTTTGCCGAACTCATCGAGATATGCACTTTACCACTTTCTCATTTCAATGAGATACACACATTGGTAGAATATCAGCCAAATGGCATTCACTGCTCGAAGGTTTTCAGAGAAACATTGCAACATAACGTGGATTTCTTCCAACTTGCTCAACTCATCGAGGTAAGCACTTTACCACTTTCTCATTTCATTCAGATACTCACATTGGCAGAATATCAGCCAAATGGCATTCACGGCTCCAAGGTACACAGAGAAACTTTGGGAGCAATTGTGGATTTCTTCCAACATGCTGACCTCATCGAGATGAGAACGTTACCACTTTCTGATTTCATTGAGATACACACATTGGCGGAATATCAGCCAAATGGCATTCACTGCTCGAAGGTATTCAGAGCATCCTTGCAACATAATGTGGATTTCTTCCAACATGCTGTACTCATCGAGATAAGCATTTTCCCACTATCTCATTTCATTGAGATACACACATTGGCGGAATATCAGCCAAATGCCATTCACTGCTCGACGGTATTCAGAGAATCCTTGCAACATAATGTGGATTTCTTCCAACTTGCTGAACTCATCGAGATAAGCATTTTCCCACGATCTCATTTCATTGAGATACACACTTTGGCAGAATATCAGCCAAACGGCATTCACTGCTCGAAGGTATTCAGAGAAACAATGGAACCTTTTTTAGATTTCCTCCATTTTGCCGAACTCATCGAGATATGCACTTTACCACTTTCTCATTTCAATGAGATACACACATTGGTAGAATATCAGCCAAATGGCATTCACTGCTCGAAGGTATTCAGAGAAACATTGCAACATAACGTGGATTTCTTCCAACTTGCTCAACTCATCGAGGTAAGCACTTTACCACTTTCTCATTTCATTCAGATACACACATTGGCAGAATATCAGCCAAATGGCATTCACGGCTCCAAGGTACACAGAGAAACTTTGGGACCTATTGTGGATTTCTTCCAACATGCTGACCTCATCGAGATGAGAACGTTACCACTTTCTCATTTCATAGAGATACACACATTGGCGGAATATCAGCCAAATGGCATTCACTGCTCGAAGGTATTCAGAGAAACTTTGGAACCTTTTGTGGATTTCCTCCATTCTGCTGAACTCATCGAGATGAGCACGTTTCCACTTTCTCATTTCATTGAGATACACACATTGGCAGAATATCAGCCAAATGGCATTCACTGCTCCAAGGTATTCAGAGAAACTTTGGATCCTATCGTGGATTTCCCCCAACATGCTGAAATCATCGAGATATGCACTTTACCACTTTCTCATTTCATTGAGATACACACATTGGGAGAATATCAGCCAAATGGCATTCACTGCTCGAAGGTATTCAGAGAATCCTTGCAACATAATGTGGATTTCTTCCAACTTGCTGAACTAATCGAGATATGCACTTTAGCACTTTCTCATTTCATTGAGATACACACATTGGCAGAATATCAGCCAAATGGCATTCACTGTTCCAAGGTATTAAGAGAAACTTTGGGACCTAATGTGGATTTCCTCCAACATGCTGAACTCATCGAGATATGCACTTTCTCATTCCATTGAGATACACATATTGGCAGAATATCAGCCAAATGGCATTCACTGCTCGAAGGTATTCAGAGAAACATTGCAACATAATGTTGATTTCTTCCAACTTGCTGAATACACCGAGATAAGCACTTTCCCACTTTCTCATTTCATTGAGATACACACATTGGCAGAACATCAGCCAAATGGCATTCACGGTTCCAAGGTATACAGAGAATCTTTGGGACCTCTTGTCGATTTCTTCCAACATGCTGAACTCATCGAGATATGCACTTTAGAACTTTCTCATTTCTTTGAAATACACACATTGGCAGAATATCAGCCAAATGGCATTCACTGCTCCAAAGTATTCAGAGAAACATTGCAACATAATGTGGATTTCTTCCAACTTTTTGAACTCATCGAGGTAAGCACTTTACCACTTTCTCATTTCATTCAGATACACACATTGGCAGAATATCAGCCAAATGGCATTCACGGCTCCAAGGTACACAGAGAAACTTTGGGACCTATTGTGGATTTCTTCCAACATGCTGACCTCATCGAGATGAGAACGTTACCACTTTCTCATTTCATTGAGATACACACATTGGCGGAATATCAGCCAAATGGCATTCACTGCTCGACGGTATTCAGAGAATCCTTGCAACATAATGTGGATTTCTTCCAACATGCTGTACTCATCGAGATAAGCATTTTCCCACTATCTCATTTCATTGAGATGCACACTTTGGCAGAATATCAGCCAAACGGCATTCACTGCTCGAAGGTATTCAGAGAAACAATGGAACCTTTTTTAGATTTCCTCCATTTTGCCGAACTCATCGAGATATGCACTTTACCACTTTCTCATTTCAATGAGATACACACATTGGTAGAATATCAGCCAAATGGCATTCACTGCTCGAAGGTATTCAGAGAAACATTGCAACATAACGTGGATTTCTTCCAACTTGCTCAACTCATCGAGGTAAGCACTTTACCACTTTCTCATTTCATTCAGATACACACATTGGCAGAATATCAGCCAAATGGCATTCACGGCTCCAAGGTACACAGAGAAACTTTGGGACCTATTGTGGATTTCTTCCAACATGCTGACCTCATCGAGATGAGAACGTTACCACTTTCTCATTTCATAGAGATACACACATTGGCGGAATATCAGCCAAATGGCATTCACTGCTCGAAGGTATTCAGAGAAACTTTGGAACCTTTTGTGGATTTCCTCCATTCTGCTGAACTCATCGAGATGAGCACGTTTCCACTTTCTCATTTCATTGAGATACACACATTGGCAGAATATCAGCCAAATGGCAGTCACTGCTCCAAGGTATTCAGAGAAACTTTGGATCCTATCGTGGATTTCCCCCAACATGCTGAACTCATCGAGATATGCACTTTAGCACTTTCTCATTACATTGAGATACACACATTGGCAGAATATCAGCCAAATGGCATTCACTGTTCCAAGGTATTAAGAGAAACTTTGGGACCTAATGTGGATTTCCTCCAACATGCTGAACTCATCGAGATACGCACTTTCTCATTTCATTGAGATACACACATTGGCAGAATATCAGCCAAATGGCATTCACTGCTCGAAGGTATTCAGAGCATCCTTGCTACATAATGTGGATTTCTTCCAACATGCTGTACTCATCGAGATAAGCATTTTCCCACGATCTCATTTCATTGAGATACACACTTTGGCAGAATATCAGCCAAACGGCATTCACTGCTCGAAGGTATTCAGAGAAACAATGGAACCTTTTTTAGATTTCCTCCATTTTGCCGAACTCATCGAGATATGCACTTTACCACTTTCTCATTTCAATGAGATACACACATTGGTAGAATATCAGCCAAATGGCATTCACTGCTCGAAGGTATTCAGAGAAACATTGCAACATAACGTGGATTTCTTCCAACTTGCTCAACTCATCGAGGTAAGCACTTTACCACTTTCTCATTTCATTCAGATACACACATTGAAGAATATCAGCCAAATGGCATTCACGGCTCCAAGGTGCACAGAGAAACTTTGGGACCTATTGTGGATTTCTTCCAACATGCTGACCACATCGAGATGAGAACGTTACCACTTTCTCATTTCATTGAGATACACACATTGGCGGAATATCAGCCAAATGGCATTCACTGCTCGAAGGTATTCAGAGAAACTTTGGAACCTTTTGTGAGTTTCCTCCATTGTGCTGAACTCATCGAGATGAGCACGTTTCCACTTTGTCATTTCATTGAGATACACACATTGGCAGAATATCAGCCAAATGGCATTCACTGCTGCAAGGTATTCAGAGCATCCTTGCTACATAATGTGGATTTCTTCCAACATGCTGTACTCATCGAGATAAGCATTTTCCCACTATCTCATTTCAATGAGATACACACTTTGGCAGAATATCAGCCAAACGGCATTCACTGCTCGAAGGTATTCAGAGAAACAATGGAACCTTTTTTAGGTTTCCTCCATTTTGCCGAACTCATCGAGATATGCACTTTACCACTTTCTCATTTCAATGAGATACACACATTGGTAGAATATCAGCCAAATGGCATTCACTGCTCGAAGGTATTCAGAGAAACATTGCAACATAACGTGGATTTCTTCCAACTTGCTCAACTCATCGAGGTAAGCACTTTACCACTTTCTCATTTCATTCAGATACTCACATTGGCAGAATATCAGCCAAATGGCATTCACGGCTCCAAGGTACACAGAGAAACTTTGGGAGCAGTTGTGGATTTCTTCCAACATGCTGACCTCATCGAGATGAGAACGTTACCACTTTCTCATTTCATTGAGATACACACATTGGCGGAATATCAGCCAAATGGCATTCCCTGCTCGAAGGTATTCAGAGCATCCTTGCAACATAATGTGGATTTCTTCCAACATGCTGTACTCATCGAGATAAGCATTTTCCCACTATCTCATTTCATTGAGATACACACTTTGGCTGAATATCAGCCAAACGGCATTCACTGCTCGTTGGTATTCAGAGAAACAATGGAACCTTTTTTAGATTTCCTCCATTTTGCCGAACTCATCGACATATACACTTTACCACTTTCTCATTTCATTGAGATACACATATTGGTAGAATATCAGTCAAATGGCATTCACTGCTCGAAGGTATTCAGAGAAACATTGCAACATAATGTTGATTTCTTCCAACTTGCTGAATACTCCGAGATAAGCACTTTCCCACTTTCTCATTTCATTGAGATACACACATTGGCAGAACATCAGCCAAATGGCATTCACGGTTCCAAGGTATACAGAGAATCTTTGGGACCTCTTGTCGATTTCTTCCAACATGCTGAACTCATCGAGATATGCACTTTAGCACTTTCTCATTTCTTTGAAATACACACATTGGCAGAATATCAGCCAAATGGCATTCACTGCTCCAAAGTATTCAGAGAAACATTGCAACATAATGTGGATTTCTTCCAACTTTTTGAACTCATCGAGATAAGCACTTTACCACTTTCTCATTTCATTGAGGTACACACATTGGCAGAATATCAGCCAAATGGAATTCACTGCTCGAAGGTATTCAGGGAAACTTTGGAACCTATTGTGGATTTCTTCCAACATGGTGAACTCACCGAGATAAGAACGTTACCACTTTCTCATTTCATTGAGATACACACATTGGCGGAATATCAGCCAAATGCCATTCACTGCTCGACGGTATTCAGAGAATCCTTGCAACATAATGTGGATTTCTTCCAACTTGCTGAACTCATCGAGATAAGCATTTTCCCACGATCTCATTTCATTGAGATACACACTTTGGCAGAATATCAGCCAAACGGCATTCACTGCTCGAAGGTATTCAGAGAAACAATGGAACCTTTTTTAGATTTCCTCCATTTTGCCGAACTCATCGAGATATGCACTTTACCACTTTCTCATTTCAATGAGATACACACATTGGTAGAATATCAGCCAAATGGCATTCACTGCTCGAAGGTATTCAGAGAAACATTGCAACATAACGTGGATTTCTTCCAACTTGCTCAACTCATCGAGGTAAGCACTTTACCACTTTCTCATTTCATTCAGATACACACATTGGCAGAATATCAGCCAAATGGCATTCACGGCTCCAAGGTACACAGAGAAACTTTGGGACCTATTGTGGATTTCTTCCAACATGCTGACCTCATCGAGATGAGAACGTTACCACTTTCTCATTTCATAGAGATACACACATTGGCGGAATATCAGCCAAATGGCATTCACTGCTCGAAGGTATTCAGAGAAACTTTGGAACCTTTTGTGGATTTCCTCCATTCTGCTGAACTCATCGAGATGAGCACGTTTCCACTTTCTCATTTCATTGAGATACACACATTGGCAGAATATCAGCGAAATGGCATTCACTGCTCCAAGGTATTCAGAGAAACTTTGGATCCTATCGTGGATTTCCCCCAACATGCTGAAATCATCGAGATATGCACTTTACCACTTTCTCATTTCATTGAGATACACACATTGGCAGAATATCAGCCAAATGGCATTCACTGCTCGAAGGTATTCAGAGAATCCTTGCAACATAATGTGGATTTCTTCCAACTTGCTGAACTAATCGAGATATGCACTTTAGCACTTTCTCATTTCATTGAGATACACACATTGGCAGAATATCAGCCAAATGGCATTCACTGTTCCAAGGTATTAAGAGAAACTTTGGGACCTAATGTGGATTTCCTCCAACATGCTGAACTCATCGAGATATGCACTTTCTCATTCCATTGAGATACACATATTGGCAGAATATCAGCCAAATGGCATTCACTGCTCGAAGGTATTCAGAGAAACATTGCAACATAATGTTGATTTCTTCCAACTTGCTGAATACACCGAGATAAGCACTTTCCCACTTTCTCATTTCATTGAGATACACACATTGGCAGAACATCAGCCAAATGGCATTCACGGTTCCAAGGTATACAGAGAATCTTTGGGACCTCTTGTCGATTTCTTCCAACATGCTGAACTCATCGAGATATGCACTTTAGAACTTTCTCATTTCTTTGAAACACACACATTGGCAGAATATCAGCCAAATGGCATTCACTGCTCCAAAGTATTCAGAGAAACATTGCAACATAATGTGGATTTCTTCCAACTTTTTGAACTCATCGAGGTAAGCACTTTACCACTTTCTCATTTCATTCAGATACACACATTGGCAGAATATCAGCCAAATGGCATTCACGGCTCCAAGGTACACAGAGAAACTTTGGGACCTATTGTGGATTTCTTCCAACATGCTGACCTCATCGAGATGAGAACGTTACCACTTTCTCATTTCATAGAGATACACACATTGGCGGAATATCAGCCAAATGGCATTCACTGCTCGACGGTATTCAGAGAATCCTTGCAACATAATGTGGATTTCTTCCAACATGCTGTACTCATCGAGATAAGCATTTTCCCACTATCTCATTTCATTGAGATGCACACTTTGGCAGAATATCAGCCAAACGGCATTCACTGCTCGTTGGTATTCAGAGAAACAATGGAACCTTTTTTAGATTTCCTCCATTTTGCCGAACTCATCGAGATATGCACTTTACCACTTTCTCATTTCAATGAGATACACACATTGGTAGAATATCAGCCAAATGGCATTCACTGCTCGAAGGTATTCAGAGAAACATTGCAACATAACGTGGATTTCTTCCAACTTGCTCAACTCATCGAGGTAAGCACTTTACCACTTTCTCATTTCATTCAGATACACACATTGGCAGAATATCAGCCAAATGGCATTCACGGCTCCAAGGTACACAGAGAAACTTTGGGACCTATTGTGGATTTCTTCCAACATGCTGACCTCATCGAGATGAGAACGTTACCACTTTCTCATTTCATAGAGATACACACATTGGCGGAATATCAGCCAAATGGCATTCACTGCTCGAAGGTATTCAGAGAAACTTTGGAACCTTTTGTGGATTTCCTCCATTCTGCTGAACTCATCGAGATGAGCACGTTTCCACTTTCTCATTTCATTGAGATACACACATTGGCAGAATATCAGCCAAATGGCAGTCACTGCTCCAAGGTATTCAGAGAAACTTTGGATCCTATCGTGGATTTCCCCCAACATGCTGAACTCATCGAGATATGCACTTTAGCACTTTCTCATTACATTGAGATACACACATTGGCAGAATATCAGCCAAATGGCATTCACTGTTCCAAGGTATTAAGAGAAACTTTGGGACCTAATGTGGATTTCCTCCAACATGCTGAACTCATCGAGATACGCACTTTCTCATTTCATTGAGATACACACATTGGCAGAATATCAGCCAAATGGCATTCACTGCTCGAAGGTATTCAGAGCATCCTTGCTACATAATGTGGATTTCTTCCAACATGCTGTACTCATCGAGATAAGCATTTTCCCACGATCTCATTTCATTGAGATACACACTTTGGCAGAATATCAGCCAAACGGCATTCACTGCTCGAAGGTATTCAGAGAAACAATGGAACCTTTTTTAGATTTCCTCCATTTTGCCGAACTCATCGAGATATGCACTTTACCACTTTCTCATTTCAATGAGATACACACATTGGTAGAATATCAGCCAAATGGCATTCACTGCTCGAAGGTATTCAGAGAAACATTGCAACATAACGTGGATTTCTTCCAACTTGCTCAACTCATCGAGGTAAGCACTTTACCACTTTCTCATTTCATTCAGATACACACATTGAAGAATATCAGCCAAATGGCATTCACGGCTCCAAGGTACACAGAGAAACTTTGGGACCTATTGTGGATTTCTTCCAACATGCTGACCACATCGAGATGAGAACGTTACCACTTTCTCATTTCATTGAGATACACACATTGGCGGAATATCAGCCAAATGGCATTCACTGCTCGAAGGTATTCAGAGAAACTTTGGAACCTTTTGTGAGTTTCCTCCATTGTGCTGAACTCATCGAGATGAGCACGTTTCCACTTTGTCATTTCATTGAGATACACACATTGGCAGAATATCAGCCAAATGGCATTCACTGCTGCAAGGTATTCAGAGCATCCTTGCTACATAATGTGGATTTCTTCCAACATGCTGTACTCATCGAGATAAGCATTTTCCCACTATCTCATTTCATTGAGATACACACTTTGGCACAATATCAGCCAAACGGCATTCACTGCTCGAAGGTATTCAGAGAAACAATGGAACCTTTTTTAGGTTTCCTCCATTTTGCCGAACTCATCGAGATATGCACTTTACCACTTTCTCATTTCAATGAGATACACACATTGGCAGAATATCAGCCAAATGGAATTCACTGCTCGAAGGTATTCAGGGAAACTTTGGAACCTATTGTGGATTTCTTCCAACATGGTGAACTCACCGAGATAAGAACGTTACCACTTTCTCATTTCATTGAGATACACACATTGGCGGAATATCAGCCAAATGCCATTCACTGCTCGACGGTATTCAGAGAATCCTTGCAACATAATGTGGATTTCTTCCAACTTGCTGAACTCATCGAGATAAGCATTTTCCCACGATCTCATTTCATTGAGATACACACTTTGGCAGAATATCAGCCAAACGGCATTCACTGCTCGAAGGTATTCAGAGAAACAATGGAACCTTTTTTAGATTTCCTCCATTTTGCCGAACTCATCGAGATATGCACTTTACCACTTTCTCATTTCAATGAGATACACACATTGGTAGAATATCAGCCAAATGGCATTCACTGCTCGAAGGTATTCAGAGAAACATTGCAACATAACGTGGATTTCTTCCAACTTGCTCAACTCATCGAGGTAAGCACTTTACCACTTTCTCATTTCATAGAGATACACACATTGGCAGAATATCAGCCAAATGGCATTCACTGCTCGAAGGTATTCAGAGAAACTTTGGAACCTTTTGTGGATTTCCTCCATTCTGCTGAACTCATCGAGATGAGCACGTTTCCACTTTCTCATTTCATTGAGATACACACATTGGCAGAATATCAGCCAAATGGCATTCACTGCTCCAAGGTATTCAGAGAAACTTTGGATCCTATCGTGGATTTCCCCCAACATGCTGAAATCATCGAGATATGCACTTTAGCACTTTCTCATTTCATTGAGATACACACATTGGGAGAATATCAGCCAAATGGCATTCACTGCTCGAAGGTATTCAGAGAATCCTTGCAACATAATGTGGATTTCTTCCAACTTGCTGAACTAATCGAGATATGCACTTTAGCACTTTCTCATTTCATTGAGATACACACATTGGCAGAATATCAGCCAAATGGCATTCACTGTTCCAAGGTATTAAGAGAAACTTTGGGACCTAATGTGGATTTCCTCCAACATGCTGAACTCATCGAGATATGCACTTTCTCATTCCATTGAGATACACATATTGGCAGAATATCAGCCAAATGGCATTCACTGCTCGAAGGTATTCAGAGAAACATTGCAACATAATGTTGATTTCTTCCAACTTGCTGAATACACCGAGATAAGCACTTTCCCACTTTCTCATTTCATTGAGATACACACATTGGCAGAACATCAGCCAAATGGCATTCACGGTTCCAAGGTATACAGAGAATCTTTGGGACCTCTTGTCGATTTCTTCCAACATGCTGAACTCATCGAGATATGCACTTTAGAACTTTCTCATTTCTTTGAAATACACACATTGGCAGAATATCAGCCAAATGGCATTCACTGCTCCAAAGTATTCAGAGAAACATTGCAACATAATGTGGATTTCTTCCAACTTTTTGAACTCATCGAGGTAAGCACTTTACCACTTTCTCATTTCATTCAGATACACACATTGGCAGAATATCAGCCAAATGGCATTCACGGCTCCAAGGTACACAGAGAAACTTTGGGACCTATTGTGGATTTCTTCCAACATGCTGACCTCATCGAGATGAGAACGTTACCACTTTCTCATTTCATTGAGATACACACATTGGCGGAATATCAGCCAAATGGCATTCACTGCTCGACGGTATTCAGAGAATCCTTGCAACATAATGTGGATTTCTTCCAACATGCTGTACTCATCGAGATAAGCATTTTCCCACTATCTCATTTCATTGAGATGCACACTTTGGCAGAATATCAGCCAAACGGCATTCACTGCTCGTTGGTATTCAGAGAAACAATGGAACCTTTTTTAGATTTCCTCCATTTTGCCGAACTCATCGAGATATGCACTTTACCACTTTCTCATTTCAATGTGATACACACATTGGTAGAATATCAGCCAAATGGCATTCACTGCTCGAAGGTATTCAGAGAAACATTGCAACATAACGTGGATTTCTTCCAACTTGCTCAACTCATCGAGGTAAGCACTTTACCACTTTCTCATTTCATTCAGATACACACATTGGCAGAATATCAGCCAAATGGCATTCACGGCTCCAAGGTACACAGAGAAACTTTGGGACCTATTGTGGATTTCTTCCAACATGCTGACCTCATCGAGATGAGAACGTTACCACTTTCTCATTTCATAGAGATACACACATTGGCGGAATATCAGCCAAATGGCATTCACTGCTCGAAGGTATTCAGAGAAACTTTGGAACCTTTTGTGGATTTCCTCCATTCTGCTGAACTCATCGAGATGAGCACGTTTCCACTTTCTCATTTCATTGAGATACACACATTGGCAGAATATCAGCCAAATGGCAGTCACTGCTCCAAGGTATTCAGAGAAACTTTGGATCCTATCGTGGATTTCCCCCAACATGCTGAACTCATCGAGATATGCACTTTAGCACTTTCTCATTACATTGAGATACACACATTGGCAGAATATCAGCCAAATGGCATTCACTGTTCCAAGGTATTAAGAGAAACTTTGGGACCTAATGTGGATTTCCTCCAACATGCTGAACTCATCGAGATACGCACTTTCTCATTTCATTGAGATACACACATTGGCAGAATATCAGCCAAATGGCATTCACTGCTCGAAGGTATTCAGAGCATCCTTGCTACATAATGTGGATTTCTTCCAACATGCTGTACTCATCGAGATAAGCATTTTCCCACGATCTCATTTCATTGAGATACACACTTTGGCAGAATATCAGCCAAACGGCATTCACTGCTCGAAGGTATTCAGAGAAACAATGGAACCTTTTTTAGATTTCCTCCATTTTGCCGAACTCATCGAGATATGCACTTTACCACTTTCTCATTTCAATGAGATACACACATTGGTAGAATATCAGCCAAATGGCATTCACTGCTCGAAGGTATTCAGAGAAACATTGCAACATAACGTGGATTTCTTCCAACTTGCTCAACTCATCGAGGTAAGCACTTTACCACTTTCTCATTTCATTGAGATACACACATTGAAGAATATCAGCCAAATGGCATTCACGGCTCCAAGGTGCACAGAGAAACTTTGGGACCTATTGTGGATTTCTTCCAACATGCTGACCACATCGAGATGAGAACGTTACCACTTTCTCATTTCATTGAGATACACACATTGGCGGAATATCAGCCAAATGGCATTCACTGCTCGAAGGTATTCAGAGAAACTTTGGAACCTTTTGTGAGTTTCCTCCATTGTGCTGAACTCATCGAGATGAGCACGTTTCCACTTTGTCATTTCATTGAGATACACACATTGGCAGAATATCAGCCAAATGGCATTCACTGCTGCAAGGTATTCAGAGCATCCTTGCTACATAATGTGGATTTCTTCCAACATGCTGTACTCATCGAGATAAGCATTTTCCCACTATCTCATTTCAATGAGATACACACTTTGGCAGAATATCAGCCAAACGGCATTCACTGCTCGAAGGTATTCAGAGAAACATTGCAACATAACGTGGATTTCTTCCAACTTGCTCAACTCATCGAGGTAAGCACTTTACCACTTTCTCATTTCATTCAGATACTCACATTGGCAGAATATCAGCCAAATGGCATTCACGGCTCCAAGGTACACAGAGAAACTTTGGGAGCAGTTGTGGATTTCTTCCAACATGCTGACCTCATCGAGATGAGAACGTTACCACTTTCTCATTTCATTGAGATACACACATTGGCGGAATATCAGCCAAATGGCATTCCCTGCTCGACGGTATTCAGAGAATCCTTGCAACATAATGTGGATTTCTTCCAACTTGCTGAACTAATCGAGATATGCACTTTAGCACTTTCTCATTTCATTGAGATACACACATTGGCAGAATATCAGCCAAATGGCATTCACTGTTCCAAGGTATTAAGAGAAACTTTGGGACCTAATGTGGATTTCCTCCAACATGCTGAACTCATCGAGATATGCACTTTCTCATTCCATTGAGATACACATATTGGCAGAATATCAGCCAAATGGCATTCACTGCTCGAAGGTATTCAGAGAAACATTGCAACATAATGTTGATTTCTTCCAACTTGCTGAATACACCGAGATAAGCACTTTCCCACTTTCTCATTTCATTGAGATACACACATTGGCAGAACATCAGCCAAATGGCATTCACGGTTCCAAGGTATACAGAGAATCTTTGGGACCTCTTGTCGATTTCTTCCAACATGCTGAACTCATCGAGATATGCACTTTAGAACTTTCTCATTTCTTTGAAATACACACATTGGCAGAATATCAGCCAAATGGCATTCACTGCTCCAAAGTATTCAGAGAAACATTGCAACATAATGTGGATTTCTTCCAACTTTTTGAACTCATCGAGGTAAGCACTTTACCACTTTCTCATTTCATTCAGATACACACATTGGCAGAATATCAGCCAAATGGCATTCACGGCTCCAAGGTACACAGAGAAACTTTGGGACCTATTGTGGATTTCTTCCAACATGCTGACCTCATCGAGATGAGAACGTTACCACTTTCTCATTTCATTGAGATACACACATTGGCGGAATATCAGCCAAATGGCATTCACTGCTCGACGGTATTCAGAGAATCCTTGCAACATAATGTGGATTTCTTCCAACATGCTGTACTCATCGAGATAAGCATTTTCCCACTATCTCATTTCATTGAGATGCACACTTTGGCAGAATATCAGCCAAACGGCATTCACTGCTCGTTGGTATTCAGAGAAACAATGGAACCTTTTTTAGATTTCCTCCATTTTGCCGAACTCATCGAGATATGCACTTTACCACTTTCTCATTTCAATGAGATACACACATTGGTAGAATATCAGCCAAATGGCATTCACTGCTCGAAGGTATTCAGAGAAACATTGCAACATAACGTGGATTTCTTCCAACTTGCTCAACTCATCGAGGTAAGCACTTTACCACTTTCTCATTTCATTCAGATACACACATTGGCAGAATATCAGCCAAATGGCATTCACGGCTCCAAGGTACACAGAGAAACTTTGGGACCTATTGTGGATTTCTTCCAACATGCTGACCTCATCGAGATGAGAACGTTACCACTTTCTCATTTCATAGAGATACACACATTGGCGGAATATCAGCCAAATGGCATTCACTGCTCGAAGGTATTCAGAGAAACTTTGGAACCTTTTGTGGATTTCCTCCATTCTGCTGAACTCATCGAGATGAGCACGTTTCCACTTTCTCATTTCATTGAGATACACACATTGGCAGAATATCAGCCAAATGGCATTCACTGCTCCAAGGTATTCAGAGAAACTTTGGATCCTATCGTGGATTTCCCCCAACATGCTGAAATCATCGAGATATGCACTTTACCACTTTCTCATTTCATTGAGATACACACATTGGGAGAATATCAGCCAAATGGCATTCACTGCTCGAAGGTATTCAGAGAATCCTTGCAACATAATGTGGATTTCTTCCAACTTGCTGAACTAATCGAGATATGCACTTTAGCACTTTCTCATTTCATTGAGATACACACATTGGCAGAATATCAGCCAAATGGCATTCACTGTTCCAAGGTATTAAGAGAAACTTTGGGACCTAATGTGGATTTCCTCCAACATGCTGAACTCATCGAGATATGCACTTTCTCATTCCATTGAGATACACATATTGGCAGAATATCAGCCAAATGGCATTCACTGCTCGAAGGTATTCAGAGAAACATTGCAACATAATGTTGATTTCTTCCAACTTGCTGAATACACCGAGATAAGCACTTTCCCACTTTCTCATTTCATTGAGATACACACATTGGCAGAACATCAGCCAAATGGCATTCACGGTTCCAAGGTATACAGAGAATCTTTGGGACCTCTTGTCGATTTCTTCCAACATGCTGAACTCATCGAGATATGCACTTTAGAACTTTCTCATTTCTTTGAAATACACACATTGGCAGAATATCAGCCAAATGGCATTCACTGCTCCAAAGTATTCAGAGAAACATTGCAACATAATGTGGATTTCTTCCAACTTTTTGAACTCATCGAGGTAAGCACTTTACCACTTTCTCATTTCATTCAGATACACACATTGGCAGAATATCAGCCAAATGGCATTCACGGCTCCAAGGTACACAGAGAAACTTTGGGACCTATTGTGGATTTCTTCCAACATGCTGACCTCATCGAGATGAGAACGTTACCACTTTCTCATTTCATTGAGATACACACATTGGCGGAATATCAGCCAAATGGCATTCACTGCTCGACGGTATTCAGAGAATCCTTGCAACATAATGTGGATTTCTTCCAACATGCTGTACTCATCGAGATAAGCATTTTCCCACTATCTCATTTCATTGAGATGCACACTTTGGCAGAATATCAGCCAAACGGCATTCACTGCTCGTTGGTATTCAGAGAAACAATGGAACCTTTTTTAGATTTCCTCCATTTTGCCGAACTCATCGAGATATGCACTTTACCACTTTCTCATTTCAATGAGATACACACATTGGTAGAATATCAGCCAAATGGCATTCACTGCTCGAAGGTATTCAGAGAAACATTGCAACATAACGTGGATTTCTTCCAACTTGCTCAACTCATCGAGGTAAGCACTTTACCACTTTCTCATTTCATTCAGATACACACATTGGCAGAATATCAGCCAAATGGCATTCACGGCTCCAAGGTACACAGAGAAACTTTGGGACCTATTGTGGATTTCTTCCAACATGCTGACCTCATCGAGATGAGAACGTTACCACTTTCTCATTTCATAGAGATACACACATTGGCGGAATATCAGCCAAATGGCATTCACTGCTCGAAGGTATTCAGAGAAACTTTGGAACCTTTTGTGGATTTCCTCCATTCTGCTGAACTCATCGAGATGAGCACGTTTCCACTTTCTCATTTCATTGAGATACACACATTGGCAGAATATCAGCCAAATGGCAGTCACTGCTCCAAGGTATTCAGAGAAACTTTGGATCCTATCGTGGATTTCCCCCAACATGCTGAACTCATCGAGATATGCACTTTAGCACTTTCTCATTACATTGAGATACACACATTGGCAGAATATCAGCCAAATGGCATTCACTGTTCCAAGGTATTAAGAGAAACTTTGGGACCTAATGTGGATTTCCTCCAACATGCTGAACTCATCGAGATACGCACTTTCTCATTTCATTGAGATACACACATTGGCAGAATATCAGCCAAATGGCATTCACTGCTCGAAGGTATTCAGAGCATCCTTGCTACATAATGTGGATTTCTTCCAACATGCTGTACTCATCGAGATAAGCATTTTCCCACGATCTCATTTCATTGAGATACACACTTTGGCAGAATATCAGCCAAACGGCATTCACTGCTCGAAGGTATTCAGAGAAACAATGGAACCTTTTTTAGATTTCCTCCATTTTGCCGAACTCATCGAGATATGCACTTTACCACTTTCTCATTTCAATGAGATACACACATTGGTAGAATATCAGCCAAATGGCATTCACTGCTCGAAGGTATTCAGAGAAACATTGCAACATAACGTGGATTTCTTCCAACTTGCTCAACTCATCGAGGTAAGCACTTTACCACTTTCTCATTTCATTCAGATACACACATTGAAGAATATCAGCCAAATGGCATTCACGGCTCCAAGGTGCACAGAGAAACTTTGGGACCTATTGTGGATTTCTTCCAACATGCTGACCACATCGAGATGAGAACGTTACCACTTTCTCATTTCATTGAGATACACACATTGGCGGAATATCAGCCAAATGGCATTCACTGCTCGAAGGTATTCAGAGAAACTTTGGAACCTTTTGTGAGTTTCCTCCATTGTGCTGAACTCATCGAGATGAGCACGTTTCCACTTTGTCATTTCATTGAGATACACACATTGGCAGAATATCAGCCAAATGGCATTCACTGCTGCAAGGTATTCAGAGCATCCTTGCTACATAATGTGGATTTCTTCCAACATGCTGTACTCATCGAGATAAGCATTTTCCCACTATCTCATTTCAATGAGATACACACTTTGGCAGAATATCAGCCAAACGGCATTCACTGCTCGAAGGTATTCAGAGAAACAATGGAACCTTTTTTAGGTTTCCTCCATTTTGCCGAACTCATCGAGATATGCACTTTACCACTTTCTCATTTCAATGAGATACACACATTGGTAGAATATCAGCCAAATGGCATTCACTGCTCGAAGGTATTCAGAGAAACATTGCAACATAACGTGGATTTCTTCCAACTTGCTCAACTCATCGAGGTAAGCACTTTACCACTTTCTCATTTCATTCAGATACTCACATTGGCAGAATATCAGCCAAATGGCATTCACGGCTCCAAGGTACACAGAGAAACTTTGGGAGCAGTTGTGGATTTCTTCCAACATGCTGACCTCATCGAGATGAGAACGTTACCACTTTCTCATTTCATTGAGATACACACATTGGCGGAATATCAGCCAAATGGCATTCCCTGCTCGAAGGTATTCAGAGCATCCTTGCAACATAATGTGGATTTCTTCCAACATGCTGTACTCATCGAGATAAGCATTTTCCCACTATCTCATTTCATTGAGATACACACTTTGGCTGAATATCAGCCAAACGGCATTCACTGCTCGTTGGTATTCAGAGAAACAATGGAACCTTTTTTAGATTTCCTCCATTTTGCCGAACTCATCGACATATACACTTTACCACTTTCTCATTTCATTGAGATACACATATTGGTAGAATATCAGTCAAATGGCATTCACTGCTCGAAGGTATTCAGAGAAACATTGCAACATAATGTTGATTTCTTCCAACTTGCTGAATACTCCGAGATAAGCACTTTCCCACTTTCTCATTTCATTGAGATACACACATTGGCAGAACATCAGCCAAATGGCATTCACGGTTCCAAGGTATACAGAGAATCTTTGGGACCTCTTGTCGATTTCTTCCAACATGCTGAACTCATCGAGATATGCACTTTAGCACTTTCTCATTTCTTTGAAATACACACATTGGCAGAATATCAGCCAAATGGCATTCACTGCTCCAAAGTATTCAGAGAAACATTGCAACATAATGTGGATTTCTTCCAACTTTTTGAACTCATCGAGATAAGCACTTTACCACTTTCTCATTTCATTGAGGTACACACATTGGCAGAATATCAGCCAAATGGAATTCACTGCTCGAAGGTATTCAGGGAAACTTTGGAACCTATTGTGGATTTCTTCCAACATGGTGAACTCACCGAGATAAGAACGTTACCACTTTCTCATTTCATTGAGATACACACATTGGCGGAATATCAGCCAAATGCCATTCACTGCTCGACGGTATTCAGAGAATCCTTGCAACATAATGTGGATTTCTTCCAACTTGCTGAACTCATCGAGATAAGCATTTTCCCACGATCTCATTTCATTGAGATACACACTTTGGCAGAATATCAGCCAAACGGCATTCACTGCTCGAAGGTATTCAGAGAAACAATGGAACCTTTTTTAGATTTCCTCCATTTTGCCGAACTCATCGAGATATGCACTTTACCACTTTCTCATTTCAATGAGATACACACATTGGTAGAATATCAGCCAAATGGCATTCACTGCTCGAAGGTATTCAGAGAAACATTGCAACATAACGTGGATTTCTTCCAACTTGCTCAACTCATCGAGGTAAGCACTTTACCACTTTCTCATTTCATTCAGATACACACATTGGCAGAATATCAGCCAAATGGCATTCACGGCTCCAAGGTACACAGAGAAACTTTGGGACCTATTGTGGATTTCTTCCAACATGCTGACCTCATCGAGATGAGAACGTTACCACTTTCTCATTTCATAGAGATACACACATTGGCGGAATATCAGCCAAATGGCATTCACTGCTCGAAGGTATTCAGAGAAACTTTGGAACCTTTTGTGGATTTCCTCCATTCTGCTGAACTCATCGAGATGAGCACGTTTCCACTTTCTCATTTCATTGAGATACACACATTGGCAGAATATCAGCCAAATGGCATTCACTGCTCCAAGGTATTCAGAGAAACTTTGGATCCTATCGTGGATTTCCCCCAACATGCTGAAATCATCGAGATATGCACTTTACCACTTTCTCATTTCATTGAGATACACACATTGGCAGAATATCAGCCAAATGGCATTCACTGCTCGAAGGTATTCAGAGAATCCTTGCAACATAATGTGGATTTCTTCCAACTTGCTGAACTAATCGAGATATGCACTTTAGCACTTTCTCATTTCATTGAGATACACACATTGGCAGAATATCAGCCAAATGGCATTCACTGTTCCAAGGTATTAAGAGAAACTTTGGGACCTAATGTGGATTTCCTCCAACATGCTGAACTCATCGAGATATGCACTTTCTCATTCCATTGAGATACACATATTGGCAGAATATCAGCCAAATGGCATTCACTGCTCGAAGGTATTCAGAGAAACATTGCAACATAATGTTGATTTCTTCCAACTTGCTGAATACACCGAGATAAGCACTTTCCCACTTTCTCATTTCATTGAGATACACACATTGGCAGAACATCAGCGAAATGGCATTCACGGTTCCAAGGTATACAGAGAATCTTTGGGACCTCTTGTCGATTTCTTCCAACATGCTGAACTCATCGAGATATGCACTTTAGAACTTTCTCATTTCTTTGAAACACACACATTGGCAGAATATCAGCCAAATGGCATTCACTGCTCCAAAGTATTCAGAGAAACATTGCAACATAATGTGGATTTCTTCCAACTTTTTGAACTCATCGAGGTAAGCACTTTACCACTTTCTCATTTCATTCAGATACACACATTGGCAGAATATCAGCCAAATGGCATTCACGGCTCCAAGGTACACAGAGAAACTTTGGGACCTATTGTGGATTTCTTCCAACATGCTGACCTCATCGAGATGAGAACGTTACCACTTTCTCATTTCATAGAGATACACACATTGGCGGAATATCAGCCAAATGGCATTCACTGCTCGACGGTATTCAGAGAATCCTTGCAACATAATGTGGATTTCTTCCAACATGCTGTACTCATCGAGATAAGCATTTTCCCACTATCTCATTTCATTGAGATGCACACTTTGGCAGAATATCAGCCAAACGGCATTCACTGCTCGTTGGTATTCAGAGAAACAATGGAACCTTTTTTAGATTTCCTCCATTTTGCCGAACTCATCGAGATATGCACTTTACCACTTTCTCATTTCAATGAGATACACACATTGGTAGAATATCAGCCAAATGGCATTCACTGCTCGAAGGTATTCAGAGAAACATTGCAACATAACGTGGATTTCTTCCAACTTGCTCAACTCATCGAGGTAAGCACTTTACCACTTGCTCATTTCATTCAGATACACACATTGGCAGAATATCAGCCAAATGGCATTCACGGCTCCAAGGTACACAGAGAAACTTTGGGACCTATTGTGGATTTCTTCCAACATGCTGACCTCATCGAGATGAGAACGTTACCACTTTCTCATTTCATAGAGATACACACATTGGCGGAATATCAGCCAAATGGCATTCACTGCTCGAAGGTATTCAGAGAAACTTTGGAACCTTTTGTGGATTTCCTCCATTCTGCTGAACTCATCGAGATGAGCACGTTTCCACTTTCTCATTTCATTGAGATACACACATTGGCAGAATATCAGCCAAATGGCAGTCACTGCTCCAAGGTATTCAGAGAAACTTTGGATCCTATCGTGGATTTCCCCCAACATGCTGAACTCATCGAGATATGCACTTTAGCACTTTCTCATTACATTGAGATACACACATTGGCAGAATATCAGCCAAATGGCATTCACTGTTCCAAGGTATTAAGAGAAACTTTGGGACCTAATGTGGATTTCCTCCAACATGCTGAACTCATCGAGATACGCACTTTCTCATTTCATTGAGATACACACATTGGCAGAATATCAGCCAAATGGCATTCACTGCTCGAAGGTATTCAGAGCATCCTTGCTACATAATGTGGATTTCTTCCAACATGCTGTACTCATCGAGATAAGCATTTTCCCACGATCTCATTTCATTGAGATACACACTTTGGCAGAATATCAGCCAAACGGCATTCACTGCTCGAAGGTATTCAGAGAAACAATGGAACCTTTTTTAGATTTCCTCCATTTTGCCGAACTCATCGAGATATGCACTTTACCACTTTCTCATTTCAATGAGATACACACATTGGTAGAATATCAGCCAAATGGCATTCACTGCTCGAAGGTATTCAGAGAAACATTGCAACATAACGTGGATTTCTTCCAACTTGCTCAACTCATCGAGGTAAGCACTTTACCACTTTCTCATTTCATTCAGATACACACATTGAAGAATATCAGCCAAATGGCATTCACGGCTCCAAGGTACACAGAGAAACTTTGGGACCTATTGTGGATTTCTTCCAACATGCTGACCACATCGAGATGAGAACGTTACCACTTTCTCATTTCATTGAGATACACACATTGGCGGAATATCAGCCAAATGGCATTCACTGCTCGAAGGTATTCAGAGAAACTTTGGAACCTTTTGTGAGTTTCCTCCATTGTGCTGAACTCATCGAGATGAGCACGTTTCCACTTTGTCATTTCATTGAGATACACACATTGGCAGAATATCAGCCAAATGGCATTCACTGCTGCAAGGTATTCAGAGCATCCTTGCTACATAATGTGGATTTCTTCCAACATGCTGTACTCATCGAGATAAGCATTTTCCCACTATCTCATTTCATTGAGATACACACTTTGGCACAATATCAGCCAAACGGCATTCACTGCTCGAAGGTATTCAGAGAAACAATGGAACCTTTTTTAGGTTTCCTCCATTTTGCCGAACTCATCGAGATATGCACTTTACCACTTTCTCATTTCAATGAGATACACACATTGGCAGAATATCAGCCAAATGGAATTCACTGCTCGAAGGTATTCAGGGAAACTTTGGAACCTATTGTGGATTTCTTCCAACATGGTGAACTCACCGAGATAAGAACGTTACCACTTTCTCATTTCATTGAGATACACACATTGGCGGAATATCAGCCAAATGCCATTCACTGCTCGACGGTATTCAGAGAATCCTTGCAACATAATGTGGATTTCTTCCAACTTGCTGAACTCATCGAGATAAGCATTTTCCCACGATCTCATTTCATTGAGATACACACTTTGGCAGAATATCAGCCAAACGGCATTCACTGCTCGAAGGTATTCAGAGAAACAATGGAACCTTTTTTAGATTTCCTCCATTTTGCCGAACTCATCGAGATATGCACTTTACCACTTTCTCATTTCAATGAGATACACACATTGGTAGAATATCAGCCAAATGGCATTCACTGCTCGAAGGTATTCAGAGAAACATTGCAACATAACGTGGATTTCTTCCAACTTGCTCAACTCATCGAGGTAAGCACTTTACCACTTTCTCATTTCATAGAGATACACACATTGGCAGAATATCAGCCAAATGGCATTCACTGCTCGAAGGTATTCAGAGAAACTTTGGAACCTTTTGTGGATTTCCTCCATTCTGCTGAACTCATCGAGATGAGCACGTTTCCACTTTCTCATTTCATTGAGATACACACATTGGCAGAATATCAGCCAAATGGCATTCACTGCTCCAAGGTATTCAGAGAAACTTTGGATCCTATCGTGGATTTCCCCCAACATGCTGAAATCATCGAGATATGCACTTTAGCACTTTCTCATTTCATTGAGATACACACATTGGGAGAATATCAGCCAAATGGCATTCACTGCTCGAAGGTATTCAGAGAATCCTTGCAACATAATGTGGATTTCTTCCAACTTGCTGAACTAATCGAGATATGCACTTTAGCACTTTCTCATTTCATTGAGATACACACATTGGCAGAATATCAGCCAAATGGCATTCACTGTTCCAAGGTATTAAGAGAAACTTTGGGACCTAATGTGGATTTCCTCCAACATGCTGAACTCATCGAGATATGCACTTTCTCATTCCATTGAGATACACATATTGGCAGAATATCAGCCAAATGGCATTCACTGCTCGAAGGTATTCAGAGAAACATTGCAACATAATGTTGATTTCTTCCAACTTGCTGAATACACCGAGATAAGCACTTTCCCACTTTCTCATTTCATTGAGATACACACATTGGCAGAACATCAGCCAAATGGCATTCACGGTTCCAAGGTATACAGAGAATCTTTGGGACCTCTTGTCGATTTCTTCCAACATGCTGAACTCATCGAGATATGCACTTTAGAACTTTCTCATTTCTTTGAAATACACACATTGGCAGAATATCAGCCAAATGGCATTCACTGCTCCAAAGTATTCAGAGAAACATTGCAACATAATGTGGATTTCTTCCAACTTTTTGAACTCATCGAGGTAAGCACTTTACCACTTTCTCATTTCATTCAGATACACACATTGGCAGAATATCAGCCAAATGGCATTCACGGCTCCAAGGTACACAGAGAAACTTTGGGACCTATTGTGGATTTCTTCCAACATGCTGACCTCATCGAGATGAGAACGTTACCACTTTCTCATTTCATTGAGATACACACATTGGCGGAATATCAGCCAAATGGCATTCACTGCTCGACGGTATTCAGAGAATCCTTGCAACATAATGTGGATTTCTTCCAACATGCTGTACTCATCGAGATAAGCATTTTCCCACTATCTCATTTCATTGAGATGCACACTTTGGCAGAATATCAGCCAAACGGCATTCACTGCTCGTTGGTATTCAGAGAAACAATGGAACCTTTTTTAGATTTCCTCCATTTTGCCGAACTCATCGAGATATGCACTTTACCACTTTCTCATTTCAATGAGATACACACATTGGTAGAATATCAGCCAAATGGCATTCACTGCTCGAAGGTATTCAGAGAAACATTGCAACATAACGTGGATTTCTTCCAACTTGCTCAACTCATCGAGGTAAGCACTTTACCACTTTCTCATTTCATTCAGATACACACATTGGCAGAATATCAGCCAAATGGCATTCACGGCTCCAAGGTACACAGAGAAACTTTGGGACCTATTGTGGATTTCTTCCAACATGCTGACCTCATCGAGATGAGAACGTTACCACTTTCTCATTTCATAGAGATACACACATTGGCGGAATATCAGCCAAATGGCATTCACTGCTCGAAGGTATTCAGAGAAACTTTGGAACCTTTTGTGGATTTCCTCCATTCTGCTGAACTCATCGAGATGAGCACGTTTCCACTTTCTCATTTCATTGAGATACACACATTGGCAGAATATCAGCCAAATGGCAGTCACTGCTCCAAGGTATTCAGAGAAACTTTGGATCCTATCGTGGATTTCCCCCAACATGCTGAACTCATCGAGATATGCACTTTAGCACTTTCTCATTACATTGAGATACACACATTGGCAGAATATCAGCCAAATGGCATTCACTGTTCCAAGGTATTAAGAGAAACTTTGGGACCTAATGTGGATTTCCTCCAACATGCTGAACTCATCGAGATACGCACTTTCTCATTTCATTGAGATACACACATTGGCAGAATATCAGCCAAATGGCATTCACTGCTCGAAGGTATTCAGAGCATCCTTGCTACATAATGTGGATTTCTTCCAACATGCTGTACTCATCGAGATAAGCATTTTCCCACGATCTCATTTCATTGAGATACACACTTTGGCAGAATATCAGCCAAACGGCATTCACTGCTCGAAGGTATTCAGAGAAACAATGGAACCTTTTTTAGATTTCCTCCATTTTGCCGAACTCATCGAGATATGCACTTTACCACTTTCTCATTTCAATGAGATACACACATTGGTAGAATATCAGCCAAATGGCATTCACTGCTCGAAGGTATTCAGAGAAACATTGCAACATAACGTGGATTTCTTCCAACTTGCTCAACTCATCGAGGTAAGCACTTTACCACTTTCTCATTTCATTGAGATACACACATTGAAGAATATCAGCCAAATGGCATTCACGGCTCCAAGGTGCACAGAGAAACTTTGGGACCTATTGTGGATTTCTTCCAACATGCTGACCACATCGAGATGAGAACGTTACCACTTTCTCATTTCATTGAGATACACACATTGGCGGAATATCAGCCAAATGGCATTCACTGCTCGAAGGTATTCAGAGAAACTTTGGAACCTTTTGTGAGTTTCCTCCATTGTGCTGAACTCATCGAGATGAGCACGTTTCCACTTTGTCATTTCATTGAGATACACACATTGGCAGAATATCAGCCAAATGGCATTCACTGCTGCAAGGTATTCAGAGCATCCTTGCTACATAATGTGGATTTCTTCCAACATGCTGTACTCATCGAGATAAGCATTTTCCCACTATCTCATTTCAATGAGATACACACTTTGGCAGAATATCAGCCAAACGGCATTCACTGCTCGAAGGTATTCAGAGAAACATTGCAACATAACGTGGATTTCTTCCAACTTGCTCAACTCATCGAGGTAAGCACTTTACCACTTTCTCATTTCATTCAGATACTCACATTGGCAGAATATCAGCCAAATGGCATTCACGGCTCCAAGGTACACAGAGAAACTTTGGGAGCAGTTGTGGATTTCTTCCAACATGCTGACCTCATCGAGATGAGAACGTTACCACTTTCTCATTTCATTGAGATACACACATTGGCGGAATATCAGCCAAATGGCATTCCCTGCTCGACGGTATTCAGAGAATCCTTGCAACATAATGTGGATTTCTTCCAACTTGCTGAACTAATCGAGATATGCACTTTAGCACTTTCTCATTTCATTGAGATACACACATTGGCAGAATATCAGCCAAATGGCATTCACTGTTCCAAGGTATTAAGAGAAACTTTGGGACCTAATGTGGATTTCCTCCAACATGCTGAACTCATCGAGATATGCACTTTCTCATTCCATTGAGATACACATATTGGCAGAATATCAGCCAAATGGCATTCACTGCTCGAAGGTATTCAGAGAAACATTGCAACATAATGTTGATTTCTTCCAACTTGCTGAATACACCGAGATAAGCACTTTCCCACTTTCTCATTTCATTGAGATACACACATTGGCAGAACATCAGCCAAATGGCATTCACGGTTCCAAGGTATACAGAGAATCTTTGGGACCTCTTGTCGATTTCTTCCAACATGCTGAACTCATCGAGATATGCACTTTAGAACTTTCTCATTTCTTTGAAATACACACATTGGCAGAATATCAGCCAAATGGCATTCACTGCTCCAAAGTATTCAGAGAAACATTGCAACATAATGTGGATTTCTTCCAACTTTTTGAACTCATCGAGGTAAGCACTTTACCACTTTCTCATTTCATTCAGATACACACATTGGCAGAATATCAGCCAAATGGCATTCACGGCTCCAAGGTACACAGAGAAACTTTGGGACCTATTGTGGATTTCTTCCAACATGCTGACCTCATCGAGATGAGAACGTTACCACTTTCTCATTTCATTGAGATACACACATTGGCGGAATATCAGCCAAATGGCATTCACTGCTCGACGGTATTCAGAGAATCCTTGCAACATAATGTGGATTTCTTCCAACATGCTGTACTCATCGAGATAAGCATTTTCCCACTATCTCATTTCATTGAGATGCACACTTTGGCAGAATATCAGCCAAACGGCATTCACTGCTCGTTGGTATTCAGAGAAACAATGGAACCTTTTTTAGATTTCCTCCATTTTGCCGAACTCATCGAGATATGCACTTTACCACTTTCTCATTTCAATGAGATACACACATTGGTAGAATATCAGCCAAATGGCATTCACTGCTCGAAGGTATTCAGAGAAACATTGCAACATAACGTGGATTTCTTCCAACTTGCTCAACTCATCGAGGTAAGCACTTTACCACTTTCTCATTTCATTCAGATACACACATTGGCAGAATATCAGCCAAATGGCATTCACGGCTCCAAGGTACACAGAGAAACTTTGGGACCTATTGTGGATTTCTTCCAACATGCTGACCTCATCGAGATGAGAACGTTACCACTTTCTCATTTCATAGAGATACACACATTGGCGGAATATCAGCCAAATGGCATTCACTGCTCGAAGGTATTCAGAGAAACTTTGGAACCTTTTGTGGATTTCCTCCATTCTGCTGAACTCATCGAGATGAGCACGTTTCCACTTTCTCATTTCATTGAGATACACACATTGGCAGAATATCAGCCAAATGGCAGTCACTGCTCCAAGGTATTCAGAGAAACTTTGGATCCTATCGTGGATTTCCCCCAACATGCTGAACTCATCGAGATATGCACTTTAGCACTTTCTCATTACATTGAGATACACACATTGGCAGAATATCAGCCAAATGGCATTCACTGTTCCAAGGTATTAAGAGAAACTTTGGGACCTAATGTGGATTTCCTCCAACATGCTGAACTCATCGAGATACGCACTTTCTCATTTCATTGAGATACACACATTGGCAGAATATCAGCCAAATGGCATTCACTGCTCGAAGGTATTCAGAGCATCCTTGCTACATAATGTGGATTTCTTCCAACATGCTGTACTCATCGAGATAAGCATTTTCCCACGATCTCATTTCATTGAGATACACACTTTGGCAGAATATCAGCCAAACGGCATTCACTGCTCGAAGGTATTCAGAGAAACAATGGAACCTTTTTTAGATTTCCTCCATTTTGCCGAACTCATCGAGATATGCACTTTACCACTTTCTCATTTCAATGAGATACACACATTGGTAGAATATCAGCCAAATGGCATTCACTGCTCGAAGGTATTCAGAGAAACATTGCAACATAACGTGGATTTCTTCCAACTTGCTCAACTCATCGAGGTAAGCACTTTACCACTTTCTCATTTCATTGAGATACACACATTGAAGAATATCAGCCAAATGGCATTCACGGCTCCAAGGTGCACAGAGAAACTTTGGGACCTATTGTGGATTTCTTCCAACATGCTGACCACATCGAGATGAGAACGTTACCACTTTCTCATTTCATTGAGATACACACATTGGCGGAATATCAGCCAAATGGCATTCACTGCTCGAAGGTATTCAGAGAAACTTTGGAACCTTTTGTGAGTTTCCTCCATTGTGCTGAACTCATCGAGATGAGCACGTTTCCACTTTGTCATTTCATTGAGATACACACATTGGCAGAATATCAGCCAAATGGCATTCACTGCTGCAAGGTATTCAGAGCATCCTTGCTACATAATGTGGATTTCTTCCAACATGCTGTACTCATCGAGATAAGCATTTTCCCACTATCTCATTTCAATGAGATACACACTTTGGCAGAATATCAGCCAAACGGCATTCACTGCTCGAAGGTATTCAGAGAAACATTGCAACATAACGTGGATTTCTTCCAACTTGCTCAACTCATCGAGGTAAGCACTTTACCACTTTCTCATTTCATTCAGATACTCACATTGGCAGAATATCAGCCAAATGGCATTCACGGCTCCAAGGTACACAGAGAAACTTTGGGAGCAATTGTGGATTTCTTCCAACATGCTGACCTCATCGAGATGAGAACGTTACCACTTTCTCATTTCATTGAGATACACACATTGGCGGAATATCAGCCAAATGGCATTCCCTGCTCGAAGGTATTCAGAGCATCCTTGCAACATAATGTGGATTTCTTCCAACATGCTGTACTCATCGAGATAAGCATTTTCCCACTATCTCATTTCATTGAGATACACACTTTGGCTGAATATCAGCCAAACGGCATTCACTGCTCGTTGGTATTCAGAGAAACAATGGAACCTTTTTTAGATTTCCTCCATTTTGCCGAACTCATCGACATATACACTTTACCACTTTCTCATTTCATTGAGATACACATATTGGTAGAATATCAGTCAAATGGCATTCACTGCTCGAAGGTATTCAGAGAAACATTGCAACATAATGTTGATTTCTTCCAACTTGCTGAATACTCCGAGATAAGCACTTTCCCACTTTCTCATTTCATTGAGATACACACATTGGCAGAACATCAGCCAAATGGCATTCACGGTTCCAAGGTATACAGAGAATCTTTGGGACCTCTTGTCGATTTCTTCCAACATGCTGAACTCATCGAGATATGCACTTTAGCACTTTCTCATTTCTTTGAAATACACACATTGGCAGAATATCAGCCAAATGGCATTCACTGCTCCAAAGTATTCAGAGAAACATTGCAACATAATGTGGATTTCTTCCAACTTTTTGAACTCATCGAGATAAGCACTTTACCACTTTCTCATTTCATTGAGATACACACATTGGCAGAATATCAGCCAAATGGAATTCACTGCTCGAAGGTATTCAGGGAAACTTTGGAACCTATTGTGGATTTCTTCCAACATGGTGAACTCCCGAGATAAGAACGTTACCACTTTCTCATTTCATTGAGATACACACATTGGCGGAATATCAGCCAAATGCCATTCACTGCTCGACGGTATTCAGAGAATCCTTGCAACATAATGTGGATTTCTTCCAACTTGCTGAACTCATCGAGATAAGCATTTTCCCACGATCTCATTTCATTGAGATACACACTTTGGCAGAATATCAGCCAAACGGCATTCACTGCTCGAAGGTATTCAGAGAAACAATGGAACCTTTTTTAGATTTCCTCCATTTTGCCGAACTCATCGAGATATGCACTTTACCACTTTCTCATTTCAATGAGATACACACATTGGTAGAATATCAGCCAAATGGCATTCACTGCTCGAAGGTATTCAGAGAAACATTGCAACATAACGTGGATTTCTTCCAACTTGCTCAACTCATCGAGGTAAGCACTTTACCACTTTCTCATTTCATTCAGATACACACATTGGCAGAATATCAGCCAAATGGCATTCACGGCTCCAAGGTACACAGAGAAACTTTGGGACCTATTGTGGATTTCTTCCAACATGCTGACCTCATCGAGATGAGAACGTTACCACTTTCTCATTTCATAGAGATACACACATTGGCGGAATATCAGCCAAATGGCATTCACTGCTCGAAGGTATTCAGAGAAACTTTGGAACCTTTTGTGGATTTCCTCCATTCTGCTGAACTCATCGAGATGAGCACGTTTCCACTTTCTCATTTCATTGAGATACACACATTGGCAGAATATCAGCGAAATGGCATTCACTGCTCCAAGGTATTCAGAGAAACTTTGGATCCTATCGTGGATTTCCCCCAACATGCTGAAATCATCGAGATATGCACTTTACCACTTTCTCATTTCATTGAGATACACACATTGGCAGAATATCAGCCAAATGGCATTCACTGCTCGAAGGTATTCAGAGAATCCTTGCAACATAATGTGGATTTCTTCCAACTTGCTGAACTAATCGAGATATGCACTTTAGCACTTTCTCATTTCATTGAGATACACACATTGGCAGAATATCAGCCAAATGGCATTCACTGTTCCAAGGTATTAAGAGAAACTTTGGGACCTAATGTGGATTTCCTCCAACATGCTGAACTCATCGAGATATGCACTTTCTCATTCCATTGAGATACACATATTGGCAGAATATCAGCCAAATGGCATTCACTGCTCGAAGGTATTCAGAGAAACATTGCAACATAATGTTGATTTCTTCCAACTTGCTGAATACACCGAGATAAGCACTTTCCCACTTTCTCATTTCATTGAGATACACACATTGGCAGAACATCAGCCAAATGGCATTCACGGTTCCAAGGTATACAGAGAATCTTTGGGACCTCTTGTCGATTTCTTCCAACATGCTGAACTCATCGAGATATGCACTTTAGAACTTTCTCATTTCTTTGAAACACACACATTGGCAGAATATCAGCCAAATGGCATTCACTGCTCCAAAGTATTCAGAGAAACATTGCAACATAATGTGGATTTCTTCCAACTTTTTGAACTCATCGAGGTAAGCACTTTACCACTTTCTCATTTCATTCAGATACACACATTGGCAGAATATCAGCCAAATGGCATTCACGGCTCCAAGGTACACAGAGAAACTTTGGGACCTATTGTGGATTTCTTCCAACATGCTGACCTCATCGAGATGAGAACGTTACCACTTTCTCATTTCATAGAGATACACACATTGGCGGAATATCAGCCAAATGGCATTCACTGCTCGACGGTATTCAGAGAATCCTTGCAACATAATGTGGATTTCTTCCAACATGCTGTACTCATCGAGATAAGCATTTTCCCACTATCTCATTTCATTGAGATGCACACTTTGGCAGAATATCAGCCAAACGGCATTCACTGCTCGTTGGTATTCAGAGAAACAATGGAACCTTTTTTAGATTTCCTCCATTTTGCCGAACTCATCGAGATATGCACTTTACCACTTTCTCATTTCAATGAGATACACACATTGGTAGAATATCAGCCAAATGGCATTCACTGCTCGAAGGTATTCAGAGAAACATTGCAACATAACGTGGATTTCTTCCAACTTGCTCAACTCATCGAGGTAAGCACTTTACCACTTTCTCATTTCATTCAGATACACACATTGGCAGAATATCAGCCAAATGGCATTCACGGCTCCAAGGTACACAGAGAAACTTTGGGACCTATTGTGGATTTCTTCCAACATGCTGACCTCATCGAGATGAGAACGTTACCACTTTCTCATTTCATTGAGATACACACATTGGCGGAATATCAGCCAAATGGCATTCACTGCTCGACGGTATTCAGAGAATCCTTGCAACATAATGTGGATTTCTTCCAACATGCTGTACTCATCGAGATAAGCATTTTCCCACTATCTCATTTCATTGAGATGCACACTTTGGCAGAATATCAGCCAAACGGCATTCACTGCTCGTTGGTATTCAGAGAAACAATGGAACCTTTTTTAGATTTCCTCCATTTTGCCGAACTCATCGAGATATGCACTTTACCACTTTCTCATTTCAATGAGATACACACATTGGTAGAATATCAGCCAAATGGCATTCACTGCTCGAAGGTATTCAGAGAAACATTGCAACATAACGTGGATTTCTTCCAACTTGCTCAACTCATCGAGGTAAGCACTTTACCACTTTCTCATTTCATTCAGATACACACATTGGCAGAATATCAGCCAAATGGCATTCACGGCTCCAAGGTACACAGAGAAACTTTGGGACCTATTGTGGATTTCTTCCAACATGCTGACCTCATCGAGATGAGAACGTTACCACTTTCTCATTTCATAGAGATACACACATTGGCGGAATATCAGCCAAATGGCATTCACTGCTCGAAGGTATTCAGAGAAACTTTGGAACCTTTTGTGGATTTCCTCCATTCTGCTGAACTCATCGAGATGAGCACGTTTCCACTTTCTCATTTCATTGAGATACACACATTGGCAGAATATCAGCCAAATGGCAGTCACTGCTCCAAGGTATTCAGAGAAACTTTGGATCCTATCGTGGATTTCCCCCAACATGCTGAACTCATCGAGATATGCACTTTAGCACTTTCTCATTACATTGAGATACACACATTGGCAGAATATCAGCCAAATGGCATTCACTGTTCCAAGGTATTAAGAGAAACTTTGGGACCTAATGTGGATTTCCTCCAACATGCTGAACTCATCGAGATACGCACTTTCTCATTTCATTGAGATACACACATTGGCAGAATATCAGCCAAATGGCATTCACTGCTCGAAGGTATTCAGAGCATCCTTGCTACATAATGTGGATTTCTTCCAACATGCTGTACTCATCGAGATAAGCATTTTCCCACGATCTCATTTCATTGAGATACACACTTTGGCAGAATATCAGCCAAACGGCATTCACTGCTCGAAGGTATTCAGAGAAACAATGGAACCTTTTTTAGATTTCCTCCATTTTGCCGAACTCATCGAGATATGCACTTTACCACTTTCTCATTTCAATGAGATACACACATTGGTAGAATATCAGCCAAATGGCATTCACTGCTCGAAGGTATTCAGAGAAACATTGCAACATAACGTGGATTTCTTCCAACTTGCTCAACTCATCGAGGTAAGCACTTTACCACTTTCTCATTTCATTGAGATACACACATTGAAGAATATCAGCCAAATGGCATTCACGGCTCCAAGGTGCACAGAGAAACTTTGGGACCTATTGTGGATTTCTTCCAACATGCTGACCACATCGAGATGAGAACGTTACCACTTTCTCATTTCATTGAGATACACACATTGGCGGAATATCAGCCAAATGGCATTCACTGCTCGAAGGTATTCAGAGAAACTTTGGAACCTTTTGTGAGTTTCCTCCATTGTGCTGAACTCATCGAGATGAGCACGTTTCCACTTTGTCATTTCATTGAGATACACACATTGGCAGAATATCAGCCAAATGGCATTCACTGCTGCAAGGTATTCAGAGCATCCTTGCTACATAATGTGGATTTCTTCCAACATGCTGTACTCATCGAGATAAGCATTTTCCCACTATCTCATTTCAATGAGATACACACTTTGGCAGAATATCAGCCAAACGGCATTCACTGCTCGAAGGTATTCAGAGAAACATTGCAACATAACGTGGATTTCTTCCAACTTGCTCAACTCATCGAGGTAAGCACTTTACCACTTTCTCATTTCATTCAGATACTCACATTGGCAGAATATCAGCCAAATGGCATTCACGGCTCCAAGGTACACAGAGAAACTTTGGGAGCAGTTGTGGATTTCTTCCAACATGCTGACCTCATCGAGATGAGAACGTTACCACTTTCTCATTTCATTGAGATACACACATTGGCGGAATATCAGCCAAATGGCATTCCCTGCTCGAAGGTATTCAGAGCATCCTTGCAACATAATGTGGATTTCTTCCAACATGCTGTACTCATCGAGATAAGCATTTTCCCACTATCTCATTTCATTGAGATACACACTTTGGCTGAATATCAGCCAAACGGCATTCACTGCTCGTTGGTATTCAGAGAAACAATGGAACCTTTTTTAGATTTCCTCCATTTTGCCGAACTCATCGACATATACACTTTACCACTTTCTCATTTCATTGAGATACACATATTGGTAGAATATCAGTCAAATGGCATTCACTGCTCGAAGGTATTCAGAGAAACATTGCAACATAATGTTGATTTCTTCCAACTTGCTGAATACTCCGAGATAAGCACTTTCCCACTTTCTCATTTCATTGAGATACACACATTGGCAGAACATCAGCCAAATGGCATTCACGGTTCCAAGGTATACAGAGAATCTTTGGGACCTCTTGTCGATTTCTTCCAACATGCTGAACTCATCGAGATATGCACTTTAGCACTTTCTCATTTCTTTGAAATACACACATTGGCAGAATATCAGCCAAATGGCATTCACTGCTCCAAAGTATTCAGAGAAACATTGCAACATAATGTGGATTTCTTCCAACTTTTTGAACTCATCGAGATAAGCACTTTACCACTTTCTCATTTCATTGAGATACACACATTGGCAGAATATCAGCCAAATGGAATTCACTGCTCGAAGGTATTCAGGGAAACTTTGGAACCTATTGTGGATTTCTTCCAACATGGTGAACTCCCGAGATAAGAACGTTACCACTTTCTCATTTCATTGAGATACACACATTGGCGGAATATCAGCCAAATGCCATTCACTGCTCGACGGTATTCAGAGAATCCTTGCAACATAATGTGGATTTCTTCCAACTTGCTGAACTCATCGAGATAAGCATTTTCCCACGATCTCATTTCATTGAGATACACACTTTGGCAGAATATCAGCCAAACGGCATTCACTGCTCGAAGGTATTCAGAGAAACAATGGAACCTTTTTTAGATTTCCTCCATTTTGCCGAACTCATCGAGATATGCACTTTACCACTTTCTCATTTCAATGAGATACACACATTGGTAGAATATCAGCCAAATGGCATTCACTGCTCGAAGGTATTCAGAGAAACATTGCAACATAACGTGGATTTCTTCCAACTTGCTCAACTCATCGAGGTAAGCACTTTACCACTTTCTCATTTCATTCAGATACACACATTGGCAGAATATCAGCCAAATGGCATTCACGGCTCCAAGGTACACAGAGAAACTTTGGGACCTATTGTGGATTTCTTCCAACATGCTGACCTCATCGAGATGAGAACGTTACCACTTTCTCATTTCATAGAGATACACACATTGGCGGAATATCAGCCAAATGGCATTCACTGCTCGAAGGTATTCAGAGAAACTTTGGAACCTTTTGTGGATTTCCTCCATTCTGCTGAACTCATCGAGATGAGCACGTTTCCACTTTCTCATTTCATTGAGATACACACATTGGCAGAATATCAGCGAAATGGCATTCACTGCTCCAAGGTATTCAGAGAAACTTTGGATCCTATCGTGGATTTCCCCCAACATGCTGAAATCATCGAGATATGCACTTTACCACTTTCTCATTTCATTGAGATACACACATTGGCAGAATATCAGCCAAATGGCATTCACTGCTCGAAGGTATTCAGAGAATCCTTGCAACATAATGTGGATTTCTTCCAACTTGCTGAACTAATCGAGATATGCACTTTAGCACTTTCTCATTTCATTGAGATACACACATTGGCAGAATATCAGCCAAATGGCATTCACTGTTCCAAGGTATTAAGAGAAACTTTGGGACCTAATGTGGATTTCCTCCAACATGCTGAACTCATCGAGATATGCACTTTCTCATTCCATTGAGATACACATATTGGCAGAATATCAGCCAAATGGCATTCACTGCTCGAAGGTATTCAGAGAAACATTGCAACATAATGTTGATTTCTTCCAACTTGCTGAATACACCGAGATAAGCACTTTCCCACTTTCTCATTTCATTGAGATACACACATTGGCAGAACATCAGCCAAATGGCATTCACGGTTCCAAGGTATACAGAGAATCTTTGGGACCTCTTGTCGATTTCTTCCAACATGCTGAACTCATCGAGATATGCACTTTAGAACTTTCTCATTTCTTTGAAACACACACATTGGCAGAATATCAGCCAAATGGCATTCACTGCTCCAAAGTATTCAGAGAAACATTGCAACATAATGTGGATTTCTTCCAACTTTTTGAACTCATCGAGGTAAGCACTTTACCACTTTCTCATTTCATTCAGATACACACATTGGCAGAATATCAGCCAAATGGCATTCACGGCTCCAAGGTACACAGAGAAACTTTGGGACCTATTGTGGATTTCTTCCAACATGCTGACCTCATCGAGATGAGAACGTTACCACTTTCTCATTTCATAGAGATACACACATTGGCGGAATATCAGCCAAATGGCATTCACTGCTCGACGGTATTCAGAGAATCCTTGCAACATAATGTGGATTTCTTCCAACATGCTGTACTCATCGAGATAAGCATTTTCCCACTATCTCATTTCATTGAGATGCACACTTTGGCAGAATATCAGCCAAACGGCATTCACTGCTCGTTGGTATTCAGAGAAACAATGGAACCTTTTTTAGATTTCCTCCATTTTGCCGAACTCATCGAGATATGCACTTTACCACTTTCTCATTTCAATGAGATACACACATTGGTAGAATATCAGCCAAATGGCATTCACTGCTCGAAGGTATTCAGAGAAACATTGCAACATAACGTGGATTTCTTCCAACTTGCTCAACTCATCGAGGTAAGCACTTTACCACTTTCTCATTTCATTCAGATACACACATTGGCAGAATATCAGCCAAATGGCATTCACGGCTCCAAGGTACACAGAGAAACTTTGGGACCTATTGTGGATTTCTTCCAACATGCTGACCTCATCGAGATGAGAACGTTACCACTTTCTCATTTCATAGAGATACACACATTGGCGGAATATCAGCCAAATGGCATTCACTGCTCGAAGGTATTCAGAGAAACTTTGGAACCTTTTGTGGATTTCCTCCATTCTGCTGAACTCATCGAGATGAGCACGTTTCCACTTTCTCATTTCATTGAGATACACACATTGGCAGAATATCAGCCAAATGGCAGTCACTGCTCCAAGGTATTCAGAGAAACTTTGGATCCTATCGTGGATTTCCCCCAACATGCTGAACTCATCGAGATATGCACTTTAGCACTTTCTCATTACATTGAGATACACACATTGGCAGAATATCAGCCAAATGGCATTCACTGTTCCAAGGTATTAAGAGAAACTTTGGGACCTAATGTGGATTTCCTCCAACATGCTGAACTCATCGAGATACGCACTTTCTCATTTCATTGAGATACACACATTGGCAGAATATCAGCCAAATGGCATTCACTGCTCGAAGGTATTCAGAGCATCCTTGCTACATAATGTGGATTTCTTCCAACATGCTGTACTCATCGAGATAAGCATTTTCCCACTATCTCATTTCATTGAGATACACACTTTGGCAGAATATCAGCCAAACGGCATTCACTGCTCGAAGGTATTCAGAGAAACATTGCAACATAACGTGGATTTCTTCCAACTTGCTCAACTCATCGAGGTAAGCACTTTACCACTTTCTCATTTCATTCAGATACACACATTGAAGAATATCAGCCAAATGGCATTCACGGCTCCAAGGTACACAGAGAAACTTTGGGACCTATTGTGGATTTCTTCCAACATGCTGACCACATCGAGATGAGAACGTTACCACTTTCTCATTTCATTGAGATACACACATTGGCGGAATATCAGCCAAATGGCATTCACTGCTCGAAGGTATTCAGAGAAACTTTGGAACCTTTTGTGAGTTTCCTCCATTGTGCTGAACTCATCGAGATGAGCACGTTTCCACTTTGTCATTTCATTGAGATACACACATTGGCAGAATATCAGCCAAATGGCATTCACTGCTGCAAGGTATTCAGAGCATCCTTGCTACATAATGTGGATTTCTTCCAACATGCTGTACTCATCGAGATAAGCATTTTCCCACTATCTCATTTCATTGAGATACACACTTTGGCACAATATCAGCCAAACGGCATTCACTGCTCGAAGGTATTCAGAGAAACAATGGAACCTTTTTTAGGTTTCCTCCATTTTGCCGAACTCATCGAGATATGCACTTTACCACTTTCTCATTTCAATGAGATACACACATTGGTAGAATATCAGCCAAATGGCATTCACTGCTCGAAGGTTTTCAGAGAAACATTGCAACATAACGTGGATTTCTTCCAACTTGCTCAACTCATCGAGGTAAGCACTTTACCACTTTCTCATTTCATTCAGATACTCACATTGGCAGAATATCAGCCAAATGGCATTCACGGCTCCAAGGTACACAGAGAAACTTTGGGAGCAATTGTGGATTTCTTCCAACATGCTGACCTCATCGAGATGAGAACGTTACCACTTTCTCATTTCATTGAGATACACACATTGGCGGAATATCAGCCAAATGGCATTCACTGCTCGAAGGTATTCAGAGCATCCTTGCTACATAATGTGGATTTCTTCCAACATGCTGTACTCATCGAGATAAGCATTTTCCCACTATCTCATTTCATTGAGATACACACGTTGGCAGAATATCAGCCAAACGGCATTCACTGCTCGTTGGTATTCAGAGAAACAATGGAACCTTTTTTAGATTTCCTCCATTTTGCCGAACTCATCGACATATACACTTTACCACTTTCTCATTTCATTGAGATACACATATTGGTAGAATATCAGTCAAATGGCATTCACTGCTCGAAGGTATTCAGAGAAACATTGCAACATAATGTTGATTTCTTCCAACTTGCTGAATACTCCGAGATAAGCACTTTCCCACTTTCTCATTTCATTGAGATACACACATTGGCAGAACATCAGCCAAATGGCATTCACGGTTCCAAGGTATACAGAGAATCTTTGGGACCTCTTGTCGATTTCTTCCAACATGCTGAACTCATCGAGATATGCACTTTAGCACTTTCTCATTTCTTTGAAATACACACATTGGCAGAATATCAGCCAAATGGCATTCACTGCTCCAAAGTATTCAGAGAAACATTGCAACATAATGTGGATTTCTTCCAACTTTTTGAACTCATCGAGATAAGCACTTTACCACTTTCTCATTTCATTGAGATACACACATTGGCAGAATATCAGCCAAATGGAATTCACTGCTCGAAGGTATTCAGGGAAACTTTGGAACCTATTGTGGATTTCTTCCAACATGGTGAACTCACCGAGATAAGAACGTTACCACTTTCTCATTTCATTGAGATACACACATTGGCGGAATATCAGCCAAATGCCATTCACTGCTCGACGGTATTCAGAGAATCCTTGCAACATAATGTGGATTTCTTCCAACTTGCTGAACTCATCGAGATAAGCATTTTCCCACGATCTCATTTCATTGAGATACACACTTTGGCAGAATATCAGCCAAACGGCATTCACTGCTCGAAGGTATTCAGAGAAACAATGGAACCTTTTTTAGATTTCCTCCATTTTGCCGAACTCATCGAGATATGCACTTTACCACTTTCTCATTTCAATGAGATACACACATTGGTAGAATATCAGCCAAATGGCATTCACTGCTCGAAGGTATTCAGAGAAACATTGCAACATAACGTGGATTTCTTCCAACTTGCTCAACTCATCGAGGTAAGCACTTTACCACTTTCTCATTTCATTCAGATACACACATTGGCAGAATATCAGCCAAATGGCATTCACGGCTCCAAGGTACACAGAGAAACTTTGGGACCTATTGTGGATTTCTTCCAACATGCTGACCTCATCGAGATGAGAACGTTACCACTTTCTCATTTCATAGAGATACACACATTGGCGGAATATCAGCCAAATGGCATTCACTGCTCGAAGGTATTCAGAGAAACTTTGGAACCTTTTGTGGATTTCCTCCATTCTGCTGAACTCATCGAGATGAGCACGTTTCCACTTTCTCATTTCATTGAGATACACACATTGGCAGAATATCAGCCAAATGGCATTCACTGCTCCAAGGTATTCAGAGAAACTTTGGATCCTATCGTGGATTTCCCCCAACATGCTGAAATCATCGAGATATGCACTTTACCACTTTCTCATTTCATTGAGATACACACATTGGGAGAATATCAGCCAAATGGCATTCACTGCTCGAAGGTATTCAGAGAATCCTTGCAACATAATGTGGATTTCTTCCAACTTGCTGAACTAATCGAGATATGCACTTTAGCACTTTCTCATTTCATTGAGATACACACATTGGCAGAATATCAGCCAAATGGCATTCACTGTTCCAAGGTATTAAGAGAAACTTTGGGACCTAATGTGGATTTCCTCCAACATGCTGAACTCATCGAGATATGCACTTTCTCATTCCATTGAGATACACATATTGGCAGAATATCAGCCAAATGGCATTCACTGCTCGAAGGTATTCAGAGAAACATTGCAACATAATGTTGATTTCTTCCAACTTGCTGAATACACCGAGATAAGCACTTTCCCACTTTCTCATTTCATTGAGATACACACATTGGCAGAACATCAGCCAAATGGCATTCACGGTTCCAAGGTATACAGAGAATCTTTGGGACCTCTTGTCGATTTCTTCCAACATGCTGAACTCATCGAGATATGCACTTTAGAACTTTCTCATTTCTTTGAAATACACACATTGGCAGAATATCAGCCAAATGGCATTCACTGCTCCAAAGTATTCAGAGAAACATTGCAACATAATGTGGATTTCTTCCAACTTTTTGAACTCATCGAGGTAAGCACTTTACCACTTTCTCATTTCATTCAGATACACACATTGGCAGAATATCAGCCAAATGGCATTCACGGCTCCAAGGTACACAGAGAAACTTTGGGACCTATTGTGGATTTCTTCCAACATGCTGACCTCATCGAGATGAGAACGTTACCACTTTCTCATTTCATTGAGATACACACATTGGCGGAATATCAGCCAAATGGCATTCACTGCTCGACGGTATTCAGAGAATCCTTGCAACATAATGTGGATTTCTTCCAACATGCTGTACTCATCGAGATAAGCATTTTCCCACTATCTCATTTCATTGAGATGCACACTTTGGCAGAATATCAGCCAAACGGCATTCACTGCTCGTTGGTATTCAGAGAAACAATGGAACCTTTTTTAGATTTCCTCCATTTTGCCGAACTCATCGAGATATGCACTTTACCACTTTCTCATTTCAATGAGATACACACATTGGTAGAATATCAGCCAAATGGCATTCACTGCTCGAAGGTATTCAGAGAAACATTGCAACATAACGTGGATTTCTTCCAACTTGCTCAACTCATCGAGGTAAGCACTTTACCACTTTCTCATTTCATTCAGATACACACATTGGCAGAATATCAGCCAAATGGCATTCACGGCTCCAAGGTACACAGAGAAACTTTGGGACCTATTGTGGATTTCTTCCAACATGCTGACCTCATCGAGATGAGAACGTTACCACTTTCTCATTTCATAGAGATACACACATTGGCGGAATATCAGCCAAATGGCATTCACTGCTCGAAGGTATTCAGAGAAACTTTGGAACCTTTTGTGGATTTCCTCCATTCTGCTGAACTCATCGAGATGAGCACGTTTCCACTTTCTCATTTCATTGAGATACACACATTGGCAGAATATCAGCCAAATGGCAGTCACTGCTCCAAGGTATTCAGAGAAACTTTGGATCCTATCGTGGATTTCCCCCAACATGCTGAACTCATCGAGATATGCACTTTAGCACTTTCTCATTACATTGAGATACACACATTGGCAGAATATCAGCCAAATGGCATTCACTGTTCCAAGGTATTAAGAGAAACTTTGGGACCTAATGTGGATTTCCTCCAACATGCTGAACTCATCGAGATACGCACTTTCTCATTTCATTGAGATACACACATTGGCAGAATATCAGCCAAATGGCATTCACTGCTCGAAGGTATTCAGAGCATCCTTGCTACATAATGTGGATTTCTTCCAACATGCTGTACTCATCGAGATAAGCATTTTCCCACGATCTCATTTCATTGAGATACACACTTTGGCAGAATATCAGCCAAACGGCATTCACTGCTCGAAGGTATTCAGAGAAACAATGGAACCTTTTTTAGATTTCCTCCATTTTGCCGAACTCATCGAGATATGCACTTTACCACTTTCTCATTTCAATGAGATACACACATTGGTAGAATATCAGCCAAATGGCATTCACTGCTCGAAGGTATTCAGAGAAACATTGCAACATAACGTGGATTTCTTCCAACTTGCTCAACTCATCGAGGTAAGCACTTTACCACTTTCTCATTTCATTCAGATACACACATTGAAGAATATCAGCCAAATGGCATTCACGGCTCCAAGGTACACAGAGAAACTTTGGGACCTATTGTGGATTTCTTCCAACATGCTGACCACATCGAGATGAGAACGTTACCACTTTCTCATTTCATTGAGATACACACATTGGCGGAATATCAGCCAAATGGCATTCACTGCTCGAAGGTATTCAGAGAAACTTTGGAACCTTTTGTGAGTTTCCTCCATTGTGCTGAACTCATCGAGATGAGCACGTTTCCACTTTGTCATTTCATTGAGATACACACATTGGCAGAATATCAGCCAAATGGCATTCACTGCTGCAAGGTATTCAGAGCATCCTTGCTACATAATGTGGATTTCTTCCAACATGCTGTACTCATCGAGATAAGCATTTTCCCACTATCTCATTTCATTGAGATACACACTTTGGCAGAATATCAGCCAAACGGCATTCACTGCTCGAAGGTATTCAGAGAAACAATGGAACCTTTTTTAGGTTTCCTCCATTTTGCCGAACTCATCGAGATATGCACTTTACCACTTTCTCATTTCAATGAGATACACACATTGGTAGAATATCAGCCAAATGGCATTCACTGCTCGAAGGTATTCAGAGAAACATTGCAACATAACGTGGATTTCTTCCAACTTGCTCAACTCATCGAGGTAAGCACTTTACCACTTTCTCATTTCATTCAGATACTCACATTGGCAGAATATCAGCCAAATGGCATTCACGGCTCCAAGGTACACAGAGAAACTTTGGGAGCAATTGTGGATTTCTTCCAACATGCTGACCTCATCGAGATGAGAACGTTACCACTTTCTCATTTCATTGAGATACACACATTGGCGGAATATCAGCCAAATGGCATTCCCTGCTCGAAGGTATTCAGAGCATCCTTGCAACATAATGTGGATTTCTTCCAACATGCTGTACTCATCGAGATAAGCATTTTCCCACTATCTCATTTCATTGAGATACACACTTTGGCAGAATATCAGCCAAACGGCATTCACTGCTCGTTGGTATTCAGAGAAACAATGGAACCTTTTTTAGATTTCCTCCATTTTGCCGAACTCATCGACATATACACTTTACCACTTTCTCATTTCATTGAGATACACATATTGGTAGAATATCAGTCAAATGGCATTCACTGCTCGAAGGTATTCAGAGAAACATTGCAACATAATGTTGATTTCTTCCAACTTGCTGAATACTCCGAGATAAGCACTTTCCCACTTTCTCATTTCATTGAGATACACACATTGGCAGAACATCAGCCAAATGGCATTCACGGTTCCAAGGTATACAGAGAATCTTTGGGACCTCTTGTCGATTTCTTCCAACATGCTGAACTCATCGAGATATGCACTTTAGCACTTTCTCATTTCTTTGAAATACACACATTGGCAGAATATCAGCCAAATGGCATTCACTGCTCCAAAGTATTCAGAGAAACATTGCAACATAATGTGGATTTCTTCCAACTTTTTGAACTCATCGAGATAAGCACTTTACCACTTTCTCATTTCATTGAGATACACACATTGGCAGAATATCAGCCAAATGGAATTCACTGCTCGAAGGTATTCAGGGAAACTTTGGAACCTATTGTGGATTTCTTCCAACATGGTGAACTCACCGAGATAAGAACGTTACCACTTTCTCATTTCATTGAGATACACACATTGGCGGAATATCAGCCAAATGGCATTCACTGCTCGACGGTATTCAGAGAATCCTTGCAACATAATGTGGATATCTTCCAACTTGCTGAACTCATCGAGATAAGCATTTTCCCACGATCTCATTTCATTGAGATACACACTTTGGCAGAATATCAGCCGAACGGCATTCACTGCTCGAAGGTATTCAGAGAAACAATGGAACCTTTTTTAGATTTCCTCCATTTTGCCGAACTCATCGAGATATGCACTTTACCACTTTCTCATTTCAATGAGATACACACATTGGTAGAATATCAGCCAAATGGCATTCACTGCTCGAAGGTATTCAGAGAAACATTGCAACATAACGTGGATTTCTTCCAACTTGCTCAACTCATCGAGGTAAGCACTTTACCACTTTCTCATTTCATTCAGATACACACATTGGCAGAATATCAGCCAAATGGCATTCACGGCTCCAAGGTACACAGAGAAACTTTGGGACCTATTGTGGATTTCTTCCAACATGCTGACCTCATCGAGATGAGAACGTTACCACTTTCTCATTTCATAGAGATACACACATTGGCGGAATATCAGCCAAATGGCATTCACTGCTCGAAGGTATTCAGAGAAACTTTGGAACCTTTTGTGGATTTCCTCCATTCTGCTGAACTCATCGAGATGAGCACGTTTCCACTTTCTCATTTCATTGAGATACACACATTGGCAGAATATCAGCCAAATGGCAGTCACTGCTCCAAGGTATTCAGAGAAACTTTGGATCCTATCGTGGATTTCCCCCAACATGCTGAACTCATCGAGATATGCACTTTAGCACTTTCTCATTACATTGAGATACACACATTGGCAGAATATCAGCCAAATGGCATTCACTGTTCCAAGGTATTAAGAGAAACTTTGGGACCTAATGTGGATTTCCTCCAACATGCTGAACTCATCGAGATACGCACTTTCTCATTTCATTGAGATACACACATTGGCAGAATATCAGCCAAATGGCATTCACTGCTCGAAGGTATTCAGAGCATCCTTGCTACATAATGTGGATTTCTTCCAACATGCTGTACTCATCGAGATAAGCATTTTCCCACGATCTCATTTCATTGAGATACACACTTTGGCAGAATATCAGTCAAACGGCATTCACTGCTCGAAGGTATTCAGAGAAACAATGGAACCTTTTTTAGATTTCCTCCATTTTGCCGAACTCATCGAGATATGCACTTTACCACTTTCTCATTTCAATGAGATACACACATTGGTAGAATATCAGCCAAATGGCATTCACTGCTCGAAGGTATTCAGAGAAACATTGCAACATAACGTGGATTTCTTCCAACTTGCTCAACTCATCGAGGTAAGCACTTTACCACTTTCTCATTTCATTGAGATACACACATTGAAGAATATCAGCCAAATGGCATTCACGGCTCCAAGGTACACAGAGAAACTTTGGGACCTATTGTGGATTTCTTCCAACATGCTGACCACATCGAGATATGCACTTTACCACTTTCTCATTTCAATGAGATACACACATTGGTAGAATATCAGCCAAATGGCATTCACTGCTCGAAGGTATTCAGAGAAACATTGCAACATAACGTGGATTTCTTCCAACTTGCTCAACTCATCGAGGTAAGCACTTTACCACTTTCTCATTTCATTCAGATACTCACATTGGCAGAATATCAGCCAAATGGCATTCACGGCTCCAAGGTACACAGAGAAACTTTGGGAGCAGTTGTGGATTTCTTCCAACATGCTGACCTCATCGAGATGAGAACGTTACCACTTTCTCATTTCATTGAGATACACACATTGGCGGAATATCAGCCAAATGGCATTCCCTGCTCGAAGGTATTCAGAGCATCCTTGCAACATAATGTGGATTTCTTCCAACATGCTGTACTCATCGAGATAAGCATTTTCCCACTATCTCATTTCATTGAGATACACACTTTGGCAGAATATCAGCCAAACGGCATTCACTGCTCGTTGGTATTCAGAGAAACAATGGAACCTTTTTTAGATTTCCTCCATTTTGCCGAACTCATCGACATATACACTTTACCACTTTCTCATTTCATTGAGATACACATATTGGTAGAATATCAGTCAAATGGCATTCACTGCTCGAAGGTATTCAGAGAAACATTGCAACATAATGTTGATTTCTTCCAACTTGCTGAATACTCCGAGATAAGCACTTTCCCACTTTCTCATTTCATTGAGATACACACATTGGCAGAACATCAGCCAAATGGCATTCACGGTTCCAAGGTATACAGAGAATCTTTGGGACCTCTTGTCGATTTCTTCCAACATGCTGAACTCATCGAGATATGCACTTTAGCACTTTCTCATTTCTTTGAAATACACACATTGGCAGAATATCAGCCAAATGGCATTCACTGCTCCAAAGTATTCAGAGAAACATTGCAACATAATGTGGATTTCTTCCAACTTTTTGAACTCATCGAGATAAGCACTTTACCACTTTCTCATTTCATTGAGATACACACATTGGCAGAATATCAGCCAAATGGAATTCACTGCTCGAAGGTATTCAGGGAAACTTTGGAACCTATTGTGGATTTCTTCCAACATGGTGAACTCACCGAGATAAGAACGTTACCACTTTCTCATTTCATTGAGATACACACATTGGCGGAATATCAGCCAAATGGCATTCACTGCTCGACGGTATTCAGAGAATCCTTGCAACATAATGTGGATTTCTTCCAACTTGCTGAACTCATCGAGATAAGCATTTTCCCACGATCTCATTTCATTGAGATACACACTTTGGCAGAATATCAGCCGAACGGCATTCACTGCTCGAAGGTATTCAGAGAAACAATGGAACCTTTTTTAGATTTCCTCCATTTTGCCGAACTCATCGAGATATGCACTTTACCACTTTCTCATTTCAATGAGATACACACATTGGTAGAATATCAGCCAAATGGCATTCACTGCTCGAAGGTATTCAGAGAAACATTGCAACATAACGTGGATTTCTTCCAACTTGCTCAACTCATCGAGGTAAGCACTTTACCACTTTCTCATTTCATTCAGATACACACATTGGCAGAATATCAGCCAAATGGCATTCACGGCTCCAAGGTACACAGAGAAACTTTGGGACCTATTGTGGATTTCTTCCAACATGCTGACCTCATCGAGATGAGAACGTTACCACTTTCTCATTTCATAGAGATACACACATTGGCGGAATATCAGCCAAATGGCATTCACTGCTCGAAGGTATTCAGAGAAACTTTGGAACCTTTTGTGGATTTCCTCCATTCTGCTGAACTCATCGAGATGAGCACGTTTCCACTTTCTCATTTCATTGAGATACACACATTGGCAGAATATCAGCGAAATGGCATTCACTGCTCCAAGGTATTCAGAGAAACTTTGGATCCTATCGTGGATTTCCCCCAACATGCTGAAATCATCGAGATATGCACTTTACCACTTTCTCATTTCATTGAGATACACACATTGGCAGAATATCAGCCAAATGGCATTCACTGCTCGAAGGTATTCAGAGAATCCTTGCAACATAATGTGGATTTCTTCCAACTTGCTGAACTAATCGAGATATGCACTTTAGCACTTTCTCATTTCATTGAGATACACACATTGGCAGAATATCAGCCAAATGGCATTCACTGTTCCAAGGTATTAAGAGAAACTTTGGGACCTAATGTGGATTTCCTCCAACATGCTGAACTCATCGAGATATGCACTTTCTCATTCCATTGAGATACACATATTGGCAGAATATCAGCCAAATGGCATTCACTGCTCGAAGGTATTCAGAGAAACATTGCAACATAATGTTGATTTCTTCCAACTTGCTGAATACACCGAGATAAGCACTTTCCCACTTTCTCATTTCATTGAGATACACACATTGGCAGAACATCAGCCAAATGGCATTCACGGTTCCAAGGTATACAGAGAATCTTTGGGACCTCTTGTCGATTTCTTCCAACATGCTGAACTCATCGAGATATGCACTTTAGAACTTTCTCATTTCTTTGAAATACACACATTGGCAGAATATCAGCCAAATGGCATTCACTGCTCCAAAGTATTCAGAGAAACATTGCAACATAATGTGGATTTCTTCCAACTTTTTGAACTCATCGAGGTAAGCACTTTACCACTTTCTCATTTCATTCAGATACACACATTGGCAGAATATCAGCCAAATGGCATTCACGGCTCCAAGGTACACAGAGAAACTTTGGGACCTATTGTGGATTTCTTCCAACATGCTGACCTCATCGAGATGAGAACGTTACCACTTTCTCATTTCATAGAGATACACACATTGGCGGAATATCAGCCAAATGGCATTCACTGCTCGACGGTATTCAGAGAATCCTTGCAACATAATGTGGATTTCTTCCAACATGCTGTACTCATCGAGATAAGCATTTTCCCACTATCTCATTTCATTGAGATGCACACTTTGGCAGAATATCAGCCAAACGGCATTCACTGCTCGTTGGTATTCAGAGAAACAATGGAACCTTTTTTAGATTTCCTCCATTTTGCCGAACTCATCGAGATATGCACTTTACCACTTTCTCATTTCAATGAGATACACACATTGGTAGAATATCAGCCAAATGGCATTCACTGCTCGAAGGTATTCAGAGAAACATTGCAACATAACGTGGATTTCTTCCAACTTGCTCAACTCATCGAGGTAAGCACTTTACCACTTTCTCATTTCATTCAGATACACACATTGGCAGAATATCAGCCAAATGGCATTCACGGCTCCAAGGTACACAGAGAAACTTTGGGACCTATTGTGGATTTCTTCCAACATGCTGACCTCATCGAGATGAGAACGTTACCACTTTCTCATTTCATAGAGATACACACATTGGCGGAATATCAGCCAAATGGCATTCACTGCTCGAAGGTATTCAGAGAAACTTTGGAACCTTTTGTGGATTTCCTCCATTCTGCTGAACTCATCGAGATGAGCACGTTTCCACTTTCTCATTTCATTGAGATACACACATTGGCAGAATATCAGCCAAATGGCAGTCACTGCTCCAAGGTATTCAGAGAAACTTTGGATCCTATCGTGGATTTCCCCCAACATGCTGAACTCATCGAGATATGCACTTTAGCACTTTCTCATTACATTGAGATACACACATTGGCAGAATATCAGCCAAATGGCATTCACTGTTCCAAGGTATTAAGAGAAACTTTGGGACCTAATGTGGATTTCCTCCAACATGCTGAACTCATCGAGATACGCACTTTCTCATTTCATTGAGATACACACATTGGCAGAATATCAGCCAAATGGCATTCACTGCTCGAAGGTATTCAGAGCATCCTTGCTACATAATGTGGATTTCTTCCAACATGCTGTACTCATCGAGATAAGCATTTTCCCACGATCTCATTTCATTGAGATACACACTTTGGCAGAATATCAGCCAAACGGCATTCACTGCTCGAAGGTATTCAGAGAAACAATGGAACCTTTTTTAGATTTCCTCCATTTTGCCGAACTCATCGAGATATGCACTTTACCACTTTCTCATTTCAATGAGATACACACATTGGTAGAATATCAGCCAAATGGCATTCACTGCTCGAAGGTATTCAGAGAAACATTGCAACATAACGTGGATTTCTTCCAACTTGCTCAACTCATCGAGGTAAGCACTTTACCACTTTCTCATTTCATTCAGATACACACATTGAAGAATATCAGCCAAATGGCATTCACGGCTCCAAGGTACACAGAGAAACTTTGGGACCTATTGTGGATTTCTTCCAACATGCTGACCACATCGAGATGAGAACGTTACCACTTTCTCATTTCATTGAGATACACACATTGGCGGAATATCAGCCAAATGGCATTCACTGCTCGAAGGTATTCAGAGAAACTTTGGAACCTTTTGTGAGTTTCCTCCATTGTGCTGAACTCATCGAGATGAGCACGTTTCCACTTTCTCATTTCATTGAGATACACACATTGGCAGAATATCAGCCAAATGGCATTCACTGCTGCAAGGTATTCAGAGCATCCTTGCTACATAATGTGGATTTCTTCCAACATGCTGTACTCATCGAGATAAGCATTTTCCCACTATCTCATTTCATTGAGATACACACTTTGGCAGAATATCAGCCAAACGGCATTCACTGCTCGAAGGTATTCAGAGAAACAATGGAACCTTTTTTAGGTTTTTTCCATTTTGCCGAACTCATCGAGATATGCACTTTACCACTTTCTCATTTCAATGAGATACACACATTGGTAGAATATCAGCCAAATGGCATTCACTGCTCGAAGGTATTCAGAGAAACATTGCAACATAACGTGGATTTCTTCCAACTTGCTCAACTCATCGAGGTAAGCACTTTACCACTTTCTCATTTCATTCAGATACTCACATTGGCAGAATATCAGCCAAATGGCATTCACGGCTCCAAGGTACACAGAGAAACTTTGGGAGCAGTTGTGGATTTCTTCCAACATGCTGACCTCATCGAGATGAGAACGTTACCACTTTCTCATTTCATTGAGATACACACATTGGCGGAATATCAGCCAAATGGCATTCCCTGCTCGAAGGTATTCAGAGCATCCTTGCAACATAATGTGGATTTCTTCCAACATGCTGTACTCATCGAGATAAGCATTTTCCCACTATCTCATTTCATTGAGATACACACTTTGGCAGAATATCAGCCAAACGGCATTCACTGCTCGAAGGTATTCAGAGAATCCTTGCAACATAATGTGGATTTCTTCCAACTTGCTGAACTAATCGAGATATGCACTTTAGCACTTTCTCATTTCATTGAGATACACACATTGGCAGAATATCAGCCAAATGGCATTCACTGTTCCAAGGTATTAAGAGAAACTTTGGGACCTAATGTGGATTTCCTCCAACATGCTGAACTCATCGAGATATGCACTTTCTCATTCCATTGAGATACACATATTGGCAGAATATCAGCCAAATGGCATTCACTGCTCGAAGGTATTCAGAGAAACATTGCAACATAATGTTGATTTCTTCCAACTTGCTGAATACACCGAGATAAGCACTTTCCCACTTTCTCATTTCATTGAGATACACACATTGGCAGAACATCAGCCAAATGGCATTCACGGTTCCAAGGTATACAGAGAATCTTTGGGACCTCTTGTCGATTTCTTCCAACATGCTGAACTCATCGAGATATGCACTTTAGAACTTTCTCATTTCTTTGAAATACACACATTGGCAGAATATCAGCCAAATGGCATTCACTGCTCCAAAGTATTCAGAGAAACATTGCAACATAATGTGGATTTCTTCCAACTTTTTGAACTCATCGAGGTAAGCACTTTACCACTTTCTCATTTCATTCAGATACACACATTGGCAGAATATCAGCCAAATGGCATTCACGGCTCCAAGGTACACAGAGAAACTTTGGGACCTATTGTGGATTTCTTCCAACATGCTGACCTCATCGAGATGAGAACGTTACCACTTTCTCATTTCATTGAGATACACACATTGGCGGAATATCAGCCAAATGGCATTCACTGCTCGACGGTATTCAGAGAATCCTTGCAACATAATGTGGATTTCTTCCAACATGCTGTACTCATCGAGATAAGCATTTTCCCACTATCTCATTTCATTGAGATGCACACTTTGGCAGAATATCAGCCAAACGGCATTCACTGCTCGTTGGTATTCAGAGAAACAATGGAACCTTTTTTAGATTTCCTCCATTTTGCCGAACTCATCGAGATATGCACTTTACCACTTTCTCATTTCAATGAGATACACACATTGGTAGAATATCAGCCAAATGGCATTCACTGCTCGAAGGTATTCAGAGAAACATTGCAACATAACGTGGATTTCTTCCAACTTGCTCAACTCATCGAGGTAAGCACTTTACCACTTTCTCATTTCATTCAGATACACACATTGGCAGAATATCAGCCAAATGGCATTCACGGCTCCAAGGTACACAGAGAAACTTTGGGACCTATTGTGGATTTCTTCCAACATGCTGACCTCATCGAGATGAGAACGTTACCACTTTCTCATTTCATAGAGATACACACATTGGCGGAATATCAGCCAAATGGCATTCACTGCTCGAAGGTATTCAGAGAAACTTTGGAACCTTTTGTGGATTTCCTCCATTCTGCTGAACTCATCGAGATGAGCACGTTTCCACTTTCTCATTTCATTGAGATACACACATTGGCAGAATATCAGCCAAATGGCAGTCACTGCTCCAAGGTATTCAGAGAAACTTTGGATCCTATCGTGGATTTCCCCCAACATGCTGAACTCATCGAGATATGCACTTTAGCACTTTCTCATTACATTGAGATACACACATTGGCAGAATATCAGCCAAATGGCATTCACTGTTCCAAGGTATTAAGAGAAACTTTGGGACCTAATGTGGATTTCCTCCAACATGCTGAACTCATCGAGATACGCACTTTCTCATTTCATTGAGATACACACATTGGCAGAATATCAGCCAAATGGCATTCACTGCTCGAAGGTATTCAGAGCATCCTTGCTACATAATGTGGATTTCTTCCAACATGCTGTACTCATCGAGATAAGCATTTTCCCACGATCTCATTTCATTGAGATACACACTTTGGCAGAATATCAGCCAAACGGCATTCACTGCTCGAAGGTATTCAGAGAAACAATGGAACCTTTTTTAGATTTCCTCCATTTTGCCGAACTCATCGAGATATGCACTTTACCACTTTCTCATTTCAATGAGATACACACATTGGTAGAATATCAGCCAAATGGCATTCACTGCTCGAAGGTATTCAGAGAAACATTGCAACATAACGTGGATTTCTTCCAACTTGCTCAACTCATCGAGGTAAGCACTTTACCACTTTCTCATTTCATTCAGATACACACATTGAAGAATATCAGCCAAATGGCATTCACGGCTCCAAGGTACACAGAGAAACTTTGGGACCTATTGTGGATTTCTTCCAACATGCTGACCACATCGAGATGAGAACGTTACCACTTTCTCATTTCATTGAGATACACACATTGGCGGAATATCAGCCAAATGGCATTCACTGCTCGAAGGTATTCAGAGAAACTTTGGAACCTTTTGTGAGTTTCCTCCATTGTGCTGAACTCATCGAGATGAGCACGTTTCCACTTTCTCATTTCATTGAGATACACACATTGGCAGAATATCAGCCAAATGGCATTCACTGCTGCAAGGTATTCAGAGCATCCTTGCTACATAATGTGGATTTCTTCCAACATGCTGTACTCATCGAGATAAGCATTTTCCCACTATCTCATTTCATTGAGATACACACTTTGGCAGAATATCAGCCAAACGGCATTCACTGCTCGAAGGTATTCAGAGAAACAATGGAACCTTTTTTAGGTTTTTTCCATTTTGCCGAACTCATCGAGATATGCACTTTACCACTTTCTCATTTCAATGAGATACACACATTGGTAGAATATCAGCCAAATGGCATTCACTGCTCGAAGGTATTCAGAGAAACATTGCAACATAACGTGGATTTCTTCCAACTTGCTCAACTCATCGAGGTAAGCACTTTACCACTTTCTCATTTCATTCAGATACTCACATTGGCAGAATATCAGCCAAATGGCATTCACGGCTCCAAGGTACACAGAGAAACTTTGGGAGCAGTTGTGGATTTCTTCCAACATGCTGACCTCATCGAGATGAGAACGTTACCACTTTCTCATTTCATTGAGATACACACATTGGCGGAATATCAGCCAAATGGCATTCCCTGCTCGAAGGTATTCAGAGCATCCTTGCAACATAATGTGGATTTCTTCCAACATGCTGTACTCATCGAGATAAGCATTTTCCCACTATCTCATTTCATTGAGATACACACTTTGGCAGAATATCAGCCAAACGGCATTCACTGCTCGAAGGTATTCAGAGAATCCTTGCAACATAATGTGGATTTCTTCCAACTTGCTGAACTAATCGAGATATGCACTTTAGCACTTTCTCATTTCATTGAGATACACACATTGGCAGAATATCAGCCAAATGGCATTCACTGTTCCAAGGTATTAAGAGAAACTTTGGGACCTAATGTGGATTTCCTCCAACATGCTGAACTCATCGAGATATGCACTTTCTCATTCCATTGAGATACACATATTGGCAGAATATCAGCCAAATGGCATTCACTGCTCGAAGGTATTCAGAGAAACATTGCAACATAATGTTGATTTCTTCCAACTTGCTGAATACACCGAGATAAGCACTTTCCCACTTTCTCATTTCATTGAGATACACACATTGGCAGAACATCAGCCAAATGGCATTCACGGTTCCAAGGTATACAGAGAATCTTTGGGACCTCTTGTCGATTTCTTCCAACATGCTGAACTCATCGAGATATGCACTTTAGAACTTTCTCATTTCTTTGAAATACACACATTGGCAGAATATCAGCCAAATGGCATTCACTGCTCCAAAGTATTCAGAGAAACATTGCAACATAATGTGGATTTCTTCCAACTTTTTGAACTCATCGAGGTAAGCACTTTACCACTTTCTCATTTCATTCAGATACACACATTGGCAGAATATCAGCCAAATGGCATTCACGGCTCCAAGGTACACAGAGAAACTTTGGGACCTATTGTGGATTTCTTCCAACATGCTGACCTCATCGAGATGAGAACGTTACCACTTTCTCATTTCATTGAGATACACACATTGGCGGAATATCAGCCAAATGGCATTCACTGCTCGACGGTATTCAGAGAATCCTTGCAACATAATGTGGATTTCTTCCAACATGCTGTACTCATCGAGATAAGCATTTTCCCACTATCTCATTTCATTGAGATGCACACTTTGGCAGAATATCAGCCAAACGGCATTCACTGCTCGTTGGTATTCAGAGAAACAATGGAACCTTTTTTAGATTTCCTCCATTTTGCCGAACTCATCGAGATATGCACTTTACCACTTTCTCATTTCAATGAGATACACACATTGGTAGAATATCAGCCAAATGGCATTCACTGCTCGAAGGTATTCAGAGAAACATTGCAACATAACGTGGATTTCTTCCAACTTGCTCAACTCATCGAGGTAAGCACTTTACCACTTTCTCATTTCATTCAGATACACACATTGGCAGAATATCAGCCAAATGGCATTCACGGCTCCAAGGTACACAGAGAAACTTTGGGACCTATTGTGGATTTCTTCCAACATGCTGACCTCATCGAGATGAGAACGTTACCACTTTCTCATTTCATAGAGATACACACATTGGCGGAATATCAGCCAAATGGCATTCACTGCTCGAAGGTATTCAGAGAAACTTTGGAACCTTTTGTGGATTTCCTCCATTCTGCTGAACTCATCGAGATGAGCACGTTTCCACTTTCTCATTTCATTGAGATACACACATTGGCAGAATATCAGCCAAATGGCAGTCACTGCTCCAAGGTATTCAGAGAAACTTTGGATCCTATCGTGGATTTCCCCCAACATGCTGAACTCATCGAGATATGCACTTTAGCACTTTCTCATTACATTGAGATACACACATTGGCAGAATATCAGCCAAATGGCATTCACTGTTCCAAGGTATTAAGAGAAACTTTGGGACCTAATGTGGATTTCCTCCAACATGCTGAACTCATCGAGATACGCACTTTCTCATTTCATTGAGATACACACATTGGCAGAATATCAGCCAAATGGCATTCACTGCTCGAAGGTATTCAGAGCATCCTTGCTACATAATGTGGATTTCTTCCAACATGCTGTACTCATCGAGATAAGCATTTTCCCACGATCTCATTTCATTGAGATACACACTTTGGCAGAATATCAGCCAAACGGCATTCACTGCTCGAAGGTATTCAGAGAAACAATGGAACCTTTTTTAGATTTCCTCCATTTTGCCGAACTCATCGAGATATGCACTTTACCACTTTCTCATTTCAATGAGATACACACATTGGTAGAATATCAGCCAAATGGCATTCACTGCTCGAAGGTATTCAGAGAAACATTGCAACATAACGTGGATTTCTTCCAACTTGCTCAACTCATCGAGGTAAGCACTTTACCACTTTCTCATTTCATTCAGATACACACATTGAAGAATATCAGCCAAATGGCATTCACGGCTCCAAGGTACACAGAGAAACTTTGGGACCTATTGTGGATTTCTTCCAACATGCTGACCACATCGAGATGAGAACGTTACCACTTTCTCATTTCATTGAGATACACACATTGGCGGAATATCAGCCAAATGGCATTCACTGCTCGAAGGTATTCAGAGAAACTTTGGAACCTTTTGTGAGTTTCCTCCATTGTGCTGAACTCATCGAGATGAGCACGTTTCCACTTTGTCATTTCATTGAGATACACACATTGGCAGAATATCAGCCAAATGGCATTCACTGCTCCAAGGTATTCAGAGCATCCTTGCTACATAATGTGGATTTCTTCCAACATGCTGTACTCATCGAGATAAGCATTTTCCCACTATCTCATTTCATTGAGATACACACTTTGGCAGAATATCAGCCAAACGGCATTCACTGCTCGAAGGTATTCAGAGAAACAATGGAACCTTTTTTAGGTTTCCTCCATTTTGCCGAACTCATCGAGATATGCACTTTACCACTTTCTCATTTCAATGAGATACACACATTGGTAGAATATCAGCCAAATGGCATTCACTGCTCGAAGGTATTCAGAGAAACATTGCAACATAACGTGGATTTCTTCCAACTTGCACAACTCATCGAGGTAAGCACTTTACCACTTTCTCATTTCATTCAGATACTCACATTGGCAGAATATCAGCCAAATGGCATTCACGGCTCCAAGGTACACAGAGAAACTTTGGGAGCAATTGTGGATTTCTTCCAACATGCTGACCTCATCGAGATGAGAACGTTACCACTTTCTCATTTCATTGAGATACACACATTGGCGGAATATCAGCCAAATGGCATTCCCTGCTCGAAGGTATTCAGAGCATCCTTGCAACATAATGTGGATTTCTTCCAACATGCTGTACTCATCGAGATAAGCATTTTCCCACTATCTCATTTCATTGAGATACACACTTTGGCAGAATATCAGCCAAACGGCATTCACTGCTCGTTGGTATTCAGAGAAACAATGGAACCTTTTTTAGATTTCCTCCATTTTGCCGAACTCATCGACATATACACTTTACCACTTTCTCATTTCATTGAGATACACATATTGGTAGAATATCAGTCAAATGGCATTCACTGCTCGAAGGTATTCAGAGAAACATTGCAACATAATGTTGATTTCTTCCAACTTGCTGAATACTCCGAGATAAGCACTTTCCCACTTTCTCATTTCATTGAGATACACACATTGGCAGAACATCAGCCAAATGGCATTCACGGTTCCAAGGTATACAGAGAATCTTTGGGACCTCTTGTCGATTTCTTCCAACATGCTGAACTCATCGAGATATGCACTTTAGCACTTTCTCATTTCTTTGAAATACACACATTGGCAGAATATCAGCCAAATGGCATTCACTGCTCCAAAGTATTCAGAGAAACATTGCAACATAATGTGGATTTCTTCCAACTTTTTGAACTCATCGAGATAAGCACTTTACCGCTTTCTCATTTCATTGAGATACACACATTGGCAGAATATCAGCCAAATGGAATTCACTGCTCGAAGGTATTCAGGGAAACTTTGGAACCTATTGTGGATTTCTTCCAACATGGTGAACTCACCGAGATAAGAACGTTACCACTTTCTCATTTCATTGAGATACACACATTGGCGGAATATCAGCCAAATGGCATTCACTGCTCGACGGTATTCAGAGAATCCTTGCAACATAATGTGGATTTCTTCCAACTTGCTGAACTCATCGAGATAAGCATTTTCCCACGATCTCATTTCATTGAGATACACACTTTGGCAGAATATCAGCCGAACGGCATTCACTGCTCGAAGGTATTCAGAGAAACAATGGAACCTTTTTTAGATTTCCTCCATTTTGCCGAACTCATCGAGATATGCACTTTACCACTTTCTCATTTCAATGAGATACACACATTGGTAGAATATCAGCCAAATGGCATTCACTGCTCGAAGGTATTCAGAGAAACATTGCAACATAACGTGGATTTCTTCCAACTTGCTCAACTCATCGAGGTAAGCACTTTACCACTTTCTCATTTCATTCAGATACACACATTGGCAGAATATCAGCCAAATGGCATTCACGGCTCCAAGGTACACAGAGAAACTTTGGGACCTATTGTGGATTTCTTCCAACATGCTGACCTCATCGAGATGAGAACGTTACCACTTTCTCATTTCATAGAGATACACACATTGGCGGAATATCAGCCAAATGGCATTCACTGCTCGAAGGTATTCAGAGAAACTTTGGAACCTTTTGTGGATTTCCTCCATTCTGCTGAACTCATCGAGATGAGCACGTTTCCACTTTCTCATTTCATTGAGATACACACATTGGCAGAATATCAGCCAAATGGCAGTCACTGCTCCAAGGTATTCAGAGAAACTTTGGATCCTATCGTGGATTTCCCCCAACATGCTGAACTCATCGAGATATGCACTTTAGCACTTTCTCATTACATTGAGATACACACATTGGCAGAATATCAGCCAAATGGCATTCACTGTTCCAAGGTATTAAGAGAAACTTTGGGACCTAATGTGGATTTCCTCCAACATGCTGAACTCATCGAGATACGCACTTTCTCATTTCATTGAGATACACACATTGGCAGAATATCAGCCAAATGGCATTCACTGCTCGAAGGTATTCAGAGCATCCTTGCTACATAATGTGGATTTCTTCCAACATGCTGTACTCATCGAGATAAGCATTTTCCCACGATCTCATTTCATTGAGATACACACTTTGGCAGAATATCAGTCAAACGGCATTCACTGCTCGAAGGTATTCAGAGAAACAATGGAACCTTTTTTAGATTTCCTCCATTTTGCCGAACTCATCGAGATATGCACTTTACCACTTTCTCATTTCAATGAGATACACACATTGGTAGAATATCAGCCAAATGGCATTCACTGCTCGAAGGTATTCAGAGAAACATTGCAACATAACGTGGATTTCTTCCAACTTGCTCAACTCATCGAGGTAAGCACTTTACCACTTTCTCATTTCATTGAGATACACACATTGAAGAATATCAGCCAAATGGCATTCACGGCTCCAAGGTACACAGAGAAACTTTGGGACCTATTGTGGATTTCTTCCAACATGCTGACCACATCGAGATATGCACTTTACCACTTTCTCATTTCAATGAGATACACACATTGGTAGAATATCAGCCAAATGGCATTCACTGCTCGAAGGTATTCAGAGAAACATTGCAACATAACGTGGATTTCTTCCAACTTGCTCAACTCATCGAGGTAAGCACTTTACCACTTTCTCATTTCATTCAGATACTCACATTGGCAGAATATCAGCCAAATGGCATTCACGGCTCCAAGGTACACAGAGAAACTTTGGGAGCAGTTGTGGATTTCTTCCAACATGCTGACCTCATCGAGATGAGAACGTTACCACTTTCTCATTTCATTGAGATACACACATTGGCGGAATATCAGCCAAATGGCATTCCCTGCTCGAAGGTATTCAGAGCATCCTTGCAACATAATGTGGATTTCTTCCAACATGCTGTACTCATCGAGATAAGCATTTTCCCACTATCTCATTTCATTGAGATACACACTTTGGCAGAATATCAGCCAAACGGCATTCACTGCTCGTTGGTATTCAGAGAAACAATGGAACCTTTTTTAGATTTCCTCCATTTTGCCGAACTCATCGACATATACACTTTACCACTTTCTCATTTCATTGAGATACACATATTGGTAGAATATCAGTCAAATGGCATTCACTGCTCGAAGGTATTCAGAGAAACATTGCAACATAATGTTGATTTCTTCCAACTTGCTGAATACTCCGAGATAAGCACTTTCCCACTTTCTCATTTCATTGAGATACACACATTGGCAGAACATCAGCCAAATGGCATTCACGGTTCCAAGGTATACAGAGAATCTTTGGGACCTCTTGTCGATTTCTTCCAACATGCTGAACTCATCGAGATATGCACTTTAGCACTTTCTCATTTCTTTGAAATACACACATTGGCAGAATATCAGCCAAATGGCATTCACTGCTCCAAAGTATTCAGAGAAACATTGCAACATAATGTGGATTTCTTCCAACTTTTTGAACTCATCGAGATAAGCACTTTACCACTTTCTCATTTCATTGAGATACACACATTGGCAGAATATCAGCCAAATGGAATTCACTGCTCGAAGGTATTCAGGGAAACTTTGGAACCTATTGTGGATTTCTTCCAACATGGTGAACTCACCGAGATAAGAACGTTACCACTTTCTCATTTCATTGAGATACACACATTGGCGGAATATCAGCCAAATGGCATTCACTGCTCGACGGTATTCAGAGAATCCTTGCAACATAATGTGGATTTCTTCCAACTTGCTGAACTCATCGAGATAAGCATTTTCCCACGATCTCATTTCATTGAGATACACACTTTGGCAGAATATCAGCCGAACGGCATTCACTGCTCGAAGGTATTCAGAGAAACAATGGAACCTTTTTTAGATTTCCTCCATTTTGCCGAACTCATCGAGATATGCACTTTACCACTTTCTCATTTCAATGAGATACACACATTGGTAGAATATCAGCCAAATGGCATTCACTGCTCGAAGGTATTCAGAGAAACATTGCAACATAACGTGGATTTCTTCCAACTTGCTCAACTCATCGAGGTAAGCACTTTACCACTTTCTCATTTCATTCAGATACACACATTGGCAGAATATCAGCCAAATGGCATTCACGGCTCCAAGGTACACAGAGAAACTTTGGGACCTATTGTGGATTTCTTCCAACATGCTGACCTCATCGAGATGAGAACGTTACCACTTTCTCATTTCATAGAGATACACACATTGGCGGAATATCAGCCAAATGGCATTCACTGCTCGAAGGTATTCAGAGAAACTTTGGAACCTTTTGTGGATTTCCTCCATTCTGCTGAACTCATCGAGATGAGCACGTTTCCACTTTCTCATTTCATTGAGATACACACATTGGCAGAATATCAGCGAAATGGCATTCACTGCTCCAAGGTATTCAGAGAAACTTTGGATCCTATCGTGGATTTCCCCCAACATGCTGAAATCATCGAGATATGCACTTTACCACTTTCTCATTTCATTGAGATACACACATTGGCAGAATATCAGCCAAATGGCATTCACTGCTCGAAGGTATTCAGAGAATCCTTGCAACATAATGTGGATTTCTTCCAACTTGCTGAACTAATCGAGATATGCACTTTAGCACTTTCTCATTTCATTGAGATACACACATTGGCAGAATATCAGCCAAATGGCATTCACTGTTCCAAGGTATTAAGAGAAACTTTGGGACCTAATGTGGATTTCCTCCAACATGCTGAACTCATCGAGATATGCACTTTCTCATTCCATTGAGATACACATATTGGCAGAATATCAGCCAAATGGCATTCACTGCTCGAAGGTATTCAGAGAAACATTGCAACATAATGTTGATTTCTTCCAACTTGCTGAATACACCGAGATAAGCACTTTCCCACTTTCTCATTTCATTGAGATACACACATTGGCAGAACATCAGCCAAATGGCATTCACGGTTCCAAGGTATACAGAGAATCTTTGGGACCTCTTGTCGATTTCTTCCAACATGCTGAACTCATCGAGATATGCACTTTAGAACTTTCTCATTTCTTTGAAATACACACATTGGCAGAATATCAGCCAAATGGCATTCACTGCTCCAAAGTATTCAGAGAAACATTGCAACATAATGTGGATTTCTTCCAACTTTTTGAACTCATCGAGGTAAGCACTTTACCACTTTCTCATTTCATTCAGATACACACATTGGCAGAATATCAGCCAAATGGCATTCACGGCTCCAAGGTACACAGAGAAACTTTGGGACCTATTGTGGATTTCTTCCAACATGCTGACCTCATCGAGATGAGAACGTTACCACTTTCTCATTTCATAGAGATACACACATTGGCGGAATATCAGCCAAATGGCATTCACTGCTCGACGGTATTCAGAGAATCCTTGCAACATAATGTGGATTTCTTCCAACATGCTGTACTCATCGAGATAAGCATTTTCCCACTATCTCATTTCATTGAGATGCACACTTTGGCAGAATATCAGCCAAACGGCATTCACTGCTCGTTGGTATTCAGAGAAACAATGGAACCTTTTTTAGATTTCCTCCATTTTGCCGAACTCATCGAGATATGCACTTTACCACTTTCTCATTTCAATGAGATACACACATTGGTAGAATATCAGCCAAATGGCATTCACTGCTCGAAGGTATTCAGAGAAACATTGCAACATAACGTGGATTTCTTCCAACTTGCTCAACTCATCGAGGTAAGCACTTTACCACTTTCTCATTTCATTCAGATACACACATTGGCAGAATATCAGCCAAATGGCATTCACGGCTCCAAGGTACACAGAGAAACTTTGGGACCTATTGTGGATTTCTTCCAACATGCTGACCTCATCGAGATGAGAACGTTACCACTTTCTCATTTCATAGAGATACACACATTGGCGGAATATCAGCCAAATGGCATTCACTGCTCGAAGGTATTCAGAGAAACTTTGGAACCTTTTGTGGATTTCCTCCATTCTGCTGAACTCATCGAGATGAGCACGTTTCCACTTTCTCATTTCATTGAGATACACACATTGGCAGAATATCAGCCAAATGGCAGTCACTGCTCCAAGGTATTCAGAGAAACTTTGGATCCTATCGTGGATTTCCCCCAACATGCTGAACTCATCGAGATATGCACTTTAGCACTTTCTCATTACATTGAGATACACACATTGGCAGAATATCAGCCAAATGGCATTCACTGTTCCAAGGTATTAAGAGAAACTTTGGGACCTAATGTGGATTTCCTCCAACATGCTGAACTCATCGAGATACGCACTTTCTCATTTCATTGAGATACACACATTGGCAGAATATCAGCCAAATGGCATTCACTGCTCGAAGGTATTCAGAGCATCCTTGCTACATAATGTGGATTTCTTCCAACATGCTGTACTCATCGAGATAAGCATTTTCCCACGATCTCATTTCATTGAGATACACACTTTGGCAGAATATCAGCCAAACGGCATTCACTGCTCGAAGGTATTCAGAGAAACAATGGAACCTTTTTTAGATTTCCTCCATTTTGCCGAACTCATCGAGATATGCACTTTACCACTTTCTCATTTCAATGAGATACACACATTGGTAGAATATCAGCCAAATGGCATTCACTGCTCGAAGGTATTCAGAGAAACATTGCAACATAACGTGGATTTCTTCCAACTTGCTCAACTCATCGAGGTAAGCACTTTACCACTTTCTCATTTCATTCAGATACACACATTGAAGAATATCAGCCAAATGGCATTCACGGCTCCAAGGTACACAGAGAAACTTTGGGACCTATTGTGGATTTCTTCCAACATGCTGACCACATCGAGATGAGAACGTTACCACTTTCTCATTTCATTGAGATACACACATTGGCGGAATATCAGCCAAATGGCATTCACTGCTCGAAGGTATTCAGAGAAACTTTGGAACCTTTTGTGAGTTTCCTCCATTGTGCTGAACTCATCGAGATGAGCACGTTTCCACTTTCTCATTTCATTGAGATACACACATTGGCAGAATATCAGCCAAATGGCATTCACTGCTGCAAGGTATTCAGAGCATCCTTGCTACATAATGTGGATTTCTTCCAACATGCTGTACTCATCGAGATAAGCATTTTCCCACTATCTCATTTCATTGAGATACACACTTTGGCAGAATATCAGCCAAACGGCATTCACTGCTCGAAGGTATTCAGAGAAACAATGGAACCTTTTTTAGGTTTTTTCCATTTTGCCGAACTCATCGAGATATGCACTTTACCACTTTCTCATTTCAATGAGATACACACTTTGGTAGAATATCAGCCAAATGGCATTCACTGCTCGAAGGTATTCAGAGAAACATTGCAACATAACGTGGATTTCTTCCAACTTGCTCAACTCATCGAGGTAAGCACTTTACCACTTTCTCATTTCATTCAGATACTCACATTGGCAGAATATCAGCCAAATGGCATTCACGGCTCCAAGGTACACAGAGAAACTTTGGGAGCAGTTGTGGATTTCTTCCAACATGCTGACCTCATCGAGATGAGAACGTTACCACTTTCTCATTTCATTGAGATACACACATTGGCGGAATATCAGCCAAATGGCATTCCCTGCTCGAAGGTATTCAGAGCATCCTTGCAACATAATGTGGATTTCTTCCAACATGCTGTACTCATCGAGATAAGCATTTTCCCACTATCTCATTTCATTGAGATACACACTTTGGCAGAATATCAGCCAAACGGCATTCACTGCTCGTTGGTATTCAGAGAAACAATGGAACCTTTTTTAGATTTCCTCCATTTTGCCGAACTCATCGACATATACACTTTACCACTTTCTCATTTCATTGAGATACACATATTGGTAGAATATCAGTCAAATGGCATTCACTGCTCGAAGGTATTCAGAGAAACATTGCAACATAATGTTGATTTCTTCCAACTTGCTGAATACTCCGAGATAAGCACTTTCCCACTTTCTCATTTCATTGAGATACACACATTGGCAGAACATCAGCCAAATGGCATTCACGGTTCCAAGGTATACAGAGAATCTTTGGGACCTCTTGTCGATTTCTTCCAACATGCTGAACTCATCGAGATATGCACTTTAGCACTTTCTCATTTCTTTGAAATACACACATTGGCAGAATATCAGCCAAATGGCATTCACTGCTCCAAAGTATTCAGAGAAACATTGCAACATAATGTGGATTTCTTCCAACTTTTTGAACTCATCGAGATAAGCACTTTACCACTTTCTCATTTCATTGAGATACACACATTGGCAGAATATCAGCCAAATGGAATTCACTGCTCGAAGGTATTCAGGGAAACTTTGGAACCTATTGTGGATTTCTTCCAACATGGTGAACTCACCGAGATAAGAACGTTACCACTTTCTCATTTCATTGAGATACACACATTGGCGGAATATCAGCCAAATGCCATTCACTGCTCGACGGTATTCAGAGAATCCTTGCAACATAATGTGGATTTCTTCCAACTTGCTGAACTCATCGAGATAAGCATTTTCCCACGATCTCATTTCATTGAGATACACACTTTGGCAGAATATCAGCCAAACGGCATTCACTGCTCGAAGGTATTCAGAGAAACAATGGAACCTTTTTTAGATTTCCTCCATTTTGCCGAACTCATCGAGATATGCACTTTACCACTTTCTCATTTCAATGAGATACACACATTGGTAGAATATCAGCCAAATGGCATTCACTGCTCGAAGGTATTCAGAGAAACATTGCAACATAACGTGGATTTCTTCCAACTTGCTCAACTCATCGAGGTAAGCACTTTACCACTTTCTCATTTCATTCAGATACACACATTGGCAGAATATCAGCCAAATGGCATTCACGGCTCCAAGGTACACAGAGAAACTTTGGGACCTATTGTGGATTTCTTCCAACATGCTGACCTCATCGAGATGAGAACGTTACCACTTTCTCATTTCATAGAGATACACACATTGGCGGAATATCAGCCAAATGGCATTCACTGCTCGAAGGTATTCAGAGAAACTTTGGAACCTTTTGTGGATTTCCTCCATTCTGCTGAACTCATCGAGATGAGCACGTTTCCACTTTCTCATTTCATTGAGATACACACATTGGCAGAATATCAGCGAAATGGCATTCACTGCTCCAAGGTATTCAGAGAAACTTTGGATCCTATCGTGGATTTCCCCCAACATGCTGAAATCATCGAGATATGCACTTTACCACTTTCTCATTTCATTGAGATACACACATTGGCAGAATATCAGCCAAATGGCATTCACTGCTCGAAGGTATTCAGAGAATCCTTGCAACATAATGTGGATTTCTTCCAACTTGCTGAACTAATCGAGATATGCACTTTAGCACTTTCTCATTTCATTGAGATACACACATTGGCAGAATATCAGCCAAATGGCATTCACTGTTCCAAGGTATTAAGAGAAACTTTGGGACCTAATGTGGATTTCCTCCAACATGCTGAACTCATCGAGATATGCACTTTCTCATTCCATTGAGATACACATATTGGCAGAATATCAGCCAAATGGCATTCACTGCTCGAAGGTATTCAGAGAAACATTGCAACATAATGTTGATTTCTTCCAACTTGCTGAATACACCGAGATAAGCACTTTCCCACTTTCTCATTTCATTGAGATACACACATTGGCAGAACATCAGCCAAATGGCATTCACGGTTCCAAGGTATACAGAGAATCTTTGGGACCTCTTGTCGATTTCTTCCAACATGCTGAACTCATCGAGATATGCACTTTAGCACTTTCTCATTTCTTTGAAATACACACATTGGCAGAATATCAGCCAAATGGCATTCACTGCTCCAAAGTATTCAGAGAAACATTGCAACATAATGTGGATTTCTTCCAACTTTTTGAACTCATCGAGGTAAGCACTTTACCACTTTCTCATTTCATTCAGATACACACATTGGCAGAATATCAGCCAAATGGCATTCACGGCTCCAAGGTACACAGAGAAACTTTGGGACCTATTGTGGATTTCTTCCAACATGCTGACCTCATCGAGATGAGAACGTTACCACTTTCTCATTTCATTGAGATACACACATTGGCGGAATATCAGCCAAATGGCATTCACTGCTCGACGGTATTCAGAGAATCCTTGCAACATAATGTGGATTTCTTCCAACATGCTGTACTCATCGAGATAAGCATTTTCCCACTATCTCATTTCATTGAGATGCACACTTTGGCAGAATATCAGCCAAACGGCATTCACTGCTCGTTGGTATTCAGAGAAACAATGGAACCTTTTTTAGATTTCCTCCATTTTGCCGAACTCATCGAGATATGCACTTTACCACTTTCTCATTTCAATGAGATACACACATTGGTAGAATATCAGCCAAATGGCATTCACTGCTCGAAGGTATTCAGAGAAACATTGCAACATAACGTGGATTTCTTCCAACTTGCTCAACTCATCGAGGTAAGCACTTTACCACTTTCTCATTTCATTCAGATACACACATTGGCAGAATATCAGCCAAATGGCATTCACGGCTCCAAGGTACACAGAGAAACTTTGGGACCTATTGTGGATTTCTTCCAACATGCTGACCTCATCGAGATGAGAACGTTACCACTTTCTCATTTCATAGAGATACACACATTGGCGGAATATCAGCCAAATGGCATTCACTGCTCGAAGGTATTCAGAGAAACTTTGGAACCTTTTGTGGATTTCCTCCATTCTGCTGAACTCATCGAGATGAGCACGTTTCCACTTTCTCATTTCATTGAGATACACACATTGGCAGAATATCAGCGAAATGGCATTCACTGCTCCAAGGTATTCAGAGAAACTTTGGATCCTATCGTGGATTTCCCCCAACATGCTGAACTCATCGAGATATGGACTTTAGCACTTTCTCATTACATTGAGATACACACATTGGCAGAATATCAGCCAAATGGCATTCACTGTTCCAAGGTATTAAGAGAAACTTTGGGACCTAATGTGGATTTCCTCCAACATGCTGAACTCATCGAGATACGCACTTTCTCATTTCATTGAGATACACACATTGGCAGAATATCAGCCAAATGGCATTCACTGCTCGAAGGTATTCAGAGCATCCTTGCTACATAATGTGGATTTCTTCCAACATGCTGTACTCATCGAGATAAGCATTTTCCCACTATCTCATTTCATTGAGATACACACTTTGGCAGAATATCAGCCAAACGGCATTCACTGCTCGAAGGTATTCAGAGAAACAATGGAACCTTTTTTAGATTTCCTCCATTTTGCCGAACTCATCGAGATATGCACTTTACCACTTTCTCATTTCAATGAGATACACACATTGGTAGAATATCAGCCAAATGGCATTCACTGCTCGAAGGTATTCAGAGAAACATTGCAACATAACGTGGATTTCTTCCAACTTGCTCAACTCATCGAGGTAAGCACTTTACCACTTTCTCATTTCATTCAGATACACACATTGAAGAATATCAGCCAAATGGCATTCACGGCTCCAAGGTACACAGAGAAACTTTGGGACCTATTGTGGATTTCTTCCAACATGCTGACCACATCGAGATGAGAACGTTACCACTTTCTCATTTCATTGAGATACACACATTGGCGGAATATCAGCCAAATGGCATTCACTGCTCGAAGTTATTCAGAGAAACTTTGGAACCTTTTGTGAGTTTCCTCCATTGTGCTGAACTCATCGAGATGAGCACGTTTCCACTTTCTCATTTCATTGAGATACACACATTGGCAGAATATCAGCCAAATGGCATTCACTGCTGCAAGGTATTCAGAGCATCCTTGCTACATAATGTGGATTTCTTCCAACATGCTGTACTCATCGAGATAAGCATTTTCCCACTATCTCATTTCATTGAGATACACACTTTGGCAGAATATCAGCCAAACGGCATTCACTGCTCGAAGGTATTCAGAGAAACAATGGAACCTTTTTTAGGTTTCCTCCATTTTGCCGAACTCATCGAGATATGCACTTTACCACTTTCTCATTTCAATGAGATACACACATTGGTAGAATATCAGCCAAATGGCATTCACTGCTCGAAGGTTTTCAGAGAAACATTGCAACATAACGTGGATTTCTTCCAACTTGCTCAACTCATCGAGGTAAGCACTTTACCACTTTCTCATTTCATTCAGATACTCACATTGGCAGAATATCAGCCAAATGGCATTCACGGCTCCAAGGTACACAGAGAAACTTTGGGAGCAATTGTGGATTTCTTCCAACATGCTGACCTCATCGAGATGAGAACGTTACCACTTTCTCATTTCATTGAGATACACACATTGGCGGAATATCAGCCAAATGGCATTCACTGCTCGAAGGTATTCAGAGCATCCTTGCAACATAATGTGGATTTCTTCCAACATGCTGTACTCATCGAGATAAGCATTTTCCCACTATCTCATTTCATTGAGATACACACGTTGGCAGAATATCAGCCAAACGGCATTCACTGCTCGTTGGTATTCAGAGAAACAATGGAACCTTTTTTAGATTTCCTCCATTTTGCCGAACTCATCGACATATACACTTTACCACTTTCTCATTTCATTGAGATACACATATTGGTAGAATATCAGTCAAATGGCATTCACTGCTCGAAGGTATTCAGAGAAACATTGCAACATAATGTTGATTTCTTCCAACTTGCTGAATACTCCGAGATAAGCACTTTCCCACTTTCTCATTTCATTGAGATACACACATTGGCAGAACATCAGCCAAATGGCATTCACGGTTCCAAGGTATACAGAGAATCTTTGGGACCTCTTGTCGATTTCTTCCAACATGCTGAACTCATCGAGATATGCACTTTAGCACTTTCTCATTTCTTTGAAATACACACATTGGCAGAATATCAGCCAAATGGCATTCACTGCTCCAAAGTATTCAGAGAAACATTGCAACATAGTGTGGATTTCTTCCAACTTTTTGAACTCATCGAGATAAGCACTTTACCACTTTCTCATTTCATTGAGATACACACATTGGCAGAATATCAGCCAAATGGAATTCACTGCTCGAAGGTATTCAGGGAAACTTTGGAACCTATTGTGGATTTCTTCCAACATGGTGAACTCACCGAGATAAGAACGTTACCACTTTCTCATTTCATTGAGATACACACATTGGCGGAATATCAGCCAAATGCCATTCACTGCTCGACGGTATTCAGAGAATCCTTGCAACATAATGTGGATTTCTTCCAACTTGCTGAACTCATCGAGATAAGCATTTTCCCACGATCTCATTTCATTGAGATACACACTTTGGCAGAATATCAGCCAAACGGCATTCACTGCTCGAAGGTATTCAGAGAAACAATGGAACCTTTTTTAGATTTCCTCCATTTTGCCGAACTCATCGAGATATGCACTTTACCACTTTCTCATTTCAATGAGATACACACATTGGTAGAATATCAGCCAAATGGCATTCACTGCTCGAAGGTATTCAGAGAAACATTGCAACATAACGTGGATTTCTTCCAACTTGCTCAACTCATCGAGGTAAGCACTTTACCACTTTCTCATTTCATTCAGATACACACATTGGCAGAATATCAGCCAAATGGCATTCACGGCTCCAAGGTACACAGAGAAACTTTGGGACCTATTGTGGATTTCTTCCAACATGCTGACCTCATCGAGATGAGAACGTTACCACTTTCTCATTTCATAGAGATACACACATTGGCGGAATATCAGCCAAATGGCATTCACTGCTCGAAGGTATTCAGAGAAACTTTGGAACCTTTTGTGGATTTCCTCCATTCTGCTGAACTCATCGAGATGAGCACGTTTCCACTTTCTCATTTCATTGAGATACACACATTGGCAGAATATCAGCGAAATGGCATTCACTGCTCCAAGGTATTCAGAGAAACTTTGGATCCTATCGTGGATTTCCCCCAACATGCTGAAATCATCGAGATATGCACTTTACCACTTTCTCATTTCATTGAGATACACACATTGGCAGAATATCAGCCAAATGGCATTCACTGCTCGAAGGTATTCAGAGAATCCTTGCAACATAATGTGGATTTCTTCCAACTTGCTGAACTAATCGAGATATGCACTTTAGCACTTTCTCATTTCATTGAGATACACACATTGGCAGAATATCAGCCAAATGGCATTCACTGTTCCAAGGTATTAAGAGAAACTTTGGGACCTAATGTGGATTTCCTCCAACATGCTGAACTCATCGAGATATGCACTTTCTCATTCCATTGAGATACACATATTGGCAGAATATCAGCCAAATGGCATTCACTGCTCGAAGGTATTCAGAGAAACATTGCAACATAATGTTGATTTCTTCCAACTTGCTGAATACACCGAGATAAGCACTTTCCCACTTTCTCATTTCATTGAGATACACACATTGGCAGAACATCAGCCAAATGGCATTCACGGTTCCAAGGTATACAGAGAATCTTTGGGACCTCTTGTCGATTTCTTCCAACATGCTGAACTCATCGAGATATGCACTTTAGAACTTTCTCATTTCTTTGAAATACACACATTGGCAGAATATCAGCCAAATGGCATTCACTGCTCCAAAGTATTCAGAGAAACATTGCAACATAATGTGGATTTCTTCCAACTTTTTGAACTCATCGAGGTAAGCACTTTACCACTTTCTCATTTCATTCAGATACACACATTGGCAGAATATCAGCCAAATGGCATTCACGGCTCCAAGGTACACAGAGAAACTTTGGGACCTATTGTGGATTTCTTCCAACATGCTGACCTCATCGAGATGAGAACGTTACCACTTTCTCATTTCATTGAGATACACACATTGGCGGAATATCAGCCAAATGGCATTCACTGCTCGACGGTATTCAGAGAATCCTTGCAACATAATGTGGATTTCTTCCAACATGCTGTACTCATCGAGATAAGCATTTTCCCACTATCTCATTTCATTGAGATGCACACTTTGGCAGAATATCAGCCAAACGGCATTCACTGCTCGTTGGTATTCAGAGAAACAATGGAACCTTTTTTAGATTTCCTCCATTTTGCCGAACTCATCGAGATATGCACTTTACCACTTTCTCATTTCAATGAGATACACACATTGGTAGAATATCAGCCAAATGGCATTCACTGCTCGAAGGTATTCAGAGAAACATTGCAACATAACGTGGATTTCTTCCAACTTGCTCAACTCATCGAGGTAAGCACTTTACCACTTTCTCATTTCATTCAGATACACACATTGGCAGAATATCAGCCAAATGGCATTCACGGCTCCAAGGTACACAGAGAAACTTTGGGACCTATTGTGGATTTCTTCCAACATGCTGACCTCATCGAGATGAGAACGTTACCACTTTCTCATTTCATAGAGATACACACATTGGCGGAATATCAGCCAAATGGCATTCACTGCTCGAAGGTATTCAGAGAAACTTTGGAACCTTTTGTGGATTTCCTCCATTCTGCTGAACTCATCGAGATGAGCACGTTTCCACTTTCTCATTTCATTGAGATACACACATTGGCAGAATATCAGCCAAATGGCAGTCACTGCTCCAAGGTATTCAGAGAAACTTTGGATCCTATCGTGGATTTCCCCCAACATGCTGAACTCATCGAGATATGCACTTTAGCACTTTCTCATTACATTGAGATACACACATTGGCAGAATATCAGCCAAATGGCATTCACTGTTCCAAGGTATTAAGAGAAACTTTGGGACCTAATGTGGATTTCCTCCAACATGCTGAACTCATCGAGATACGCACTTTCTCATTTCATTGAGATACACACATTGGCAGAATATCAGCCAAATGGCATTCACTGCTCGAAGGTATTCAGAGCATCCTTGCTACATAATGTGGATTTCTTCCAACATGCTGTACTCATCGAGATAAGCATTTTCCCACGATCTCATTTCATTGAGATACACACTTTGGCAGAATATCAGCCAAACGGCATTCACTGCTCGAAGGTATTCAGAGAAACAATGGAACCTTTTTTAGATTTCCTCCATTTTGCCGAACTCATCGAGATATGCACTTTACCACTTTCTCATTTCAATGAGATACACACATTGGTAGAATATCAGCCAAATGGCATTCACTGCTCGAAGGTATTCAGAGAAACATTGCAACATAACGTGGATTTCTTCCAACTTGCTCAACTCATCGAGGTAAGCACTTTACCACTTTCTCATTTCATTGAGATACACACATTGAAGAATATCAGCCAAATGGCATTCACGGCTCCAAGGTACACAGAGAAACTTTGGGACCTATTGTGGATTTCTTCCAACATGCTGACCACATCGAGATGAGAACGTTACCACTTTCTCATTTCATTGAGATACACACATTGGCGGAATATCAGCCAAATGGCATTCACTGCTCGAAGGTATTCAGAGAAACTTTGGAACCTTTTGTGAGTTTCCTCCATTGTGCTGAACTCATCGAGATGAGCACGTTTCCACTTTGTCATTTCATTGAGATACACACATTGGCAGAATATCAGCCAAATGGCATTCACTGCTGCAAGGTATTCAGAGCATCCTTGCTACATAATGTGGATTTCTTCCAACATGCTGTACTCATCGAGATAAGCATTTTCCCACTATCTCATTTCATTGAGATACACACTTTGGCAGAATATCAGCCAAACGGCATTCACTGCTCGAAGGTATTCAGAGAAACAATGGAACCTTTTTTAGGTTTCCTCCATTTTGCCGAACTCATCGAGATATGCACTTTACCACTTTCTCATTTCAATGAGATACACACATTGGTAGAATATCAGCCAAATGGCATTCACTGCTCGAAGGTTTTCAGAGAAACATTGCAACATAACGTGGATTTCTTCCAACTTGCTCAACTCATCGAGGTAAGCACTTTACCACTTTCTCATTTCATTCAGATACTCACATTGGCAGAATATCAGCCAAATGGCATTCACGGCTCCAAGGTACACAGAGAAACTTTGGGAGCAATTGTGGATTTCTTCCAACATGCTGACCTCATCGAGATGAGAACGTTACCACTTTCTCATTTCATTGAGATACACACATTGGCGGAATATCAGCCAAATGGCATTCCCTGCTCGAAGGTATTCAGAGCATCCTTGCAACATAATGTGGATTTCTTCCAACATGCTGTACTCATCGAGATAAGCATTTTCCCACTATCTCATTTCATTGAGATACACACTTTGGCAGAATATCAGCCAAACGGCATTCACTGCTCGAAGGTATTCAGAGAAACAATGGAACCTTTTTTAGATTTCCTCCATTTTGCCGAACTCATCGACATATACACTTTACCACTTTCTCATTTCATTGAGATACACATATTGGTAGAATATCAGTCAAATGGCATTCACTGCTCGAAGGTATTCAGAGAAACATTGCAACATAATGTTGATTTCTTCCAACTTGCTGAATACTCCGAGATAAGCACTTTCCCACTTTCTCATTTCATTGAGATACACACATTGGCAGAACATCAGCCAAATGGCATTCACGGTTCCAAGGTATACAGAGAATCTTTGGGACCTCTTGTCGATTTCTTCCAACATGCTGAACTCATCGAGATATGCACTTTAGCACTTTCTCATTTCTTTGAAATACACACATTGGCAGAATATCAGCCAAATGGCATTCACTGCTCCAAAGTATTCAGAGAAACATTGCAACATAATGTGGATTTCTTCCAACTTTTTGAACTCATCGAGATAAGCACTTTACCACTTTCTCATTTCATTGAGATACACACATTGGCAGAATATCAGCCAAATGGAATTCACTGCTCGAAGGTATTCAGGGAAACTTTGGAACCTATTGTGGATTTCTTCCAACATGGTGAACTCACCGAGATAAGAACGTTACCACTTTCTCATTTCATTGAGATACACACATTGGCGGAATATCAGCCAAATGGCATTCACTGCTCGACGGTATTCAGAGAATCCTTGCAACATAATGTGGATTTCTTCCAACTTGCTGAACTCATCGAGATAAGCATTTTCCCACGATCTCATTTCATTGAGATACACACTTTGGCAGAATATCAGCCGAACGGCATTCACTGCTCGAAGGTATTCAGAGAAACAATGGAACCTTTTTTAGATTTCCTCCATTTTGCCGAACTCATCGAGATATGCACTTTACCACTTTCTCATTTCAATGAGATACACACATTGGTAGAATATCAGCCAAATGGCATTCACTGCTCGAAGGTATTCAGAGAAACATTGCAACATAACGTGGATTTCTTCCAACTTGCTCAACTCATCGAGGTAAGCACTTTACCACTTTCTCATTTCATTCAGATACACACATTGGCAGAATATCAGCCAAATGGCATTCACGGCTCCAAGGTACACAGAGAAACTTTGGGACCTATTGTGGATTTCTTCCAACATGCTGACCTCATCGAGATGAGAACGTTACCACTTTCTCATTTCATAGAGATACACACATTGGCGGAATATCAGCCAAATGGCATTCACTGCTCGAAGGTATTCAGAGAAACTTTGGAACCTTTTGTGGATTTCCTCCATTCTGCTGAACTCATCGAGATGAGCACGTTTCCACTTTCTCATTTCATTGAGATACACACATTGGCAGAATATCAGCCAAATGGCAGTCACTGCTCCAAGGTATTCAGAGAAACTTTGGATCCTATCGTGGATTTCCCCCAACATGCTGAACTCATCGAGATATGCACTTTAGCACTTTCTCATTACATTGAGATACACACATTGGCAGAATATCAGCCAAATGGCATTCACTGTTCCAAGGTATTAAGAGAAACTTTGGGACCTAATGTGGATTTCCTCCAACATGCTGAACTCATCGAGATACGCACTTTCTCATTTCATTGAGATACACACATTGGCAGAATATCAGCCAAATGGCATTCACTGCTCGAAGGTATTCAGAGCATCCTTGCTACATAATGTGGATTTCTTCCAACATGCTGTACTCATCGAGATAAGCATTTTCCCACGATCTCATTTCATTGAGATACACACTTTGGCAGAATATCAGCCAAACGGCATTCACTGCTCGAAGGTATTCAGAGAAACAATGGAACCTTTTTTAGATTTCCTCCATTTTGCCGAACTCATCGAGATATGCACTTTACCACTTTCTCATTTCAATGAGATACACACATTGGTAGAATATCAGCCAAATGGCATTCACTGCTCGAAGGTATTCAGAGAAACATTGCAACATAACGTGGATTTCTTCCAACTTGCTCAACTCATCGAGGTAAGCACTTTACCACTTTCTCATTTCATTCAGATACACACATTGGCAGAATATCAGCCAAATGGCATTCACGGCTCCAAGGTACACAGAGAAACTTTGGGACCTATTGTGGATTTCTTCCAACATGCTGACCACATTGAGGTATGCACTTTACCACTTTCTCATTTCAATGAGATACACACATTGGTAGAATATCAGCCAAATGGCATTCACTGCTCGAAGGTATTCAGAGAAACATTGCAACATAACGTGGATTTCTTCCAACTTGCTCAACTCATCGAGGTAAGCACTTTACCACTTTCTCATTTCATTCAGATACTCACATTGGCAGAATATCAGCCAAATGGCATTCACGGCTCCAAGGTACACAGAGAAACTTTGGGAGCAGTTGTGGATTTCTTCCAACATGCTGACCTCATCGAGATGAGAACGTTACCACTTTCTCATTTCATTGAGATACACACATTGGCGGAATATCAGCCAAATGGCATTCCCTGCTCGAAAGTATTCAGAGCATCCTTGCAACATAATGTGGATTTCTTCCAACATGCTGTACTCATCGAGATAAGCATTTTCCCACTATCTCATTTCATTGAGATACACACTTTGGCTGAATATCAGCCAAACGGCATTCACTGCTCGTTGGTATTCAGAGAAACAATGGAACCTTTTTTAGATTTCCTCCATTTTGCCGAACTCATCGACATATACACTTTACCACTTTCTCATTTCATTGAGATACACATATTGGTAGAATATCAGTCAAATGGCATTCACTGCTCGAAGGTATTCAGAGAAACATTGCAACATAATGTTGATTTCTTCCAACTTGCTGAATACTCCGAGATAAGCACTTTCCCACTTTCTCATTTCATTGAGATACACACATTGGCAGAACATCAGCCAAATGGCATTCACGGTTCCAAGGTATACAGAGAATCTTTGGGACCTCTTGTCGATTTCTTCCAACATGCTGAACTCATCGAGATATGCACTTTAGCACTTTCTCATTTCTTTGAAATACACACATTGGCAGAATATCAGCCAAATGGCATTCACTGCTCCAAAGTATTCAGAGAAACATTGCAACATAATGTGGATTTCTTCCAACTTTTTGAACTCATCGAGATAAGCACTTTACCACTTTCTCATTTCATTGAGATACACACATTGGCAGAATATCAGCCAAATGGAATTCACTGCTCGAAGGTATTCAGGGAAACTTTGGAACCTATTGTGGATTTCTTCCAACATGGTGAACTCACCGAGATAAGAACGTTACCACTTTCTCATTTCATTGAGATACACACATTGGCGGAATATCAGCCAAATGGCATTCACTGCTCGACGGTATTCAGAGAATCCTTGCAACATAATGTGGATTTCTTCCAACTTGCTGAACTCATCGAGATAAGCATTTTCCCACGATCTCATTTCATTGAGATACACACTTTGGCAGAATATCAGCCGAACGGCATTCACTGCTCGAAGGTATTCAGAGAAACAATGGAACCTTTTTTAGATTTCCTCCATTTTGCCGAACTCATCGAGATATGCACTTTACCACTTTCTCATTTCAATGAGATACACACATTGGTAGAATATCAGCCAAATGGCATTCACTGCTCGAAGGTATTCAGAGAAACATTGCAACATAACGTGGATTTCTTCAAACTTGCTCAACTCATCGAGGTAAGCACTTTACCACTTTCTCATTTCATTCAGATACACACATTGGCAGAATATCAGCCAAATGGCATTCACGGCTCCAAGGTACACAGAGAAACTTTGGGACCTATTGTGGATTTCTTCCAACATGCTGACCTCATCGAGATGAGAACGTTACCACTTTCTCATTTCATAGAGATACACACATTGGCGGAATATCAGCCAAATGGCATTCACTGCTCGAAGGTATTCAGAGAAACTTTGGAACCTTTTGTGGATTTCCTCCATTCTGCTGAACTCATCGAGATGAGCACGTTTCCACTTTCTCATTTCATTGAGATACACACATTGGCAGAATATCAGCGAAATGGCATTCACTGCTCCAAGGTATTCAGAGAAACTTTGGATCCTATCGTGGATTTCCCCCAACATGCTGAAATCATCGAGATATGCACTTTACCACTTTCTCATTTCATTGAGATACACACATTGGCAGAATATCAGCCAAATGGCATTCACTGCTCGAAGGTATTCAGAGAATCCTTGCAACATAATGTGGATTTCTTCCAACTTGCTGAACTAATCGAGATATGCACTTTAGCACTTTCTCATTTCATTGAGATACACACATTGGCAGAATATCAGCCAAATGGCATTCACTGTTCCAAGGTATTAAGAGAAACTTTGGGACCTAATGTGGATTTCCTCCAACATGCTGAACTCATCGAGATATGCACTTTCTCATTCCATTGAGATACACATATTGGCAGAATATCAGCCAAATGGCATTCACTGCTCGAAGGTATTCAGAGAAACATTGCAACATAATGTTGATTTCTTCCAACTTGCTGAATACACCGAGATAAGCACTTTCCCACTTTCTCATTTCATTGAGATACACACATTGGCAGAACATCAGCCAAATGGCATTCACGGTTCCAAGGAATACAGAGAATCTTTGGGACCTCTTGTCGATTTCATCCAACATGCTGAACTCATCGAGATATGCACTTTAGAACTTTCTCATTTCTTTGAAATACACACATTGGCAGAATATCAGCCAAATGGCATTCACTGCTCCAAAGTATTCAGAGAAACATTGCAACATAATGTGGATTTCTTCCAACTTTTTGAACTCATCGAGGTAAGCACTTTACCACTTTCTCATTTCATTCAGATACACACATTGGCAGAATATCAGCCAAATGGCATTCACGGCTCCAAGGTACACAGAGAAACTTTGGGACCTATTGTGGATTTCTTCCAACATGCTGACCTCATCGAGATGAGAACGTTACCACTTTCTCATTTCATAGAGATACACACATTGGCGGAATATCAGCCAAATGGCATTCACTGCTCGACGGTATTCAGAGAATCCTTGCAACATAATGTGGATTTCTTCCAACATGCTGTACTCATCGAGATAAGCATTTTCCCACTATCTCATTTCATTGAGATGCACACTTTGGCAGAATATCAGCCAAACGGCATTCACTGCTCGTTGGTATTCAGAGAAACAATGGAACCTTTTTTAGATTTCCTCCATTTTGCCGAACTCATCGAGATATGCACTTTACCACTTTCTCATTTCAATGAGATACACACATTGGTAGAATATCAGCCAAATGGCATTCACTGCTCGAAGGTATTCAGAGAAACATTGCAACATAACGTGGATTTCTTCCAACTTGCTCAACTCATCGAGGTAAGCACTTTACCACTTTCTCATTTCATTCAGATACACACATTGGCAGAATATCAGCCAAATGGCATTCACGGCTCCAAGGTACACAGAGAAACTTTGGGACCTATTGTGGATTTCTTCCAACATGCTGACCTCATCGAGATGAGAACGTTACCACTTTCTCATTTCATAGAGATACACACATTGGCGGAATATCAGCCAAATGGCATTCACTGCTCGAAGGTATTCAGAGAAACTTTGGAACCTTTTGTGGATTTCCTCCATTCTGCTGAACTCATCGAGATGAGCACGTTTCCACTTTCTCATTTCATTGAGATACACACATTGGCAGAATATCAGCCAAATGGCAGTCACTGCTCCAAGGTATTCAGAGAAACTTTGGATCCTATCGTGGATTTCCCCCAACATGCTGAACTCATCGAGATATGCACTTTAGCACTTTCTCATTACATTGAGATACACACATTGGCAGAATATCAGCCAAATGGCATTCACTGTTCCAAGGTATTAAGAGAAACTTTGGGACCTAATGTGGATTTCCTCCAACATGCTGAACTCATCGAGATACGCACTTTCTCATTTCATTGAGATACACACATTGGCAGAATATCAGCCAAATGGCATTCACTGCTCGAAGGTATTCAGAGCATCCTTGCTACATAATGTGGATTTCTTCCAACATGCTGTACTCATCGAGATAAGCATTTTCCCACGATCTCATTTCATTGAGATACACACTTTGGCAGAATATCAGCCAAACGGCATTCACTGCTCGAAGGTATTCAGAGAAACAATGGAACCTTTTTTAGATTTCCTCCATTTTGCCGAACTCATCGAGATATGCACTTTACCACTTTCTCATTTCAATGAGATACACACATTGGTAGAATATCAGCCAAATGGCATTCACTGCTCGAAGGTATTCAGAGAAACATTGCAACATAACGTGGATTTCTTCCAACTTGCTCAACTCATCGAGGTAAGCACTTTACCACTTTCTCATTTCATTCAGATACACACATTGAAGAATATCAGCCAAATGGCATTCACGGCTCCAAGGTACACAGAGAAACTTTGGGACCTATTGTGGATTTCTTCCAACATGCTGACCACATCGAGATGAGAACGTTACCACTTTCTCATTTCATAGAGATACACACATTGGCGGAATATCAGCCAAATGGCATTCACTGCTCGAAGGTATTCAGAGAAACTTTGGAACCTTTTGTGAGTTTCCTCCATTGTGCTGAACTCATCGAGATGAGCACGTTTCCACTTTCTCATTTCATTGAGATACACACATTGGCAGAATATCAGCCAAATGGCATTCACTGCTGCAAGGTATTCAGAGCATCCTTGCTACATAATGTGGATTTCTTCCAACATGCTGTACTCATCGAGATAAGCATTTTCCCACTATCTCATTTCATTGAGATACACACTTTGGCAGAATATCAGCCAAACGGCATTCACTGCTCGAAGGTATTCAGAGAAACAATGGAACCTTTTTTAGGTTTTTTCCATTTTGCCGAACTCATCGAGATATGCACTTTACCACTTTCTCATTTCAATGAGATACACACATTGGTAGAATATCAGCCAAATGGCATTCACTGCTCGAAGGTATTCAGAGAAACATTGCAACATAACGTGGATTTCTTCCAACTTGCTCAACTCATCGAGGTAAGCACTTTACCACTTTCTCATTTCATTCAGATACTCACATTGGCAGAATATCAGCCAAATGGCATTCACGGCTCCAAGGTACACAGAGAAACTTTGGGAGCAGTTGTGGAATTCTTCCAACATGCTGACCTCATCGAGATGAGAACGTTACCACTTTCTCATTTCATTGAGATACACACATTGGCGGAATATCAGCCAAATGGCATTCCCTGCTCGAAGGTATTCAGAGCATCCTTGCAACATAATGTGGATTTCTTCCAACATGCTGTACTCATCGAGATAAGCATTTTCCCACTATCTCATTTCATTGAGATACACACGTTGGCAGAATATCAGCCAAACGGCATTCACTGCTCGTTGGTATTCAGAGAAACAATGGAACCTTTTTTAGATTTCCTCCATTTTGCCGAACTCATCGACATATACACTTTACCACTTTCTCATTTCATTGAGATACACATATTGGTAGAATATCAGTCAAATGGCATTCACTGCTCGAAGGTATTCAGAGAAACATTGCAACATAATGTTGATTTCTTCCAACTTGCTGAATACTCCGAGATAAGCACTTTCCCACTTTCTCATTTCATTGAGATACACACATTGGCAGAACATCAGCCAAATGGCATTCACGGTTCCAAGGTATACAGAGAATCTTTGGGACCTCTTGTCGATTTCTTCCAACATGCTGAACTCATCGAGATATGCACTTTAGCACTTTCTCATTTCTTTGAAATACACACATTGGCAGAATATCAGCCAAATGGCATTCACTGCTCCAAAGTATTCAGAGAAACATTGCAACATAATGTGGATTTCTTCCAACTTTTTGAACTCATCGAGATAAGCACTTTACCACTTTCTCATTTCATTGAGATACACACATTGGCAGAATATCAGCCAAATGGAATTCACTGCTCGAAGGTATTCAGGGAAACTTTGGAACCTATTGTGGATTTCTTCCAACATGGTGAACTCACCGAGATAAGAACGTTACCACTTTCTCATTTCATTGAGATACACACATTGGCGGAATATCAGCCAAATGCCATTCACTGCTCGACGGTATTCAGAGAATCCTTGCAACATAATGTGGATTTCTTCCAACTTGCTGAACTCATCGAGATAAGCATTTTCCCACGATCTCATTTCATTGAGATACACACTTTGGCAGAATATCAGCCAAACGGCATTCACTGCTCGAAGGTATTCAGAGAAACAATGGAACCTTTTTTAGATTTCCTCCATTTTGCCGAACTCATCGAGATATGCACTTTACCACTTTCTCATTTCAATGAGATACACACATTGGTAGAATATCAGCCAAATGGCATTCACTGCTCGAAGGTATTCAGAGAAACATTGCAACATAACGTGGATTTCTTCCAACTTGCTCAACTCATCGAGGTAAGCACTTTACCACTTTCTCATTTCATAGAGATACACACATTGGCAGAATATCAGCCAAATGGCATTCACGGCTCCAAGGTACACAGAGAAACTTTGGGACCTATTGTGGATTTCTTCCAACATGCTGACCTCATCGAGATGAGAACGTTACCACTTTCTCATTTCATAGAGATACACACATTGGCGGAATATCAGCCAAATGGCATTCACTGCTCGAAGGTATTCAGAGAAACTTTGGAACCTTTTGTGGATTTCCTCCATTCTGCTGAACTCATCGAGATGAGCACGTTTCCACTTTCTCATTTCATTGAGATACACACATTGGCAGAATATCAGCGAAATGGCATTCACTGCTCCAAGGTATTCAGAGAAACTTTGGATCCTATCGTGGATTTCCCCCAACATGCTGAAATCATCGAGATATGCACTTTACCACTTTCTCATTTCATTGAGATACACACATTGGCAGAATATCAGCCAAATGGCATTCACTGCTCGAAGGTATTCAGAGAATCCTTGCAACATAATGTGGATTTCTTCCAACTTGCTGAACTAATCGAGATATGCACTTTAGCACTTTCTCATTTCATTGAGATACACACATTGGCAGAATATCAGCCAAATGGCATTCACTGTTCCAAGGTATTAAGAGAAACTTTGGGACCTAATGTGGATTTCCTCCAACATGCTGAACTCATCGAGATATGCACTTTCTCATTCCATTGAGATACACATATTGGCAGAATATCAGCCAAATGGCATTCACTGCTCGAAGGTATTCAGAGAAACATTGCAACATAATGTTGATTTCTTCCAACTTGCTGAATACACCGAGATAAGCACTTTCCCACTTTCTCATTTCATTGAGATACACACATTGGCAGAACATCAGCCAAATGGCATTCACGGTTCCAAGGAATACAGAGAATCTTTGGGACCTCTTGTCGATTTCATCCAACATGCTGAACTCATCGAGATATGCACTTTAGAACTTTCTCATTTCTTTGAAATACACACATTGGCAGAATATCAGCCAAATGGCATTCACTGCTCCAAAGTATTCAGAGAAACATTGCAACATAATGTGGATTTCTTCCAACTTTTTGAACTCATCGAGGTAAGCACTTTACCACTTTCTCATTTCATTCAGATACACACATTGGCAGAATATCAGCCAAATGGCATTCACGGCTCCAAGGTACACAGAGAAACTTTGGGACCTATTGTGGATTTCTTCCAACATGCTGACCTCATCGAGATGAGAACGTTACCACTTTCTCATTTCATAGAGATACACACATTGGCGGAATATCAGCCAAATGGCATTCACTGCTCGACGGTATTCAGAGAATCCTTGCAACATAATGTGGATTTCTTCCAACATGCTGTACTCATCGAGATAAGCATTTTCCCACTATCTCATTTCATTGAGATGCACACTTTGGCAGAATATCAGCCAAACGGCATTCACTGCTCGTTGGTATTCAGAGAAACAATGGAACCTTTTTTAGATTTCCTCCATTTTGCCGAACTCATCGAGATATGCACTTTACCACTTTCTCATTTCAATGAGATACACACATTGGTAGAATATCAGCCAAATGGCATTCACTGCTCGAAGGTATTCAGAGAAACATTGCAACATAACGTGGATTTCTTCCAACTTGCTCAACTCATCGAGGTAAGCACTTTACCACTTTCTCATTTCATTCAGATACACACATTGGCAGAATATCAGCCAAATGGCATTCACGGCTCCAAGGTACACAGAGAAACTTTGGGACCTATTGTGGATTTCTTCCAACATGCTGACCTCATCGAGATGAGAACGTTACCACTTTCTCATTTCATAGAGATACACACATTGGCGGAATATCAGCCAAATGGCATTCACTGCTCGAAGGTATTCAGAGAAACTTTGGAACCTTTTGTGGATTTCCTCCATTCTGCTGAACTCATCGAGATGAGCACGTTTCCACTTTCTCATTTCATTGAGATACACACATTGGCAGAATATCAGCCAAATGGCAGTCACTGCTCCAAGGTATTCAGAGAAACTTTGGATCCTATCGTGGATTTCCCCCAACATGCTGAACTCATCGAGATATGCACTTTAGCACTTTCTCATTACATTGAGATACACACATTGGCAGAATATCAGCCAAATGGCATTCACTGTTCCAAGGTATTAAGAGAAACTTTGGGACCTAATGTGGATTTCCTCCAACATGCTGAACTCATCGAGATACGCACTTTCTCATTTCATTGAGATACACACATTGGCAGAATATCAGCCAAATGGCATTCACTGCTCGAAGGTATTCAGAGCATCCTTGCTACATAATGTGGATTTCTTCCAACATGCTGTACTCATCGAGATAAGCATTTTCCCACGATCTCATTTCATTGAGATACACACTTTGGCAGAATATCAGCCAAACGGCATTCACTGCTCGAAGGTATTCAGAGAAACAATGGAACCTTTTTTAGATTTCCTCCATTTTGCCGAACTCATCGAGATATGCACTTTACCACTTTCTCATTTCAATGAGATACACACATTGGTAGAATATCAGCCAAATGGCATTCACTGCTCGAAGGTATTCAGAGAAACATTGCAACATAACGTGGATTTCTTCCAACTTGCTCAACTCATCGAGGTAAGCACTTTACCACTTTCTCATTTCATTCAGATACACACATTGAAGAATATCAGCCAAATGGCATTCACGGCTCCAAGGTACACAGAGAAACTTTGGGACCTATTGTGGATTTCTTCCAACATGCTGACCACATCGAGATGAGAACGTTACCACTTTCTCATTTCATAGAGATACACACATTGGCGGAATATCAGCCAAATGGCATTCACTGCTCGAAGGTATTCAGAGAAACTTTGGAACCTTTTGTGAGTTTCCTCCATTGTGCTGAACTCATCGAGATGAGCACGTTTCCACTTTCTCATTTCATTGAGATACACACATTGGCAGAATATCAGCCAAATGGCATTCACTGCTGCAAGGTATTCAGAGCATCCTTGCTACATAATGTGGATTTCTTCCAACATGCTGTACTCATCGAGATAAGCATTTTCCCACTATCTCATTTCATTGAGATACACACTTTGGCAGAATATCAGCCAAACGGCATTCACTGCTCGAAGGTATTCAGAGAAACAATGGAACCTTTTTTAGGTTTTTTCCATTTTGCCGAACTCATCGAGATATGCACTTTACCACTTTCTCATTTCAATGAGATACACACATTGGTAGAATATCAGCCAAATGGCATTCACTGCTCGAAGGTATTCAGAGAAACATTGCAACATAACGTGGATTTCTTCCAACTTGCTCAACTCATCGAGGTAAGCACTTTACCACTTTCTCATTTCATTCAGATACTCACATTGGCAGAATATCAGCCAAATGGCATTCACGGCTCCAAGGTACACAGAGAAACTTTGGGAGCAGTTGTGGATTTCTTCCAACATGCTGACCTCATCGAGATGAGAACGTTACCACTTTCTCATTTCATTGAGATACACACATTGGCGGAATATCAGCCAAATGGCATTCCCTGCTCGAAGGTATTCAGAGCATCCTTGCAACATAATGTGGATTTCTTCCAACATGCTGTACTCATCGAGATAAGCATTTTCCCACTATCTCATTTCATTGAGATACACACGTTGGCAGAATATCAGCCAAACGGCATTCACTGCTCGTTGGTATTCAGAGAAACAATGGAACCTTTTTTAGATTTCCTCCATTTTGCCGAACTCATCGACATATACACTTTACCACTTTCTCATTTCATTGAGATACACATATTGGTAGAATATCAGTCAAATGGCATTCACTGCTCGAAGGTATTCAGAGAAACATTGCAACATAATGTTGATTTCTTCCAACTTGCTGAATACTCCGAGATAAGCACTTTCCCACTTTCTCATTTCATTGAGATACACACATTGGCAGAACATCAGCCAAATGGCATTCACGGTTCCAAGGTATACAGAGAATCTTTGGGACCTCTTGTCGATTTCTTCCAACATGCTGAACTCATCGAGATATGCACTTTAGCACTTTCTCATTTCTTTGAAATACACACATTGGCAGAATATCAGCCAAATGGCATTCACTGCTCCAAAGTATTCAGAGAAACATTGCAACATAATGTGGATTTCTTCCAACTTTTTGAACTCATCGAGATAAGCACTTTACCACTTTCTCATTTCATTGAGATACACACATTGGCAGAATATCAGCCAAATGGAATTCACTGCTCGAAGGTATTCAGGGAAACTTTGGAACCTATTGTGGATTTCTTCCAACATGGTGAACTCACCGAGATAAGAACGTTACCACTTTCTCATTTCATTGAGATACACACATTGGCGGAATATCAGCCAAATGCCATTCACTGCTCGACGGTATTCAGAGAATCCTTGCAACATAATGTGGATTTCTTCCAACTTGCTGAACTCATCGAGATAAGCATTTTCCCACGATCTCATTTCATTGAGATACACACTTTGGCAGAATATCAGCCAAACGGCATTCACTGCTCGAAGGTATTCAGAGAAACAATGGAACCTTTTTTAGATTTCCTCCATTTTGCCGAACTCATCGAGATATGCACTTTACCACTTTCTCATTTCAATGAGATACACACATTGGTAGAATATCAGCCAAATGGCATTCACTGCTCGAAGGTATTCAGAGAAACATTGCAACATAACGTGGATTTCTTCCAACTTGCTCAACTCATCGAGGTAAGCACTTTACCACTTTCTCATTTCATAGAGATACACACATTGGCAGAATATCAGCCAAATGGCATTCACGGCTCCAAGGTACACAGAGAAACTTTGGGACCTATTGTGGATTTCTTCCAACATGCTGACCTCATCGAGATGAGAACGTTACCACTTTCTCATTTCATAGAGATACACACATTGGCGGAATATCAGCCAAATGGCATTCACTGCTCGAAGGTATTCAGAGAAACTTTGGAACCTTTTGTGGATTTCCTCCATTCTGCTGAACTCATCGAGATGAGCACGTTTCCACTTTCTCATTTCATTGAGATACACACATTGGCAGAATATCAGCGAAATGGCATTCACTGCTCCAAGGTATTCAGAGAAACTTTGGATCCTATCGTGGATTTCCCCCAACATGCTGAACTCATCGAGATATGCACTTTAGCACTTTCTCATTTCATTGAGATACACACATTGGCAGAATATCAGCCAAATGGCATTCACTGCTCGAAGGTATTCAGAGAATCCTTGCAACATAATGTGGATTTCTTCCAACTTGCTGAACTAATCGAGATATGCACTTTAGCACTTTCTCATTTCATTGAGATACACACATTGGCAGAATATCAGCCAAATGGCATTCACTGTTCCAAGGTATTAAGAGAAACTTTGGGACCTAATGTGGATTTCCTCCAACATGCTGACCTCATCGAGATATGCACTTTCTCATTCCATTGAGATACACATATTGGCAGAATATCAGCCAAATGGCATTCACTGCTCGAAGGTATTCAGAGAAACATTGCAACATAATGTTGATTTCTTCCAACTTGCTGAATACACCGAGATAAGCACTTTCCCACTTTCTCATTTCATTGAGATACACACATTGGCAGAACATCAGCCAAATGGCATTCACGGTTCCAAGGTATACAGAGAATCTTTGGGACCTCTTGTCGATTTCTTCCAACATGCTGAACTCATCGAGATATGCACTTTAGAACTTTCTCATTTCTTTGAAATACACACATTGGCAGAATATCAGCCAAATGGCATTCACTGCTCCAAAGTATTCAGAGAAACATTGCAACATAATGTGGATTTCTTCCAACTTTTTGAACTCATCGAGGTAAGCACTTTACCACTTTCTCATTTCATTCAGATACACACATTGGCAGAATATCAGCCAAATGGCATTCACGGCTCCAAGGTACACAGAGAAACTTTGGGACCTATTGTGGATTTCTTCCAACATGCTGACCTCATCGAGATGAGAACGTTACCACTTTCTCATTTCATTGAGATACACACATTGGCGGAATATCAGCCAAATGGCATTCACTGCTCGACGGTATTCAGAGAATCCTTGCAACATAATGTGGATTTCTTCCAACATGCTGTACTCATCGAGATAAGCATTTTCCCACTATCTCATTTCATTGAGATGCACACTTTGGCAGAATATCAGCCAAACGGCATTCACTGCTCGTTGGTATTCAGAGAAACAATGGAACCTTTTTTAGATTTCCTCCATTTTGCCGAACTCATCGAGATATGCACTTTACCACTTTCTCATTTCAATGAGATACACACATTGGTAGAATATCAGCCAAATGGCATTCACTGCTCGAAGGTATTCAGAGAAACATTGCAACATAACGTGGATTTCTTCCAACTTGCTCAACTCATCGAGGTAAGCACTTTACCACTTTCTCATTTCATTCAGATACACACATTGGCAGAATATCAGCCAAATGGCATTCACGGCTCCAAGGTACACAGAGAAACTTTGGGACCTATTGTGGATTTCTTCCAACATGCTGACCTCATCGAGATGAGAACGTTACCACTTTCTCATTTCATAGAGATACACACATTGGCGGAATATCAGCCAAATGGCATTCACTGCTCGAAGGTATTCAGAGAAACTTTGGAACCTTTTGTGGATTTCCTCCATTCTGCTGAACTCATCGAGATGAGCACGTTTCCACTTTCTCATTTCATTGAGATACACACATTGGCAGAATATCAGCCAAATGGCAGTCACTGCTCCAAGGTATTCAGAGAAACTTTGGATCCTATCGTGGATTTCCCCCAACATGCTGAACTCATCGAGATATGCACTTTAGCACTTTCTCATTACATTGAGATACACACATTGGCAGAATATCAGCCAAATGGCATTCACTGTTCCAAGGTATTAAGAGAAACTTTGGGACCTAATGTGGATTTCCTCCAACATGCTGAACTCATCGAGATACGCACTTTCTCATTTCATTGAGATACACACATTGGCAGAATATCAGCCAAATGGCATTCACTGCTGGAAGGTATTCAGAGCATCCTTGCTACATAATGTGGATTTCTTCCAACATGCTGTACTCATCGAGATAAGCATTTTCCCACTATCTCATTTCATTGAGATACACACTTTGGCAGAATATCAGCCAAACGGCATTCACTGCTCGAAGGTATTCAGAGAAACAATGGAACCTTTTTTAGATTTCCTCCATTTTGCCGAACTCATCGAGATATGCACTTTACCACTTTCTCATTTCAATGAGATACACACATTGGTAGAATATCAGCCAAATGGCATTCACTGCTCGAAGGTATTCAGAGAAACATTGCAACATAACGTGGATTTCTTCCAACTTGCTCAACTCATCGAGGTAAGCACTTTACCACTTTCTCATTTCATTCAGATACACACATTGAAGAATATCAGCCAAATGGCATTCACGGCTCCAAGGTACACAGAGAAACTTTGGGACCTATTGTGGATTTCTTCCAACATGCTGACCACATCGAGATGAGAACGTTACCACTTTCTCATTTCATTGAGATACACACATTGGCGGAATATCAGCCAAATGGCATTCACTGCTCGAAGGTATTCAGAGAAACTTTGGAACCTTTTGTGAGTTTCCTCCATTGTGCTGAACTCATCGAGATGAGCACGTTTCCACTTTGTCATTTCATTGAGATACACACATTGGCAGAATATCAGCCAAATGGCATTCACTGCTGCAAGGTATTCAGAGCATCCTTGCTACATAATGTGGATTTCTTCCAACATGCTGTACTCATCGAGATAAGCATTTTCCCACTATCTCATTTCATTGAGATACACACTTTGGCAGAATATCAGCCAAACGGCATTCACTGCTCGAAGGTATTCAGAGAAACAATGGAACCTTTTTTAGGTTTCCTCCATTTTGCCGAACTCATCGAGATATGCACTTTACCACTTTCTCATTTCAATGAGATACACACATTGGTAGAATATCAGCCAAATGGCATTCACTGCTCGAAGGTTTTCAGAGAAACATTGCAACATAACGTGGATTTCTTCCAACTTGCTCAACTCATCGAGGTAAGCACTTTAACACTTTCTCATTTCATTCAGATACTCACATTGGCAGAATATCAGCCAAATGGCATTCACGGCTCCAAGGTACACAGAGAAACTTTGGGAGCAATTGTGGATTTCTTCCAACATGCTGACCTCATCGAGATGAGAACGTTACCACTTTCTCATTTCATTGAGATACACACATTGGCGGAATATCAGCCAAATGGCATTCACTGCTCGAAGGTATTCAGAGCATCCTTGCAACATAATGTGGATTTCTTCCAACATGCTGTACTCATCGAGATAAGCATTTTCCCACTATCTCATTTCATTGAGATACACACGTTGGCAGAATATCAGCCAAACGGCATTCACTGCTCGTTGGTATTCAGAGAAACAATGGAACCTTTTTTAGATTTCCTCCATTTTGCCGAACTCATCGACATATACACTTTACCACTTTCTCATTTCATTGAGATACACATATTGGTAGAATATCAGTCAAATGGCATTCACTGCTCGAAGGTATTCAGAGAAACATTGCAACATAATGTTGATTTCTTCCAACTTGCTGAATACTCCGAGATAAGCACTTTCCCACTTTCTCATTTCATTGAGATACACACATTGGCAGAACATCAGCCAAATGGCATTCACGGTTCCAAGGTATACAGAGAATCTTTGGGACCTCTTGTCGATTTCTTCCAACATGCTGAACTCATCGAGATATGCACTTTAGCACTTTCTCATTTCTTTGAAATACACACATTGGCAGAATATCAGCCAAATGGCATTCACTGCTCCAAAGTATTCAGAGAAACATTGCAACATAATGTGGATTTCTTCCAACTTTTTGAACTCATCGAGATAAGCACTTTACCACTTTCTCATTTCATTGAGATACACACATTGGCAGAATATCAGCCAAATGGAATTCACTGCTCGAAGGTATTCAGGGAAACTTTGGAACCTATTGTGGATTTCTTCCAACATGGTGAACTCACCGAGATAAGAACGTTACCACTTTCTCATTTCATTGAGATACACACATTGGCGGAATATCAGCCAAATGCCATTCACTGCTCGACGGTATTCAGAGAATCCTTGCAACATAATGTGGATTTCTTCCAACTTGCTGAACTCATCGAGATAAGCATTTTCCCACGATCTCATTTCATTGAGATACACACTTTGGCAGAATATCAGCCAAACGGCATTCACTGCTCGAAGGTATTCAGAGAAACAATGGAACCTTTTTTAGATTTCCTCCATTTTGCCGAACTCATCGAGATATGCACTTTACCACTTTCTCATTTCAATGAGATACACACATTGGTAGAATATCAGCCAAATGGCATTCACTGCTCGAAGGTATTCAGAGAAACATTGCAACATAACGTGGATTTCTTCCAACTTGCTCAACTCATCGAGGTAAGCACTTTACCACTTTCTCATTTCATTCAGATACACACATTGGCAGAATATCAGCCAAATGGCATTCACGGCTCCAAGGTACACAGAGAAACTTTGGGACCTATTGTGGATTTCTTCCAACATGCTGACCTCATCGAGATGAGAACGTTACCACTTTCTCATTTCATAGAGATACACACATTGGCGGAATATCAGCCAAATGGCATTCACTGCTCGAAGGTATTCAGAGAAACTTTGGAACCTTTTGTGGATTTCCTCCATTCTGCTGAACTCATCGAGATGAGCACGTTTCCACTTTCTCATTTCATTGAGATACACACATTGGCAGAATATCAGCGAAATGGCATTCACTGCTCCAAGGTATTCAGAGAAACTTTGGATCCTATCGTGGATTTCCCCCAACATGCTGAAATCATCGAGATATGCACTTTACCACTTTCTCATTTCATTGAGATACACACATTGGCAGAATATCAGCCAAATGGCATTCACTGCTCGAAGGTATTCAGAGAATCCTTGCAACATAATGTGGATTTCTTCCAACTTGCTGAACTAATCGAGATATGCACTTTAGCACTTTCTCATTTCATTGAGATACACACATTGGCAGAATATCAGCCAAATGGCATTCACTGTTCCAAGGTATTAAGAGAAACTTTGGGACCTAATGTGGATTTCCTCCAACATGCTGACCTCATCGAGATATGCACTTTCTCATTCCATTGAGATACACATATTGGCAGAATATCAGCCAAATGGCATTCACTGCTCGAAGGTATTCAGAGAAACATTGCAACATAATGTTGATTTCTTCCAACTTGCTGAATACACCGAGATAAGCACTTTCCCACTTTCTCATTTCATTGAGATACACACATTGGCAGAACATCAGCCAAATGGCATTCACGGTTCCAAGGTATACAGAGAATCTTTGGGACCTCTTGTCGATTTCTTCCAACATGCTGAACTCATCGAGATATGCACTTTAGAACTTTCTCATTTCTTTGAAATACACACATTGGCAGAATATCAGCCAAATGGCATTCACTGCTCCAAAGTATTCAGAGAAACATTGCAACATAATGTGGATTTCTTCCAACTTTTTGAACTCATCGAGGTAAGCACTTTACCACTTTCTCATTTCATTCAGATACACACATTGGCAGAATATCAGCCAAATGGCATTCACGGCTCCAAGGTACACAGAGAAACTTTGGGACCTATTGTGGATTTCTTCCAACATGCTGACCTCATCGAGATGAGAACGTTACCACTTTCTCATTTCATAGAGATACACACATTGGCGGAATATCAGCCAAATGGCATTCACTGCTCGACGGTATTCAGAGAATCCTTGCAACATAATGTGGATTTCTTCCAACATGCTGTACTCATCGAGATAAGCATTTTCCCACTATCTCATTTCATTGAGATGCACACTTTGGCAGAATATCAGCCAAACGGCATTCACTGCTCGTTGGTATTCAGAGAAACAATGGAACCTTTTTTAGATTTCCTCCATTTTGCCGAACTCATCGAGATATGCACTTTACCACTTTCTCATTTCAATGAGATACACACATTGGTAGAATATCAGCCAAATGGCATTCACTGCTCGAAGGTATTCAGAGAAACATTGCAACATAACGTGGATTTCTTCCAACTTGCTCAACTCATCGAGGTAAGCACTTTACCACTTTCTCATTTCATTCAGATACACACATTGGCAGAATATCAGCCAAATGGCATTCACGGCTCCAAGGTACACAGAGAAACTTTGGGACCTATTGTGGATTTCTTCCAACATGCTGACCTCATCGAGATGAGAACGTTACCACTTTCTCATTTCATAGAGATACACACATTGGCGGAATATCAGCCAAATGGCATTCACTGCTCGAAGGTATTCAGAGAAACTTTGGAACCTTTTGTGGATTTCCTCCATTCTGCTGAACTCATCGAGATGAGCACGTTTCCACTTTCTCATTTCATTGAGATACACACATTGGCAGAATATCAGCCAAATGGCAGTCACTGCTCCAAGGTATTCAGAGAAACTTTGGATCCTATCGTGGATTTCCCCCAACATGCTGAACTCATCGAGATATGCACTTTAGCACTTTCTCATTACATTGAGATACACACATTGGCAGAATATCAGCCAAATGGCATTCACTGTTCCAAGGTATTAAGAGAAACTTTGGGACCTAATGTGGATTTCCTCCAACATGCTGAACTCATCGAGATACGCACTTTCTCATTTCATTGAGATACACACATTGGCAGAATATCAGCCAAATGGCATTCACTGCTCGAAGGTATTCAGAGCATCCTTGCTACATAATGTGGATTTCTTCCAACATGCTGTACTCATCGAGATAAGCATTTTCCCACGATCTCATTTCATTGAGATACACACTTTGGCAGAATATCAGCCAAACGGCATTCACTGCTCGAAGGTATTCAGAGAAACAATGGAACCTTTTTTAGATTTCCTCCATTTTGCCGAACTCATCGAGATATGCACTTTACCACTTTCTCATTTCAATGAGATACACACATTGGTAGAATATCAGCCAAATGGCATTCACTGCTCGAAGGTATTCAGAGAAACATTGCAACATAACGTGGATTTCTTCCAACTTGCTCAACTCATCGAGGTAAGCACTTTACCACTTTCTCATTTCATTCAGATACACACATTGAAGAATATCAGCCAAATGGCATTCACGGCTCCAAGGTACACAGAGAAACTTTGGGACCTATTGTGGATTTCTTCCAACATGCTGACCACATCGAGATGAGAACGTTACCACTTTCTCATTTCATTGAGATACACACATTGGCGGAATATCAGCCAAATGGCATTCACTGCTCGAAGGTATTCAGAGAAACTTTGGAACCTTTTGTGAGTTTCCTCCATTGTGCTGAACTCATCGAGATGAGCACGTTTCCACTTTCTCATTTCATTGAGATACACACATTGGCAGAATATCAGCCAAATGGCATTCACTGCTGCAAGGTATTCAGAGCATCCTTGCTACATAATGTGGATTTCTTCCAACATGCTGTACTCATCGAGATAAGCATTTTCCCACTATCTCATTTCATTGAGATACACACTTTGGCAGAATATCAGCCAAACGGCATTCACTGCTCGAAGGTATTCAGAGAAACAATGGAACCTTTTTTAGGTTTCCTCCATTTTGCCGAACTCATCGAGATATGCACTTTACCACTTTCTCATTTCAATGAGATACACACATTGGTAGAATATCAGCCAAATGGCATTCACTGCTCGAAGGTTTTCAGAGAAACATTGCAACATAACGTGGATTTCTTCCAACTTGCTCAACTCATCGAGGTAAGCACTTTACCACTTTCTCATTTCATTCAGATACTCACATTGGCAGAATATCAGCCAAATGGCATTCACGGCTCCAAGGTACACAGAGAAACTTTGGGAGCAATTGTGGATTTCTTCCAACATGCTGACCTCGTCGAGATGAGAACGTTACCACTTTCTCATTTCATTGAGATACACACATTGGCGGAATATCAGCCAAATGGCATTCACTGCTCGAAGGTATTCAGAGCATCCTTGCAACATAATGTGGATTTCTTCCAACATGCTGTACTCATCGAGATAAGCATTTTCCCACTATCTCATTTCATTGAGATACACACGTTGGCAGAATATCAGCCAAACGGCATTCACTGCTCGTTGGTATTCAGAGAAACAATGGAACCTTTTTTAGATTTCCTCCATTTTGCCGAACTCATCGACATATACACTTTACCACTTTCTCATTTCATTGAGATACACATATTGGTAGAATATCAGTCAAATGGCATTCACTGCTCGAAGGTATTCAGAGAAACATTGCAACATAATGTTGATTTCTTCCAACTTGCTGAATACTCCGAGATAAGCACTTTCCCACTTTCTCATTTCATTGAGATACACACATTGGCAGAACATCAGCCAAATGGCATTCACGGTTCCAAGGTATACAGAGAATCTTTGGGACCTCTTGTCGATTTCTTCCAACATGCTGAACTCATCGAGATATGCACTTTAGCACTTTCTCATTTCTTTGAAATACACACATTGGCAGAATATCAGCCAAATGGCATTCACTGCTCCAAAGTATTCAGAGAAACATTGCAACATAATGTGGATTTCTTCCAACTTTTTGACCTCATCGAGATAAGCACTTTACCACTTTCTCATTTCATTGAGATACACACATTGGCAGAATATCAGCCAAATGGAATTCACTGCTCGAAGGTATTCAGGGAAACTTTGGAACCTATTGTGGATTTCTTCCAACATGGTGAACTCACCGAGATAAGAACGTTACCACTTTCTCATTTCATTGAGATACACACATTGGCGGAATATCAGCCAAATGCCATTCACTGCTCGACGGTATTCAGAGAATCCTTGCAACATAATGTGGATTTCTTCCAACTTGCTGAACTCATCGAGATAAGCATTTTCCCACGATCTCATTTCATTGAGATACACACTTTGGCAGAATATCAGCCAAACGGCATTCACTGCTCGAAGGTATTCAGAGAAACAATGGAACCTTTTTTAGATTTCCTCCATTTTGCCGAACTCATCGAGATATGCACTTTACCACTTTCTCATTTCAATGAGATACACACATTGGTAGAATATCAGCCAAATGGCATTCACTGCTCGAAGGTATTCAGAGAAACATTGCAACATAACGTGGATTTCTTCCAACTTGCTCAACTCATCGAGGTAAGCACTTTACCACTTTCTCATTTCATTCAGATACACACATTGGCAGAATATCAGCCAAATGGCATTCACGGCTCCAAGGTACACAGAGAAACTTTGGGACCTATTGTGGATTTCTTCCAACATGCTGACCTCATCGAGATGAGAACGTTACCACTTTCTCATTTCATAGAGATACACACATTGGCGGAATATCAGCCAAATGGCATTCACTGCTCGAAGGTATTCAGAGAATCTTTGGGACCTTTTGTGGATTTCCTCCATTCTGCTGAACTCATCGAGATGAGCACGTTTCCACTTTCTCATTTCATTGAGATACACACATTGGCAGAATATCAGCCAAATGGCATTCACTGCTCCAAGGTATTCAGAGAAACTTTGGATCCTATCGTGGATTTCCCCCAACATGCTGAAATCATCGAGATATGCACTTTAGCACTTTCTCATTTCATTGAGATACACACATTGGGAGAATATCAGCCAAATGGCATTCACTGCTCGAAGGTATTCAGAGAATCCTTGCAACATAATGTGGATTTCTTCCAACTTGCTGAACTAATCGAGATATGCACTTTAGCACTTTCTCATTTCATTGAGATACACACATTGGCAGAATATCAGCCAAATGGCATTCACTGTTCCAAGGTATTAAGAGAAACTTTGGGACCTAATGTGGATTTCCTCCAACATGCTGAACTCATCGAGATATGCACTTTCTCATTCCATTGAGATACACATATTGGCAGAATATCAGCCAAATGGCATTCACTGCTCGAAGGTATTCAGAGAAACATTGCAACATAATGTTGATTTCTTCCAACTTGCTGAATACACCGAGATAAGCACTTTCCCACTTTCTCATTTCATTGAGATACACACATTGGCAGAACATCAGCCAAATGGCATTCACGGTTCCAAGGTATACAGAGAATCTTTGGGACCTCTTGTCGATTTCTTCCAACATGCTGAACTCATCGAGATATGCACTTTAGAACTTTCTCATTTCTTTGAAATACACACATTGGCAGAATATCAGCCAAATGGCATTCACTGCTCCAAAGTATTCAGAGAAACATTGCAACATAATGTGGATTTCTTCCAACTTTTTGAACTCATCGAGGTAAGCACTTTACCACTTTCTCATTTCATTCAGATACTCACATTGGCAGAATATCAGCCAAATGGCATTCACGGCTCCAAGGTACACAGAGAAACTTTGGGAGCAATTGTGGATTTCTTCCAACATGCTGACCTCATCGAGATGAGAACGTTACCACTTTCTCATTTCATTGAGATACACACATTGGCGGAATATCAGCCAAATGGCATTCCCTGCTCGAAGGTATTCAGAGCATCCTTGCAACATAATGTGGATTTCTTCCAACATGCTGTACTCATCGAGATAAGCATTTTCCCACTATCTCATTTCATTGAGATGCACACTTTGGCAGAATATCAGCCAAACGGCATTCACTGCTCGTTGGTATTCAGAGAAACAATGGAACCTTTTTTAGATTTCCTCCATTTTGCCGAACTCATCGAGATATGCACTTTACCACTTTCTCATTTCAATGAGATACACACATTGGTAGAATATCAGCCAAATGGCATTCACTGCTCGAAGGTATTCAGAGAAACATTGCAACATAACGTGGATTTCTTCCAACTTGCTCAACTCATCGAGGTAAGCACTTTACCACTTTCTCATTTCATTCAGATACACACATTGGCAGAATATCAGCCAAATGGCATTCACGGCTCCAAGGTACACAGAGAAACTTTGGGACCTATTGTGGATTTCTTCCAACATGCTGACCTCATCGAGATGAGAACGTTACCACTTTCTCATTTCATAGAGATACACACATTGGCGGAATATCAGCCAAATGGCATTCACTGCTCGAAGGTATTCAGAGAAACTTTGGAACCTTTTGTGGATTTCCTCCATTCTGCTGAACTCATCGAGATGAGCACGTTTCCACTTTCTCATTTCATTGAGATACACACATTGGCAGAATATCAGCCAAATGGCAGTCACTGCTCCAAGGTATTCAGAGAAACTTTGGATCCTATCGTGGATTTCCCCCAACATGCTGAACTCATCGAGATATGCACTTTACCACTTTCTCATTTCAAGATCATTTCGAGATGAGCACGTTTCCACTTTCTCATTTCATTGAGATACACACATTGGCAGAATATCAGCCAAATGGCAGTCACTGTTCCAAGGTATTAAGAGAAACTTTGGGACCTAATGTGGATTTCCTCCAACATGCTGAACTCATCGAGATACGCACTTTCTCATTTCATTGAGATACACACATTGGCAGAATATCAGCCAAATGGCATTCACTGCTCGAAGGTATTCAGAGCATCCTTGCTACATAATGTGGATTTCTTCCAACATGCTGTACTCATCGAGATAAGCATTTTCCCACGATCTCATTTCATTGAGATACACACTTTGGCAGAATATCAGCCAAACGGCATTCACTGCTCGAAGGTATTCAGATTTTTTAGATTTCCTCCATTTTGCCGAACTCATCGAGATATGCACTTTACCACTTTCTCATTTCAATGAGATACACACATTGGTAGAATATCAGCCAAATGGCATTCACTGCTCGAAGGTATTCAGAGAAACATTGCAACATAACGTGGATTTCTTCCAACTTGCTCAACTCATCGAGGTAAGCACTTTACCACTTTCTCATTTCATTGAGATTCACACATTGAAGAATATCAGCCGAATGGCATTCACGGCTCCAAGGTACACAGAGAAACTTTGGGACCTATTGTGGATTTCTTCCAACATGCTGACCACATCGAGATGAGAACGTTACCACTTTCTCATTTCATTGAGATACACACATTGGCGGAATATCAGCCAAATGGCATTCACTGCTCGAAGGTATTCAGAGAAACTTTGGAACCTTTTGTGAGTTTCCTCCATTGTGCTGAACTCATCGAGATGAGCACGTTTCCACTTTGTCATTTCATTGAGATACACACATTGGCAGAATATCAGCCAAATGGCATTCACTGCTGCAAGGTATTCAGAGCATCCTTGCTACATAATGTGGATTTCTTCCAACATGCTGTACTCATCGAGATAAGCATTTTCCCACTATCTCATTTCATTGAGATACACACTTTGGCAGAATATCAGCCAAACGGCATTCACTGCTCGAAGGTATTCAGAGAAACAATGGAACCTTTTTTAGGTTTCCTCCATTTTGCCGAACTCATCGAGATATGCACTTTACCACTTTCTCATTTCAATGAGATACACACATTGGTAGAATATCAGCCAAATGGCATTCACTGCTCGAAGGTATTCAGAGAAACATTGCAACATAACGTGGATTTCTTCCAACTTGCTCAACTCATCGAGGTAAGCACTTTACCACTTTCTCATTTCATTCAGATACTCACATTGGCAGAATATCAGCCAAATGGCATTCACGGCTCCAAGGTACACAGAGAAACTTTGGGAGCAGTTGTGGATTTCTTCCAACATGCTGACCTCATCGAGATGAGAACGTTACCACTTTCTCATTTCATTGAGATACACACATTGGCGGAATATCAGCCAAATGGCATTCACTGCTCGAAGGTATTCAGAGCATCCTTGCAACATAATGTGGATTTCTTCCAACATGCTGTACTCATCGAGATAAGCATTTTCCCACTATCTCATTTCATTGAGATACACACTTTGGCAGAATATCAGCCAAACGGCATTCACTGCTCGTTGGTATTCAGAGAAACAATGGAACCTTTTTTAGATTTCCTCCATTTTGCCGAACTCATCGACATATACACTTTACCACTTTCTCATTTCATTGAGATACACATATTGGTAGAATATCAGTCAAATGGCATTCACTGCTCGAAGGTATTCAGAGAAACATTGCAACATAATGTTGATTTCTTCCAACTTGCTGAATACTCCGAGATAAGCACTTTCCCACTTTCTCATTTCATTGAGATACACACATTGGCAGAACATCAGCCAAATGGCATTCACGGTTCCAAGGTATACAGAGAATCTTTGGGACCTCTTGTCGATTTCTTCCAACATGCTGAACTCATCGAGATATGCACTTTAGCACTTTCTCATTTCTTTGAAATACACACATTGGCAGAATATCAGCCAAATGGCATTCACTGCTCCAAAGTATTCAGAGAAACATTGCAACATAATGTGGATTTCTTCCAACTTTTTGAACTCATCGAGATAAGCACTTTACCACTTTCTCATTTCATTGAGATACACACATTGGCAGAATATCAGCCAAATGGAATTCACTGCTCGAAGGTATTCAGGGAAACTTTGGAACCTATTGTGGATTTCTTCCAACATGGTGAACTCACCGAGATAAGAACGTTACCACTTTCTCATTTCATTGAGATACACACATTGGCGGAATATCAGCCAAATGGGATTCACTGCTCGACGGTATTCAGAGAATCCTTGCAACATAATGTGGATTTCTTCCAACTTGCTGAACTCATCGAGATAAGCATTTTCCCACGATCTCATTTCATTGAGATACACACTTTGGCAGAATATCAGCCAAACGGCATTCACTGCTCGAAGGTATTCAGAGAAACAATGGAACCTTTTTTAGATTTCCTCCATTTTGCCGAACTCATCGAGATATGCACTTTACCACTTTCTCATTTCAATGAGATACACACATTGGTAGAATATCAGCCAAATGGCATTCACTGCTCGAAGGTATTCAGAGAAACATTGCAACATAACGTGGATTTCTTCCAACTTGCTCAACTCATCGAGGTAAGCACTTTACCACTTTCTCATTTCATTCAGATACACACATTGGCAGAATATCAGCCAAATGGCATTCACGGCTCCAAGGTACACAGAGAAACTTTGGGACCTATTGTGGATTTCTTCCAACATGCTGACCTCATCGAGATGAGAACGTTACCACTTTCTCATTTCATAGAGATACACACATTGGCGGAATATCAGCCAAATGGCATTCACTGCTCGAAGGTATTCAGAGAAACTTTGGAACCTTTTGTGGATTTCCTCCATTCTGCTGAACTCATCGAGATGAGCACGTTTCCACTTTCTCATTTCATTGAGATACACACATTGGCAGAATATCAGCGAAATGGCATTCACTGCTCCAAGGTATTCAGAGAAACTTTGGATCCTATCGTGGATTTCCCCCAACATGCTGAAATCATCGAGATATGCACTTTACCACTTTCTCATTTCATTGAGATACACACATTGGCAGAATATCAGCCAAATGGCATTCACTGCTCGAAGGTATTCAGAGAATCCTTGCAACATAATGTGGATTTCTTCCAACTTGCTGAACTAATCGAGATATGCACTTTAGCACTTTCTCATTTCATTGAGATACACACATTGGCAGAATATCAGCCAAATGGCATTCACTGTTCCAAGGTATTAAGAGAAACTTTGGGACCTAATGTGGATTTCCTCCAACATGCTGAACTCATCGAGATATGCACTTTCTCATTCCATTGAGATACACATATTGGCAGAATATCAGCCAAATGGCATTCACTGCTCGAAGGTATTCAGAGAAACATTGCAACATAATGTTGATTTCTTCCAACTTGCTGAATACACCGAGATAAGCACTTTCCCACTTTCTCATTTCATTGAGATACACACATTGGCAGAACATCAGCCAAATGGCATTCACGGTTCCAAGGTATACAGAGAATCTTTGGGACCTCTTGTCGATTTCTTCCAACATGCTGAACTCATCGAGATATGCACTTTAGAACTTTCTCATTTCTTTGAAATACACACATTGGCAGAATATCAGCCAAATGGCATTCACTGCTCCAAAGTATTCAGAGAAACATTGCAACATAATGTGGATTTCTTCCAACTTTTTGAACTCATCGAGGTAAGCACTTTACCACTTTCTCATTTCATTCAGATACACACATTGGCAGAATATCAGCCAAATGGCATTCACGGCTCCAAGGTACACAGAGAAACTTTGGGACCTATTGTGGATTTCTTCCAACATGCTGACCTCATCGAGATGAGAACGTTACCACTTTCTCATTTCATTGAGATACACACATTGGCGGAATATCAGCCAAATGGCATTCACTGCTCGACGGTATTCAGAGAATCCTTGCAACATAATGTGGATTTCTTCCAACATGCTGTACTCATCGAGATAAGCATTTTCCCACTATCTCATTTCATTGAGATGCACACTTTGGCAGAATATCAGCCAAACGGCATTCACTGCTCGTTGGTATTCAGAGAAACAATGGAACCTTTTTTAGATTTCCTCCATTTTGCCGAACTCATCGAGATATGCACTTTACCACTTTCTCATTTCAATGAGATACACACATTGGTAGAATATCAGCCAAATGGCATTCACTGCTCGAAGGTATTCAGAGAAACATTGCAACATAACGTGGATTTCTTCCAACTTGCTCAACTCATCGAGGTAAGCACTTTACCACTTTCTCATTTCATTCAGATACACACATTGGCAGAATATCAGCCAAATGGCATTCACGGCTCCAAGGTACACAGAGAAACTTTGGGACCTATTGTGGATTTCTTCCAACATGCTGACCTCATCGAGATGAGAACGTTACCACTTTCTCATTTCATAGAGATACACACATTGGCGGAATATCAGCCAAATGGCATTCACTGCTCGAAGGTATTCAGAGAAACTTTGGAACCTTTTGTGGATTTCCTCCATTCTGCTGAACTCATCGAGATGAGCACGTTTCCACTTTCTCATTTCATTGAGATACACACATTGGCAGAATATCAGCCAAATGGCAGTCACTGCTCCAAGGTATTCAGAGAAACTTTGGATCCTATCGTGGATTTCCCCCAACATGCTGAACTCATCGAGATATGCACTTTAGCACTTTCTCATTACATTGAGATACACACATTGGCAGAATATCAGCCAAATGGCATTCACTGTTCCAAGGTATTAAGAGAAACTTTGGGACCTAATGTGGATTTCCTCCAACATGCTGAACTCATCGAGATACGCACTTTCTCATTTCATTGAGATACACACATTGGCAGAATATCAGCCAAATGGCATTCACTGCTCGAAGGTATTCAGAGCATCCTTGCTACATAATGTGGATTTCTTCCAACATGCTGTACTCATCGAGATAAGCATTTTCCCACTATCTCATTTCATTGAGATACACACTTTGGCAGAATATCAGCCAAACGGCATTCACTGCTCGAAGGTATTCAGAGAAACAATGGAACCTTTTTTAGATTTCCTCCATTTTGCCGAACTCATCGAGATATGCACTTTACCACTTTCTCATTTCAATGAGATACACACATTGGTAGAATATCAGCCAAATGGCATTCACTGCTCGAAGGTATTCAGAGAAACATTGCAACATAACGTGGATTTCTTCCAACTTGCTCAACTCATCGAGGTAAGCACTTTACCACTTTCTCATTTCATTCAGATACACACATTGAAGAATATCAGCCAAATGGCATTCACGGCTCCAAGGTACACAGAGAAACTTTGGGACCTATTGTGGATTTCTTCCAACATGCTGACCACATCGAGATGAGAACGTTACCACTTTCTCATTTCATTGAGATACACACATTGGCGGAATATCAGCCAAATGGCATTCACTGCTCGAAGGTATTCAGAGAAACTTTGGAACCTTTTGTGAGTTTCCTCCATTGTGCTGAACTCATCGAGATGAGCACGTTTCCACTTTCTCATTTCATTGAGATACACACATTGGCAGAATATCAGCCAAATGGCATTCACTGCTGCAAGGTATTCAGAGCATCCTTGCTACATAATGTGGATTTCTTCCAACATGCTGTACTCATCGAGATAAGCATTTTCCCACTATCTCATTTCATTGAGATACACACTTTGGCAGAATATCAGCCAAACGGCATTCACTGCTCGAAGGTATTCAGAGAAACAATGGAACCTTTTTTAGGTTTCCTCCATTTTGCCGAACTCATCGAGATATGCACTTTACCACTTTCTCATTTCAATGAGATACACACATTGGTAGAATATCAGCCAAATGGCATTCACTGCTCGAAGGTATTCAGAGAAACATTGCAACATAACGTGGATTTCTTCCAACTTGCTCAACTCATCGAGGTAAGCACTTTACCACTTTCTCATTTCATTCAGATACTCACATTGGCAGAATATCAGCCAAATGGCATTCACGGCTCCAAGGTACACAGAGAAACTTTGGGAGCAATTGTGGATTTCTTCCAACATACTGACCTCATCGAGATGAGAACGTTACCACTTTCTCATTTCATTGAGATACACACATTGGCGGAATATCAGCCAAATGGCATTCACTGCTCGAAGGTATTCAGAGCATCCTTGCTACATAATGTGGATTTCTTCCAACATGCTGTACTCATCGAGATAAGCATTTTCCCACTATCTCATTTCATTGAGATACACACTTTGGCAGAATATCAGCCAAACGGCATTCACTGCTCGTTGGTATTCAGAGAAACAATGGAACCTTTTTTAGATTTCCTCCATTTTGCCGAACTCATCGACATATACACTTTACCACTTTCTCATTTCATTGAGATACACATATTGGTAGAATATCAGTCAAATGGCATTCACTGCTCGAAGGTATTCAGATAAACTTTGGAACCTTTTGTGGATTTCCTCCATTCTGCTGATCTCATCGAGATGAGCACGTTTCCACTTTCTCATTTCATTGAGATACACACATTGGCAGAATATCAGCGAAATGGCATTCACTGCTCCAAGGTATTCAGAGAAACTTTGGATCCTATCGCGGATTTCCCCCAACATGCTGAAATCATCGAGATATGCACTTTAGCACTTTCTCATTTCATTGAGATACACACATTGGCAGAATATCAGCCAAATGGCATTCACTGCTCGAAGGTATTCAGAGAATCCTTGCAACATAATGTGGATTTCTTCCAACTTGCTGAACTAATCGAGATATGCACTTTAGCACTTTCTCATTTCATTGAGATACACACATTGGCAGAATATCAGCCAAATGGCATTCACTGTTCCAAGGTATTAAGAGAAACTTTGGGACCTAATGTGGATTTCCTCCAACATGCTGAACTCATCGAGATATGCACTTTCTCATTCCATTGAGATACACATATTGGCAGAATATCAGCCAAATGGCATTCACTGCTCGAAGGTATTCAGAGAAACATTGCAACATAATGTTGATTTCTTCCAACTTGCTGAATACACCGAGATAAGCACTTTCCCACTTTCTCATTTCATTGAGATACACACATTGGCAGAACATCAGCCAAATGGCATTCACGGTTCCAAGGTATACAGAGAATCTTTGGGACCTCTTGTCGATTTCTTCCAACATGCTGAATTCATCGAGATATGCACTTTAGAACTTTCTCATTTCTTTGAAATACACACATTGGCAGAACATCAGCCAAATGGCATTCACTGCTCCAAAGTATTCAGAGAAACATTGCAACATAATGTGGATTTCTTCCAACTTTTTGAACTCATCGAGGTAAGCACTTTACCACTTTCTCATTTCATTCAGATACACACATTGGCAGAATATCAGCCAAATGGCATTCACGGCTCCAAGGTACACAGAGAAACTTTGGGACCTATTGTGGATTTCTTCCAACATGCTGACCTCATCGAGATGAGAACGTTACCACTTTCTCATTTCATTGAGATACACACATTGGCGGAATATCAGCCAAATGGCATTCACTGCTCGACGGTATTCAGAGAATCCTTGCAACATAATGTGGATTTCTTCCAACATGCTGTACTCATCGAGATAAGCATTTTCCCACTATCTCATTTCATTGAGATGCACACTTTGGCAGAATATCAGCCAAACGGCATTCACTGCTCGTTGGTATTCAGAGAAACAATGGAACCTTTTTTAGATTTCCTCCATTTTGCCGAACTCATCGAGATATGCACTTTACCACTTTCTCATTTCAATGAGATACACACATTGGTAGAATATCAGCCAAATGGCATTCACTGCTCGAAGGTATTCAGAGAAACATTGCAACATAACGTGGATTTCTTCCAACTTGCTCAACTCATCGAGGTAAGCACTTTACCACTTTCTCATTTCATTCAGATACACACATTGGCAGAATATCAGCCAAATGGCATTCACGGCTCCAAGGCACACAGAGAAACTTTGGGACCTATTGTGGATTTCTTCCAACATGCTGACCTCATTGAGATGAGAACGTTACCACTTTCTCATTTCATAGAGATACACACATTGGCGGAATATCAGCCAAATGGCATTCACTGCTCGAAGGTATTCAGAGAAACTTTGGAACCTTTTGTGGATTTCCTCCATTCTGCTGAACTCATCGAGATGAGCACGTTTCCACTTTCTCATTTCATTGAGATACACACATTGGCAGAATATCAGCCAAATGGCAGTCACTGCTCCAAGGTATTCAGAGAAACTTTGGATCCTATCGTGGATTTCCCCCAACATGCTGAACTCATCGAGATATGCACTTTAGCACTTTCTCATTACATTGAGATACACACATTGGCAGAATATCAGCCAAATGGCATTCACTGTTCCAAGGTATTAAGAGAAACTTTGGGACCTAATGTGGATTTCCTCCAACATGCTGAACTCATCGAGATACGCACTTTCTCATTTCATTGAGATACACACATTGGCAGAATATCAGCCAAATGGCATTCACTGCTCGAAGGTATTCAGAGCATCCTTGCTACATAATGTGGATTTCTTCCAACATGCTGTACTCATCGAGATAAGCATTTTCCCACTATCTCATTTCATTGAGATACACACTTTGGCAGAATATCAGCCAAACGGCATTCACTGCTCGAAGGTATTCAGAGAAACAATGGAACCTTTTTTAGATTTCCTCCATTTTGCCGAACTCATCGAGATATGCACTTTACCACTTTCTCATTTCAATGAGATACACACATTGGTAGAATATCAGCCAAATGGCATTCACTGCTCGAAGGTATTCAGAGAAACATTGCAACATAACGTGGATTTCTTCCAACTTGCTCAACTCATCGAGGTAAGCACTTTACCACTTTCTCATTTCATTCAGATACACACATTGAAGAATATCTGCCAAATGGCATTCACGGCTCCAAGGTACACAGAGAAACTTTGGGACCTATTGTGGATTTCTTCCAACATGCTGACCACATCGAGATGAGAACGTTACCACTTTCTCATTTCATTGAGATACACACATTGGCGGAATATCAGCCAAATGGCATTCACTGCTCGAAGGTATTCAGAGAAACTTTGGAACCTTTTGTGAGTTTCCTCCATTGTGCTGAACTCATCGAGATGAGCACGTTTCCACTTTCTCATTTCATTGAGATACACACATTGGCAGAATATCAGCCAAATGGCATTCACTGCTGCAAGGTATTCAGAGCATCCTTGCTACATAGTGTGGATTTCTTCCAACATGCTGTACTCATCGAGATAAGCATTTTCCCACTATCTCATTTCATTGAGATACACACTTTGGCAGAATATCAGCCAAACGGCATTCACTGCTCGAAGGTATTCAGAGAAACAATGGAACCTTTTTTAGGTTTCCTCCATTTTGCCGAACTCATCGAGATATGCACTTTACCACTTTCTCATTTCAATGAGATACACACATTGGTAGAATATCAGCCAAATGGCATTCACTGCTCGAAGGTTTTCAGAGAAACATTGCAACATAACGTGGATTTCTTCCAACTTGCTCAACTCATCGAGGTAAGCACTTTACCACTTTCTCATTTCATTCAGATACTCACATTGGCAGAATATCAGCCAAATGGCATTCACGGCTCCAAGGTACACAGAGAAACTTTGGGAGCAATTGTGGATTTCTTCCAACATGCTGACCTCATCGAGATGAGAACGTTACCACTTTCTCATTTCATTGAGATACACACATTGGCGGAATATCAGCCAAATGGCATTCACTGCTCGAAGGTATTCAGAGCATCCTTGCAACATAATGTGGATTTCTTCCAACATGCTGTACTCATCGAGATAAGCATTTTCCCACTATCTCATTTCATTGAGATACACACTTTGGCAGAATATCAGCCAAACGGCATTCACTGCTCGTTGGTATTCAGAGAAACAATGGAACCTTTTTTAGATTTCCTCCATTTTGCCGAACTCTTCGACATATACACTTTACCACTTTCTCATTTCATTGAGATACACATATTGGTAGAATATCAGTCAAATGGCATTCACTGCTCGAAGGTATTCAGAGAAACATTGCAACATAATGTTGATTTCTTCCAACTTGCTGAATACTCCGAGATAAGCACTTTCCCACTTTCTCATTTCATTGAGATACACACATTGGCAGAACATCAGCCAAATGGCATTCACGGTTCCAAGGTATACAGAGAATCTTTGGGACCTCTTGTCGATTTCTTCCAACATGCTGAACTCATCGAGATATGCACTTTAGCACTTTCTCATTTCTTTGAAATACACACATTGGCAGAATATCAGCCAAATGGCATTCACTGCTCCAAAGTATTCAGAGAAACATTGCAACATAATGTGGATTTCTTCCAACTTTTTGAACTCATCGAGATAAGCACTTTACCACTTTCTCATTTCATTGAGATACACACATTGGCAGAATATCAGCCAAATGGAATTCACTGCTCGAAGGTATTCAGGGAAACTTTGGAACCTATTGTGGATTTCTTCCAACATGGTGAACTCACCGAGATAAGAACGTTACCACTTTCTCATTTCATTGAGATACACACATTGGCGGAATATCAGCCAAATGCCGTTCACTGCTCGACGGTATTCAGAGAATCCTTGCAACATAATGTGGATTTCTTCCAACTTGCTGAACTCATCGAGATAAGCATTTTCCCACGATCTCATTTCATTGAGATACACACTTTGGCAGAATATCAGCCAAACGGCATTCACTGCTCGTTGGTATTCAGAGAAACAATGGAACCTTTTTTAGATTTCCTCCATTTTGCCGAACTCATCGACATATACACTTTACCACTTTCTCATTTCATTGAGATACACATATTGGTAGAATATCAGTCAAATGGCATTCACTGCTCGAAGGTATTCAGAGAAACATTGCAACATAATGTTGATTTCTTCCAACTTGCTGAATACTCCGAGATAAGCACTTTCCCACTTTCTCATTTCATTGAGATACACACATTGGCAGAACATCAGCCAAATGGCATTCACGGTTCCAAGGTATACAGAGAATCTTTGGGACCTCTTGTCGATTTCTTCCAACATGCTGAACTCATCGAGATATGCACTTTAGCACTTTCTCATTTCTTTGAAATACACACATTGGCAGAATATCAGCCAAATGGCATTCACTGCTCCAAAGTATTCAGAGAAACATTGCAACATAATGTGGATTTCTTCCAACTTTTTGAACTCATCGAGATAAGCACTTTACCACTTTCTCATTTCATTGACATACACACATTGGCAGAATATCAGCCAAATGGCAGTCACTGCTCCAAGGTATTCAGAGAAACTTTGGATCCTATCGTGGATTTCCCCCAACATGCTGAACTCATCGAGATATGCACTTTAGCACTTTCTCATTACATTGAGATACACACATTGGCAGAATATCAGCCAAATGGCATTCACTGTTCCAAGGTATTAAGAGAAACTTTGGGACCTAATGTGGATTTCCTCCAACATGCTGAACTCATCGAGATACGCACTTTCTCATTTCATTGAGATACACACATTGGCAGAATATCAGCCAAATGGCATTCACTGCTGCAAGGTATTCAGAGCATCCTTGCTACATAATGTGGATTTCTTCCAACATGCTGTACTCATCGAGATAAGCATTTTCCCACTATCTCATTTCATTGAGATACACACTTTGGCAGAATATCAGCCAAACGGCATTCACTGCTCGAAGGTATTCAGAGAAACAATGGAACCTTTTTTAGGTTTCCTCCATTTTGCCGAACTCATCGAGATATGCACTTTACCACTTTCTCATTTCAATGAGATACACACATTGGTAGAATATCAGCCAAATGGCATTCACTGCTCGAAGGTTTTCAGAGAAACATTGCAACATAACGTGGATTTCTTCCAACTTGCTCAACTCATCGAGGTAAGCACTTTACCACTTTCTCATTTCATTCAGATACTCACATTGGCAGAATATCAGCCAAATGGCATTCACGGCTCCAAGGTACACAGAGAAACTTTGGGAGCAATTGTGGATTTCTTCCAACATGCTGACCTCGTCGAGATGAGAACGTTACCACTTTCTCATTTCATTGAGATACACACATTGGCGGAATATCAGCCAAATGGCATTCACTGCTCGAAGGTATTCAGAGCATCCTTGCAACATAATGTGGATTTCTTCCAACATGCTGTACTCATCGAGATAAGCATTTTCCCACTATCTCATTTCATTGAGATACACACGTTGGCAGAATATCAGCCAAACGGCATTCACTGCTCGTTGGTATTCAGAGAAACAATGGAACCTTTTTTAGATTTCCTCCATTTTGCCGAACTCATCGACATATACACTTTACCACTTTCTCATTTCATTGAGATACACATATTGGTAGAATATCAGTCAAATGGCATTCACTGCTCGAAGGTATTCAGAGAAACATTGCAACATAATGTTGATTTCTTCCAACTTGCTGAATACTCCGAGATAAGCACTTTCCCACTTTCTCATTTCATTGAGATACACACATTGGCAGAACATCAGCCAAATGGCATTCACGGTTCCAAGGTATACAGAGAATCTTTGGGACCTCTTGTCGATTTCTTCCAACATGCTGAACTCATCGAGATATGCACTTTAGCACTTTCTCATTTCTTTGAAATACACACATTGGCAGAATATCAGCCAAATGGCATTCACTGCTCCAAAGTATTCAGAGAAACATTGCAACATAATGTGGATTTCTTCCAACTTTTTGACCTCATCGAGATAAGCACTTTACCACTTTCTCATTTCATTGAGATACACACATTGGCAGAATATCAGCCAAATGGAATTCACTGCTCGAAGGTATTCAGGGAAACTTTGGAACCTATTGTGGATTTCTTCCAACATGGTGAACTCACCGAGATAAGAACGTTACCACTTTCTCATTTCATTGAGATACACACATTGGCGGAATATCAGCCAAATGCCATTCACTGCTCGACGGTATTCAGAGAATCCTTGCAACATAATGTGGATTTCTTCCAACTTGCTGAACTCATCGAGATAAGCATTTTCCCACGATCTCATTTCATTGAGATACACACTTTGGCAGAATATCAGCCAAACGGCATTCACTGCTCGAAGGTATTCAGAGAAACAATGGAACCTTTTTTAGATTTCCTCCATTTTGCCGAACTCATCGAGATATGCACTTTACCACTTTCTCATTTCAATGAGATACACACATTGGTAGAATATCAGCCAAATGGCATTCACTGCTCGAAGGTATTCAGAGAAACATTGCAACATAACGTGGATTTCTTCCAACTTGCTCAACTCATCGAGGTAAGCACTTTACCACTTTCTCATTTCATTCAGATACACACATTGGCAGAATATCAGCCAAATGGCATTCACGGCTCCAAGGTACACAGAGAAACTTTGGGACCTATTGTGGATTTCTTCCAACATGCTGACCTCATCGAGATGAGAACGTTACCACTTTCTCATTTCATAGAGATACACACATTGGCGGAATATCAGCCAAATGGCATTCACTGCTCGAAGGTATTCAGAGAATCTTTGGGACCTTTTGTGGATTTCCTCCATTCTGCTGAACTCATCGAGATGAGCACGTTTCCACTTTCTCATTTCATTGAGATACACACATTGGCAGAATATCAGCCAAATGGCATTCACTGCTCCAAGGTATTCAGAGAAACTTTGGATCCTATCGTGGATTTCCCCCAACATGCTGAAATCATCGAGATATGCACTTTAGCACTTTCTCATTTCATTGAGATACACACATTGGGAGAATATCAGCCAAATGGCATTCACTGCTCGAAGGTATTCAGAGAATCCTTGCAACATAATGTGGATTTCTTCCAACTTGCTGAACTAATCGAGATATGCACTTTAGCACTTTCTCATTTCATTGAGATACACACATTGGCAGAATATCAGCCAAATGGCATTCACTGTTCCAAGGTATTAAGAGAAACTTTGGGACCTAATGTGGATTTCCTCCAACATGCTGAACTCATCGAGATATGCACTTTCTCATTCCATTGAGATACACATATTGGCAGAATATCAGCCAAATGGCATTCACTGCTCGAAGGTATTCAGAGAAACATTGCAACATAATGTTGATTTCTTCCAACTTGCTGAATACACCGAGATAAGCACTTTCCCACTTTCTCATTTCATTGAGATACACACATTGGCAGAACATCAGCCAAATGGCATTCACGGTTCCAAGGTATACAGAGAATCTTTGGGACCTCTTGTCGATTTCTTCCAACATGCTGAACTCATCGAGATATGCACTTTAGAACTTTCTCATTTCTTTGAAATACACACATTGGCAGAATATCAGCCAAATGGCATTCACTGCTCCAAAGTATTCAGAGAAACATTGCAACATAATGTGGATTTCTTCCAACTTTTTGAACTCATCGAGGTAAGCACTTTACCACTTTCTCATTTCATTCAGATACTCACATTGGCAGAATATCAGCCAAATGGCATTCACGGCTCCAAGGTACACAGAGAAACTTTGGGAGCAATTGTGGATTTCTTCCAACATGCTGACCTCATCGAGATGAGAACGTTACCACTTTCTCATTTCATTGAGATACACACATTGGCGGAATATCAGCCAAATGGCATTCCCTGCTCGAAGGTATTCAGAGCATCCTTGCAACATAATGTGGATTTCTTCCAACATGCTGTACTCATCGAGATAAGCATTTTCCCACTATCTCATTTCATTGAGATGCACACTTTGGCAGAATATCAGCCAAACGGCATTCACTGCTCGTTGGTATTCAGAGAAACAATGGAACCTTTTTTAGATTTCCTCCATTTTGCCGAACTCATCGAGATATGCACTTTACCACTTTCTCATTTCAATGAGATACACACATTGGTAGAATATCAGCCAAATGGCATTCACTGCTCGAAGGTATTCAGAGAAACATTGCAACATAACGTGGATTTCTTCCAACTTGCTCAACTCATCGAGGTAAGCACTTTACCACTTTCTCATTTCATTCAGATACACACATTGGCAGAATATCAGCCAAATGGCATTCACGGCTCCAAGGTACACAGAGAAACTTTGGGACCTATTGTGGATTTCTTCCAACATGCTGACCTCATCGAGATGAGAACGTTACCACTTTCTCATTTCATAGAGATACACACATTGGCGGAATATCAGCCAAATGGCATTCACTGCTCGAAGGTATTCAGAGAAACTTTGGAACCTTTTGTGGATTTCCTCCATTCTGCTGAACTCATCGAGATGAGCACGTTTCCACTTTCTCATTTCATTGAGATACACACATTGGCAGAATATCAGCCAAATGGCAGTCACTGCTCCAAGGTATTCAGAGAAACTTTGGATCCTATCGTGGATTTCCCCCAACATGCTGAACTCATCGAGATATGCACTTTACCACTTTCTCATTTCAAGATCATTTCGAGATGAGCACGTTTCCACTTTCTCATTTCATTGAGATACACACATTGGCAGAATATCAGCCAAATGGCAGTCACTGTTCCAAGGTATTAAGAGAAACTTTGGGACCTAATGTGGATTTCCTCCAACATGCTGAACTCATCGAGATACGCACTTTCTCATTTCATTGAGATACACACATTGGCAGAATATCAGCCAAATGGCATTCACTGCTCGAAGGTATTCAGAGCATCCTTGCTACATAATGTGGATTTCTTCCAACATGCTGTACTCATCGAGATAAGCATTTTCCCACGATCTCATTTCATTGAGATACACACTTTGGCAGAATATCAGCCAAACGGCATTCACTGCTCGAAGGTATTCAGATTTTTTAGATTTCCTCCATTTTGCCGAACTCATCGAGATATGCACTTTACCACTTTCTCATTTCAATGAGATACACACATTGGTAGAATATCAGCCAAATGGCATTCACTGCTCGAAGGTATTCAGAGAAACATTGCAACATAACGTGGATTTCTTCCAACTTGCTCAACTCATCGAGGTAAGCACTTTACCACTTTCTCATTTCATTGAGATTCACACATTGAAGAATATCAGCCGAATGGCATTCACGGCTCCAAGGTACACAGAGAAACTTTGGGACCTATTGTGGATTTCTTCCAACATGCTGACCACATCGAGATGAGAACGTTACCACTTTCTCATTTCATTGAGATACACACATTGGCGGAATATCAGCCAAATGGCATTCACTGCTCGAAGGTATTCAGAGAAACTTTGGAACCTTTTGTGAGTTTCCTCCATTGTGCTGAACTCATCGAGATGAGCACGTTTCCACTTTGTCATTTCATTGAGATACACACATTGGCAGAATATCAGCCAAATGGCATTCACTGCTGCAAGGTATTCAGAGCATCCTTGCTACATAATGTGGATTTCTTCCAACATGCTGTACTCATCGAGATAAGCATTTTCCCACTATCTCATTTCATTGAGATACACACTTTGGCAGAATATCAGCCAAACGGCATTCACTGCTCGAAGGTATTCAGAGAAACAATGGAACCTTTTTTAGGTTTCCTCCATTTTGCCGAACTCATCGAGATATGCACTTTACCACTTTCTCATTTCAATGAGATACACACATTGGTAGAATATCAGCCAAATGGCATTCACTGCTCGAAGGTATTCAGAGAAACATTGCAACATAACGTGGATTTCTTCCAACTTGCTCAACTCATCGAGGTAAGCACTTTACCACTTTCTCATTTCATTCAGATACTCACATTGGCAGAATATCAGCCAAATGGCATTCACGGCTCCAAGGTACACAGAGAAACTTTGGGAGCAGTTGTGGATTTCTTCCAACATGCTGACCTCATCGAGATGAGAACGTTACCACTTTCTCATTTCATTGAGATACACACATTGGCGGAATATCAGCCAAATGGCATTCACTGCTCGAAGGTATTCAGAGCATCCTTGCAACATAATGTGGATTTCTTCCAACATGCTGTACTCATCGAGATAAGCATTTTCCCACTATCTCATTTCATTGAGATACACACTTTGGCAGAATATCAGCCAAACGGCATTCACTGCTCGTTGGTATTCAGAGAAACAATGGAACCTTTTTTAGATTTCCTCCATTTTGCCGAACTCATCGACATATACACTTTACCACTTTCTCATTTCATTGAGATACACATATTGGTAGAATATCAGTCAAATGGCATTCACTGCTCGAAGGTATTCAGAGAAACATTGCAACATAATGTTGATTTCTTCCAACTTGCTGAATACTCCGAGATAAGCACTTTCCCACTTTCTCATTTCATTGAGATACACACATTGGCAGAACATCAGCCAAATGGCATTCACGGTTCCAAGGTATACAGAGAATCTTTGGGACCTCTTGTCGATTTCTTCCAACATGCTGAACTCATCGAGATATGCACTTTAGCACTTTCTCATTTCTTTGAAATACACACATTGGCAGAATATCAGCCAAATGGCATTCACTGCTCCAAAGTATTCAGAGAAACATTGCAACATAATGTGGATTTCTTCCAACTTTTTGAACTCATCGAGATAAGCACTTTACCACTTTCTCATTTCATTGAGATACACACATTGGCAGAATATCAGCCAAATGGAATTCACTGCTCGAAGGTATTCAGGGAAACTTTGGAACCTATTGTGGATTTCTTCCAACATGGTGAACTCACCGAGATAAGAACGTTACCACTTTCTCATTTCATTGAGATACACACATTGGCGGAATATCAGCCAAATGGGATTCACTGCTCGACGGTATTCAGAGAATCCTTGCAACATAATGTGGATTTCTTCCAACTTGCTGAACTCATCGAGATAAGCATTTTCCCACGATCTCATTTCATTGAGATACACACTTTGGCAGAATATCAGCCAAACGGCATTCACTGCTCGAAGGTATTCAGAGAAACAATGGAACCTTTTTTAGATTTCCTCCATTTTGCCGAACTCATCGAGATATGCACTTTACCACTTTCTCATTTCAATGAGATACACACATTGGTAGAATATCAGCCAAATGGCATTCACTGCTCGAAGGTATTCAGAGAAACATTGCAACATAACGTGGATTTCTTCCAACTTGCTCAACTCATCGAGGTAAGCACTTTACCACTTTCTCATTTCATTCAGATACACACATTGGCAGAATATCAGCCAAATGGCATTCACGGCTCCAAGGTACACAGAGAAACTTTGGGACCTATTGTGGATTTCTTCCAACATGCTGACCTCATCGAGATGAGAACGTTACCACTTTCTCATTTCATAGAGATACACACATTGGCGGAATATCAGCCAAATGGCATTCACTGCTCGAAGGTATTCAGAGAAACTTTGGAACCTTTTGTGGATTTCCTCCATTCTGCTGAACTCATCGAGATGAGCACGTTTCCACTTTCTCATTTCATTGAGATACACACATTGGCAGAATATCAGCGAAATGGCATTCACTGCTCCAAGGTATTCAGAGAAACTTTGGATCCTATCGTGGATTTCCCCCAACATGCTGAAATCATCGAGATATGCACTTTACCACTTTCTCATTTCATTGAGATACACACATTGGCAGAATATCAGCCAAATGGCATTCACTGCTCGAAGGTATTCAGAGAATCCTTGCAACATAATGTGGATTTCTTCCAACTTGCTGAACTAATCGAGATATGCACTTTAGCACTTTCTCATTTCATTGAGATACACACATTGGCAGAATATCAGCCAAATGGCATTCACTGTTCCAAGGTATTAAGAGAAACTTTGGGACCTAATGTGGATTTCCTCCAACATGCTGAACTCATCGAGATATGCACTTTCTCATTCCATTGAGATACACATATTGGCAGAATATCAGCCAAATGGCATTCACTGCTCGAAGGTATTCAGAGAAACATTGCAACATAATGTTGATTTCTTCCAACTTGCTGAATACACCGAGATAAGCACTTTCCCACTTTCTCATTTCATTGAGATACACACATTGGCAGAACATCAGCCAAATGGCATTCACGGTTCCAAGGTATACAGAGAATCTTTGGGACCTCTTGTCGATTTCTTCCAACATGCTGAACTCATCGAGATATGCACTTTAGAACTTTCTCATTTCTTTGAAATACACACATTGGCAGAATATCAGCCAAATGGCATTCACTGCTCCAAAGTATTCAGAGAAACATTGCAACATAATGTGGATTTCTTCCAACTTTTTGAACTCATCGAGGTAAGCACTTTACCACTTTCTCATTTCATTCAGATACACACATTGGCAGAATATCAGCCAAATGGCATTCACGGCTCCAAGGTACACAGAGAAACTTTGGGACCTATTGTGGATTTCTTCCAACATGCTGACCTCATCGAGATGAGAACGTTACCACTTTCTCATTTCATTGAGATACACACATTGGCGGAATATCAGCCAAATGGCATTCACTGCTCGACGGTATTCAGAGAATCCTTGCAACATAATGTGGATTTCTTCCAACATGCTGTACTCATCGAGATAAGCATTTTCCCACTATCTCATTTCATTGAGATGCACACTTTGGCAGAATATCAGCCAAACGGCATTCACTGCTCGTTGGTATTCAGAGAAACAATGGAACCTTTTTTAGATTTCCTCCATTTTGCCGAACTCATCGAGATATGCACTTTACCACTTTCTCATTTCAATGAGATACACACATTGGTAGAATATCAGCCAAATGGCATTCACTGCTCGAAGGTATTCAGAGAAACATTGCAACATAACGTGGATTTCTTCCAACTTGCTCAACTCATCGAGGTAAGCACTTTACCACTTTCTCATTTCATTCAGATACACACATTGGCAGAATATCAGCCAAATGGCATTCACGGCTCCAAGGTACACAGAGAAACTTTGGGACCTATTGTGGATTTCTTCCAACATGCTGACCTCATCGAGATGAGAACGTTACCACTTTCTCATTTCATAGAGATACACACATTGGCGGAATATCAGCCAAATGGCATTCACTGCTCGAAGGTATTCAGAGAAACTTTGGAACCTTTTGTGGATTTCCTCCATTCTGCTGAACTCATCGAGATGAGCACGTTTCCACTTTCTCATTTCATTGAGATACACACATTGGCAGAATATCAGCCAAATGGCAGTCACTGCTCCAAGGTATTCAGAGAAACTTTGGATCCTATCGTGGATTTCCCCCAACATGCTGAACTCATCGAGATATGCACTTTAGCACTTTCTCATTACATTGAGATACACACATTGGCAGAATATCAGCCAAATGGCATTCACTGTTCCAAGGTATTAAGAGAAACTTTGGGACCTAATGTGGATTTCCTCCAACATGCTGAACTCATCGAGATACGCACTTTCTCATTTCATTGAGATACACACATTGGCAGAATATCAGCCAAATGGCATTCACTGCTCGAAGGTATTCAGAGCATCCTTGCTACATAATGTGGATTTCTTCCAACATGCTGTACTCATCGAGATAAGCATTTTCCCACTATCTCATTTCATTGAGATACACACTTTGGCAGAATATCAGCCAAACGGCATTCACTGCTCGAAGGTATTCAGAGAAACAATGGAACCTTTTTTAGATTTCCTCCATTTTGCCGAACTCATCGAGATATGCACTTTACCACTTTCTCATTTCAATGAGATACACACATTGGTAGAATATCAGCCAAATGGCATTCACTGCTCGAAGGTATTCAGAGAAACATTGCAACATAACGTGGATTTCTTCCAACTTGCTCAACTCATCGAGGTAAGCACTTTACCACTTTCTCATTTCATTCAGATACACACATTGAAGAATATCAGCCAAATGGCATTCACGGCTCCAAGGTACACAGAGAAACTTTGGGACCTATTGTGGATTTCTTCCAACATGCTGACCACATCGAGATGAGAACGTTACCACTTTCTCATTTCATTGAGATACACACATTGGCGGAATATCAGCCAAATGGCATTCACTGCTCGAAGGTATTCAGAGAAACTTTGGAACCTTTTGTGAGTTTCCTCCATTGTGCTGAACTCATCGAGATGAGCACGTTTCCACTTTCTCATTTCATTGAGATACACACATTGGCAGAATATCAGCCAAATGGCATTCACTGCTGCAAGGTATTCAGAGCATCCTTGCTACATAATGTGGATTTCTTCCAACATGCTGTACTCATCGAGATAAGCATTTTCCCACTATCTCATTTCATTGAGATACACACTTTGGCAGAATATCAGCCAAACGGCATTCACTGCTCGAAGGTATTCAGAGAAACAATGGAACCTTTTTTAGGTTTCCTCCATTTTGCCGAACTCATCGAGATATGCACTTTACCACTTTCTCATTTCAATGAGATACACACATTGGTAGAATATCAGCCAAATGGCATTCACTGCTCGAAGGTATTCAGAGAAACATTGCAACATAACGTGGATTTCTTCCAACTTGCTCAACTCATCGAGGTAAGCACTTTACCACTTTCTCATTTCATTCAGATACTCACATTGGCAGAATATCAGCCAAATGGCATTCACGGCTCCAAGGTACACAGAGAAACTTTGGGAGCAATTGTGGATTTCTTCCAACATACTGACCTCATCGAGATGAGAACGTTACCACTTTCTCATTTCATTGAGATACACACATTGGCGGAATATCAGCCAAATGGCATTCACTGCTCGAAGGTATTCAGAGCATCCTTGCTACATAATGTGGATTTCTTCCAACATGCTGTACTCATCGAGATAAGCATTTTCCCACTATCTCATTTCATTGAGATACACACTTTGGCAGAATATCAGCCAAACGGCATTCACTGCTCGTTGGTATTCAGAGAAACAATGGAACCTTTTTTAGATTTCCTCCATTTTGCCGAACTCATCGACATATACACTTTACCACTTTCTCATTTCATTGAGATACACATATTGGTAGAATATCAGTCAAATGGCATTCACTGCTCGAAGGTATTCAGATAAACTTTGGAACCTTTTGTGGATTTCCTCCATTCTGCTGATCTCATCGAGATGAGCACGTTTCCACTTTCTCATTTCATTGAGATACACACATTGGCAGAATATCAGCGAAATGGCATTCACTGCTCCAAGGTATTCAGAGAAACTTTGGATCCTATCGCGGATTTCCCCCAACATGCTGAAATCATCGAGATATGCACTTTAGCACTTTCTCATTTCATTGAGATACACACATTGGCAGAATATCAGCCAAATGGCATTCACTGCTCGAAGGTATTCAGAGAATCCTTGCAACATAATGTGGATTTCTTCCAACTTGCTGAACTAATCGAGATATGCACTTTAGCACTTTCTCATTTCATTGAGATACACACATTGGCAGAATATCAGCCAAATGGCATTCACTGTTCCAAGGTATTAAGAGAAACTTTGGGACCTAATGTGGATTTCCTCCAACATGCTGAACTCATCGAGATATGCACTTTCTCATTCCATTGAGATACACATATTGGCAGAATATCAGCCAAATGGCATTCACTGCTCGAAGGTATTCAGAGAAACATTGCAACATAATGTTGATTTCTTCCAACTTGCTGAATACACCGAGATAAGCACTTTCCCACTTTCTCATTTCATTGAGATACACACATTGGCAGAACATCAGCCAAATGGCATTCACGGTTCCAAGGTATACAGAGAATCTTTGGGACCTCTTGTCGATTTCTTCCAACATGCTGAATTCATCGAGATATGCACTTTAGAACTTTCTCATTTCTTTGAAATACACACATTGGCAGAACATCAGCCAAATGGCATTCACTGCTCCAAAGTATTCAGAGAAACATTGCAACATAATGTGGATTTCTTCCAACTTTTTGAACTCATCGAGGTAAGCACTTTACCACTTTCTCATTTCATTCAGATACACACATTGGCAGAATATCAGCCAAATGGCATTCACGGCTCCAAGGTACACAGAGAAACTTTGGGACCTATTGTGGATTTCTTCCAACATGCTGACCTCATCGAGATGAGAACGTTACCACTTTCTCATTTCATTGAGATACACACATTGGCGGAATATCAGCCAAATGGCATTCACTGCTCGACGGTATTCAGAGAATCCTTGCAACATAATGTGGATTTCTTCCAACATGCTGTACTCATCGAGATAAGCATTTTCCCACTATCTCATTTCATTGAGATGCACACTTTGGCAGAATATCAGCCAAACGGCATTCACTGCTCGTTGGTATTCAGAGAAACAATGGAACCTTTTTTAGATTTCCTCCATTTTGCCGAACTCATCGAGATATGCACTTTACCACTTTCTCATTTCAATGAGATACACACATTGGTAGAATATCAGCCAAATGGCATTCACTGCTCGAAGGTATTCAGAGAAACATTGCAACATAACGTGGATTTCTTCCAACTTGCTCAACTCATCGAGGTAAGCACTTTACCACTTTCTCATTTCATTCAGATACACACATTGGCAGAATATCAGCCAAATGGCATTCACGGCTCCAAGGCACACAGAGAAACTTTGGGACCTATTGTGGATTTCTTCCAACATGCTGACCTCATTGAGATGAGAACGTTACCACTTTCTCATTTCATAGAGATACACACATTGGCGGAATATCAGCCAAATGGCATTCACTGCTCGAAGGTATTCAGAGAAACTTTGGAACCTTTTGTGGATTTCCTCCATTCTGCTGAACTCATCGAGATGAGCACGTTTCCACTTTCTCATTTCATTGAGATACACACATTGGCAGAATATCAGCCAAATGGCAGTCACTGCTCCAAGGTATTCAGAGAAACTTTGGATCCTATCGTGGATTTCCCCCAACATGCTGAACTCATCGAGATATGCACTTTAGCACTTTCTCATTACATTGAGATACACACATTGGCAGAATATCAGCCAAATGGCATTCACTGTTCCAAGGTATTAAGAGAAACTTTGGGACCTAATGTGGATTTCCTCCAACATGCTGAACTCATCGAGATACGCACTTTCTCATTTCATTGAGATACACACATTGGCAGAATATCAGCCAAATGGCATTCACTGCTCGAAGGTATTCAGAGCATCCTTGCTACATAATGTGGATTTCTTCCAACATGCTGTACTCATCGAGATAAGCATTTTCCCACTATCTCATTTCATTGAGATACACACTTTGGCAGAATATCAGCCAAACGGCATTCACTGCTCGAAGGTATTCAGAGAAACAATGGAACCTTTTTTAGATTTCCTCCATTTTGCCGAACTCATCGAGATATGCACTTTACCACTTTCTCATTTCAATGAGATACACACATTGGTAGAATATCAGCCAAATGGCATTCACTGCTCGAAGGTATTCAGAGAAACATTGCAACATAACGTGGATTTCTTCCAACTTGCTCAACTCATCGAGGTAAGCACTTTACCACTTTCTCATTTCATTCAGATACACACATTGAAGAATATCTGCCAAATGGCATTCACGGCTCCAAGGTACACAGAGAAACTTTGGGACCTATTGTGGATTTCTTCCAACATGCTGACCACATCGAGATGAGAACGTTACCACTTTCTCATTTCATTGAGATACACACATTGGCGGAATATCAGCCAAATGGCATTCACTGCTCGAAGGTATTCAGAGAAACTTTGGAACCTTTTGTGAGTTTCCTCCATTGTGCTGAACTCATCGAGATGAGCACGTTTCCACTTTCTCATTTCATTGAGATACACACATTGGCAGAATATCAGCCAAATGGCATTCACTGCTGCAAGGTATTCAGAGCATCCTTGCTACATAGTGTGGATTTCTTCCAACATGCTGTACTCATCGAGATAAGCATTTTCCCACTATCTCATTTCATTGAGATACACACTTTGGCAGAATATCAGCCAAACGGCATTCACTGCTCGAAGGTATTCAGAGAAACAATGGAACCTTTTTTAGGTTTCCTCCATTTTGCCGAACTCATCGAGATATGCACTTTACCACTTTCTCATTTCAATGAGATACACACATTGGTAGAATATCAGCCAAATGGCATTCACTGCTCGAAGGTTTTCAGAGAAACATTGCAACATAACGTGGATTTCTTCCAACTTGCTCAACTCATCGAGGTAAGCACTTTACCACTTTCTCATTTCATTCAGATACTCACATTGGCAGAATATCAGCCAAATGGCATTCACGGCTCCAAGGTACACAGAGAAACTTTGGGAGCAATTGTGGATTTCTTCCAACATGCTGACCTCATCGAGATGAGAACGTTACCACTTTCTCATTTCATTGAGATACACACATTGGCGGAATATCAGCCAAATGGCATTCACTGCTCGAAGGTATTCAGAGCATCCTTGCAACATAATGTGGATTTCTTCCAACATGCTGTACTCATCGAGATAAGCATTTTCCCACTATCTCATTTCATTGAGATACACACTTTGGCAGAATATCAGCCAAACGGCATTCACTGCTCGTTGGTATTCAGAGAAACAATGGAACCTTTTTTAGATTTCCTCCATTTTGCCGAACTCTTCGACATATACACTTTACCACTTTCTCATTTCATTGAGATACACATATTGGTAGAATATCAGTCAAATGGCATTCACTGCTCGAAGGTATTCAGAGAAACATTGCAACATAATGTTGATTTCTTCCAACTTGCTGAATACTCCGAGATAAGCACTTTCCCACTTTCTCATTTCATTGAGATACACACATTGGCAGAACATCAGCCAAATGGCATTCACGGTTCCAAGGTATACAGAGAATCTTTGGGACCTCTTGTCGATTTCTTCCAACATGCTGAACTCATCGAGATATGCACTTTAGCACTTTCTCATTTCTTTGAAATACACACATTGGCAGAATATCAGCCAAATGGCATTCACTGCTCCAAAGTATTCAGAGAAACATTGCAACATAATGTGGATTTCTTCCAACTTTTTGAACTCATCGAGATAAGCACTTTACCACTTTCTCATTTCATTGAGATACACACATTGGCAGAATATCAGCCAAATGGAATTCACTGCTCGAAGGTATTCAGGGAAACTTTGGAACCTATTGTGGATTTCTTCCAACATGGTGAACTCACCGAGATAAGAACGTTACCACTTTCTCATTTCATTGAGATACACACATTGGCGGAATATCAGCCAAATGCCGTTCACTGCTCGACGGTATTCAGAGAATCCTTGCAACATAATGTGGATTTCTTCCAACTTGCTGAACTCATCGAGATAAGCATTTTCCCACGATCTCATTTCATTGAGATACACACTTTGGCAGAATATCAGCCAAACGGCATTCACTGCTCGTTGGTATTCAGAGAAACAATGGAACCTTTTTTAGATTTCCTCCATTTTGCCGAACTCATCGACATATACACTTTACCACTTTCTCATTTCATTGAGATACACATATTGGTAGAATATCAGTCAAATGGCATTCACTGCTCGAAGGTATTCAGAGAAACATTGCAACATAATGTTGATTTCTTCCAACTTGCTGAATACTCCGAGATAAGCACTTTCCCACTTTCTCATTTCATTGAGATACACACATTGGCAGAACATCAGCCAAATGGCATTCACGGTTCCAAGGTATACAGAGAATCTTTGGGACCTCTTGTCGATTTCTTCCAACATGCTGAACTCATCGAGATATGCACTTTAGCACTTTCTCATTTCTTTGAAATACACACATTGGCAGAATATCAGCCAAATGGCATTCACTGCTCCAAAGTATTCAGAGAAACATTGCAACATAATGTGGATTTCTTCCAACTTTTTGAACTCATCGAGATAAGCACTTTACCACTTTCTCATTTCATTGACATACACACATTGGCAGAATATCAGCCAAATGGCAGTCACTGCTCCAAGGTATTCAGAGAAACTTTGGATCCTATCGTGGATTTCCCCCAACATGCTGAACTCATCGAGATATGCACTTTAGCACTTTCTCATTACATTGAGATACACACATTGGCAGAATATCAGCCAAATGGCATTCACTGTTCCAAGGTATTAAGAGAAACTTTGGGACCTAATGTGGATTTCCTCCAACATGCTGAACTCATCGAGATACGCACTTTCTCATTTCATTGAGATACACACATTGGCAGAATATCAGCCAAATGGCATTCACTGCTCGAAGGTATTCAGAGCATCCTTGCTACATAATGTGGATTTCTTCCAACATGCTGTACTCATCGAGATAAGCATTTTCCCACTATCTCATTTCATTGAGATACACACTTTGGCAGAATATCAGCCAAACGGCATTCACTGCTCGAAGGTATTCAGAGAAACAATGGAACCTTTTTTAGATTTCCTCCGTTTTGCCGAACTCATCGAGATATGCACTTTACCACTTTCTCATTTCAATGAGATACACACATTGGTAGAATATCAGCCAAATGGCATTCACTGCTCGAAGGTATTCAGAGAAACATTGCAACATAACGTGGATTTCTTCCAACTTGCTCAACTCATCGAGGTAAGCACTTTACCACTTTCTCATTTCATTCAGATACACACATTGAAGAATATCTGCCAAATGGCATTCACGGCTCCAAGGTACACAGAGAAACTTTGGGACCTATTGTGGATTTCTTCCAACATGCTGACCACATCGAGATGAGAACGTTACCACTTTCTCATTTCATTGAGATACACACATTGGCGGAATATCAGCCAAATGGCATTCACGGCTCGAAGGTATTCAGAGAAACTTTGGAACCTTTTGTGAGTTTCCTCCATTGTGCTGAACTCATCGAGATGAGCACGTTTCCACTTTCTCATTTCATTGAGATACACACATTGGCAGAATATCAGCCAAATGGCATTCACTGCTGCAAGGTATTCAGAGCATCCTTGCTACATAATGTGGATTTCTTCCAACATGCTGTACTCATCGAGATAAGCATTTTCCCACTATCTCATTTCATTGAGATACACACTTTGGCAGAATATCAGCCAAACGGCATTCACTGCTCGAAGGTATTCAGAGAAACAATGGAACCTTTTTTAGGTTTCCTCCATTTTGCCGAACTCATCGAGATATGCACTTTACCACTTTCTCATTTCAATGAGATACACACATTGGTAGAATATCAGCCAAATGGCATTCACTGCTCGAAGGTTTTCAGAGAAACATTGCAACATAACGTGGATTTCTTCCAACTTGCTCAACTCATCGAGGTAAGCACTTTACCACTTTCTCATTTCATTCAGATACTCACATTGGCAGAATATCAGCCAAATGGCATTCACGGCTCGAAGGTATTCAGGGAAACTTTGGAACCTATTGTGGATTTCTTCCAACATGGTGAACTCACCGAGATAAGAACGTTACCACTTTCTCATTTCATTGAGATACACAGATTGGCGGAATATCAGCCAAATGCCATTCACTGCTCGACGGTATTCAGAGAATCCTTGCAACATAATGTGGATTTCTTCCAACTTGCTGAACTCATCGAGATAAGCATTTTCCCACGATCTCATTTCATTGAGATACACACTTTGGCAGAATATCAGCCAAACGGCATTCACTGCTCGAAGGTATTCAGAGAAATAATGGAACCTTTTTTAGATTTCCTCCATTTTGCCGAACTCATCGAGATATGCACTTTACCACTTTCTCATTTCAATGAGATACACACATTGGTAGAATATCAGCCAAATGGCATTCACTGCTCGAAGGTATTCAGAGAAACATTGCAACATAACGTAGATTTCTTCCAACTTGCTCAACTCATCGAGGTAAGCACTTTACCACTTTCTCATTTCATTCAGATACACACATTGGCAGAATATCAGCCAAATGGCATTCACGGCTCCAAGTACACAGAGAAACTTTGGGACCTATTGTGGATTTCTTCCAACATGCTGACCTCATCGAGATGAGAACGTTACCACTTTCTCATTTCATAGAGATACACACATTGGCGGAATATCAGCCAAATGGCATTCACTGCTCGAAGGTATTCAGAGAAACTTTGGAACCTTTTGTGGATTTCCTCCATTCTGCTGAACTCATCGAGATGAGCACGTTTCCACTTTCTCATTTCATTGAGATACACACATTGGCAGAATATCAGCCAAATGGCATTCACTGCTCCAAGGTATTCAGAGAAACTTTGGATCCTATCGTGGATTTCCCCCAACATGCTGAAATCATCGAGATATGCACTTTAGCACTTTCTCATTTCATTGAGATACACACATTGGCAGAATATCAGCCAAATGGCATTCACTGCTCGAAGGTATTCAGAGAATCCTTGCAACATAATGTGGATTTCTTCCAACTTGCTGAACTAATCGAGATATGCACTTTAGCACTTTCTCATTTCATTGAGATACACACATTGGCAGAATATCAGCCAAATGGCATTCACTGTTCCAAGGTATTAAGAGAAACTTTGGGACCTAATGTGGATTTCCTCCAACATGCTGAACTCATCGAGATATGCACTTTCTCATTTCATTGAGATACACATATTGGCAGAATATCAGCCAAATGGCATTCACTGCTCGAAGGTATTCAGAGAAACATTGCAACATAATGTTGATTTCTTCCAACTTGCTGAATACACCGAGATAAGCACTTTCCCACTTTCTCATTTCATTGAGATACACACATTGGCAGAACATCAGCCAAATGGCATTCACGGTTCCAAGGTATACAGAGAATCTTTGGGACCTCTTGTCGATTTCTTCCAACGTGCTGAACTCATCGAGATATGCACTTTAGAACTTTCTCATTTCTTTGAAATACACACATTGGCAGAATATCAGCCAAATGGCATTCACTGCTCCAAAGTATTCAGAGAAACATTGCAACATAATGTGGATTTCTTCCAACTTTTTGAACTCATCGAGGTAAGCACTTTACCACTTTCTCATTTCATTCAGATACACACATTGGCAGAATATCAGCCAAATGGCATTCACGGCTCCAAGGTACACAGAGAAACTTTGGGACCTATTGTGGATTTCTTCCAACATGCTGACCTCATCGAGATGAGAACGTTACCACTTTCTCATTTCATTGAGATACACACATTGGCGGAATATCAGCCAAATGGCATTCACTGCTCGACGGTATTCAGAGAATCCTTGCAACATAATGTGGATTTCTTCCAACATGCTGTACTCATCGAGATAAGCATTTTCCCACTATCTCATTTCATTGAGATGCACACTTTGGCAGAATATCAGCCAAACGGCATTCACTGCTCGTTGGTATTCAGAGAAACAATGGAACCTTTTTTAGATTTCCTCCATTTTGCCGAACTCATCGAGATATGCACTTTACCACTTTCTCATTTCAATGAGATACACACATTGGTAGAATATCAGCCAAATGGCATTCACTGCTCGAAGGTATTCAGAGAAACATTGCAACATAACGTGGATTTCTTCCAACTTGCTCAACTCATCGAGGTAAGCACTTTACCACTTTCTCATTTCATTCAGATACACACATTGGCAGAATATCAGCCAAATGGCATTCACGGCTCCAAGGTACACAGAGAAACTTTGGGACCTATTGTGGATTTCTTCCAACATGCTGACCTCATCGAGATGAGAACGTTACCACTTTCTCATTTCATAGAGATACACACATTGGCGGAATTTCAGCCAAATGGCATTCACTGCTCGAAGGTATTCAGAGAAACTTTGGAACCTTTTGTGGATTTCCTCCATTCTGCTGAACTCATCGAGATGAGCACGTTTCCACTTTCTCATTTCATTGAGATACACACATTGGCAGAATATCAGCCAAATGGCAGTCACTGCTCGAAGGTATTCAGAGAAACTTTGGGTCCTATCGTGGATTTCCCCCAACATGCTGAACGCATCGAGATATGCACTTTAGCACTTTCTCATTTCATTGCGATACACACATTGGCAGAATATCAGCCAAATGGCATTCACTACTCGAAGGTATTCAGAGAATCCTTGCAACATAATGTGGATTTCTTCCAACATGCTGTACTCATCGAGATAAGCATTTTCCCACTATCTCATTTCATTGAGATACACACTTTGGCAGAATATCAGCCAAACGGCATTCACTGCTCGAAGGTATTCAGAGAAACAATGGAACCTTTTTTAGATTTCCTCCATTTTGCCGACCTCATCGAGATATGCACTTTACCACTTTCTCCTTTCAATGAGATACACACATTGGTAGAATATCAGCCAAATGGCATTCACTGCTCGAAGGTATTCAGAGAAACATTGCAACATAACGTGGATTTCTTCCAACTTGCTCAACTCATCGAGGTAAGCACTTTACCACTTTCTCATTTCATTCAGATACACACATTGAAGAATATCAGCCAAATGGCATTCACGGCTCCAAGGTACACAGAGAAACTTTGGGACCTATTGTGGATTTCTTCCAACATGCTGACCACATCGAGATGAGAACGTTACCACTTTCTCATTTCATTGAGATACACACATTGGCGGAATATCAGCCAAATGGCATTCACTGCTCGAAGGTATTCAGAGAAACTTTGGAACCTTTTGTGAGTTTCCTCCATTGTGCTGAACTCATCGAGATGAGCACGTTTCCACTTTCTCATTTCATTGAGATACACACATTGGCAGAATATCAGCCAAATGGCATTCACTGCTGCAAGGTATTCAGAGCATCCTTGCTACATAATGTGGATTTCTTCCAACATGCTGTACTCATCGAGATAAGCATTTTCCCACTATCTCATTTCATTGAGATACACACTTTGGCAGAATATCAGCCAAACGGCATTCACTGCTCGAAGGTATTCAGAGAAACAATGGAACCTTTTTTAGGTTTCCTCCATTTTGCCGAACTCATCGAGATATGCACTTTACCACTTTCTCATTTCAATGAGATACACACATTGGTAGAATATCAGCCAAATGGCATTCACTGCTCGAAGGTATTCAGAGAAACATTGCAACATAACGTGGATTTCTTCCAACTTGCTCAACTCATCGAGGTAAGCACTTTACCACTTTCTCATTTCATTCAGATACTCACATTGGCAGAATATCAGCCAAATGGCATTCACGGCTCCAAGGTACACAGAGAAACTTTGGGAGCAATTGTGGATTTCTTCCAACATGCTGACCTCATCGAGATGAGAACGTTACCACTTTCTCATTTCATTGAGATACACACATTGGCGGAATATCAGCCAAATGGCATTCACTGCTCGAAGGTATTCAGAGCATCCTTGCTACATAATGTGGATTTCTTCCAACATGCTGTACTCATCGAGATAAGCATTTTCCCACTATCTCATTTCATTGAGATACACACTTTGGCAGAATATCAGCCAAACGGCATTCACTGCTCGTTGGTATTCAGAGAAACAATGGAACCTTTTTTAGATTTCCTCCATTTTGCCGAACTCATCGACATATACACTTTACCACTTTCTCATTTCATTGAGATACACATATTGGTAGAATATCAGTCAAATGGCATTCACTGCTCGAAGGTATTCAGATAAACTTTGGAACCTTTTGTGGATTTCCTCCATTCTGCTGATCTCATCGAGATGAGCACGTTTCCACTTTCTCATTTCATTGAGATACACACATTGGCAGAATATCAGCGAAATGGCATTCACTGCTCCAAGGTATTCAGAGAAACTTTGGATCCTATCGCGGATTTCCCCCAACATGCTGAAATCATCGAGATATGCACTTTAGCACTTTCTCATTTCATTGAGATACACACATTGGCAGAATATCAGCCAAATGGCATTCACTGCTCGAAGGTATTCAGAGAATCCTTGCAACATAATGTGGATTTCTTCCAACTTGCTGAACTAATCGAGATATGCACTTTAGCACTTTCTCATTTCATTGAGATACACACATTGGCAGAATATCAGCCAAATGGCATTCACTGTTCCAAGGTATTAAGAGAAACTTTGGGACCTAATGTGGATTTCCTCCAACATGCTGAACTCATCGAGATATGCACTTTCTCATTCCATTGAGATACACATATTGGCAGAATATCAGCCAAATGGCATTCACTGCTCGAAGGTATTCAGAGAAACATTGCAACATAATGTTGATTTCTTCCAACTTGCTGAATACACCGAGATAAGCACTTTCCCACTTTCTCATTTCATTGAGATACACACATTGGCAGAACATCAGCCAAATGGCATTCACGGTTCCAAGGTATACAGAGAATCTTTGGGACCTCTTGTCGATTTCTTCCAACATGCTGAATTCATCGAGATATGCACTTTAGAACTTTCTCATTTCTTTGAAATACACACATTGGCAGAACATCAGCCAAATGGCATTCACTGCTCCAAAGTATTCAGAGAAACATTGCAACATAATGTGGATTTCTTCCAACTTTTTGAACTCATCGAGGTAAGCACTTTACCACTTTCTCATTTCATTCAGATACACACATTGGCAGAATATCAGCCAAATGGCATTCACGGCTCCAAGGTACACAGAGAAACTTTGGGACCTATTGTGGATTTCTTCCAACATGCTGACCTCATCGAGATGAGAACGTTACCACTTTCTCATTTCATTGAGATACACACATTGGCGGAATATCAGCCAAATGGCATTCACTGCTCGACGGTATTCAGAGAATCCTTGCAACATAATGTGGATTTCTTCCAACATGCTGTACTCATCGAGATAAGCATTTTCCCACTATCTCATTTCATTGAGATGCACACTTTGGCAGAATATCAGCCAAACGGCATTCACTGCTCGTTGGTATTCAGAGAAACAATGGAACCTTTTTTAGATTTCCTCCATTTTGCCGAACTCATCGAGATATGCACTTTACCACTTTCTCATTTCAATGAGATACACACATTGGTAGAATATCAGCCAAATGGCATTCACTGCTCGAAGGTATTCAGAGAAACATTGCAACATAACGTGGATTTCTTCCAACTTGCTCAACTCATCGAGGTAAGCACTTTACCACTTTCTCATTTCATTCAGATACACACATTGGCAGAATATCAGCCAAATGGCATTCACGGCTCCAAGGCACACAGAGAAACTTTGGGACCTATTGTGGATTTCTTCCAACATGCTGACCTCATTGAGATGAGAACGTTACCACTTTCTCATTTCATAGAGATACACACATTGGCGGAATATCAGCCAAATGGCATTCACTGCTCGAAGGTATTCAGAGAAACTTTGGAACCTTTTGTGGATTTCCTCCATTCTGCTGAACTCATCGAGATGAGCACGTTTCCACTTTCTCATTTCATTGAGATACACACATTGGCAGAATATCAGCCAAATGGCAGTCACTGCTCCAAGGTATTCAGAGAAACTTTGGATCCTATCGTGGATTTCCCCCAACATGCTGAACTCATCGAGATATGCACTTTAGCACTTTCTCATTACATTGAGATACACACATTGGCAGAATATCAGCCAAATGGCATTCACTGTTCCAAGGTATTAAGAGAAACTTTGGGACCTAATGTGGATTTCCTCCAACATGCTGAACTCATCGAGATACGCACTTTCTCATTTCATTGAGATACACACATTGGCAGAATATCAGCCAAATGGCATTCACTGCTCGAAGGTATTCAGAGCATCCTTGCTACATAATGTGGATTTCTTCCAACATGCTGTACTCATCGAGATAAGCATTTTCCCACTATCTCATTTCATTGAGATACACACTTTGGCAGAATATCAGCCAAACGGCATTCACTGCTCGAAGGTATTCAGAGAAACAATGGAACCTTTTTTAGATTTCCTCCATTTTGCCGAACTCATCGAGATATGCACTTTACCACTTTCTCATTTCAATGAGATACACACATTGGTAGAATATCAGCCAAATGGCATTCACTGCTCGAAGGTATTCAGAGAAACATTGCAACATAACGTGGATTTCTTCCAACTTGCTCAACTCATCGAGGTAAGCACTTTACCACTTTCTCATTTCATTCAGATACACACATTGAAGAATATCTGCCAAATGGCATTCACGGCTCCAAGGTACACAGAGAAACTTTGGGACCTATTGTGGATTTCTTCCAACATGCTGACCACATCGAGATGAGAACGTTACCACTTTCTCATTTCATTGAGATACACACATTGGCGGAATATCAGCCAAATGGCATTCACTGCTCGAAGGTATTCAGAGAAACTTTGGAACCTTTTGTGAGTTTCCTCCATTGTGCTGAACTCATCGAGATGAGCACGTTTCCACTTTCTCATTTCATTGAGATACACACATTGGCAGAATATCAGCCAAATGGCATTCACTGCTGCAAGGTATTCAGAGCATCCTTGCTACATAGTGTGGATTTCTTCCAACATGCTGTACTCATCGAGATAAGCATTTTCCCACTATCTCATTTCATTGAGATACACACTTTGGCAGAATATCAGCCAAACGGCATTCACTGCTCGAAGGTATTCAGAGAAACAATGGAACCTTTTTTAGGTTTCCTCCATTTTGCCGAACTCATCGAGATATGCACTTTACCACTTTCTCATTTCAATGAGATACACACATTGGTAGAATATCAGCCAAATGGCATTCACTGCTCGAAGGTTTTCAGAGAAACATTGCAACATAACGTGGATTTCTTCCAACTTGCTCAACTCATCGAGGTAAGCACTTTACCACTTTCTCATTTCATTCAGATACTCACATTGGCAGAATATCAGCCAAATGGCATTCACGGCTCCAAGGTACACAGAGAAACTTTGGGAGCAATTGTGGATTTCTTCCAACATGCTGACCTCATCGAGATGAGAACGTTACCACTTTCTCATTTCATTGAGATACACACATTGGCGGAATATCAGCCAAATGGCATTCACTGCTCGAAGGTATTCAGAGCATCCTTGCAACATAATGTGGATTTCTTCCAACATGCTGTACTCATCGAGATAAGCATTTTCCCACTATCTCATTTCATTGAGATACACACTTTGGCAGAATATCAGCCAAACGGCATTCACTGCTCGTTGGTATTCAGAGAAACAATGGAACCTTTTTTAGATTTCCTCCATTTTGCCGAACTCTTCGACATATACACTTTACCACTTTCTCATTTCATTGAGATACACATATTGGTAGAATATCAGTCAAATGGCATTCACTGCTCGAAGGTATTCAGAGAAACATTGCAACATAATGTTGATTTCTTCCAACTTGCTGAATACTCCGAGATAAGCACTTTCCCACTTTCTCATTTCATTGAGATACACACATTGGCAGAACATCAGCCAAATGGCATTCACGGTTCCAAGGTATACAGAGAATCTTTGGGACCTCTTGTCGATTTCTTCCAACATGCTGAACTCATCGAGATATGCACTTTAGCACTTTCTCATTTCTTTGAAATACACACATTGGCAGAATATCAGCCAAATGGCATTCACTGCTCCAAAGTATTCAGAGAAACATTGCAACATAATGTGGATTTCTTCCAACTTTTTGAACTCATCGAGATAAGCACTTTACCACTTTCTCATTTCATTGAGATACACACATTGGCAGAATATCAGCCAAATGGAATTCACTGCTCGAAGGTATTCAGGGAAACTTTGGAACCTATTGTGGATTTCTTCCAACATGGTGAACTCACCGAGATAAGAACGTTACCACTTTCTCATTTCATTGAGATACACACATTGGCGGAATATCAGCCAAATGCCATTCACTGCTCGACGGTATTCAGAGAATCCTTGCAACATAATGTGGATTTCTTCCAACTTGCTGAACTCATCGAGATAAGCATTTTCCCACGATCTCATTTCATTGAGATACACACTTTGGCAGAATATCAGCCAAACGGCATTCACTGCTCGTTGGTATTCAGAGAAACAATGGAACCTTTTTTAGATTTCCTCCATTTTGCCGAACTCATCGACATATACACTTTACCACTTTCTCATTTCATTGAGATCCACATATTGGTAGAATATCAGTCAAATGGCATTCACTGCTCGAAGGTATTCAGAGAAACATTGCAACATAATGTTGATTTCTTCCAACTTGCTGAATACTCCGAGATAAGCACTTTCCCACTTTCTCATTTCATTGAGATACACACATTGGCAGAACATCAGCCAAATGGCATTCACGGTTCCAAGGTATACAGAGAATCTTTGGGACCTCTTGTCGATTTCTTCCAACATGCTGAACTCATCGAGATATGCACTTTAGCACTTTCTCATTTCTTTGAAATACACACATTGGCAGAATATCAGCCAAATGGCATTCACTGCTCCAAAGTATTCAGAGAAACATTGCAACATAATGTGGATTTCTTCCAACTTTTTGAACTCATCGAGATAAGCACTTTACCACTTTCTCATTTCATTGAGATACACACATTGGCAGAATATCAGCCAAATGGCAGTCACTGCTCCAAGGTATTCAGAGAAACTTTGGATCCTATCGTGGATTTCCCCCAACATGCTGAACTCATCGAGATATGCACTTTAGCACTTTCTCATTACATTGAGATACACACATTGGCAGAATATCAGCCAAATGGCATTCACTGTTCCAAGGTATTAAGAGAAACTTTGGGACCTAATGTGGATTTCCTCCAACATGCTGAACTCATCGAGATACGCACTTTCTCATTTCATTGAGATACACACATTGGCAGAATATCAGCCAAATGGCATTCACTGCTCGAAGGTATTCAGAGCATCCTTGCTACATAATGTGGATTTCTTCCAACATGCTGTACTCATCGAGATAAGCATTTTCCCACTATCTCATTTCATTGAGATACACACTTTGGCAGAATATCAGCCAAACGGCATTCACTGCTCGAAGGTATTCAGAGAAACAATGGAACCTTTTTTAGATTTCCTCCATTTTGCCGAACTCATCGAGATATGCACTTTACCACTTTCTCATTTCAATGAGATACACACATTGGTAGAATATCAGCCAAATGGCATTCACTGCTCGAAGGTATTCAGAGAAACATTGCAACATAACGTGGATTTCTTCCAACTTGCTCAACTCATCGAGGTAAGCACTTTACCACTTTCTCATTTCATTCAGATACACACATTGAAGAATATCTGCCAAATGGCATTCACGGCTCCAAGGTACACAGAGAAACTTTGGGACCTATTGTGGATTTCTTCCAACATGCTGACCACATCGAGATGAGAACGTTACCACTTTCTCATTTCATTGAGATACACACATTGGCGGAATATCAGCCAAATGGCATTCACGGCTCGAAGGTATTCAGAGAAACTTTGGAACCTTTTGTGAGTTTCCTCCATTGTGCTGAACTCATCGAGATGAGCACGTTTCCACTTTCTCATTTCATTGAGATACACACATTGGCAGAATATCAGCCAAATGGCATTCACTGCTGCAAGGTATTCAGAGCATCCTTGCTACATAATGTGGATTTCTTCCAACATGCTGTACTCATCGAGATAAGCATTTTCCCACTATCTCATTTCATTGAGATACACACTTTGGCAGAATATCAGCCAAACGGCATTCACTGCTCGAAGGTATTCAGAGAAACAATGGAACCTTTTTTAGGTTTCCTCCATTTTGCCGAACTCATCGAGATATGCACTTTACCACTTTCTCATTTCAATGAGATACACACATTGGTAGAATATCAGCCAAATGGCATTCACTGCTCGAAGGTTTTCAGAGAAACATTGCAACATAACGTGGATTTCTTCCAACTTGCTCAACTCATCGAGGTAAGCACTTTAACACTTTCTCATTTCATTCAGATACTCACATTGGCAGAATATCAGCCAAATGGCATTCACGGCTCCAAGGTACACAGAGAAACTTTGGGAGCAATTGTGGATTTCTTCCAACATGCTGACCTCATCGAGATGAGAACGTTACCACTTTCTCATTTCATTGAGATACACACATTGGCGGAATATCAGCCAAATGGCATTCACTGCTCGAAGGTATTCAGAGCATCCTTGCAACATAATGTGGATTTCTTCCAACATGCTGTACTCATCGAGATAAGCATTTTCCCACTATCTCATTTCATTGAGATACACACTTTGGCAGAATATCAGCCAAACGGCATTCACTGCTCGTTGGTATTCAGAGAAACAATGGAACCTTTTTTAGATTTCCTCCATTTTGCCGAACTCATCGACATATACACTTTACCACTTTCTCATTTCATTGAGATACACATATTGGTAGAATATCAGTCAAATGGCATTCACTGCTCGAAGGTATTCAGAGAAACATTGCAACATAATGTTGATTTCTTCCAACTTGCTGAATACTCCGAGATAAGCACTTTCCCACTTTCTCATTTCATTGAGATACACACATTGGCAGAACATCAGCCAAATGGCATTCACGGTTCCAAGGTATACAGAGAATCTTTGGGACCTCTTGTCGATTTCTTCCAACATGCTGAACTCATCGAGATATGCACTTTAGCACTTTCTCATTTCTTTGAAATACACACATTGGCAGAATATCAGCCAAATGGCATTCACTGCTCCAAAGTATTCAGAGAAACATTGCAACATAATGTGGATTTCTTCCAACTTTTTGAACTCATCGAGATAAGCACTTTACCACTTTCTCATTTCATTGAGATACACACATTGGCAGAATATCAGCCAAATGGAATTCACTGCTCGAAGGTATTCAGGGAAACTTTGGAACCTATTGTGGATTTCTTCCAACATGGTGAACTCACCGAGATAAGAACGTTACCACTTTCTCATTTCATTGAGATACACACATTGGCGGAATATCAGCCAAATGCCATTCACTGCTCGACGGTATTCAGAGAATCCTTGCAACATAATGTGGATTTCTTCCAACTTGCTGAACTCATCGAGATAAGCATTTTCCCACGATCTCATTTCATTGAGATACACACTTTGGCAGAATATCAGCCAAACGGCATTCACTGCTCGTTGGTATTCAGAGAAACAATGGAACCTTTTTTAGATTTCCTCCATTTTGCCGAACTCATCGACATATACACTTTACCACTTTCTCATTTCATTGAGATACACATATTGGTAGAATATCAGTCAAATGGCATTCACTGCTCGAAGGTATTCAGAGAAACATTGCAACATAATGTTGATTTCTTCCAACTTGCTGAATACTCCGAGATAAGCACTTTCCCACTTTCTCATTTCATTGAGATACACACATTGGCAGAACATCAGCCAAATGGCATTCACGGTTCCAAGGTATACAGAGAATCTTTGGGACCTCTTGTCGATTTCTTCCAACATGCTGAACTCATCGAGATATGCACTTTAGCACTTTCTCATTTCTTTGAAATACACACATTGGCAGAATATCAGCCAATTGGCATTCACTGCTCCAAAGTATTCAGAGAAACATTGCAACATAATGTGGATTTCTTCCAACTTTTTGAACTCATCGAGATAAGCACTTTACCACTTTCTCATTTCATTGAGATACACACATTGGCAGAATATCAGCCAAATGGAATTCACTGCTCGAAGGTATTCAGGGAAACTTTGGAACCTATTGTGGATTTCTTCCAACATGGTGAACTCACCGAGATAAGAACGTTACCACTTTCTCATTTCATTGAGATACACACATTGGCGGAATATCAGCCAAATGCCATTCACTGCTCGACGGTATTCAGAGAATCCTTGCAACATAATGTGGATTTCTTCCAACTTGCTGAACTCATCGAGATAAGCATTTTCCCACGATCTCATTTCATTGAGATACACACTTTGGCAGAATATCAGCCAAACGGCATTCACTGCTCGAAGGTATTCAGAGAAACAATGGAACCTTTTTTAGATTTCCTCCATTTTGCCGAACTCATCGAGATATGCACTTTACCACTTTCTCATTTCAATGAGATACACACATTGGTAGAATATCAGCCAAATGGCATTCACTGCTCGAAGGTATTCAGAGAAACATTGCAACATAACGTGGATTTCTTCCAACTTGCTCAACTCATCGAGGTAAGCACTTTACCACTTTCTCATTTCATTCAGATACACACATTGGCAGAATATCAGCCAAATGGCATTCACGGCTCCAAGTACACAGAGAAACTTTGGGACCTATTGTGGATTTCTTCCAACATGCTGACCTCATCGAGATGAGAACGTTACCACTTTCTCATTTCATAGAGATACACACATTGGCGGAATATCAGCCAAATGGCATTCACTGCTCGAAGGTATTCAGAGAAACTTTGGAACCTTTTGTGGATTTCCTCCATTCTGCTGAACTCATCGAGATGAGCACGTTTCCACTTTCTCATTTCATTGAGATACACACATTGGCAGAATATCAGCCAAATGGCATTCACTGCTCCAAGGTATTCAGAGAAACTTTGGATCCTATCGTGGATTTCCCCCAACATGCTGAAATCATCGAGATATGCACTTTAGCACTTTCTCATTTCATTGAGATACACACATTGGCAGAATATCAGCCAAATGGCATTCACTGCTCGAAGGTATTCAGAGAATCCTTGCAACATAATGTGGATTTCTTCCAACTTGCTGAACTAATCGAGATATGCACTTTAGCACTTTCTCATTTCATTGAGATACACACATTGGCAGAATATCAGCCAAATGGCATTCACTGTTCCAAGGTATTAAGAGAAACTTTGGGACCTAATGTGGATTTCCTCCAACATGCTGAACTCATCGAGATATGCACTTTCTCATTTCATTGAGATACACATATTGGCAGAATATCAGCCAAATGGCATTCACTGCTCGAAGGTATTCAGAGAAACATTGCAACATAATGTTGATTTCTTCCAACTTGCTGAATACACCGAGATAAGCACTTTCCCACTTTCTCATTTCATTGAGATACACACATTGGCAGAACATCAGCCAAATGGCATTCACGGTTCCAAGGTATACAGAGAATCTTTGGGACCTCTTGTCGATTTCTTCCAACATGCTGAACTCATCGAGATATGCACTTTAGAACTTTCTCATTTCTTTGAAATACACACATTGGCAGAATATCAGCCAAATGGCATTCACTGCTCCAAAGTATTCAGAGAAACATTGCAACATAATGTGGATTTCTTCCAACTTTTTGAACTCATCGAGGTAAGCACTTTACCACTTTCTCATTTCATTCAGATACACACATTGGCAGAATATCAGCCAAATGGCATTCACGGCTCCAAGGTACACAGAGAAACTTTGGGACCTATTGTGGATTTCTTCCAACATGCTGACCTCATCGAGATGAGAACGTTACCACTTTCTCATTTCATTGAGATACACACATTGGCGGAATATCAGCCAAATGGCATTCACTGCTCGACGGTATTCAGAGAATCCTTGCAACATAATGTGGATTTCTTCCAACATGCTGTACTCATCGAGATAAGCATTTTCCCACTATCTCATTTCATTGAGATGCACACTTTGGCAGAATATCAGCCAAACGGCATTCACTGCTCGTTGGTATTCAGAGAAACAATGGAACCTTTTTTAGATTTCCTCCATTTTGCCGAACTCATCGAGATATGCACTTTACCACTTTCTCATTTCAATGAGATACACACATTGGTAGAATATCAGCCAAATGGCATTCACTGCTCGAAGGTATTCAGAGAAACATTGCAACATAACGTGGATTTCTTCCAACTTGCTCAACTCATCGAGGTAAGCACTTTACCACTTTCTCATTTCATTCAGATACACACATTGGCAGAATATCAGCCAAATGGCATTCACGGCTCCAAGGTACACAGAGAAACTTTGGGACCTATTGTGGATTTCTTCCAACATGCTGACCTCATCGAGATGAGAACGTTACCACTTTCTCATTTCATAGAGATACACACATTGGCGGAATATCAGCCAAATGGCATTCACTGCTCGAAGGTATTCAGAGAAACTTTGGAACCTTTTGTGGATTTCCTCCATTCTGCTGAACTCATCGAGATGAGCACGTTTCCACTTTCTCATTTCATTGAGATACACACATTGGCAGAATATCAGCCAAATGGCAGTCACTGCTCGAAGGTATTCAGAGAAACTTTGGGTCCTATCGTGGATTTCCCCCAACATGCTGAACGCATCGAGATATGCACTTTAGCACTTTCTCATTTCATTGCGATACACACATTGGCAGAATATCAGCCAAATGGCATTCACTGCTCGAAGGTATTCAGAGAATCCTTGCAACATAATGTGGATTTCTTCCAACATGCTGTACTCATCGAGATAAGCATTTTCCCACTATCTCATTTCATTGAGATACACACTTTGGCAGAATATCAGCCAAACGGCATTCACTGCTCGAAGGTATTCAGAGAAACAATGGAACCTTTTTTAGATTTCCTCCATTTTGCCGACCTCATCGAGATATGCACTTTACCACTTTCTCCTTTCAATGAGATACACACATTGGTAGAATATCAGCCAAATGGCATTCACTGCTCGAAGGTATTCAGAGAAACATTGCAACATAACGTGGATTTCTTCCAACTTGCTCAACTCATCGAGGTAAGCACTTTACCACTTTCTCATTTCATTCAGATACACACATTGAAGAATATCAGCCAAATGGCATTCACGGCTCCAAGGTACACAGAGAAACTTTGGGACCTATTGTGGATTTCTTCCAACATGCTGACCACATCGAGATGAGAACGTTACCACTTTCTCATTTCATTGAGATACACACATTGGCGGAATATCAGCCAAATGGCATTCACTGCTCGAAGGTATTCAGAGAAACTTTGGAACCTTTTGTGAGTTTCCTCCATTGTGCTGAACTCATCGAGATGAGCACGTTTCCACTTTCTCATTTCATTGAGATACACACATTGGCAGAATATCAGCCAAATGGCATTCACTGCTGCAAGGTATTCAGAGCATCCTTGCTACATAATGTGGATTTCTTCCAACATGCTGTACTCATCGAGATAAGCATTTTCCCACTATCTCATTTCATTGAGATACACACTTTGGCAGAATATCAGCCAAACGGCATTCACTGCTCGAAGGTATTCAGAGAAACAATGGAACCTTTTTTAGGTTTCCTCCATTTTGCCGAACTCATCGAGATATGCATTTTACCACTTTCTCATTTCAATGAGATACACACATTGGTAGAATATCAGCCAAATGGCATTCACTGCTCGAAGGTATTCAGAGAAACATTGCAACATAACGTGGATTTCTTCCAACTTGCTCAACTCATCGAGGTAAGCACTTTACCACTTTCTCATTTCATTCAGATACTCACATTGGCAGAATATCAGCCAAATGGCATTCACGGCTCCAAGGTACACAGAGAAACTTTGGGAGCAATTGTGGATTTCTTCCAACATGCTGACCTCATCGAGATGAGAACGTTACCACTTTCTCATTTCATTGAGATACACACATTGGCGGAATATCAGCCAAATGGCATTCACTGCTCGAAGGTATTCAGAGCATCCTTGCAACATAATGTGGATTTCTTCCAACATGCTCTACTCATCGAGATAAGCATTTTCCCACTATCTCATTTCATTGAGATACACACTTTGGCAGAATATCAGCCAAACGGCATTCACTGCTCGTTGGTATTCAGAGAAACAATGGAACCTTTTTTAGATTTCCTCCATTTTGCCGAACTCATCGACATATACACTTTACCACTTTCTCATTTCATTGAGATACACATATTGGTAGAATATCAGTCAAATGGCATTCACTGCTCGAAGGTATTCAGAGAAACATTGCAACATAATGTTGATTTCTTCCAACTTGCTGAATACTCCGAGATAAGCACTTTCCCACTTTCTCATTTCATTGAGATACACACATTGGCAGAACATCAGCCAAATGGCATTCACGGTTCCAAGGTATACAGAGAATCTTTGGGACCTCTTGTCGATTTCTTCCAACATGCTGAACTCATCGAGATATGCACTTTAGCACTTTCTCATTTCTTTGAAATACACACATTGGCAGAATATCAGCCAAATGGCATTCACTGCTCCAAAGTATTCAGAGAAACATTGCAACATAATGTGGATTTCTTCCAACTTTTTGAACTCATCGAGATAAGCACTTTACCACTTTCTCATTTCATTGAGATACACACATTGGCAGAATATCAGCCAAATGGAATTCACTGCTCGAAGGTATTCAGGGAAACTTTGGAACCTATTGTGGATTTCTTCCAACATGGTGAACTCACCGAGATAAGAACGTTACCACTTTCTCATTTCATTGAGATACACACATTGGCGGAATATCAGCCAAATGCCATTCACTGCTCGACGGTATTCAGAGAATCCTTGCAACATAATGTGGATTTCTTCCAACTTGCTGAACTCATCGAGATAAGCATTTTCCCACGATCTCATTTCATTGAGATACACACTTTGGCAGAATATCAGCCAAACGGCATTCACTGCTCGTTGGTATTCAGAGAAACAATGGAACCTTTTTTAGATTTCCTCCATTTTGCCGCACTCATCGACATATACACTTTACCACTTTCTCATTTCATTGAGATACACATATTGGTAGAATATCAGTCAAATGGCATTCACTGCTCGAAGGTATTCAGAGAAACATTGCAACATAACGTGGATTTCTTCCAACTTGCTCAACTCATCGAGGTAAGCGCTTTACCACTTTCTCATTTCATTCAGATACACACATTGGCAGAATATCAGCCAAATGGCATTCACGGCTCCAAGGTTCCCAGAGAAACTTTGGGACCTATTGTCGATTTCTTCCAACATGCTGACCTCATCGAGATGAGAACGTTACCACTTTCTCATTTCATAGAGATACACACATTGGCGGAATATCAGCCAAATGGCATTCACTGCTCGAAGGTATTCAGAGAAACTTTGGAACCTTTTGTGGATTTCCTCCATTCTGCTGAACTCATCGAGATGAGCACGTTTCCACTTTCTCATTTCATTGAGATACACACATTGGCAGAATATCAGCCAAATGGCAGTCACTGCTCCAAGGTATTCAGAGAAACTTTGGATCCTATCGTGGATTTCCCCCAACATGCTGAACTCATCGAGATATGCACTTTAGCACTTTCTCATTTCATTGAGATACACACATTGGCAGAATATCAGCCAAATGGCATTCACTGCTCGAAGGTATTCAGAGAATCCTTGCAACATAATGTGGATTGCTTCCAACTTGCTGAACTCATCGAGATATGCATTTTAGCACTTTCTCATTTCATTGAGATACACACATTGGCAGAATATCAGCCAAATGGCATTCACTGTTCCAAGGTATTAAGAGAAACTTTGGAACCTATTGTGGATTTCCTCCAACATGCTGAACTCATCGAGATATGCACTTTCTCATTTCATTGAGATACACACATTGGTAGAATATCAGCCAAATGGCATTCACTGCTCGAAGGTATTCAGAGCATCCTTGCTACATAATGTGGATTTCTTCCAACATGCTGTACTCATCGAGATACGCATTTTCCCACTATCTCATTTCATTGAGATACACACTTTGGCAGAATATCAGCCAAACAGCATTCACTGCTCGAAGGTATTCAGAGAAACAATGGAACCTTTTTTAGATTTCCTCCATTTTGCCGAACTCATCGATATATGCACTTTACCACTTTCTCATTTCAATGAGATACACACATTGGTAGAATATCAGCCAAATGGCATTCACTGCTCGAAGGTATTCAGAGAAACATTGCAACATAACGTGGATTTCTTCCAACTTGCTCAACTCATCGAGGTAAGCACTTTACCACTTTCTCATTTCATTCAGATGCACACATTGAAGAATATCAGCCAAATGGCATTCACGGCTCCAAGGTACACAGAGAAACTTTGGGAACTATTGTGGATTTTTTTCAACATGCTGACCTCATCGAGATGAGAACGTTACCACTTTCTCATTTCATTGAGATACACACATTGGCGGAATATCAGCCAAATGGCATTCACTGCTCGAAGGTATTCAGAGAAACTTTGGAACCTTTTGTGGATTTCCTCCATTCTGCTGAACTCATCGAGATCTGCACGTTTCCACTTTCTCATTTCATTGAGATACACACATTGGCAGAATATCAGCCAAATGGCATTCACTGCTCGAAGGTATTCAGAGAATCCTTGCAACATAATGTGGATTTCTTCCAACTTGCTGAACTCATGGAGAAATGCACTTTAGCACTTTCGCATTTCATTGAGATTCACACATTGGCAGAATATCAGCCAAACGTCATTCACTGTTCCAAGGTATTAAGAGAAGCATTGGGACCTATTGTGGATTTCCTCCACATGCTGAACTCATAGAGATATGCACTTTCTCATTTCATTGAGATACACACATTGGCAGAATATCAGCCAAATGGCATTCACTGCTCGAAGGTATTCAGAGAAACATTGCAACATAACGTGGATTTCTTCCAACTTGCTCAACTCATCGAGGTAAGCACTTTACCACTTTCTCATTTCATTCAGATACACACATTGGCAGAATATCAGCCAAATGGCATTCACGGCTCCAAGGTACACAAAGAAACTTTGGGACCTATTGTGGATTTCTTCCAACATGCTGACCACATCGTGATGAGAACGTTACCACTTTCTCATTTCATTGAGATACACACATTGGCAGAATATCAGCCAAATGGCATTCACTGCTCGAAGGTATTCAGAGCATCCTTGCTACATAATGTGGATTTCTTCCAACATGCTGTACTCATCGAGATAAGCATTTTCCCACTATCTCATTTCATTGAGATGCACACTTTGGCAGAATATCAGCCAAATGGCATTCACTGCTGCAAGGTATTCAGAGCATCCTTGCTACATAATGTGGATTTCTTCCAACATGCTGTACTCATCGAGATAAGCATTTTCCCACTATCTCATTTCATTGAGATACACACTTTGGCAGAATATCAGCCAAACGGCATTCACTGCTCGAAGGTATTCAGAGAAACAATGGAACCTTTTTTAGATTTCCTCCATTTTGCCGAACTCATCGAGATATGCACTTTACCACTTTCTCATTTCAATGAGATACACACATTGGTAGAATATCAGCCAAATGGCATTCACTGCTCGAAGGTATTCAGAGAAACATTGCAACATAACGTGGATTTCTTCCAACTTGCTCAACTCATCGAGGTAAGCACTTTACCACTTTCTCATTTCATTCAGATACACACATTGGCAGAATATCAGCCAAATGGCATTCACGGCTCCAAGTACACAGAGAAACTTTGGGACCTATTGTGGATTTCTTCCAACATGCTGACCTCATCGAGATGAGAACGTTACCACTTTCTCATTTCATTGAGATACACACATTGGCGGAATATCAGCCAAATGGCATTCACTGCTCGAAGGTATTCAGAGAAACTTTGGAACCTTTTGTGGATTTCCTCCATTCTGCTGAACTCATCGAGATGAGCACGTTTCCACTTTCTCATTTCATTGAGATACACACATTGGCAGAATATCAGCCAAATGGCATTCACTGCTCCAAGGTATTCAGAGAAACTTTGGATCCTATCGTGGATTTCCCCCAACATGCTGAAATCATCGAGATATGCACTTTAGCACTTTCTCATTTCATTGAGATACACACATTGGCAGAATATCAGCCAAATGGCATTCACTGCTCGAAGGTATTCAGAGAATCCTTGCAACATAATGTGGATTTCTTCCAACTTGCTGAACTAATCGAGATATGCACTTTAGCACTTTCTCATTTCATTGAGATACACACATTGGCAGAATATCAGCAAAATGGCATCACTGTTCCAAGGTATTAAGAGAAACTTTGGGACCTAATGTGGATTTCCTCCAACATGCTGAACTCATCGAGATATGCACTTTCTCATTCCATTGAGATACACATATTGGCAGAATATCAGCCAAATGGCATTCACTGCTCGAAGGTATTCAGAGAAACATTGCAACATAATGTTGATTTCTTCCAACTTGCTGAATACACCGAGATAAGCACTTTCCCACTTTCTCATTTCATTGAGATACACACATTGGCAGAACATCAGCCAAATGGCATTCAGGGTTCCAAGGTATACAGAGAATCTTTGGGACCTCTTGTCGATTTCTTCCAACATGCTGAACTCATCGAGATATGCACTTTAGAACTTTCTCATTTCTTTGAAATACACACATTGGCAGAATATCAGCCAAATGGCATTCACTGCTCCAAAGTATTCAGAGAAACATTGCAACATAATGTGGATTTCTTCCAACTTTTTGAACTCATCGAGGTAAGCACTTTACCACTTTCTCATTTCATTCAGATACACACATTGGCAGAATATCAGCCAAATGGCATTCACGGCTCCAAGGTACACAGAGAAACTTTGGGACCTATTGTGGATTTCTTCCAACATGCTGACCTCATCGAGATGAGAACGTTACCACTTTCTCATTTCATAGAGATACACACATTGGCGGAATATCAGCCAAATGGCATTCACTGCTCGACGGTATTCAGAGAATCCTTGCAACATAATGTGGATTTCTTCCAACATGCTGTACTCATCGAGATAAGCATTTTCCCACTATCTCATTTCATTGAGATGCACACTTTGGCAGAATATCAGCCAAACGGCATTCACTGCTCGTTGGTATTCAGAGAAACAATGGAACCTTTTTTAGATTTCCTCCATTTTGCCGAACTCATCGAGATATGCACTTTACCACTTTCTCATTTCAATGAGATACACACATTGGTAGAATATCAGCCAAATGGCATTCACTGCTCGAAGGTATTCAGAGAAACATTGCAACATAACGTGGATTTCTTCCAACTTGCTCAACTCATCGAGGTAAGCACTTTACCACTTTCTCATTTCATTCAGATACACACATTGGCAGAATATCAGCCAAATGGCATTCACGGCTCCAAGGTACACAGAGAAACTTTGGGACCTATTGTGGATTTCTTCCAACATGCTGACCTCATCGAGATGAGAACGTTACCACTTTCTCATTTCATAGAGATACACACATTGGCGGAATATCAGCCAAATGGCATTCACTGCTCGAAGGTATTCAGAGAAACTTTGGAACCTTTTGTGGATTTCCTCCATTCTGCTGAACTCATCGAGATGAGCACGTTTCCACTTTCTCATTTCATTGAGATACACACATTGGCAGAATATCAGCCAAATGGCAGTCACTGCTCGAAGGTATTCAGAGAAACTTTGGGTCCTATCGTGGATTTCCCCCAACATGCTGAACGCATCGAGATATGCACTTTAGCACTTTCTCATTTCATTGCGATACACACATTGGCAGAATATCAGCCAAATGGCATTCACTGCTCGAAGGTATTCAGAGAATCCTTGCAACATAATGTGGATTTCTTCCAACATGCTGTACTCATCGAGATAAGCATTTTCCCACTATCTCATTTCATTGAGATACACACTTTGGCAGAATATCAGCCAAACGGCATTCACTGCTCGAAGGTATTCAGAGAAACAATGGAACCTTTTTTAGATTTCCTCCATTTTGCCGACCTCATCGAGATATGCACTTTACCACTTTCTCCTTTCAATGAGATACACACATTGGTAGAATATCAGCCAAATGGCATTCACTGCTCGAAGGTATTCAGAGAAACATTGCAACATAACGTGGATTTCTTCCAACTTGCTCAACTCATCGAGGTAAGCACTTTACCACTTTCTCATTTCATTCAGATACACACATTGAAGAATATCAGCCAAATGGCATTCACGGCTCCAAGGTACACAGAGAAACTTTGGGACCTATTGTGGATTTCTTCCAACATGCTGACCACATCGAGATGAGAACGTTACCACTTTCTCATTTCATTGAGATACACACATTGGCGGAATATCAGCCAAATGGCATTCACTGCTCGAAGGTATTCAGAGAAACTTTGGAACCTTTTGTGAGTTTCCTCCATTGTGCTGAACTCATCGAGATGAGCACGTTTCCACTTTCTCATTTCATTGAGATACACACATTGGCAGAATATCAGCCAAATGGCATTCACTGCTGCAAGGTATTCAGAGCATCCTTGCTACATAATGTGGATTTCTTCCAACATGCTGTACTCATCGAGATAAGCATTTTCCCACTATCTCATTTCATTGAGATACACACTTTGGCAGAATATCAGCCAAACGGCATTCACTGCTCGAAGGCATTCAGAGAAACAATGGAACCTTTTTTAGGTTTCCTCCATTTTGCCGAACTCATCGAGATATGCATTTTACCACTTTCTCATTTCAATGAGATACACACATTGGTAGAATATCAGCCAAATGGCATTCACTGCTCGAAGGTATTCAGAGAAACATTGCAACATAACGTGGATTTCTTCCAACTTGCTCAACTCATCGAGGTAAGCACTTTACCACTTTCTCATTTCATTCAGATACTCACATTGGCAGAATATCAGCCAAATGGCATTCACGGCTCCAAGGTACACAGAGAAACTTTGGGAGCAATTGTGGATTTCTTCCAACATGCTGACCTCATCGAGATGAGAACGTTACCACTTTCTCATTTCATTGAGATACACACATTGGCGGAATATCAGCCAAATGGCATTCACTGCTCGAAGGTATTCAGAGCATCCTTGCAACATAATGTGGATTTCTTCCAACATGCTGTACTCATCGAGATAAGCATTTTCCCACTATCTCATTTCATTGAGATACACACTTTGGCAGAATATCAGCCAAACGGCATTCACTGCTCGTTGGTATTCAGAGAAACAATGGAACCTTTTTTAGATTTCCTCCATTTTGCCGAACTCATCGACATATACACTTTACCACTTTCTCATTTCATTGAGATACACATATTGGTAGAATATCAGTCAAATGGCATTCACTGCTCGAAGGTATTCAGAGAAACATTGCAACATAATGTTGATTTCTTCCAACTTGCTGAATACTCCGAGATAAGCACTTTCCCACTTTCTCATTTCATTGAGATACACACATTGGCAGAACATCAGCCAAATGGCATTCACGGTTCCAAGGTATACAGAGAATCTTTGGGACCTCTTGTCGATTTCTTCCAACATGCTGAACTCATCGAGATATGCACTTTAGCACTTTCTCATTTCTTTGAAATACACACATTGGCAGAATATCAGCCAAATGGCATTCACTGCTCCAAAGTATTCAGAGAAACATTGCAACATAATGTGGATTTCTTCCAACTTTTTGAACTCATCGAGATAAGCACTTTACCACTTTCTCATTTCATTGAGATACACACATTGGCAGAATATCAGCCAAATGGAATTCACTGCTCGAAGGTATTCAGGGAAACTTTGGAACCTATTGTGGATTTCTTCCAACATGGTGAACTCACCGAGATAAGAACGTTACCACTTTCTCATTTCATTGAGATACACACATTGGCGGAATATCAGCCAAATGCCATTCACTGCTCGACGGTATTCAGAGAATCCTTGCAACATAATGTGGATTTCTTCCAACTTGCTGAACTCATCGAGATAAGCATTTTCCCACGATCTCATTTCATTGAGATACACACTTTGGCAGAATATCAGCCAAACGGCATTCACTGCTCGTTGGTATTCAGAGAAACAATGGAACCTTTTTTAGATTTCCTCCATTTTGCCGCACTCATCGACATATACACTTTACCACTTTCTCATTTCATTGAGATACACATATTGGTAGAATATCAGTCAAATGGCATTCACTGCTCGAAGGTATTCAGAGAAACATTGCAACATAACGTGGATTTCTTCCAACTTGCTCAACTCATCGAGGTAAGCGCTTTACCACTTTCTCATTTCATTCAGATACACACATTGGCAGAATATCAGCCAAATGGCATTCACGGCTCCAAGGTTCCCAGAGAAACTTTGGGACCTATTGTCGATTTCTTCCAACATGCTGACCTCATCGAGATGAGAACGTTACCACTTTCTCATTTCATAGAGATACACACATTGGCGGAATATCAGCCAAATGGCATTCACTGCTCGAAGGTATTCAGAGAAACTTTGGAACCTTTTGTGGATTTCCTCCATTCTGCTGAACTCATCGAGATGAGCACGTTTCCACTTTCTCATTTCATTGAGATACACACATTGGCAGAATATCAGCCAAATGGCAGTCACTGCTCCAAGGTATTCAGAGAAACTTTGGATCCTATCGTGGATTTCCCCCAACATGCTGAACTCATCGAGATATGCACTTTAGCACTTTCTCATTTCATTGAGATACACACATTGGCAGAATATCAGCCAAATGGCATTCACTGCTCGAAGGTATTCAGAGAATCCTTGCAACATAATGTGGATTGCTTCCAACTTGCTGAACTCATCGAGATATGCATTTTAGCACTTTCTCATTTCATTGAGATACACACATTGGCAGAATATCAGCCAAATGGCATTCACTGTTCCAAGGTATTAAGAGAAACTTTGGAACCTATTGTGGATTTCCTCCAACATGCTGAACTCATCGAGATATGCACTTTCTCATTTCATTGAGATACACACATTGGTAGAATATCAGCCAAATGGCATTCACTGCTCGAAGGTATTCAGAGCATCCTTGCTACATAATGTGGATTTCTTCCAACATGCTGTACTCATCGAGATACGCATTTTCCCACTATCTCATTTCATTGAGATACACACTTTGGCAGAATATCAGCCAAACAGCATTCACTGCTCGAAGGTATTCAGAGAAACAATGGAACCTTTTTTAGATTTCCTCCATTTTGCCGAACTCATCGATATATGCACTTTACCACTTTCTCATTTCAATGAGATACACACATTGGTAGAATATCAGCCAAATGGCATTCACTGCTCGAAGGTATTCAGAGAAACATTGCAACATAACGTGGATTTCTTCCAACTTGCTCAACTCATCGAGGTAAGCACTTTACCACTTTCTCATTTCATTCAGATGCACACATTGAAGAATATCAGCCAAATGGCATTCACGGCTCCAAGGTACACAGAGAAACTTTGGGAACTATTGTGGATTTCTTTCAACATGCTGACCTCATCGAGATGAGAACGTTACCACTTTCTCATTTCATTGAGATACACACATTGGCGGAATATCAGCCAAATGGCATTCACTGCTCGAAGGTATTCAGAGAAACTTTGGAACCTTTTGTGGATTTCCTCCATTCTGCTGAACTCATCGAGATCTGCACGTTTCCACTTTCTCATTTCATTGAGATACACACATTGGCAGAATATCAGCCAAATGGCATTCACTGCTCGAAGGTATTCAGAGAATCCTTGCAACATAATGTGGATTTCTTCCAACTTGCTGAACTCATGGAGAAATGCACTTTAGCACTTTCGCATTTCATTGAGATTCACACATTGGCAGAATATCAGCCAAACGTCATTCACTGTTCCAAGGTATTAAGAGAAGCATTGGGACCTATTGTGGATTTCCTCCACATGCTGAACTCATAGAGATATGCACTTTCTCATTTCATTGAGATACACACATTGGCAGAATATCAGCCAAATGGCATTCACTGCTCGAAGGTATTCAGAGAAACATTGCAACATAACGTGGATTTCTTCCAACTTGCTCAACTCATCGAGGTAAGCACTTTACCACTTTCTCATTTCATTCAGATACACACATTGGCAGAATATCAGCCAAATGGCATTCACGGCTCCAAGGTACACAGAGAAACTTTGGGACCTATTGTGGATTTCTTCCAACATGCTGACCACATCGTGATGAGAACGTTACCACTTTCTCATTTCATTGAGATACACACATTGGCAGAATATCAGCCAAATGGCATTCACTGCTCGAAGGTATTCAGAGCATCCTTGCTACATAATGTGGATTTCTTCCAACATGCTGTACTCATCGAGATAAGCATTTTCCCACTATCTCATTTCATTGAGATGCACACTTTGGCAGAATATCAGCCAAATGGCATTCACTGCTGCAAGGTATTCAGAGCATCCTTGCTACATAATGTGGATTTCTTCCAACATGCTGTACTCATCGAGATAAGCATTTTCCCACTATCTCATTTCATTGAGATACACACTTTGGCAGAATATCAGCCAAACGGCATTCACTGCTCGAAGGTATTCAGAGAAACAATGGAACCTTTTTTAGATTTCCTCCATTTTGCCGAACTCATCGAGATATGCACTTTACCACTTTCTCATTTCAATGAGATACACACATTGGTAGAATATCAGCCAAATGGCATTCACTGCTCGAAGGTATTCAGAGAAACATTGCAACATAACGTGGATTTCTTCCAACTTGCTCAACTCATCGAGGTAAGCACTTTACCACTTTCTCATTTCATTCAGATACACACATTGGCAGAATATCAGCCAAATGGCATTCACGGCTCCAAGTACACAGAGAAACTTTGGGACCTATTGTGGATTTCTTCCAACATGCTGACCTCATCGAGATGAGAACGTTACCACTTTCTCATTTCATTGAGATACACACATTGGCGGAATATCAGCCAAATGGCATTCACTGCTCGAAGGTATTCAGAGAAACTTTGGAACCTTTTGTGGATTTCCTCCATTCTGCTGAACTCATCGAGATGAGCACGTTTCCACTTTCTCATTTCATTGAGATACACACATTGGCAGAATATCAGCCAAATGGCATTCACTGCTCCAAGGTATTCAGAGAAACTTTGGATCCTATCGTGGATTTCCCCCAACATGCTGAAATCATCGAGATATGCACTTTAGCACTTTCTCATTTCATTGAGATACACACATTGGCAGAATATCAGCCAAATGGCATTCACTGCTCGAAGGTATTCAGAGAATCCTTGCAACATAATGTGGATTTCTTCCAACTTGCTGAACTAATCGAGATATGCACTTTAGCACTTTCTCATTTCATTGAGATACACACATTGGCAGAATATCAGCCAAATGGCATTCACTGTTCCAAGGTATTAAGAGAAACTTTGGGACCTAATGTGGATTTCCTCCAACATGCTGAACTCATCGAGATATGCACTTTCTCATTCCATTGAGATACACATATTGGCAGAATATCAGCCAAATGGCATTCACTGCTCGAAGGTATTCAGAGAAACATTGCAACATAATGTTGATTTCTTCCAACTTGCTGAATACACCGAGATAAGCACTTTCCCACTTTCTCATTTCATTGAGATACACACATTGGCAGAACATCAGCCAAATGGCATTCAGGGTTCCAAGGTATACAGAGAATCTTTGGGACCTCTTGTCGATTTCTTCCAACATGCTGAACTCATCGAGATATGCACTTTAGAACTTTCTCATTTCTTTGAAATACACACATTGGCAGAATATCAGCCAAATGGCATTCACTGCTCCAAAGTATTCAGAGAAACATTGCAACATAATGTGGATTTCTTCCAACTTTTTGAACTCATCGAGGTAAGCACTTTACCACTTTCTCATTTCATTCAGATACAAACATTGGCAGAATATCAGCCAAATGGCATTCACGGCTCCAAGGTACACAGAGAAACTTTGGGACCTATTGTGGATTTCTTCCAACATGCTGACCTCATCGAGATGAGAACGTTACCACTTTCTCATTTCATTGAGATACACACATTGGCGGAATATCAGCCAAATGGCATTCACTGCTCGACGGTATTCAGAGAATCCTTGCAACATAATGTGGATTTCTTCCAACATGCTGTACTCATCGAGATAAGCATTTTCCCACTATCTCATTTCATTGAGATGCACACTTTGGCAGAATATCAGCCAAACGGCATTCACTGCTCGTTGGTATTCAGAGAAACAATGGAACCTTTTTTAGATTTCCTCCATTTTGCCGAACTCATCGAGATATGCACTTTACCACTTTCTCATTTCAATGAGATACACACATTGGTAGAATATCAGCCAAATGGCATTCACTGCTCGAAGGTATTCAGAGAAACATTGCAACATAACGTGGATTTCTTCCAACTTGCTCAACTCATCGAGGTAAGCACTTTACCACTTTCTCATTTCATTCAGATACACACATTGGCAGAATATCAGCCAAATGGCATTCACGGCTCCAAGGTACACAGAGAAACTTTGGGACCTATTGTGGATTTCTTCCAACATGCTGACCTCATCGAGATGAGAACGTTACCACTTTCTCATTTCATAGAGATACACACATTGGCGGAATATCAGCCAAATGGCATTCACTGCTCGAAGGTATTCAGAGAAACTTTGGAACCTTTTGTGGATTTCCTCCATTCTGCTGAACTCTTCGAGATGAGCACGTTTCCACTTTCTCATTTCATTGAGATACACACATTGGCAGAATATCAGCCAAATGGCAGTCACTGCTCGAAGGTATTCAGAGAAACTTTGGGTCCTATCGTGGATTTCCCCCAACATGCTGAACGCATCGAGATATGCACTTTAGCACTTTCTCATTTCATTGCGATACACACATTGGCAGAATATCAGCCAAATGGCATTCACTGCTCGAAGGTTTTCAGAGAATCCTTGCAACATAATGTGGATTTCTTCCAACATGCTGTACTCATCGAGATAAGCATTTTCCCACTATCTCATTTCATTGAGATACACACTTTGGCAGAATATCAGCCAAACGGCATTCACTGCTCGAAGGTATTCAGAGAAACAATGGAACCTTTTTTAGATTTCCTCCATTTTGCCGAACTCATCGAGATATGCACTTTACCACTTTCTCCTTTCAATGAGATACACACATTGGTAGAATATCAGCCAAATGGCATTCACTGCTCGAAGGTATTCAGAGAAACATTGCAACATAACGTGGATTTCTTCCAACTTGCTCAACTCATCGAGGTAAGCACTTTAACACTTTCTCATTTCATTCAGATACACACATTGAAGAATATCAGCCAAATGGCATTCACGGCTCCAAGGTACACAGAGAAACTTTGGGACCTATTGTGGATTTCTTCCAACATGCTGACCACATCGAGATGAGAACGTTACCACTTTCTCATTTCATTGAGATACACACATTGGCGGAATATCAGCCAAATGGCATTCACTGCTCGAAGGTATTCAGAGAAACTTTGGAACCTTTTGTGAGTTTCCTCCATTGTGCTGAACTCATCGAGATGAGCACGTTTCCACTTTCTCATTTCATTGAGATACACACATTGGCAGAATATCAGCCAAATGGCATTCACTGCTGCAAGGTATTCAGAGCATCCTTGCTACATAATGTGGATTTCTTCCAACATGCTGTACTCATCGAGATAAGCATTTTCCCACTATCTCATTTCATTGAGATACACACTTTGGCAGAATATCAGCCAAACGGCATTCACTGCTCGAAGGTATTCAGAGAAACAATGGAACCTTTTTTAGGTTTCCTCCATTTTGCCGAACTCATCGAGATATGCATTTTACCACTTTCTCATTTCAATGAGATACACACATTGGCAGAATATCAGCCAAATGGCATTCACTGCTCGAAGGTTTTCAGAGAAACATTGCAACATAACGTGGATTTCTTCCAACTTGCTCAACTCATCGAGGTAAGCACTTTACCACTTTCTCATTTCATTCAGATACTCACATTGGCAGAATATCAGCCAAATGGCATTCACGGCTCCAAGGTACACAGAGAAACTTTGGGAGCAATTGTGGATTTCTTTACCACTTTCTCATTTCATTCAGATACACACATTGGTAGAATATCAGCCAAATGGTATTCACTGCTCGAAGGTATTCAGAGAAACATTGCAAAATAATGTTGATTTCTTCCAACTTGCTGAACACACCGAGATAATCATTTTCCCACTTTCTCATTTCATTGACTGCACACATTTGCAGAACATCAGCCAAATGGCATTCACGGTTCCAAGGTATACAGAGAAACTTTGGGACCTATTGTCGATTTCTTCCAACATGCTGAACTCATCGAGATATGCACATTAGCACTTTCTCATTTCATTTAGATACACACATTGGCAGAATGTCAGCCAAATGGCATTCACTGCTCGAAGGTATTCAGAGAATCCTTGCTACATAATGTGGATTTCTTCCAACTTGCTGAACTCATCGACATAAGCATTTTCCCACTATCTCGTTTCATTGAGATACACACTTTGGCAGTATATCAGCCAAACGGCATTCACTGCTCGAAGGTATTCAGAGAAACAATGGAACATTTTTTAGATTTCCTCCATTTTGCCGAACTCATCGAGATATGCACTTTGCCACTTTCTCATTTCAATGAGATACACACATTGGTAGAATATCAGCCAAACGGCATTCACTGCTCCATGGTATTCAGAGAAGCAATGGAACCTTTTTTAGATTTCCTCCATTTTGCCGAACTCATTGACATATACACTTTACCACTTTCTCATTTCTTTGAGATACACACATTGGTAGAATATCAGCCAAATGGTATTCACTGTTCGAAGGTATTCAGAGAAACATTGCAACATAATGTTGATTTCGTCGAACTTGCTGAACACACCGAGATAAGCACTTTCCCACTTTCTCATTTCATTGAGATACACACATTGGCAGAACATCAGCCAAATGGCATTCACGGCTCCAAGGTATACAGAGAAACTTTGGGACCTATTGTGGATTTCTTCCAACATGCTGAACTCATCGAGATATGCACTTTAGCACTTTCTCATTTCTTTGAAATACACACATTGCCAGAATATCAGCCAAATGGCATTCACTGCTCCAAAGTATTCAGAGAAACATTGCAACATAATGTGGATTTCTTCCAACGTTTTGAACTCATCGAGATAAGCACTTTACCACTTTCTCATTTCATTGACTAACACACATTGGCAGAATATCAGCCAAATGGAATTCACTGCTCGAAGGTATTCAGGGAAACTTTGGAATCTATTGTGGATTTCTTCCAACATGGTGAACTCATCGAGATAAGAACGTTACCACTTTCTCATTTCATTGAGATACACACATTGGCAGAATATCCGCCAAATGGCATTCACTGCTCGAGTGTATTCAGAGAAAGAATGGAACCTTTTTTAGATTTCCTCCATTTTGCCGAACTCATCGAGATATGCACTTTACCACTTTCTCATTTCATTGAGATACACACATTGGTAGAATATCAGCCAAATGGTATTCACTGCTCGAAGGTATTCAGAGAAACATTGCAAAATAATGTTGATTTCTTCCAACTTGCTGAACACACCGAGATAATCATTTTCCCACTTTCTCATTTCATTGACTGCACACATTTGCAGAACATCAGCCAAATGGCATTCACGGTTCCAAGGTATACAGAGAAACTTTGGGACCTATTGTCGATTTCTTCCAACATGCTGAACTCATCGAGATATGCACATTAGCACTTTCTCATTTCATTGAGATACACACATTGGCAGAATGTCAGCCAAATGGCATTCACTGCTCGAAGGTATTCAGAGAATCCTTGCTACATAATGTGGATTTCTTCCAACTTGCTGAACTCATCGACATAAGCATTTTCCCACTATCTCGTTTCATTGAGATACACACTTTGGCAGTATATCAGCCAAACGGCATTCACTGCTCGAAGGTATTCAGAGAAACAATGGAACATTTTTTAGATTTCCTCCATTTTGCCGAACTCATCGAGATATGCACTTTACCACTTTCTCTTTTCAATGAGATACACACATTGGTAGAATATCAGCCAAATGGCATTCACTGCGCGAAGGTATTCAGAGAAACATTGCAACATAATGTGGATTTCTTCCAACTTGCTGAACTCATCGACATAAGCATTTTCCCACTATCTCGTTTCATTGAGATACACACTTTGGCAGTATATCAGCCAAACGGCATTCACTGCTCGAAGGTATTCAGAGAAACAATGGAACATTTTTTAGATTTCCTCCATTTTGCCGAACTCATCGAGATATGCACTTTACCACTTCCTCATTTCATTGAGATACACAGATTGGCAGAATATCAGCCAAATGGCATTCACGGCTCCAAGGTACACCGAGTAACTTTGGGACCTATTGTGGATTTCTTCCAACATGCTGACCACATCGAGATGAGAACGTTACCACTTTCTCATTTCATTGAGATACACACATTGGCGGAATATCAGCCAAATGGCATTCACTGCTCGAAGGTATTCAGAGAAACTTTGGAACCTTTTGTGGATTTCCTCCATTCTGCTGAACTCATCGAGATGAGCACGTTTCCAGTTTATCATTTCAATGAGATACACACATTGGCAGAATATCAGCCAAATGGCATTCACAGCTCCAACGTATTCAGAGAAACTTTGGGACCTATTGTGGATTTCCTCCAACATGCTGAACTCATCGAGATATGCACTTTACCACTTTCTCATTACTTTGAGATGCACACATTGGCAGAATATCAGCCAAATGGCATTCACTGCTCGAAGGTATTCAGAGAAACATTGCAACATAACGTGGATATCTTCCAACTTGCTCAACTCATCGAGGTAAGCACTTTACCACTTTCTCATTTCATTGAGATACACAGATTGGCAGAATATCAGCAAAATGTTATTCACTGCTCGAAGGAATTCAGGCAAATTTTGGAACCTATTGTGGATTTCTTCCAACATGGTGAACTCATCGAGATAAGAACGTTACCACTTTCTCATTTCATTGAGATGCACACATTGGCAGAATATCAGCCAAATGGCATTCACTGCTCCAAGGTATTTAGAGAAACTTTGGGACCTATTGTGGATTTCCCCCAACATGCTGAACTCATCGAGATATCACTTTACCACTTTCTCATTTCATTGAGATACACTCATTAGCAGAATATCAGCCAAACGGCATTCACTGCTCGAGTCTATTCAGAGAAAGAATGGAACCTTATTTAGATTTCCTCCATTTTGCCGAACTCATCGAGATATGCACTTTACCACTTTCTCATTTCATTGAGATACACACATTGGTAGAATATCAGCCAAATGGTATTCACTGCTCGAAGGTATTCAGAGAAACATTGCAAAATAATGTTGATTTCTTCCAACTTGCTGAACACACCGAGATACTCATTTTCCCACTTTCTCATTTCATTGAGATACACACATTTGCAGAACATCAGCCAAATGGCATTCACGGTTCCAAGGTGTACAGAGAAACTTTGGGACCTATTGTCGATTTCTTCCAACATGCTGAACTCATCGAGATATGCACATTAGCACTTTCTCATTTCTTTGAGATGCACACATTGGCAGAATATCAGCCAAATGGTATTCACTGCTCGAAGGAATTCAGGCAAACTTTGGAACCTATTGTGGATTTCTTCCAACATGGTGAACTCATCGAGATAAGAACGTTACCACTTTCTCATTTCATTGAGATACACACATTTAAGGAATAGCAGCCAAATGGCATTCACTGTTCCAAGGTATTAAGAAAAACTTTGGGACCTATTGTGGATTTCCTCCAACATGCTGAACTCATCGAGATATGCACTTTCTCATTTCATTGAGATACACACATTGGCAGAATATCAGCCAAATGGCATTCACTGCTCGAAGGTATTCAGAGAATCCTTGCTACATAATGTGGATTTCTTCCAACATGCTGTACTCATCGAGATAAGCATTTTCCCACTATCTCATTTCATTGAGATACACACTTTGGCAGAATATCAGCCAAACGGCATTCACTGCTCCATGGTATTCAGAGAAGCAATGGAACCTTTTTTAGATTTCCTCCATTTTGCCGAACTCATCGACATATACACTTTACCACTTTCTCATTTCTTTGAGATACACACATTGGTAGAATATCAGCCAAATGGTATTCACTGCTCGAAGGTATTCAGAGAAACATTGCAACATAATGTTGATATCTTCGAACTTGCTGAACACACCGAGATAAGCACTTTCCCACTTTCTCATTTCATTGAGATACACACATTGGCAGAACATCAGCCAAATGGCATTCACGGCTCCAAGGTATACAGAGAAACTTTGGGACCTATTGTGGATTTCTTCCAACATGCTGAACTCATCGAGATATGCACTTTAGCACTTTCTCATTTCTTTGAAATACACACATTGCCAGAATATCAGCCAAATGGCATTCACTGCTCCAAAGTATTCAGAGAAACATTGCAACATAATGTGGATTTCTTCCAACTTTTTGAACTCATCGAGATAAGCACTTTACCACTTTCTCATTTCATTGACATACACACATTGGCAGAATATCAGCCAAATGGAATTCACTGCTCGAAGGTATTCAGGGAAACTTTGGAACCTATTGTGGATTTCTTCCAACATGGTGAACTCATTGAGATAAGAACGTTACCACTTTCTCATTTCATTGAGATACACACATTGGCGGAATATCAGCCAAATGCCATTCACTGCTCGACGGTATTCAGAGAATCCTTGCAACATAATGTGGATTTCTTCCAACTTGCTGAACTCATCGGGATAAGCATTTTCCCACTATCTCATTTCATTGAGATACACACTTTGGCAGAATATCAGCCAAATGGCATTCACTGCTCGAAGGTATTCAGAGAAACATTGCAACATAACGTGGATTTCTTCCAACTTGCTCAACTCATCGAGGTAAGCACTTTACCACTTTCTCATTTCATTGAGATACACACATTGGCAGAATATCAGCCAAATGGCATTCACGGCTCCAAGGTACACAGAGAAACTTTGAGACCTATTGTGGATTTCTTCCAACATGCTGAACTCATCGAGATGAGAACGTTACCACTTTCTCATTTCATTGAGATACACACATTGGCGGAATATCAGCCAAATGGCATTCACTGCTCGAAGGTATTCAGAGAAACTTTGGAACCTTTTGTGGATTTCCTCCATTCTGCTGAACTCATCGAGATGAGCACGTTTCCACTTTCTCATTTCATTGAGATACACACATTGGCAGAATATCAGCCAAATGGCATTCACTGCTCCAAGGTATTCAGAGAAACTTTGGGACCTATTGTGGATTTCCCCCAACATGCTGAACTCATCGAGATGTGCACATCAGCACTTTCTCATTTCATTGAGATACACACATTGGCAGAATATCAGCCAAATGGCATTCACTGCTCGAAGGTATTCAGCGAATCCTTGCAACATAATGTGGATTTCTTCCAACTTGCTGAACTCATCGAGATATGCACTTTAGCACTTTCTCATTTCTTTGAAATACACACATTGGCAGAATATCAGCCAAATGGCATTCACTGCTCCAAAGTATTCAGAGAAACATTGCAACATAATGTGGATTTCTTCCGACTTTTTGAACTCATCGAGATAAGCACTTTACCACTTTCTCATTTCATTGAGATACACACATTGGCAGAATATCAGCCAAATGGCATTCACTGCTCGAAGGTATTCAGGGAAACTTTGGAACCGATTGTGGATTTCATCCAACATGGTGAACTCATCGAGATAAGAACGTTACCACTTTCTCATTTCATTGAGATTAACACATTGGCGGAATATCAGCCAAATGCCATTCACTGCTCGACGGTATTCAGAGAATCCTTGCAACACAATTTGGATTTCTTCCAACTTGCTGAACTCATCGAGATAAGCATTTTCCCACTATCTCATTTCATTGAGATACACACTTTGGCAGAATATCAGCCAAACGGCATTCACTGCTCGATGGTATTCAGAGAAACAATGGAACCTTTTTTAGATTTCTTCCATTTTACCGAACTCATCGAGATATGCACTTTACCACTTTCTCATTTCAATGAGATTCACACATTGGTAGAATATCAGCCAAATGGCATTCACTGCTCGAAGGTATTCAGAGAAACATTGCAAAATAACGTGGATTACTTCCAACTTGCTCAACTCATCGAGGTAAGCACTTTAGGCCTTTCTCATTTCATTGAGATACACACATTGGCAGAATATCAGCCAAATGGCATTCACTGCTCGAAGGTATTCAGGGAAACTTTGGAACCTATTGTGGATTTCCCCCAACATGCTGAACGCATCGAGATATGCACATTAGCACTTTCTCATTTCATTGAGATACACACATTGGCAGAATATCAGCCAAATGGCATTCACTGCTCGACGGTATTCAGAGAATCCTTGCAACATAATGTGGATTTCTTCCAACTTGCTCAACTCATCGACATAAGCACTTTACCACTTTCTTATTTCATTGAGATACATACCTTAGCAGAATATCAGCCAAACGGCATTCACTGCTCGATTGTATTCAGAGAAACAATGGAAACTTTTTTAGATTTCGTCCATTTTGCCGAACTCATCGAGATATGCACTTTAGCACTTTCTCATTTCATTGAGATACACACATTGGTAGAATATCAGCCAAATGGCATTCACTGCTCCAAGGTATTCAGAGAAACTTTGGGACCTATTGTGGATTTCCTCCAACATACTGAACTCATCGAGATATGCACTTTCGCACTTCCTCATTTCATTGAGATACACACATTGGCAGAATATCAGCAAATTGGCATTCACTGCTCGAAGGTATTCAGAGCATCCTTGCTACATAATGTGGATTTCTTCCAACTTACTGAACTCATCGAGATTAGCACTTTACCACTTTCTCATTTCATTGAGATACTCTCATTAGCAGAATATCAGCCAAACGGCATTCACTGCTCGAGTCTATTCAGAGAAACAATGGAACCTTTTTTAGATTTCCTCCATTTTGCCGAACTCATCGAGATATGCACTTTACCACTTTCTCATTTCATTGAGATACACACATTGGTAGAATATCAGCCAAATGGTATTCACTGCTCGAAGGTATTCAGAGAAACATTGCAAAATAATGTTGATTTCTTCCAACTTGCTGAACACACCGAGATAATCACTTTCCCACTTTCTCATTTCATTCAGATACACACATTGGCAGAACATCAGCCAAATGGCATTCACGGTTCCAAGGTATGCAGAGAAAATTTGGGACCTATTGTCGATTTCTTCCAACATGCTGAACTCATCGAGATATGCACTTTAGCACTTTCTCATTTCTTTGAAATACACACATTGGAAGAATATCAGCCAAATGGCATTCACTGCTCCAAAGTATTCAGAGAAACATTGCAACATAATGTGGATTTCTTCCAACTTTTTGAACTCATCGAGATAAGAAGGTTACCACTTTCTCATTTCATTGAGATACACACATTGACGGAATATCAGCCAAATGCCATTCACTGCTCGACGGTGTTCAGAGAATCCTTGCAACATAATGTGGATTTCTTCCAACTTGCTGAACTCATCGAGATAAGCATTTTCCCACTATCTCATTTCATTGAGATACACACTTTGGCAGAATATCAGCCAAACGGCTTTCACTGCTCGAAGGTATTCAGAGAAACAATGGAACCTTTTTTAGATTTCCTCCATTTTGCCGAACTCATCGAGATATGCACTTTACCACTTTCTCATTTCAATGAGATACACACATTGGTAGAATATCAGCCAAACGGCATTCACTGCTCGAAGGTATTCAGAGAAACATTGCAACATAACGTGGATTTCTTCCAACTTGCTCAACTCATCGAGGTAAGCACTTTACCACTTTCTCATTTCATTGAGATACACACATTGGCAGAATATCAGCCAAATGGCATTCACTTCTCGAAGATATTCAGAGAAACTTTGGAACCTTTTGTGAGTTTCCTCCATTGTGCTGAACTCATCGAGATGAGCACATTTCCACTTTCTCATTTCATTGAGATACACACATTGGCAGAACATCAGCCAAATGGCATTCACTGCTCCAAGGTATTCAGAGAAACTTTGGAACCTATTGTGGATTTCTTCCAACATGGTGAACTCATCGAGATAAGAACGTACACACATTGGCACAATATCAGCCAAATGGTATTCACTGCTCGAAGGTATTCAGCGAAACATTGCAACATAATGTGGATTTCTTCCAACTTTTTGAATACATCGAGATAAGCACTTTAGCACTTTCTCATTTCATTGAGATACTCACATTGGCAGAATATCAGCCAAATGGCATTCACTGCTCGAAGGTATTCAGAGAATCCTTGCAACATAATGTGGATTTCTTCCAACTTGCTGAACTCATCCAGAAAAGCACTTTACCACTTTCTCATTTCATTGAGATACATACATCAGCAGAATATCAGCCAAATGGCATTCACTGCTCGAAGGTATTCAGGGAAACTTTGGAACCTATTGTGCATTTCTTCCAACATGGTGAACTCATCGAGATAAGAACGTTACCACTTTCTCATTTCATTGAGATACACACATTGGCAGAATATCAGCCAAATGGCATTCACTGCTCGAGTCTATTCAGAGAAAGAATGGAACCTTATTTAGATTTCCTCCATTTTGCCGAACTCATCGAGATATGCACTTTACCACTTTCTCATTTCATTGAGATACACACATTGGTAGAATATCAGCCAAATGGTATTCACTGCTCGAAGGTATTCAGAGAAACATTGCAAAATAATGTTGATTTCTTCCAACTTGCTGAACACACCGAGATAATCATTTTCCCACTTTCTCATTTCATTGAGTACACACATTTGCAGAACATCAGCCAAATGGCATTCACGGTTCCAAGGTATACAGAGAAACTTTGGGACCTATTGTCGATTTCTTCCAACATGCTGAACTCATCGAGATATGCACATTAGCACTTTCTCATTTCATTGAGATACACACATTGGCAGAATGTCAGCCAAATGGCATTCACTGCTCGAAGGTATTCAGAGAATCCTTGCTACATAATGTGGATTTCTTCCAACTTGCTGAACTCATCGACATAAGCATTTTCCCACTATCTCGTTTCATTGAGATACACACTTTGGCAGAATATCAGCCAAACGGCATTCACTGCTCGAAGGTATTCAGAGAAACAATGGAACATTTTTTAGATTTCCTCCATTTTGCCGAACTCAGCGAGATATGCACTTTACCACTTTCTCATTTCAATGAGATACACACATTGGTAGAATATCAGCCAAATGGCATTCACTGCTCGAAGGTATTCAGAGAAACATTGCAACATAACTTGGATTTCTTCCAACTTGCTCAACTCATCGAGGTAAGCACTTTACCACTTTCTCATTTCATTGAGATACACACATTGGCAGAATATCAGCCAAATGGCATTCACGGCTCCAAGGTACACAGAGAAACTTTGGGACCTATTGTGGATTTCTTCCAACATGCTGACCACATCGAGATGAGAACGTTACCACTTTCTCATTTCATTGAGATACACACATTGGCGGAATATCAGCCAAATGGCATTCACTGCTCGAAGGTATTCAGAGAAACTTTGGAACCTTTTGTGGATTTCCTCCATTCTGCTGAACTCATCGAGATGAGCACGTTTCCAGTTTCTCATTTCAATGAGATACACACATTGGCAGAATATCAGCCAAATGGCATTCACAGCTCCAAGGTATTCAGAGAAACTTTGGGACCTATTGTGGATTTCCTCCAACATGCTGAACTCATCGAGATATGCACTTTACCACTTTCTCATTTCAATGAGATACACACATTGGTAGAATGTCAGCCAAATGGCACTCGCTGCTCGAAGGTATTCAGAGAAACATTGCAACATAACGTGGATATCTTCCAACTTGCTCAACTCATCGAGGTAAGCACTTTACCACTTTCTCATTTCATTGAGATACACAGATTGGCAGAATATCAGCCAAATGGTATTCACTGCTCGAAGGAATTCAGGCAAACTTTGGAACCTATTGTGGATTTCTTTCAACATGGTGAACTCATCGAGATAAGAACGTTACCACTTTCTCATTTCATTGAGATACACACATTGAAGGAATAGCAGCCAAATGGCATTCACTGCTCGAAGGTATTCAGAGAAACTTTGGAACCTTTTGTGGATTTCCTCCATTCTGCTGAACGCATCGAGATGAGCACGTTTCCACTTTCTCATTTCATTGAGAGACACACATTGAAGGAATAGCAGCCAAATGGCATTCACTGTTCCAAGGTATTAAGAGAAACTTTGGGACCTATTGTGGATTTCCTCCAACATGCTGAACTCATCGAGATATGCACTTTCTCATTTCATTGAGATACACACATTGGCAGAATATCAGCCAAATGGCATTCACTGCTCGAAGGTATTCAGAGAATCCTTGCTACATAATGTGGATTTCTTCCAACATGCTGTACTCATCGAGATAAGCATTTTCCCACTATCTCATTTCATTGAGATACACACTTTGGCAGAATATCAGCCAAACGGCATTCACTGCTCCATGGTATTCAGAGAAGCAATGGAACCTTTTTTAGATTTCCTCCATTTTGCCGAACTCATCGACATATACACTTTACCACTTTCTCATTTCTTTGAGATACACACATTGGTAGAATATCAGCCAAATGGTATTCACTGCTCGAAGGTATTCAGAGAAACATTGCAACATAATGTTGATTTCTTCGAACTTGCTGAACACACCGAGATAAGCACTTTCCCACTTTCTCATTTCATTGAGATACACACATTGGCAGAACATCAGCCAAATGGCATTCACGGCTCCAAGGTATACAGAGAAACTTTGGGACCTATTGTGGATTTCTTCCAACATGCTGAACTCATCGAGATATGCACTTTAGCACTTTCTCATTTCTTTGAAATACACACATTGCCAGAATATCAGCCAAATGGCATTCACTGCTCCAAAGTATTCAGAGAAACATTGCAACATAATGTGGATTTCTTCCAACTTTTTGAACTCATCGAGATAAGCACTTTACCACTTTCTCATTTCATTGACATACACACATTGGCAGAATATCAGCCAAATGGAATTCACTGCTCGAAGGTATTCAGGGAAACTTTGGAACCTATTGTGGATTTCTTCCAACATGGTGAACTCATTGAGATAAGAACGTTACCACTTTCTCATTTCATTGAGATACACACATTGGCGGAATATCAGCCAAATGCCATTCACTGCTCGACGGTATTCAGAGAATCCTTGCAACATAATGTGGATTTCTTCCAACTTGCTGAACTCATCGGGATAAGCATTTTCCCACTATCTCATTTCATTGAGATACACACTTTGGCAGAATATCAGCCAAATGGCATTCACTGCTCGAAGGTATTCAGAGAAACATTGCAACATAACGTGGATTTCTTCCAACTTGCTCAACTCATCGAGGTAAGCACTTTACCACTTTCTCATTTCATTGAGATACACACATTGGCAGAATATCAGCCAAATGGCATTCACGGCTCCAAGGTACACAGAGAAACTTTGAGACCTATTGTGGATTTCTTCCAACATGCTGAACTCATCGAGATGAGAACGTTACCACTTTCTCATTTCATTGAGATACACACATTGGCGGAATATCAGCCAAATGGCATTCACTGCTCGAAGGTATTCAGAGAAACTTTGGAACCTTTTGTGGATTTCCTCCATTCTGCTGAACTCATCGAGATGAGCACGTTTCCACTTTCTCATTTCATTGAGATACACACATTGGCAGAATATCAGCCAAATGGCATTCACTGCTCCGAGGTATTCAGAGAAACTTTGGGACCTATTGTGGATTTCCCCCAACATGCTGAACTCATCGAGATGTGCACATCAGCACTTTCTCATTTCATTGAGATACACACATTGGCAGAATATCAGCCAAATGGCATTCACTGCTCGAAGGTATTCAGCGAATCCTTGCAACATAATGTGGATTTCTTCCAACTTGCTGAACTCATCGAGATATGCACTTTAGCACTTTCTCATTTCTTTGAAATACACACATTGGCAGAATATCAGCCAAATGGCATTCACTGCTCCAAAGTATTCAGAGAAACATTGCAACATAATGTGGATTTCTTCCGACTTTTTGAACTCATCGAGATAAGCACTTTACCACTTTCTCATTTCATTGAGATACACACATTTGCAGAACATCAGCCAAATGGCATTCACGGTTCCAAGGTATACAGAGAAACTTTGGGACCTATTGTCGATTTCTTCCAACATGCTGAACTCATCGAGATATGCACATTAGCACTTTCTCATTTCATTGAGATACACACATTGGCAGAATATCAGCCAAATGGCATTCACTGCTCGAAGGTATTCAGAGAATCCTTGCTACATAATGTGGATTTCTTCCAACTGGCTGAACTCATCGACATAAGCATTTTCCCACTATCTCGTTTCATTGAGATACACACTTTGGCAGAATATCAGCCAAACGGCATTCACTGCTCGAAGGTATTCAGAGAAACAATGGAACATTTTTTAGATTTCCTCCATTTTGCCGAACTCATCGAGATATGCACTTTACCACTTTCTCATTTCAATGAGATACACACATTGGTAGAATATCAGCCAAATGGTATTCACTGCTCGAAGGTATTCAGAGAAACATTGCAACATAACGTGGATTTCTTCCAACTTGCTCAACTCATCGAGGTAAGCACTTTACCACTTTCTCATTTCATTGAGATACACAGATTGGCAGAATATCAGCCAAATGGCATTCACGGCTCCAAGGTACACAGAGAAACTTTGGGACCTATTGTGGATTTCTTCCAACATGCTGACCACATCGAGATGAGAATGTTACCACTTTCTCATTTCATTGAGATACACACATTGGCGGAATATCAGCCAAATGGCATTCACTGCTCGAAGGTATTCAGAGAAACTTTGGAACCTTTTGTGGATTTCCTCCATTCTGCTGAACTCATCGAGATGAGCACGTTTCCACTTTCTCATTTCATTGAGATACACACATTGGCAGAATATCAGCCAAATGGCATTCACTGCTCCAAGGTATTCAGAGAAACTTTGGGACCTATTGTGGATTTCCTCCAACATGCTGAATTCATCGAGACATGCACTTTCTCATTTCTTTGAGATGCACACATTGGCAGAATATCAGCCAAATGGCATTCACTGCTCGAAGGTATTCAGAGAAACATTGCAACATAACGTGGAGTTCTTCCAACTTGCTCAACTCATCGAGGTAAGCACTTTACCACTTTCTCATTTCATTGAGATACACAGATTGGCAGAATATCAGCCAAACGGCATTCACTGCTCGATGGTATTCAGAGAAACAATGGAACCTTTTTTAGATTTCCTCCATTTTGCCGAACTCATCGACATATACACTTTACCACTTTCTCATTTCATTGAGATACACACATTGGTAGAATATCAGCCAAATGGTATTCACTGCTCGAAGGTATTCAGAGAAACATTGCAACATAATGTTGATTTCTTCGAACTTGCTGAATACACCGAGATAAGCACTTTCCCACTTTCTCATTTCATTGAGATACACACATTGGCAGAACATCAGCCAAATTGCATTCACGGCTCCAAGGTATACAGAGAAACTTTGGGACCTATTGTGGATTTCTTCCAACATGCTGAACTCATCGAGATATGCACTTTAGCACTTTCTCATTTCTTTGAAATACACACATTGCCAGAATATCAGCCAAATGGCATTCACTGCTCCAAAGTATTCAGAGAAACATTGCAACATAATGTGGATTTCTTCCAACTTTTTGAACTCATCGAGATAAGCACTTTACCACTTTCTCATTTCATTGACATACACACATTGGCAGAATATCAGCCAAATGGAATTCACTGCTCGAAGGTATTCAGGGAAACTTTGGAACCTATTGTGGATTTCTTCCAACATGGTGAACTCATTGAGATAAGAACGTTACCACTTTCTCATTTCATTGAGATACACACATTGGCGGAATATCAGCCAAATGCCATTCACTGCTCGACGGTATTCACGGAATCCTTGCAACATAATGTGGATTTCTTCCAACTTGCTGAACTCATCGGGATAAGCATTTTCCCACTATCTCATTTCATTGAGATACACACTTTGGCAGAATATCAGCCAAATGGCATTCACTGCTCGAAGGTATTCAGAGAAACTTTGGAACCTTTTGTGGATTTCTTCCAACATTCTGAACTCATCGAGATGAGCACGTTTCCACTTTCTCATTTCATTGAGATACACACATTGGCAGAATATCAGCCAAATGGCATTCACTGCTCCAGGGTATTCAGAGAAACTTTGGGACCTATTGTGGATTTCCCCCAACATGCTGAACTCATCGAGATGTGCACATCAGCACTTTCTCATTTCATTGAGATACACACATTGGCAGAATATCAGCCAAATGGCATTCACTGCTCGAAGGTATTCAGCGAATCCTTGCAACATAATGTGGATTTCTTCCAACTTGCTGAACTCATCGAGATATGCACTTTAGCACATTCTCATTTCTGTGAAATACACACATTGGCAGAATATCAGCCAAATGGCATTCACTGCTCCAAAGTATTCAGAGAAACATTGCAACATAATGTGGATTTCTTCCGACTTTTTGAACTCATCGAGATAAGCACTTTACCACTTTCTCATTTCATTGAGATACACACATTGGCAGAATATCAGCCAATTGGCATTCACTGCTCGAAGGTATTCAGGGAAACTTTGGAACCGATTGTGGATTTCATCCAACATGGTGAACTCATCGAGATAAGAACGTTACCACTTTCTCATTTCATTGAGATTAACACATTGGCGGAATATCAGCCAAATGCCATTCACTGCTCGACGGTATTCAGAGAATCCTTGCAACACAATGTGGATTTCTTCCAACTTGCTGAACTCATCGAGATAAGCATTTTCCCACTATCTCATTTCATTGAGATACACACTTTGGCAGAATATCAGCCAAACGGCATTCACTGCTCGATGGTATTCAGAGAAACAATGGAACCTTTTTTAGATTTCCTCCATTTTACCGAACTCATCGAGATATGCACTTTACCACTTTCTCATTTCAATGAGATTCACACATTGGTAGAATATCAGCCAAATGGCATTCACTGCTCGAAGGGATTCAGAGAAACGTTGGAACCTTTTGTGAGTTTCCTCCCTTGTGCTGAACTCATCGAGATGAGCACGTTTCCACTTTCTCATTTCATTGAGATACACACATTGGCAGAACATCAGCCAAATGGCATTCACTGCTCCAAGGTATTCAGAGAATCCTTGCATCATAATGTGGATTTTTTCCAACTTGCTGAACTCATCGAGATAAGCACATTACCACTTTCTCATTTCATTGAGATACATACATTAGCAGAATATCAGCCAAACGGCATTCACTGCTCGATTGTATTCAGAGAAACAATGGAAACTTTTTTATATTTCCTCTATTTTGCCGAACTCATCGAGATATGCAGATTACCGCTTTCTCATTTCATTGAGATACGCACATTGGTAGAATATCAGCAAAATGGCATTCCCTGCTCGAAGGTATTCAGAGAAACTTTGGGACCTATTGTGGATTTCCTCCAACATACTGAACTCATCGAGATATGCACTTTCGCACTTTCTCATTTCATTGAGATACACACATTGGCAGAATATCAGCCAAATGGCATTCACTGCTCGAAGGTATTCAGAGAAACCTTGCAACATAATGTGCATTTCTTCCATCTTATTGAACTCATCGAGATAAGCGCTGTACCACTTTCTCATTTTATTGAGATGCACACATTGGCGCAATATCAGCCAAACGGCATTCACTGCTCGATTGTATTCAGAGAAACAATGGAACCTTTTTCAGATTTCCTCCATTTTGCCGAACTCATCGAGATATGCACATTCCCCCATTCTCATTTCAATGAGATACACACATTGGTAGAATATCAGCCAAATGGCATTCACTGCTCGAAGGTATTCAGAGAAACATTGCAACATAACGTGGATTTCTTCCAACTTGCTCAACTCATCGAGGTAAGCACTTTACCACTTTCTCATTTCATTGAGATACACAGATTTGCAGAATATCAGCCAAATGGCATTCACGGCTCCAAGGTACTCAGAGAAACGTTGGGACCTATTGTGGATTTCTTCCAACATGCTGAACTCTTCGAGATGAAAACGTTACCACTTTCTCATTTCATTGAGATACACACATTGGCGGAATATCAGCCAAATGGCATTCACTGCTCGAAGGTATTCAGAGAAACTTTGGAACCTTTTGTGGATTTCCTCCATTCTGCTGAACTCATCGAGATGAGCACGTTTCCAGTTTCTCATTTCAATGAGATACACACATTGGCAGAATATCAGCCAAATGGCATTCACTGCTCCAAGGTATTCAGAGAAACTTTGGGAACTATTGTGGATTTCCTCCAACATGCTGAACTCATCGTGATATGCACTTTACCACTTTCTCATTTCTTTGAGATGCACACATTGGCAGAATATCAGCCAAATGGCATTCACTGCTCGAAGGTATTCAGAGAAACATTGCAACATAACGTGGATTTCTTCCAACTTGCTCAACTCATCGAGGTAAGCACTTTACCACTTTCTCATTTCATTGAGATACACAGATTGGCAGAATATCAGCCAAATGGTATTCACTGCTCGAAGGAATTCAGGCAAACTTTGGAACCTATTGTGGATTTCTTCCAACATGGTGAACTCATCGAGATAAGAACGTTACCACTTTCTCATTTCATTGAGATACACACATTGAAGGAATAGCAGCCAAATGGCATTCACTGCTCGAAGGTATTCAGAGAAACTTTGGAACCTTTTGTGGATTTCCTCCATTCTGCTGAACGCATCGAGATGAGCACGTTTCCACTTTCTCATTTCATTGAGATACACACATTGGCAGAATATCAGCCAAATGGCATTCACTGTTCCAAGGTATTAAGAGAAACTTCGGGACCTATTGTGGATTTCCTCCAACATGCTGAACTCATCGAGATATGCACTTTCTCATTTCTTTGAGATACACACATTGGCAGAATATCAGCCAAATGGCATTCACTGCTCGAAGGTATTCAGAGAAACATTGCAACATAATGTTGATTTCTTCGAACTTGCTGACCACACCGAGATAAGCACTTTCCCACTTTCTCATTTCATTGAGATACACACATTGACAGAACATCAGCCAAATGGCATTCACGGCTCCAAGGTATACAGAGAAACTTTGGGACCTATTGTGGATTTCTTCCAACATGCTGAACTCATCGAGATATGCACTTTAGCACTTTCTTATTTCTTTGAAATACACACATTGGCAGAATATCAGCCAAATGGCATTCACTGCTCCAAAGTATTCAGAGAAACATTGCAACATAATGTGGATTTCTTCCAACTTTTTGAACTCATCGAGATAAGCACTTTACCACTTTCTCATTTCATTGAGATACACACATTGGCAGAATATCAGCCAAATGGAATTCACTGCACGAAGGTATTCAGGGAAACTTTGGGACCTATTGTGGATTTCTTCCAACATGCTGAACTCATCGAGATATGCACTTTAGCACTTTCTCATTTCTTTGAAATACACACATTGGCAGAAACTTGCTGAACTCATCGGGATAAGCATTTTCCCACTATCTCATTTCATTGAGATACACACTTTGGCAGAATATCAGCCAAATGCCATTCACTGCTCGACGGTATTCAGAGAATCCTTGCAACATAATGTGGATTTCTTCCAACTTGCTGAACTCATCGAGGTAAGCACTTTACCACTTTCTCATTTCATTGAGATACACACATTGGCAGAATATCAGCCAAATGGCATTCACGGCTCCAAGGTACACAGAGAAACTTTGAGACCTATTGTGGATTTCTTCCAACATGCTGAACTCATCGAGATGAGAACGTTATCACTTTCTCATTTCATTGAGATACACACATTGGCGGAATATCAGCCAAATGGCATTCACTGCTCCAAGGTATTCAGAGAAACTTTGGGACCTATCGTGGATTTCCCACAACATGCTGAACTCATCGAGATGTGCACTTTAGCACTTTCTCATTTCATTGAGATACACACATTGGCAGAATATCAGCCAAATGGCATTCACTGCTCGAAGGTATTCAGGGAAACTTTGGAACCGATAGTGGATTTCTTCCAACATGGTGAACTCATCGAGATAAGCATTTTCCCGCTATCTCATTTCATTGAGATACACACTTTGGCAGAATATCAGCCAAACGGCATTCACTGCTCCAAGGTATTCAGAGAAACAATGGAACCTTTTTTAGATTTCCTCCATTTTACCGAACTCATCGAGATATGCACTTTTCCACTTTCTCATTTCAATGCGATTCACACATTGGTAGAATATCAGCCAAATGGCATTCACTGCTCGAAGGTATTCAGAGAAACATTGCAACATATCGTGGATTTCTTCCAACTTGCTCAACTCATCGAGGTAAGCACTTTACCACTTTCTCATTTCATTGAGATACACAGATTGGCAGAATATCAGCCAAATGGCATTCACGGCTCCAAGTTACACAAAGAAACTTTGGGACCTATTGTGGATTTCCCCCAACATGCTGAACTCATCGAGATATGCACTTTCGCACTTTCTCATTTCATTGAGATACACACATTGGCAGAATATCAGCCAAATGGCATTCACTGCTCGAAGGTATTCAGAGAATCCTTGCAACATAATGTGGATTTCTTCCAACTTGCTGAACTCATCGAGATATGCACTTTACCACTTTCTCATTTCATTGAGATACACACATTAGCAGAATATCAGCCAAACGGCAGTCACTGCTCGATTGTATTCAGAGAAACAATGGAACCTTTTTTAGATTTCCTCCATTTTGCTGAACGCATCGAGATAAGCACTTTACCACTTTCTCATTTCATTGAGATACACACATTTGCAGAACAACAGCCAAATGGCATTCACGGCTCCAAGGTATACAGAAACTTTGGGACCTATTGTGGATTTCTTCCAACATGCTGAACTCATCGAGATATGCACTTTAGCACTTTCTCATATCTTTGAAATGCACACATTGGGAGAATATCAGCCAAATGGCATTCACTGCTCCAAGGTGTTCAGAGAAACATTGCAACATAATGTTGATTTCTTCCAACTTTTTGAACTCATCGAGATAAGCACGTTACCACTTTCTCATTTCATTGAGATACACACATTGGCAGAATACCAGCCACATGTTTTTCACTGCTCGAAGGTATTCAGAGAAACTTTGGAACCTTTTGTGGATTTCCTCCATTCTCCTGACCTTATCGAGATGAGCACGTTTCCACTTTCTCATTTCATTGAGATACACACATTGGCAGAATATCTGCGAATTGGCATTCACTGCTCGAAGGTATTCAGAGCATCCTTGCTACATAATGTGGATTTCTTCCAACTTGCTGAACTCATCGAGATAAGCACTTTTCCACTTTCTCATTTCACTGAGATACACACATTCGCAGAATATCAGCCAAATCCCATTCACTGCTCCAAGGTATACAGGGAAACATTGGGACCTATTGTGGATTTCTTCCAACATGCTGAACTCATCGAGATATGCAGTTTAGCACTTTCTCATTTCATTGAGATACACACATTGGCAGAATATCAGCCAAATGGCATTCACTGCTCCAAGGTATTCAGAGAAACCTTGCAACATAACGTGGATTCCTTCCAACTTGCTGAACTCATCGAGATAAGCACTTTACCACTTTCTCATTTCATTGAGATAGACACGTTGGCAGAATATCAGCCAAACGGCATTCAGTGCTCGAAGGTATTCAGAGAAACAATGGAACCATTTTTAGATTTCCTCCATTTTGCCGAACTCATCGAGATATGCCCTTTACCACTTTCTCATTTCAATGTGATACACACATTGGTAGAATATCAGCCAAATGGCATTCACTGCTCGAAGGTATTCAGAGAAACATTTCAACATAACGTGGATTTCTTCCAACTTGCTCAACTCTTCGAGGTAAGCACTTTACCACTTTCTCATTTCATTGAGATACACAGATTGGCAGAATATCAGCCAAATGGCATTCACGGCTCCAAGGTACTCAGAGAAACTTTGAGACCTATTGTGGATTTCTTCCAACATGCTGAACTCATCGAGATGAGAACGTTACCACTTTCTCATTTCATTGAGATACACACATTGGCGGAATATCAGCCAAATGGCATTCACTGCTCGAAGGTATTCAGAGAAACTTTGGAACCTTTTGTGGATTTCCTCCATTCTGCTGAACTCATCGAGATGAGCACGTTTCCAGCTTCTCATTTCAATGAGATACACACATTGGCAGAATATCAGCCAAATGGCATTCACTGCTCCAAGGTATTCAGAGAAACTTTGGGACCTATTGTGGATTTCCTCCAACATGCTGAACTCATCGAGATATGCACTTTACCACTTTCTCATTTCTTTGAGATACACGCATTGGCAGAATATCAGCCAAATGGCATTCAGCCGATGGTATTCAGAGAATCCTTGCTACATAATGTGAATTTCTTCCAACTTGCTGAACTCATCGAGATAAGCACTTTACCCCTTTCTCATTTCATTGAGAAACACACATTAGCAGAATATCAGCCAAGCGGCATTCACTGCTCGATTGTATTCAGAGAAACAAAGGAACCTTTTTTAGATTTCCTCCATTTTGCCGAACTCATCGAGATATGCACTTTACCACTTTCTCATTTCAATGAGATACACACATTGGCAGAATATCAGCCAAATGGCATTCACTGCTCCAAAGTATTCAGAGAAACTATGCAACATAATGTGGATTTCTTCCAACTTTTTGAACTCATCGAGATAAGCACTTTACCACTTTCTCATTTCATTGAGATACACACATTGGCAGAATATCAGCCAAATGGCATTCACTGCTCGAAGGTATTCAGGGAAACTTTGGAACCTATTGTGGATTTCTTCCAACATGGTGAACTCATCGAGATGAGAACGTTACCACTTTCTCATTTCATTGAGATACACACATTGGCGGAATATCAGCCAAATGCCATTCAGTGCTCGACGGTATTCAGAGAATCCTTGCAACATAATGTGGATTTCTTCCAACTTGCTGAACTCATCGAGATAAGCATTTTCCCACGATCTCATTTCATTGAGATACACACTTTGGCAGAATATCAGCCAAACGGCATTCACTGCTCGAAGGTATTCAGAGAAACAATGGAACCTTTTTTTAGATTTCCTCCATTTTGCCGAACTCATCGAGATATGCACTTTACCACTTTCTCATTTCAATGAGATACACACATTGGTAGAATATCAGCCAAATGGCATTCACTGCTCGAAGGTATTCAGAGAAACATTGCAACATAACGTGGATTTCTTCCAACTTGCTCAACTCATCGAGGTAAGCACTTTACCACTTTCTCATTTCATTGAGATACACACATTGCCAGAATATCAGCCAAATGGCATTACTGCTCGAAGGTATTCAGAGAAACTTTGGAACCATTTGTGGATTTCCTCCATTCTGCTGAACTCATCGAGATGAGCACGTTTCCACTTTCTCATTTCATTGAGATACACACTTTGGCTGAATATCAGCCAAATGGCATTCACTGCTCCAAGGTATTCAGAGAAACTTTGGGACCTATCGTGGATTTCCCCCAACATGCTGAACTCATCGAGATATGCACTTTAGTACTTTCTCATTTCATTGAGATACACACATTGGCAGAATATCAGCCAAATGGCATTCACTGCTCGAAGGTATTCAGAGAATCCTTGCAACATAATGTGGATTTCTTCCAACTTGCTGAACTCATCGAGATACGCACTTTAGCACTTTCTCATTTCTTTGAAATACACACATTGGCAGAATATCAGCCAAATGGCATTCACTGCTCCAAAGTATTCAGAGAAACATTGCAACTTAAAGTGGATTTCTTCCAACTTGCTGAACTCATCGAGATAAGCACTTCACCACTTTCTCATTTCATTGAGATACACACGTTGGCAGAATATCAGCCAAATGGCATTCACTGCTCCAAGGTATTCAGAGAAACTTTGGGACCTATTGTGAATGTCCTCCAACATGCTGAACTCATCGAGATATGCACTTTACCACTTTCTCATTTCATTGAGATACACATATTGGCAGAATATCAGCCAAATGGCATTCACTGCTCCAAGGTATTCAGAGAAACATTGCAACATAATGTGGATTTCTTCCAACTTGCTGAACTCATCGAGATAAGCACTTTACCACTTTCTCATTTCATTGAGGTAGACACATTGGCAGAATATCAGGCAAATGGCATTCACTGATCGAAGATCTTCAGAGAACCTTTGGAACCTATTGTGGATTTCATCCATTTTGCTCAACTCCTCGAGATAAGCACTTTACCACATCCTCATTTCATTGAGATACACACATTGACAGCGTATCAGCCAAGTGGCATTGAGTGCCACAAGGTATTCTGCGAAACTGTGGAAACGATTGAGGGTTTCTTCCAACTTGCTGAACTGATCGATATAAGCACTTACCACTTTCTCATTTCATTGAGATAGACACACTGGCAGAATATCAGCCAAATGGCATTCACTGCTCGATGGTATTCAGAGAAACAATGGAACCTTTTGTAGATTTCCTCCATTTTGCCGAACTCATCGAGATAAGCACTTTACCACTTTCCCATTTCATTGAGATACACACATGGGCAGAATATCAGCCAAATCCCATTCACTGCTCCAAGGTATTCAGAGAAACTTTGGGACCTATTGTGGATTTCTTCCAACATGCTGAACTCATCGAGATATGCACTTTACCACTTTCTCATTTCATTGAGATACACACATTGGCAGAATATCAGCCAAATGGCATTCACTGCTCGATGGTATTCAGAGAAACTTTGCAACATATGGTGGATTTCTTCCAACTTGCTGTACTCATCGAGATAAGCTCTTAACCACTTTCTCATTTCATTGAGATACACACATTGGCAGAATATCAGCCAAATGGCATTCACTGCTCGATGGTATTCTGAGAAACTTTGGGACCTATTGTGATATTCCTCCAACTTGCGGAACTCATCGAGACAAGCACATTACCACTTCCTGATTTCATTGAGATACACACATTGGCAGAATATCAGCCAAATGGCATTCACTGCTCCAAGGTATTCAGAGAAACTTCAGTACCTATTGTGGATTTCCTCCATTTTGCTGAACTCATCGAGATAAGCTCTTTACCACTTCCTCGTTTCATTGAGAAAGAATTGGCAGAATATCAGCCAAATGGCATTCACTGTTCGAAGGTATTCAGAGAAACTATGGAACCGATTGTGGATTTCCTCCAACTTGCTGTCCTCATCGAGATAAACTCTTGAACGCTTTCTCATTTCATTGAGATGCACACATTGGCAGAATATCAGCCAAATGGCCTTCAGTGCTCGAAGGTATTCAGAGATACTTTAGAAGTGATTGTGGATTTCTTCCAACATGCTGAAGTCATCGAGATAAGCAATTTACCACTTTCTCATTTCATTGAGATACACACATTGGGAGAATATCAGCCAAATGGCATTCACTGCTCGAAGGCATTCAGAGAAAGTTTGGAACCTATTGTGGATTTCCTCCAACTTGCTGAACGCACCGAGATAAACACGTTACCACATTCTCATTTCATTGAGATACACACATTGGCAGAATATCAGCCAAATGTCATTCACTGCTCGAAGGTATTCAGAGAAACTTTGGACCCTTTGTGCATTTCCTCCATCTTGCTGAACTCATCGAGATAAGCACTTTGCCACACTATCAGTTCAGTGCTGAAACATATTCAATTGTTGTCAGAGAAACTGTAGCAACCAAACGTGGATTGCCTCAAAACGCTCATCGCATTGCGATCGACATATATGCAAAATATCAGTCAAATACCGAACATTGCTTGATGGCATTGAGAGAATCTGTGGAACTAATGTGGGTTTCCTGAAGTTTCTTCAAATCATCGAGATGAGTTGAAACATCTGAAAGAACTGAAACATCATCAATTGCGATCAGAGGAAGATTAGAAAAACAGTATGTACATGTAGTCAAAACGTTTATTTGACTGAGATACAGATATTGACACAATATTACCCTACTAGCCATCATTGCACGAAGGTGAACAAGACATACATTGGAAACGTTTCTAGATTTCCTGACGCATGCTAAACTCATCGAAATAAGCACTTTGCAGAATATCAGCATATCAGCCAAATAGCATTCACTGCTCGAAGGTATTCAGAGAAACTTTGGAACCTATTGTGGATTTCTTCCAACTTGCTGAACTCATCGTGATAACCACTTTACCAGTTTCTCACTTCATTGAGATACACACATTGGCAGAATATCAGCCAAATGGCATTCACTGCTCAAAGGTATTCAGAGAAACTTCAGTACCTATTGTGGATTTCTTCCAACTTGCTGAACTCTTCGAGATAAGCAATTTACCACTTTCTCATTTCATTGAGACACACACATTGGCAGAATATCAGCCAAATGGCATTCACTGCTCGAAGGTATTCAGATAAACTTTGGAACCTATTGTGGATTTCCTGCAACTTGCTGAACTCATCGAGATATGCACTTTACCACTTTCTCATTTCATTGAGATACTCACATTGGCAGAATATCAGCCAAATGGCATTCACTGCTCGAAGGTATTCAGAGAAACTTTGGAACTCATTGTGGATTTCTTCCAACTTGCTGAACTCATCGAGATATGCACTTTACCACTTTCTCATTTCATTGAGATACTCACATTGGCAGAATATCAGCCAAATGGCATTCACTGCTCGAAGGTATTCAGATAAACTTTGGAACCTATTGTGGATTTCGTCCAACTTGCTGAACTCATCGAGATATGCACTTTACCACTTTCTCATTTCATTGAGATACTCACATTGGCAGAATATCAGCCAAATGGCATTCACTGCTCGAAGGTATTCAGAGAAACTTTGGAACTCATTGTGGATTTCTTCCAACTTGCTGAACTCATCGAGATAACCTCTTTACCACTTTCTCATTTCATTGAGATACACACATGTCACCTGTAGGAGAGCAAGTAAACACTGTGATTATTTGCCAAACTAATGTAGCCAACCTGGTCCAGGTGCAGCGTACTGACAGTTCCCTAAAACAAATTTTAGAAGGCGTCTACCCAGCCCTATATGAGAAATGGAAGGAGAAACTACAGATTCAGGATGGTTTGATATTAAAGGCAGGCAAATACGTAGTCCCTACCCAGGACAGAAATTGGCTCATCTACCAGTACCACGACAGACATGGCCATCAGGGCATAGAAACAACAACTGAGCGGTTGAAAGAATTATGTTGGTGGCCCGAATTGCATGATAATGTTGCCCATTATATCGACAATTGTTTAATTTAAGAACATAAGAACATAAGAAATATTTCCCTCTATTCAAACAAAGGACACGTGTCTGGGAACCCACTTTCTCCTCCTCCATCTGCACCAGAAACTCCACCATATAATGATCACTCTCCCCAAGAGGATCCTTCACCACAAGGTCCCTAATTCTACCCGCTTCATTACATAGCACCAGATCCAAGATAGCTCGCTCCCTCGTCGGCTCCAACACACACTGTTCGAGGAAACTATCCCGGCAGCATTCCAAGAACTCTTCCTCGAGCCCCCCACGTCCAACATGGGTCGACCAATCAATATGCAGATTGAAATCCCCCATAACTACGGCCGTCCCATTCCTGCACGCCGCACTTATTTGCGCCCAGAGTAACCCTGATAGGTATGCCAGGACACACACATCCAGTAGAAAGCCCTTGGACGAATCTCCAAATTGATTATATTGGCCCACTGCCGCCGCATAGAAAGGGATTTAAATACATCCTGGTAATAATAGACACTTTCACCAAATGGGTAGAGGCATTCCCCACTAGATTCAACACAGCTAAGGCCACCGCAATGATACCAGCCCAGCAGGTGTTTCCACAATGGGGTCTTCCCCGCAGTATAGAGTCCAACCAAGGGACACATTTCACAGGGCGGGTGATGCAGAATGTTATGGCTATGTTTGGCATCAAACAGAAATTCCACATCGCCTACCATCCACAATCCAGTGGAATTGTAGAGTGCATGAACTGAACGTTAAAAGGGGTCATTATAAAGACAGTGCAGCAAAACAACACAACATGGGATACAGTGCTTCCCTTTGCCCTCATGATGATTCGCAGCACCGTTTCCAGTTCTACTGGATTCACTCCCCACACATTGACAGGCCGACCTATGAGAGGAGCTGAATATTTACTGGGGTTTGATTTAACTCAGCCTGCTATCACAGCGCTCACCCACGAGGAAGCTGTCCAGCAGCTGACTGAAAACATTAAAGCAGCCCAGTTAGCTGCTGCTGTTCGATTAGGAGTTAAAAGGAAACAAAGCAAGGCATATTTTGATCGCAGAATACATCCGGTCGAGTATACAATTGGCCAGCAGGTGATGATTTCCCTCTACAACCCCAGTTCGTTCTTGTCTCCAAGATACGCAGGTCCACACACCATTATTGACAAAATAAGCCCCTCAGTGTATAAAGTCCTACTCGCTAACAGGAAAACTGGTTGGTTTCACGTTAATCAAATGAAAGCTTACGGGGCTCAGAGTAATCACTTCCACCATCTCTCATTAGCAATGGGGGAAGAGGACACTAGACACCCAGAATGGCCTCATCCGAGAAATATATTTTCCCGGACACCTTCCCAACCACTTTCAGGTCCAGACCACACCCTTACCCCCACCACTCTACAGCCCAGAGCTTCACCCACACCCAAAGTGCCCTTAGGGGTACTGATTGACCCAGATGGAACGGGAGACTTGTGCACCCTAGAGGACTGGCGCGACTCACCAGATATCGGCCCTTGCAGCATTATGGATTCTCCCATAAACATGAGCTCTAATAACCCCAGACTCAACAGTGAGGACCTGCCAAAACGACACCGGGTTATTTTAATGGGGACACCCGATACTGCATCCTTCACATGGAAAAGGGACCAGACACATAGATTAATCAGACTGAGACACAAGGATGAAGGACCCCTAAACACTGATCCAAACATAGATCCCACAGTGCAGTCCAATGAACAGACACAAGTATGAAAACCAGGTGAGGAAATAATGACGAAGCGCCATGAGGCAAATGATCCAGAAGATGAGTCTCTGGTGGGCCATTGGTTAATGAACATACTGAATGAAGGGATCTAAGGTGCTCCAGATGATGACCTTCAGCTTACAACGCAGACCAATGCAAGGTACAAGAATCTCTGATGGAAGCACCCACTCTCAGGCCGTCGTATACTGTTAATACAATTAACCAGGCTGATCATGTGATTTGATACCAACTCTTCATCACCTTTCTTCAGTAAAGACAACACTAAACCAAACATACAAATCATTGAGGCCGCTGTGCTAAATTATAAATATTCAAGGCAATGGAGCCACGTGCTTTTAACAGGAATTGAAACAAACTCTTAAGAGTGTGGAAGCCTGGGACAATATGCAGCTGCTCTTAACCCCGCTCCTTAGTGTTCCAAGTAACACTAAGAATTTGTTTCCAGTGGCCCAATGACAATAAGGTTCATCTCTTTACCCCTAAGATTAAAGGGACACATTTCCGACTCTTAGAATTATTTGTGCTAAATTGTACATGCGGCCCACCTTCAAACTCCAATGAAACCATGAAACAGACACCTAGTCAGGTCCTTACAGACTGACTGTTCGAATCCCTATAGTTGGTAGTGACTGCTGCTAGACTAAAACTGGCCTTGACTTTGCTGGCTAGTGAAAGCTCTTCCTGACAATCCTATGACTTGCCTATTCATCGATCTGACCAAAATTGCTCTGTAGTGCTCCACAATTAGGATCACACCACTGTAAAAAAAAAGGTGCCCAAGGAAAGGGAATGAAAGGGGGGTGGGCATGGACACTTTAAATGCATGTACATACATCAAATATTGGATGTGATAATAGCAGAAATTACATTGATCTCCTCAGGACAGCGACGGACGACAGAGATGCGACCTACGATCTATCTCATCGGACTCATCATCGGGGTAAACACACAGGACATTTCAAGCAAGATGAACTTGTGGTATCCTGGCTATTTATGGTTTGCCCCACCTGACACAGGGGAATGTGAGGAGGGTGTGTTATGGCTGCACCCTGAGAAGAGTATAATGTTTGGGTGTAACAACCAGCGGCTGGTGTACAAAAACCAAATGGTAGTTCAACTGAATGTTATCTGAGTGTCACCATAGAAGGGGATTGGTGGGGATTTTCAAATAATGGGTGCCCTGAAATTGGATGTTTAGCCAACAGCCCAGAAAAAGGATTAGAGCTAGGACAGCGGTGCCCCGGGACACTCAGAGGGGAACTTTGCATTGTATGAAATAAGAACTGGACCGAAGCCAACACCAGATCCGTCCCACTCAATTTGTCCTGAAGCTACTCCTGGGCCACAGAATGGATTGATATTAAAACACACAGGGAAAATCTTGTACGACAACATCCACCACGAATTAGTACCTGTGGTGGTGGATATTGCTGGGACCCAATTGCCAGAATGGTGCTCTCCCCAGCTTAAGAGATTATACCTCCACTTAACTCATAGACTGTTAGGACAGAAGGTAGGAATGGATGAGAGACAAGAAAGATCTAAGAGGGAGTTAGTCAATGACATGGCCACAGCATACGGGGCAGGGGTAGCAACTATCAACGCCCTTGATTTAGCCAACCTGGACAATAAACTTAGGGTTTTGACTCAACAGGTTAAGTTCTATCAATGAGGACAATCAACAAGATGCTGAAGGGGAACTGATTGGGAACACAGCCAGCAGTCACATGGCAGCTGTATTAGAAGGACACGCCAAGACAATCAATCAAATTATCAGGGAAAAGTTAGAGGATGACAACCGACAACAGAACCGGACTTTATGTAGTGCATATGGACAGTGGATGATAGAACAGCTAAGGGAAAACCTAGAGCAGGTGCACAGTGGACAGGTTCCATCTTGGATTAGTGACGAACAGATGGAATATCTATTTACGGGTAAGAAACACTCTGGGTTATCTGGTTGCCAGATGCGAGAGTTGACCAAAGTCTGGTTCAACAACGACTGCAAAGGGACTCCAGGGAAAGCCCTGGGAATGATATTAGTGCTCCCCATAATCACTAACGACCAGGTTGCACTGAGGGTCTTTGAAGTGGAAAATATAGGAACTATCCATGAGGATATCTGGATAGGGTACGATGGCACTTTACCATACACAGTGGAAGAAGAAGGGAGACTCATAGGCACTACTCTCGACAGATGTCAGCAAACTGATGAAATAATTGCATGTCTGTATCCAGTTTATTTAAATGAGCATTCACTGTGTGGCTTCAGAACAAACACTAGCCTAAATTGCTCAGTAGAAGCTCGTAACCTGGACACAGACATAACCCGAGTAGCTTACAAAGGAGCAGGGAGACACTGTCTTACCACCTCCCTGAAACAATATCAGTATGGCACGACACATTGTAACATTACAAACACTACATTCTGCATCAAACTAGACATACCAGCCAGAGTGGGCGTCATTCAACTAATAGACATTCATAAGAGGGAGAGGATAGATGTGAACGCCACTGACGAGCTCCGACAGACTCTAGGGGAGGACCATGAGAAATATGATACAAGCTTAAACCTCCTGCCGGAGGAATTGAACCTGATTCGGGCAAAATTGGCTACAGCCCACAGAACCTTCACCAAAGTAGTACAGCAGACCCAAGAGGTAAAAAAGAGGATTAAGGAAATCAAAGTCACCACTTGGTGGGATGACCTTTGGAACTGGGGCTCAAACATCCAAATCCATCCATTTGTTCGCTTAATGTCACACCTGGCTGTAGTACTAATTTTGTTCACCCTAGTATATCTGATCATCCTCACAGTCCAATTCAGCCGATGGAAAAAGAGGATGACCAGGAGCCAGAATGTAGGGTTCGCCCTTGAATCATGGCCTCCTCTAATTCAGTAGAACAATGTTCATAGGAAGGCTGCCATTTTACCATTTATATTAATGAGCCATTAGAAATTCTACTACCAAAATGTGTCTCAGTTATGCGAATACTTTATTCTAACGTTTGTTTAAATGTTGGTTTATAATTAATTTATTATAGTAATGGTGCTTGGAATATCTGACTGTCTGTATTTGTGGGTAACTAGCTTATTGTAATAATGGGGTTTAGAATATGTGGTTGTTTGTATTTGTATTGTAGACTGTTGTTGTCTGTAGCTTCTGGAATATGTTGTAGGGATGTATCATTACTGTACATGTCAATACCTGGGCCTTGCTTGACTGCTGAGTGACTGGGGAATTCCTGAGTTTGTGATCCATCACGCTTCACGTTCAGGATCAAAGAGGGGAATGTAGCTAAACAGGCCATCTAAAATGGCGTTTTGTAAAGCACTCTGGGACAACTGGGCAAGAAACTAAACCGACAGGCTGCAGTTTAAAGACAGACAAACCTGATGAGTGAATACACAGGATATGGGCCATCTCCAGGATGAAAGAGACTTTCTGGTCACACTGGGTTGTGAGCCAGACGTAAAGGCACCGTGAATCCTTATTTAGGAGGAAGGAATGTGACCTATGTGCCTACAACACATACAGGCATGGCCGCCAGGGACACACCCAGAGATTGGTGTGGTAGCACCTGATTGGACTCTTATCGATCAGGGTGATCAAGTCCTGATCGATTGATTGGCAATGGCCAAAAAAAGGGTGTGAAACCAAACGGGGTATAAAGGGTGCTGCACAACCAGGAATCTCTCTCTCTCTGACCACACGAACAAGCTACAACGACGGAGAGCCACCACACCTGAGAAAGAAGGAAAGAAAGAAGATCAGAACCAGAGTGCCACACCAGACCAAAGGACCAGACTACCCAGACAACTACCAAGACCAGTGCAGAGATAAAGGCCAATATCTGTTTGGGTACTTGTCAGTCACGCAAAATTAAGTCAAGGTCTTGTATTGTACTTGAATTCGAGTATTTTCTGTAAGTTAACTTATTGTTGGTTGGGTGGGTGATTATTGATTGTGTGGGTTTAAATAAATATTGTTTGTACTAATAAGACGTCTACTCAAAGTTATTTGTCCACCGTATAAGGGTTAAAACAGGCTGATTTTTACAACACCAACAATTTAAGCATGTTTAGTAAATCCCCATGTTTCTCTCAAAGTAATTGAAATTGTTTCACCAACAAGCTGATATTGCAGCAATCTGCCTATGTCGATGAACAATAAAGCCACATTTGTTTCCATAGTTTGTTTTAATTTTGAAGAAAGTAAGGAGGTATGAACAAGGTAAGGAGGTGTGGAATGGAGGGAAATTTGGCCGATTGGATCAGTAACTGGCTATCTTGTAGAAGACAGAGGGTGGTGGTGGATGGAAAATTTTCAGACTGGAGACCAGTTACCAGCGGTGTACCACAGGCGTCAGTGCTGGGTCTCTGCTATTTGTGATTTTTATCAATGAATTGGAGGAGAGAGCTGAAGGGTGGGTTAGTAAATTTGCTGATGGCACCAAAATTGGTGGAGTAATGAATGAGGTAGAGGGCTGCTGAAGGCTGCAACAGACATTGATAGGATGCAGAGCTGGGCTGAAAAGTGCAGATGGAGTTTAACCCTGATAAGTGCAAGGTGATTCATTTTGGTGGGACAAATTTGAATGCAGATTACAGGGTCAACGGCAGGGTTCTGAGGAATATGGAGGAATCTTGGGATTTGTATCTACCGATCTCTGAAGGTTGCCACTCAAGTGGATAGAGCCATGAAGAAGGCCTATAGTGTGTTAACATTTATTAGGGGGGTTTGAGTTTAAGAGCTGGGGGGGTTATGCTGCAACTGTACAGGACCTTGGTGAGACCACATCTGGAATATGGTGTGCAGTTGTGGTCACCTCACTATAAGAAGGATGTGGAAGCATTGGAGAGAATGCAGAGGAGATTTACCAGGATGCTGCCTGGTTTGGAGGATAGGTCTTATGAGGAAAGGTTGAGGGAGCTGGGGCTCTTTAGAGCGGAGGAGGATGACATGTGACTTAATAGAGGTTTATAAGATGATGGGGGGATAGATAGAGTGGACATTCAGAGACTAGGGGGCATAACTATAAGATTCATGGTGGAAGATACAGGAGGTATGTCTGAGATGGGGTATGGAGTGCCTGCTGTGATAGCGGAATCGCAGTAAGAAGTCTGACAACACCAGGTTTAAGTCCAACCGATTTATTTGATAGTAAACTCACAAGCTTTTGAGGTTCCCCTGACGAAGAGGGGAATATTACAGCGGTACAGAGGGTGGACGATTTGGAAGGATCATGTAATGAGTCACTGTGGGTAGAGCTCAGAAACAGGAAGGGCCGTAGGTTTGGCAACAATTTTGGATTTACTGAAACTGCTTAACAAATGGAGATGAGAGCTTTGCCACAATAATAATGCCTTGGCAAAAAATACTCAATGGCAATTGAGACAAACTATGGAAACAAATGTGGATTGACCCAAAATGCTTAACACGTTCAGTTGTGCACTTGGCTTATCAGCTTACTCAATGGATGGCAATACTCAATGGCAATTAGAACATAGAGCAGTACAGCACAGTACAGGCCCTTCAGCCCTTGACGTTGTGCTACCCCACTCCCTATCATTCTGGTGTGCTCCATGTGCCTATCCAATGATGGTTTGAAAGCCCCTGAAGTGTCCGATTCCACTATGTGGAGATGCCGGCGTTGGACTGGGGTAATGTTACGCTGTAATATTACTGCTACTCTCCCACCTCTTCTAGCCCCTCCCCTGAATCACCTAAAACACTTATATTCCAGAATATTCAGCTGCCAGACCTGTCCTTCTTTTAACCAAGTCTCTGTCATTGCAACCAAAATCAAGTTCCGCTTATGCATTAAGGCTCTAAGTTCATCTGTTTTGCCTGTTACGCTCTTTGCATTGAATCAGATGCACTCCAGACCTCCAGGTCTACTGAGTTCATCCTACCCCAAATTGCTCTTCCTCTTAGGTAACTTTGTCTTGGCCCCATGCTCGTCCCCAGTCTCTATGCTTGCTGACCTATTGTTCTGATCCCCACCCCCCTGGCACATTAGCTTTAACCCATCTGAACCACACTAGCAAACCTCCCAGCCAGGATATTGGTGCCGCTCCAGTTCAGGTGTAACCTGTCCTTCTTGTACAGATCCCATCCTCCCTGGAAGACTTCCCAGTTATCCACAAATCTGAAACCCTCCCTCCTGCACCAGTTCTTTAGCCACTTGTCCAGCTGCACAATTGCCCTGTTCTTAGCCTTGTTAGCATGTGGCATGGGGAGCAATCCAGAGATTGCTACCCTAGAGGTTATTAGCCTTCTACCTAACTCCCTAAACTGCTCTTGCAGGATCTCCCTGCTCTTTCTGCCTATGTCATTTGTACCAATGTCTGTCTGATTACCCTTCCTTTTGAGGATGCTTTCTACCCACTCAGAGACATCCAGGATCCTGGCACCAGGGAGGCAGAATACCATCCTGGAGTGGAGTCTTGTTCGCGTCCATACAACCGTCTGTCTGTGTCTCTAACTATTGAGTCCCCATTACTATTGCTCTCCTATTTTCCCTCTTTCCCTTCTGAGCCACACAGCCTAACTCCGTGTCAGAGACCTGGTCACCGTGGCTTACCCCTGGAATGTCACCTCCCCCGCCCCCCCCCCCCCCCCCTCCCGTATCCAAAACAGTATACTTATTTTGGAGGGGAACAACCACACGGGATCCCTGCACTGACTGCTCTGTTCCCTCCCCTCTCCTGAGTGTCACCCAGCTAGCTTTGTTTTTAGGTGTTACCACTTCCCGATAACTGCTATCTATCACCCCCCGTGCCTCTCGAATGATCTGAAGTTCATCCAGTCCCAGCTCCAATTCCCTAAGGTGGTCAGTAAGGAGCTGGAGCTGAATGCACCTCCCAAAGGTGAAGCAAGCAGGATTACTAATGGTGACCCTTGCCTCCCACATTCTGCAAGAGGAGCAATGAACTGCCGTAATTGCCATCATTGCCGAGCAAACTCCTAACTATCGCTGATCTGTGTTCCCGTTCTTTAAACTGTTGACAGTCTGTGTTCCTGCTCTTTAAACTGTCGCTGCTCTGATATTGTGTGATTATTATATTACTTATTATAATAAGTGCCATGGGGTACACAGTTTGACTAAATTCACAACGGTTTCTATCTGGATACGTGGTGTCAGCTGGGACTTTAACAGATATCTTCACATCCTCTTTGACCACAGGCGAGGTTCCAGAGCAGCCAATGTTGTTTCCTTTGTTTAAGAAAGAAAACAGGAATAATCCAGGAAATTGCAAGCCTGTGAGCCTGATGTTAGTGGTGGGGAAGCTTTTGGAGAAGGTACTAAGTGACAGGATATATGCACATTTGGGACAAAATGGACTAGTTAGTGACAGGCAGCATGGCTTTGTATGGAGAAGGTCATGTCTCACTAACTTGGAGTTTCTTGAAGAGGGGATATATCTGAGGGTTTGGCCACTGAGTCTATATGGACAGAACTGATAAAAAGAGGGAAATCACTTTGTTAGGATTGTACTATAGGCCCCCAAATGGTCGGCAGGAAATTGAGGAACAAATAAGTAAGATTACAGTTACCTCCAAGAAAAATAGGGTGGTAACAGCAAGGGATTTTAACTTTCCCCAACATCGATTGGGACAGCCAGAGTATTAGAGAGTTAGATGGAGAGAAATTTGTTGAGTGTATTCAAGAGGAATTTCTCATTCAGTATGTGGATGGCCTGATGAGAGGGGAGTGGCAGACTAAAGGGGGAATGGCAGACTATATTTTTTAAAAAATGGTATGTACCAGGTATTTTGGCAACTGCAAAACAGATTAGTGAAAGATGTGTTACCTGTCAGACCATGAATCCAGGAAAAACAGAAGAAGTACAGGCTGCCTCCCACCCAAGCCCAACAGGAGCCTTTGTAAATCTGCAAATGGATTTTATTGAATTAATCCATGCATGGGATTTATGTATTAGTAATTATAGATGTATTTTCTAGATGGATTGGAGCCATGTAAAAAGAATGATGCTACTACTGTTGCTAAATATTTGCTAAAAGAAATAGTGCCACGATTTGGCATACCTGTACAATTTTAAGTGATAATAGATATCATTTTACTGGGACAGTTATGGAAGAAATGCTGAGAATTGCAAATCAATCAGCATTTTCATTGCAGTTATCCTCTCCAGTCAGCTGGACTGGTAGAGAGATATAATGGAATGAAGAACAAGCTGGCAAAACTTTGTGCTGAAACTGGACTAAAATGGGTTGAACCCCTAGCATTGCAGTTAGCAACAAACAGAACAACTGGGCTATCACCAGACAAAATTATTATAGGACAAGCCCCAGTGTTTGCCTTTTTCTGCACCACTTACTGTTAAGCAGATGGATAATAATGGAATAGAAGAAAATATGCTAAAATATTGTATTGCATTAACAAAATTATTTCTAGTTTCCATTTCCAGGTAAAGGAAGTTCAGACTGATTCCGCAGAAGGGAGGTGCCACAGATTAGAACCTGGCGACTTTGTTTATGCAAAGGTGTTTAAAAGAGAGAATTGTTTTCACCTAAGATTTGAAAGCCCCTGTCAAATCTTGTTGACCTCTTCTTGACCACTTGTTGACTTGGTTGTTGACTTGTTTGATCAAGGTGAAGAAAAGACCAATATAGATCTACCCATCTCATTACAAGAGGGCTCCAGGTCCCAAGGAAAAGGAATCGTCAGCCTCATCGATGGAGGAAATTGGACTCTATTTTATTGTGACATTATTAATTCCTGTACTGTCTGAATTGCACATAAATATCTTCATGCATGTGTCATATACCTGAGCCAAGGGTATCAATACTTCCAGCTGTACATGTACTGACACATTCAAAGGGAGTTATTCCTTTAAGACCAATTGCTTTCAATGAATCAGACACAGCTGAATCAGAAAAAGTCACCCAAAAATAAGAACAACTTAAGGAAAGACTAAGGGAAAACAAGGAACATTGGGAATCAGCTGGGCATAATATGAATAAATTTAAGCATTTGTTCCAACCTAATTAAAACCTTTCTCAGAAGCCCCCTGTATTGTTCCTTACTAAAACAACAGAACTAGGGAGACCCAATTTGTCTGGTCAGTATGCAGTCAAGTGGGTGGAATGCAGGAACAAGTAAGCATTCACTGATTCTCACATCTGCAGACATCATAACTGAAGGAAATGGTATCAGTTTACGAACCTTAAATACTTTGTGTGTGGACACAAAGCATATCCCTGGTTGCCATTAAATTGGGAAGGGTCATGTTATCTGGGATAGGTAATACCTTACATCCATCATTTGCCCTCCCTAACACATCATCCCCTTTATCGGTCTAAACGAGCCCTTACAGAAACACAACAATTCTTCTCTATTCTTTATCCCTCTGTTGGCTTTACCTCAGTCAAAATAGTAAAATTAGCTAAATTACTAGAAGTGGTGGCAAACGATACTACAAAAGCTATAAAAGGATTAAGCGATGACAGTCATAAGAACAGTGACTTTGCAGAACATAAAAACTAGGAGCAGGAGTAGTCAATCTAACCCCGCGAGCCTGCTCTGACATTCAATAAGATCATGGCTGATCTTTTCATGGACTCAGCTCCACTTAACCGCCCAATCACAACAGTTAATTCCTTAACTGTTCAAAAATTTATCTATCCTTGCCTTAAAAACATTCAATGAGAAAGCCTCAACTGCTTCACTGGGCGGGGAATTCCACAGATTCACAACCCTTCGTGTGAAGGAGTTCCTCCTCAACTCAGTCCTAAATCTGCTCTCCTTTATTTTGAGGCTATGCCCCATAGTTCTAGTTTCAGAGAGAGAGAACAGAGAACAATACAGCATAGGAATAGGCCCTCCAAGCCTGCACTGATCATGCATTCCTAACTAGACCATCCTTTTGTATCCCTCTATTCCCAGTCTGTTCATGTGGCTATCTAGGTAAATCTTAAATGATCCCAACGTGTCTGTCTCAATCACCTTGCTTGGCAGTGCATTCCAGGCCCCCACCACCCTCAGTGTAAAATACATCCCTCGCATATCTGTATTGAACCTTGTCCCCCTTACCTTGAACTTGTGTCCCCTTGTGTTTGTCATTTCCGACTTGGGAAAAAGCTTCCAACTGTTCACTCTATCTATGCCCTTCATAATTTTATAAACTTCTATTAGGTTGCCCCTCAACCTCCATCTTTTCAGGAAGAACAATCCTAGTTTACTCCATCTCGCCTCATAACTAATACCAGGCAACATCCTGGTAAACCTTTTCTACACTCTCTCCAAGAGGTCCAATTCTGGACCACCAATAGAATTTTAGAGAAAGATTGAATGGGGTTTGTGAGGAAGCATTTAAAGACAGCACAGCAGGGAATGAAAACAATGGCTGATAGGAGAGCAGAGCTTTGTGGTTTTGCAGCAGGGGAGTAAGTGCTAGCGTTATTACCTATGTCGGGAGAACCATTGAAGGCTAGATTTATAGAAACATAGAAAATAGAAGTAGGAGTAGGTCATTTCAGCCTGCTCTGCCATTCATTTTGATCATGGCTGATCACCAAATTCAATATCCTGATCCCACCTTTCCCCCAAATCCTTTTAGGCTTAAGGGCTAGATTAATTTCTTCTTGAAATGTACAATGTTTTGGCCTCAACTACTTTCTGTAGTAATGAATTCCACAGATTCACCACTCTCTGGATGAAGAAAGTTCTCCTCATCTGAGTCCTAAGAGGTTTACCTCTTATCCTCAAACTACAACCCCTAGTTCTGGACACCCCACACCATTGGGAACATTCTTTTTGAATATACCCTGTCTAATGCAGTGAGAATTTTATAAGTTCCTGTGCGATCCCCCTCACTCTTTTAAACTCCAATGTACAAAATCCTGACTGACTTAGTCTCTCCTCATGTGACAGACCTGCCATCCCAGAATCAGTCTGGTAAACCATTGCTGAACTCCCAAGGACATCTTTCCTCAGAGAAGGATACCAAAACTGCTCACAATACTTGAGGTGTGGCCTCCCCAGTGCTTTGTACAATTACAGTAAAAAATTCCTAAATTCAAATCCTCTTGCTGTGAAGGCCAAATACTTGTTGCTTTCTTTACTGCCTACTGTACCTGCACGCTTACTTTCAGCGACAGACCAAGATATCCACCTCTCTCAGTTTATACCCATTCCAATAATAATCTGCCTTCCTATTTATGCTGAAGTGGATAATCTCACATTTATCCACCTTATACTGCATTTGCCAAGCATATGCATACTCACTCAGACTGTCCAAGTCACACTGAAGCATCTCTGCATCCTCCTTACACAGCACCCTCCCACCCAAGTTCGTATCATCTGCAAATTTGGAGATAATACGTAGTTCTCTCTTCTAAATGATTAATATATAATGTGAACAATTGGGGTCCTGGCACAGATTCTTTGTTCTTTGTTCTAGATCGCTGCAGGACCCCACTAGCACTGCCTTCCAATCAGAAAAAAAACATGTGACAACTTTTTGCTTCCTATCTACTAACAAACTTTCTATCCAGTTCAAGACACTACCCATATGTTTTAACTTTACATAGTAGTCGGCTATGTGAGACCTTGTCAAAAGCCATTTGAAAGTCTAAATAAACCACATCTACCAATCCCCCTTGGTCAACTCTACTAGTGACATCCTCAAAGAATTTCAATTGATTCGTCAAGCATGATTTCCCCTTTCTAAATTTATGGTGATTTTGTCCAATTATACCACTGCTTTCCAAATGCTGAGTTACGAAATTCTTGAAAATAGACTCCAGTGACGTCCCCAGTATTGATGTTAGGCTCACTGGTCTATAGTTCCTTGTTTTTTCTCTTCCTTTTTGAATTAGCTCACATTAGCTACCCTCCAGCCAGAGTTCAAAGAATTTTAGAAAATGACCAGCAATAGATCTACTATTTCCAGAGCCACTTTGTTAAGCACTCTGGGATGAAAATAATCAGGACCTAGAGATTTATCCACCTTCAACCCCATCAATTTCTCCAAACCATTTCGCTACTAGTACTGATTTTCTTCAGCTCCTCACTAAAACTTGCTTCTCTCAGAACTTCTGGTACATTATTCATCTCTTCCTTTGTGAGGACAGAATAATGTAGTTCCTCAGCCATTCTTTGTGTTATGAATTCACCCATTTCTGACTGTAAGGAGCCAACATCGTTTTTGCCAAACTTCTTCTCATGTATCTATAAAAACTTGTACAGTCAATTTTTACGTTCCTAGCTAGCTTATTATCTTGTTGAAGTTCTTTGAATAAGCAAGGTGGATAGTGAGGTCCTGTAGATGTAGCGTATCTGGATTTCCAGTAGACATTTGATAAGTTGCCATGCAAAAGGTGAATAAAACAAGATCCCATGGAGTTGGGGGTAACATATTAGCTTGGATAGAGGATTGGCTAATCAACAGGAAGCAGAGTGGGGATAAATGGGTCTTTGTCTGGTTGGCAAGCTGTGGTGTGCCACAGGATTTGGCCCCAACTAGTTACAATTTATATTATATACTAGAATAGAATAAAGCCAAATTTGCGGATGGCACAAAAATAGCTGGGAAAGCAAATTGTAATGAGGAAATAAAAAACTTACAAATGATATTGGCAGATTGGCTGAGTGGGTTGAAATGTGGCAGATGAAATTTAATGCAGAGAGCACTGGGAGGAAACCCATGCAGACATGGGGACAATGTGCAAACTCCACAGAGACAATGGCCTAAAGCCGGAATTGAACTCAGATATCTGGCACCGTGAGGCAGCAGTGCTAACTGTACCATCCATAATAAGGAAGGCAAATGGAATTTTGGCATTGATTGCTAATGGCATAGAGTATAAAAACAGAGAAGTGCTGTTGCAACTGTATAGAGCATTTAAGAGACCACCCCTGCAGTACTGTGCACTGCTTTGGTCCCCTGACTTGAGGATGGATATAAATGCACTCGAGGTGGTTCAGAGAAGATTCACTAGATTGATTCCAAGGATGAAGGACTTACCTTATAGATTGAGTAATTTTAGCCTATACTCGCTTGAGTTTAGAAGGCGAGAGATCTAATTGAAGTACATAAGATGTTGGAGGGGGTTGACAGGCTGGATGTAGAGCAAATGTTTTCCATTGCCTCTCATTCTAGAATGTACACAGAGTTTTATGCTAAGTAGTGGTAGATTTAAAATAGAAATGAGTAATTACTTCACATTATGCAGTGGACACCAGAACACTAAAATTTGAGGAGAATAGCTATATTCTTAATTAGTAGCAGGATAAAGGGTTATGGGGAATGGGCAGGAAGATGGACATGAGAACATAAGAACATAAGAAATAGGAGCAGGAGTAGGCCATCTAGCCCTTCGAGCCTGCCCCGCCATTCAATAAGATCATGGCTGATCTGTCGTGGCTCAGTTCCACTTTCCCGCCCTCTCCCCATAACCCTTAATCCCCTCTCTTATCAAAAACCCATCAACCCGCGTCTTAAAAATATTTAGCGAGGCAGCCTCCACCACTTCAACGGGCAGAGAATTCCAGAGATTCACCACCCTTTGAGTGAAGAAGTTCCTCCTCAACTCCGTTCTAAACCGCCCCCCCTTTATCTTGAGGCTGTGCCCCCTAGTCTTACTGTCTTTTTTGAGCGGGAAGAGTCTCTCCACCTCTATCCTATCCATCCCATTCATCATCTTATATGTCTCAATGAGATCTCCCCTCATTCTTCTAAACTCTAACGAGTACAAGCCTAGTTTATTCAGCCTCTCCTCATAGCTCAACCCCCTCAACTCCGGTATCAGCCTAGTAACCCTCCTCTGCACTCCCTCCAAGGCCAAAATATCTTTGCGCAGGTGCAGCGCCCAAAACTGCACACACTACTCCAGCTGCGGCCTCACCAATGCCCTATACAGCTGCAGCAAGACCTCCCTACTTTTATATTCAATCCCCCTCGCTATGAAGGCCAGCATCCCATTCGCCTTCCTGACCACATGCTGCACCTGCAAGCTGGGTTTTTGCGACTCATGCACAAGGACCCCGAGGTCCCTCTGCACCGTCGCCTGCTGCAGTTTTTCGTCGGCCAAGATGAAATCAGCCATGGTTGTGTTAAATGGAGGAGCAGGTAAAGGGAATGAATTGCCTACTCCTGCTCCTACTTCTTGCTGTGTCCCTAGCTAAGCTACTTCAGAACAGCTACAACACTGGCATCTATGTGTGAAAAATTGCTCAGGTATGTCCTGTACACAAAAAGCAGGACACTAGCCAGGACAAAGCAGCCCAATTAATTGGAACACTAATCTACAAACATGCACTCCAACAACCATTTACGCACAGTGGCAGCAGTGTGTTGCATCTACAAGTTGTGCTTCAGAAACTCACCTACACACCTTAGACAACACCACCGACCACCACCATCTAGAAGGACGATAGCAGCAGATACATCACCACCTGGAAGTTCCTGTCCAAGACTCACCATCCTGTCTTTGTAATATATCATTGTTCCTTCACTGGGTTAAAAACCAGAAACTCCCACCCTAACTGCTGTAGGTACTTCATTGCTGAAGTTCACTGCAGTTCGAGGCAGCTCACCATTGTATTCTGAAGGGCAATCAGGGATGGACAATAAATGCTGGTCTAGTCAATGACACCCACAACCCATGAAAAGAGGACAATCAGGAAAGTATAGGCTAACATTTGTTATTTGGAAATGTTTGAATTCATTGAGGAAGTAGTACAGGGCATTTTGAAGCAATAATAAAATCATGTTGACTCTGCTTGATTGAAACGGAAATTTTGTTTGACAAATTAATTAGAAGTCTTTGAGGGTATAATAAGCATGGTGGATAAAAAGGAAACAGCATTTGAACAGAGTATTTGAAATTCCAAAAAAGTATTCAATAAGATGCCAGATGAAAAGTTGCCACACAAGAAAAGGACAAAAGGTTTATGGACGAAAAGGGATTGGTATAGGCTAGTGGGTCATTGTTTTTGTAACTGGTCGGCGCAACATCGTGGGCCGAAGGGCCTGTTCTGCGCTGTAATGTTCTATGTTCTATGTTCTATGTTCTAAAACATTGGAGATGGGACTAAAAGAGGACTAAAAGCAAATAGTTGAGGTAACTGAGCCATACTCAGAATGCAAACTAGTAAGGTGCCACAGGAATTCATATTGGGGCCTGATCCATTTACAGATATTTGGATGAAGGGATTAAGTGTGTTGTCGCCAAATTTGTTGGAAGAATTCAGAAACATGAGGGATCTGGAGAGAATGTTTCCACTGATGGGAAAAAGACCAGAAGGCACAGATTTAAGATAATTGGCCAAAAAAGCAATGGTGACATAAGAAGAAACTTTATTCATGCAGCAAGTATTTGGCATCTGGAAGTTTATTGGAGATTTAGTAAGGTTAGATCACATGTGGGAAAATGAGCCAATTGGATACACAATTGACTTGCCGTTGTCAGGCAAAGGGTGGTGGTAAGGGGTTGTCCTTCAGACTGGAGGCCTGTGACCAGTGGTCCGTACCGGGTCCACTGTTATTTGTCACTTATATAAATGATCTGGATGAGAATAGAGGAGGCATGGTTAGCAAGTTTGCTGTCGACACCAAAATTGGTGGCGTCGTGGACAGTGAAGAAGGTTGCAATGGAATCTTGATCAACTGAGTCAGTGGGCCAAGGAATGACAGATGGAGTTTAATTTAAATAAATGTGAGGTGTTGCATTTTGGTAAGATTAACTAAGGTAGGGCCCTTGGGAGCGTTGTCAAATAGAGAGACCTTGAGGTGCAGGTAAATAGTTCCTTCAAAGTGGTATCACAGGTATACAGGATGATAAAGAAAGCATTTTGCACTTGCCTTCATCAGTCAGAGCATTGAGTATAGGAATTGGGAAGTTATATAACAACTGTACAAGACATTGGTAAGGCCACGTTTGGAGTATTGCAGACAATTCTAGTTGCCCTGCCTTAGGAAGGATGTTATTGAAAAGGAGAGAACTGAAAAGGAGAAATTTACAAGGATGTTACTAGGACTGGAAAATTTGAATTATAAGAGGCTGGATAGGCTGGGGCTTTCTTCTTTGGAACATAGGAGGATGAGAGATGACCCTATCAAAGTTTATAAAATCATGAAGGGCATAGATAAGGAGAATAGAAAAGGTCTTTTCCCCAGGGAAGGAGAGTCCAAATTAGAGGGCATAGGTTTAAGGTAAGGGAAAGATTTAAAAGGGACCTGAGGGGCAAATTTTCCACACAGTGGTGCATATATGGAATGAGCTGCCAGAGGAGTTGGTAGAGGTGGATGCAATTACAACATTTAAAAGACATTTGGATAGGTACATGGATGGGAAAGGTTTAGAAGGATATAGGCCAAAGGCAGGCAAATGGTTCTAGTTGAGTTTAGGAAACTTGGTAGACATGGCCAAGTTGGGCCAAAGGGCCTGTTTCCATGCTGTGTATCTCTATGATTCTATGACTTAATCGAGGAATTTGAGATGGATTTGAATTATTATTTGGAAGAGGGTTTCAAGGAGAAGACGGTGGAGTGGCACGAGTCAATTTGCTCTGACAGAGAGCTGGCAGAGGCACAATGGGTCAAATAGGCTCCTGCTTTGATGATTCTATGAATTTTTTTGATAGTGCAAAGATAGAGAATTAAGTAGTGAGGAGAACATAAGTAGTCTACAATGGGATTCAGCTAAGCTAAATGAGCAGGCAAAAATTTAGTATATGGGAGTATATAGTGAGAGAAAATGTGAGGTTGTCCTCTTTGGTGGGAACAAAAAAGTAGAATATTATTCAAATGGAGAGAGATTGAAGAATGTTGTGGTACAAAGGGATCTGATGTTCTTGCACATGAATCACAACATATTAGCATGCAGGTACAACACGCAATTTGGAATGCAAATAGTATGTTGGCCATTATTGCAAGGGCGTTGAAATATAAAAGTCGGGAAGTTTTACTAAAACTGTACAAGGCATTGGTGAGATCACATCTGGAGCACTGTGTACTGTTTTGGTCTCCTTACTTAGATTATACTTGTACTGTGGGAGTTCAGAACCACTTTCAAGGAATTATGTTCCTGCTCAGTTGATTCCCAGAATGAAGGAGGGGGCCTGACATCGTAAATGCTATGTGAGAGAATCTGGAGGCACAGATTCAAAATAAGAGGGGTTTAGCATTTAAGATGGCAATGGCGATGAAATTTTTCTCTGAGAAAGTTGATAGTCTTTGGAATTCACTACTCCAACCAACAGTGGAGGCTAGATTATTGAATATATTCAAGACTGAGATGGACAGATTTTGATTGACAGGGGCATCAAGGGATATGGGGACAACATAAGAACATAAGCAGTAGGAGCAGGAGTAGGCCATCTAGCCCTTCGAGCCTGCCCCGCCATTTGATAAGATCATGGCTGATCTGAAGTGGCTCAGTTCCACTTTCCCACCATAACCCTTAATTCCCTTGTCTACCAAAAACCTATCTACCCGTGACTTAAATATATTTAGCGAGGTAGCCTCCACCACTTCAACGGGCAGAGAATTCCAGAGATTCACCACCCTTTGAGTGAAAAAGTTCCTCCTCAACTCCGTTCTAAACTGCCCCCCCCTTATCTTGAGGCTGTGCCCTCTAGTCCTGCTGTCATAGAACATAGAACACTACAGGCCCTTCGGCCCTCAATGTTGCGCCGACCAGTGGAACCAATCTAATGACCTTCTAACCTAAACTATTCCAATGTTATCCATATGCCTATCCACAGACCATTTGAACGCCCTTAAAGTTGGCGAGTCCACAACTGCTGCAGGCAGGGCATTCCACGACCTTACTACCTTTGTAGTAATTGATGTCCTTTCTGAGCGGGAAGAATCTCCCTACCTCTACCCTATTCCCTTTCATTATCTTATACGTCTCTATAAGATCCCCCCACATCCTTCTAAACTCCGAGTACAGACCCAGTCTATTTAGTCTCTCTTCATTGCCTAACCCCCTCATCTCCGGTATCAGCCTAGTGAACCTCCTCTGCACTCCCTCCAAGGCCAATATATCCTTCCGCAAGTGTGGCGACCAAAACTGCACAAAGTACTCCAGCTGCTGCCTCACCAGTGCCCTGTACAGTTGCAGCAAGACCTCCCTGCTTTTATGTTCTATTCCCCTCGCTATAAAGGCCAACATCCCATTCGCCTTCTTGATCACCTGCTGCACCCGCAGACTGGGTTTTTGCAACTCATGCACAAGGACCCCCAGGTCCCTCTGCACCGTAGCATGCTGCAGCTTTTCGCCCTTTAAATAGTAATCCCTCCTACTATTATTCCTGCCAAAGTGGATAACCTCACACTTGCTAACATTGTACTCCAACTGCCAGGTCCTCGCCCACTCGCTCAGCCTATCCAGATCCCTCTGCAGACTTTCTACACCCTCTGCACAATTTGCTTTTCCACTCATCTTTGTGTCATCAGCAAATTTCATCACCTTACACTCAGCCCCCTCCTCCAGATCATCTATATAAATGGTAAATCGTTGAGGCCCCAGCACCGATCCCTGCGGCACTCCACTAGTCACCAACCAGATTAGCACCCATTGATACCAACTCTCTGCTTCCTATTAGACAGCCAATTCTCTATCCACGCTAACACCTTACCCCTAACTCCGTGCACCCTAACCTTCTGTAGCAACCTTTTACGAGGCACCTTATCAAACGCCTTTTGGAAATCTAAAAACACCACATCCACCGGTTCCCCTCTGTCTGCCGCACTAGTCACATCCTCATAGAAATCCAATAAATTCGTCAAACACGACTTCCCCTTAACGAATCCGTGCTGCATCTGCTCGATCAAACAATTCTTTTCCAGGTGCCTCGCTATTTCTTCTTTGATGACGGATTCTAGCATTTTTCCAACTACAGACGTTAAACTTTATAATTCCTATATAAATAATTCCCTGCCTTATGTCTGCTACCTTTTTTAAACGGCGGCATAACATTAGCCGTTTTCCAATCTTCCAGTACTTCCTCAGAGTCCAGCGAATTTTGACAAATAATTACTAAGGCATCCACTATCAACTCTGCCATTTCTTTCAGAACCCTGGGATGCATTCCATCCGGTCCTGGGGACTTGTCCACCTTCAGTCCCGTTAGTCTATCAAGCACTACCTCTCTAGTGACAGTAATCGCATTTAGGCCCTCAACTCCTACCATCCTTCTATCTTTAATATCCGCAAACTATTTGTGTCCTCCTCCATGAAGACTGAGGCAAAAAACTTATTTAAAGCCTCAGCCATTTCCTCATCGCCCACCGCTAAATCCCCCCCTCATCCTCTAAAGGGTCCAACATTCACTCTAGCCAGGCTCCTCCTCTTTATATATTTGTAAAAACTTTTACTGTCCTTTTTTATATTTAGAGCTAGTTTAGCTTCCTTTCTTTATCACCTTCTTAGTCATTCTTTGTCTATTTTTAAATCTTTCCCAATCTTCTAATTGCCCACTATTTTTAGCCACTCTGAACACATCAGCTTTTAATTTAATACTCTTCTTTATTTCCTTAGATAACCACAGCTGATATCCCTTCTCCACCATTGGAATATATTTCTGCTGAGTACCGAAAAAGATCTCCTTAAAAATCCTCCACCGTTCCTCAGCCGTCCTACCAACCAATCTGTGCCCCCAATCTACATTCTCCAATTCCGCTCTCATCCTATTGTACTCCCCTCTGTTCAAACAGAGGACACAGGTTCCGGACCCTACTTTCTCATCCTCTATCTGCATCAAAAATTCAACCATACTATGATCACTCGTCCCAAGAGGATCCCTCACAAGAAGATCCCTAATTCTACCTGCCTTGTTACACAACACCAGATCTAAGATAGCTCGCTCCCTCGTAGGTTCTGTCACATACTGTTCAAGGAAACTATCCCAACAGCATTCCAAGAACTCTTCCTCAAGCCCACTGCGTCCGACTTGGGTCATCCAATCAATATGCAGATTAAAATCCCCCATAATTATCGCTGTTCTGTTTCTGCATGCATCAATTATTTGCTTGTTTATAGCCTGTCCCACCTCAAAGTCCTGCACCTTCGAAATTCTTATACAAAAAAACCCAAGGATTTTCTGCTGCTGCATAATTTTGAAATGTATACCATTTAGTTTATATTGACTCTTATTTCTCTTCCTAAAATTAATCTCTTCACAATTGTTTGCATTAAATTTCATTTGCCACATGTTTGCCCAACTCCCCAACCTATGTCATCCTAAGGTGCTCTCCACATTGTTCATGACATTTGCGAATTTTGTGTCATCCACAAACTTTGAAATTACCCTTTCTTTTCAAGTCCAAGTCATTAATATACATCAAAAATAGTGAGTGGTCCTAGTTCACTATAAACATCTCTCAGTCTGAAAAACAATGTTCACCAAGTCTCTGCTTGGCTCATTTTCCATCCATACAGTAATGTCCCCTTCAATTCCACGGGCTTCAATTTTGCGAACAAGTCTCTTATATGATGTTATGATGTATCTTATGACGATCCCATTTTTAACAGCCGTTAAAAATTTATATATGCAACACTACCTTGACCAATCCTCTCCATTACTTCAAAGTTTGTCGAAAATACTCTACCTTTAACAAATTCAAGCAGCTTTTCATTTATTTGCCTGTACTTTTCTAAGTGACAATTAATTTTGTCCCAGATTATCCAATAGTTCCCCTGCCCCTGACTTTAGACTGATTGATTTATAGTCATCTGGTTTATTTCTCTCCCTTTTTTTGAACATTGGAGTAACATTTGGAGTCTTTCAATCCTCTGCCGCTGGTTTGTGTCCAAGAGGATTGGAAGATTGTGGCATCAGCCTCCATTTCCACCTGTACCTCCTTTAAAAACCACGATCCATCATATCCAAATCTCATGGTTTTTCTATTTTGAGAACTGCGAACCTTTTAAGTGCTTCCTATCTAATTTAGGATGACATAGGTAGCATATCCTTCTTTAATGAAACCAGATGCAAAGTACTCATTTAGTACCTCAACCCTGCCCAATGTCTTAAGATCTCTGTCAGTCCATAATCAGCCTCAATCTTCCTTTAGTTATCTTGTTACTATCTACTTGCTTATAAAAGGCTTTAGGGCACCCTTGTATATTATCCTCTAGTCTCTCCATGCCCTTAATTCCTTTTTAGTTTTCCTCTGTACTTGCTATATTCAGCTGTTAAAGAACTTTATAATTGTAAAAGAAAATCCTCTTTTATTCACTGTTTCCTTGAGCAATTTAATGATCTCTATTTTGCATGTTTTTCCTTCCCTCTAATTGGAATGTTAAGTCTGCATCTGAATTCTCTTCCTTGAAGCCTTCCCATTGCTCATTTGCTGTTCTATACCTGCTAAATTTGAATTCCAATCTACCTAGATTTTTAACTTTTTAACTCACTGAATTTGTTCTTACTGTTCCAACTGAAAGAACCTACCATGCACATATCAAAACACTTTACAATCAATGAAAAATTTTTAGTACAAGAAATGTGACATCTCATTTGCATATAACACGTTCCCATGAGCAAAATCATAAAGACCAGATTTTGTATTTTTTTTTAAATGGTTGAGGGATAAATATTGGTCAGTAGATCAAGAAGAATTCCCCTGCTCTTCTATAGGACCTTGGATACCTGATATACGACAGATCAGCCATGATCTTATTGAATGGCGGGGCAGGCTCGAAGGGCTAGATGGCCTACTCCTGCTCCTATTTCTTATGTTCTTATGTTCAGTGTAACACTTAGTCATCAACCTGGATTATGGGCTCGAGTGTCTAGAGTGGGAATTAAACCCACAATCTTTTGTCTCAGATGACAATTTCTACCACACAATAAACACATCAGCCCTGATTCCACATGGCAACCAGATAAACAGTGCTAATCAATATTGTTTTATTCTTAGGTTTATAGGGTGACAAACACAAAAACTAACTTCCACACAGGCTACAGGATTTGCACTCAATACACTGCCAGTGATAGGTTTTCACAGTTGCAGTCATATTTATTGTGAACTGCAAACAGGTGGGGTGACCTAAGGGATGCACACACAGGAGATGTTTATACACCATTTCCCGAGTCAGACAGTCACAGAGAGAGAGAGAGAGCGCGATAAATGGGAGAAAGAGGGAAATAAAAGTGCCAAGAGAGGGGACAGAAGGAAAAGGAGAGAAAGAAAAAAATTCAGAGAATAGAGGTAGGAAAAGAAGGGTGAGAGAAAGAATGAATCAAAAAAACAAAAGTAATCTTTAACTTAAAATTAACCCTTTCGCTGCTGGGCAGGATGCTGTATATTAAGTTTGTCTTACGATGTTACAACAAACTGCAACTATGTAGCTAACCAGGTCTACAACATTAGGAAGCACAAAGGAATCATTTTAAACCCATCATGAATTGCAAATTCAAGCTACTTACAAACATCAGTGAAGAATTAAGGAAAAATGGCACAAGTAAATTGGACAAAGGGGGACCAATATGCAGTTTATTTTTCTTAACAAATAAAAATTTATAAGCTCAGCAGCATTTTAATCCAGTTTATAAAGTTTTTTTTACACTTAACATTGTAAAACAAACAATACCATCTACTTGATGGTGACATTACTTCATCACAAAGGATTGGGAGGTGGGATTACAGCAAATGACATAGAAACTAAATCAATAAATAGAAAGTAATGACTAGACTTCTGGATAGCCAAAAGGCACACCTGACACTTACAACATCCACTTATAGTAATTCAATTAAGAATCAAATGGCTTTGACAACAAAATTGAGCAGATTTGATTTCGGTTTTGGAGAGTTCATCAGTAAAACGTTCATCAGATATATCCTTCATTAAAAATGTGATTTCAAGAAAAATAAGATCTACGCAAAATATCAGGGGTTTTTTCTGCTAAATTTCAATATTGCCGAATACACGAAATATTCAAAATATTTCCACACCATGCCCCCCAGCCAAAAAAATCCATAGACTAGCTCAGTCGTTGGTCTAATAAATATAAAAATCTAATTTGCAATAAAGTTGTCCTTTATAGTTCACATTTGCAGTGCTTTCCTGAGTTTGGGCCACATTAATGAGGCGCAAGGAGGCAATATCCCACTTGTAACATGGTCACAATCCGTTTCCTTCTGTCCTTCTTCGAAATTGCTTGCGTGGTAATCATCAACATCCAGGCAATTCTGTGGTGAGGAATGGTAGAAGAGTGCTGTTTATTTAGAAGGCAGCATGGCTGTTGGAGAAAGTCATCTTACAGGTCAAATTATGGTGCAATTATAAATTACAGAACAGTAAGGCTGCAAATTAAATGTGGAATGCGGCAGCAACCAGCCCTGCCCACCGGGGTTGCGGCAGCAACCAGCCACAAGCCACTGTCCAGTTTACAGAGGTCACAACAAATTGTCCAAACCACAGAGATCACACAAAAAAAAAGAAACATACAGCACAGGAACAGACCTTTCACTGTCCAAGCCTGCGCCAATCGTGATACCTGCCTAAACTAAAACCGTACGCATTTATAGAGTCTGTATACTTCCATTCCCATCCTATTGATGTATTTGTCTAGTTGCCCCTTAAATGCTGCTATCGTATCTGTTCCCACCACCTCACTGGGCAACGCATTCTAGACATTCACCGCTCTCTTGTAAAAAAAAAACTTGCCTCACATATCTCCTCATTTTCCCCATGCACCTTAAACCTGTGTCCCCTTGCACTTGACTTTTCCACCCTAAGAAAGAGCATCTGACTATCCACTCTGTCCATGCCACTCTATCTTGTAAACCTCTATCAGGTCATCCCTCAGTCTCTGTTGTTTCAGTGAGAACAAATCAAGTTTATCTAAACTCTCCCCTTCAGACCAGGCAATATCCTAGTAAACCTCTTCTGCACCCTCTCCACATCCATCTGGTTTTGTGGCAACCAGAATTGTGCACAATATTCCAAATGAGGCCTAAATGGCTGCAGCGTGAGCTGCCAATATTTATACTTAGTACGCCAACTGATGAAGACAAACATGTCGTATGCCTTCTCGTCTATCTTATCCATCTGCATTGCCACTTTCAGTGATCAGTGGACACGTATGCCCAGATCTCTCTGCCTGTCAATACTCTTAAGGTTCTACCATTTACTGTAGAATTCTTACATGCATTGGAACTTCCAAAACGCACTACCTCACATTTGTCTGGATTAAACTCCGTCTGCTACATCTCTGCTCAAGTCTCCAATCAGTCTATATCTTGATGTAACCTCTGATAGTTCTCTTCACTATCTGCAACTCCACCAATTCTTGTGTTGTCTGTGAACTTACTAATCAGAGCATAATATTCTTCAAATCATTTATATAGATGAACAAAAGTCCCAGACCTCATCCCTATGAAAGACCGCTAGTCACATCCTTCCATTCAGAAAAGCACCCCTCTACTGCTATGCTGTCTTTTATGCCCAAGCCATATTCATCTTGCCAGCTCTTCTCTAATCCTGTGTGATTTTACCTTTTGTGCCAGTCTACCATGAGGTACCTTGTCAAAGGCTTTACCGAAGTTCACGTATACAACATCCAGTGCCTTTCCTTCACCTACCATCTTCGTCAGTTCCTCGAAAAAGAAAATCAGGTTAGTGAGGCGTGACTTCCCCTTACAAAATCATGTTGTCTATCACTAATGAGTCCATTTGTTTCCAAATGTTAGTAAATCCTGTCCCTAAGAATATTTTCCAATAATTTCCCTACCACTGACATAAGACTCACTGGTCTATAATTTCCTGGATTATCCCTGCTGTCCTTCTTAAACAATGGTTATCCCCCAGTCCTCTGGAACTTTACCTGTAGCCAATGAGGATACAAAGATTTCTGTCAAGACCCCAGCAATTTCCGCACTTGCATCCGTCAACATTGTGAGGTAGATCCCATCAGGCCCTGAGGATTTATCCACTTTAATGTTTTTTGAGATGCCCAACACCTACTCCTTTTTGATACCAACATGACCTGGAACATCCACACACACTACCCTAGGCTCCTCATCCATCAAGTCTCCCTCTTTGGTGAATATGAGGCAAAGTTCTCATTTTACATCTCTCCTATTTCCTCCGTTCCCAAGCATAGATTCCCTCTGCCCAACCGCCCAGCCCACCTGGGGTCAGGTCCCCTGGCCCGGCCCACCGGCCCAGCCCACTTGGGGTCAGGCCCAGCCCACCTGGGGTCACACCAACCCGCCCAGCCCATAGGGGATCACACCAACCCACCCAGCCCACAGGGGATACACAAACCTTCCCAGCATTCCCTGCCCCCCCCCCCCGCCAATAGGGGATACAACACCTGCCCAACCCCTAAGGATTACACCAACAAGGCAAAAAGCCGTTACTGCAACTCATGCAATTCTTAAAGAACATTTTTTTGCTTTAAAGTGGTCAAGACAAAAACTTTACACACATACCTTGCAATGCAATTAATGATCTTCTTTCAAATTAATAGGAACAAAAAGGTTCCTGCTGTCACTCTATATCGCCATCAGAACATATGCCTACTGATGTGGTTTCTTCATCAGATGCAGCCAGCACTTTTAGCAGCAAAACAGCAATTCAGTTCAGCAACAAAAGACAAAAAAAGTACAAGTCCTAGAAGCAACAGGCACAGTTTTCATTTCTTTCAAAAAATTAAAACTTTTTTTTATAAACTCCACTTCCTTCAGTTCAATGTAGAGTGAATTTCATTCTCACAAATTGTAGAACTGTAGGTGCAAGACGTGTAGAAGAGAGCCTGGAGGCCATATTTCCACTTGAGAGGAGCATTGATGTTATGTGCATGACAAAAGTAGGTCAAGACAACTTTGCCTGCTGGAGAAAACTAGTTGACTTAAAACATTGCAATTTGTATAGGCAAGCTCAGCAGTAGCGCTTGCAGTACCTCAGATCCCTTTGTCCCCATTCACTCAGTAAGGAAGAGATCAGTCAAATGTCTCCTTTGTTTAAAAAAAACACACAAATCACGAGCCAGAAGTAACCCTGATTATCTTCAAAGTTAGAGATTCTCTTGTTTACTGATGAACGAATGAAAGCATTGGCTCTGCTTATTTTCAACAGTCCAGTTTCATATTAAAACAGGTCTAAAATTCAGCAGGAGCTTTTTGGCTACAAAAGACTTCATTGCTGTCAAGGTCATTCATTAAATCTTGCCCAAATTTGCTTTTTGTGCGCTAGCAGGTATTTCCCACAATTACGTATTTAGCTGCTGCACTTGATCTCGGCATCATTACTAGCAGGTGAATGAACAGTTTTGTTTGATAGCAGTTCATCGATATCGTCATCGTCAAAGCCATGAAACGTGGAGGTGTCACTTTCGGATGTTGCGCCAAACAGGTCCTCTGCACTGCCCAAGTCCAGATCCTTTACGATTCCTTGTCCCAAATCAGCTAACATGTATGTTGATGTACATATCAGCACACAGGTTCAGATTGTACACACACACACACACACACACAAAATGAAAAGAGAAAAAGAATCATAAATCCTACCTCTAAAACATACAAGTCCTATGCTAACAAGAATCCTCAGCTCTTAATCTCAGACCCTGTTATTAAATAAACAGTCAGCGAAAATCCAACCAAAAGATTGTAACGTACACTCCAGAAAAATCTAATAATTCTCTGAAATGAAGTTAACCCACATTATTTTTTTAAAAACACAAGCATATCTGAAACAAGCCAGTCAGCTTTGATGCATAAATAGTTCAGATTCAAATTAGACTTTTTATGAAAATAATATTTGGTGGGAACCATGGTAGAAATCCACAGTATCCTGAGGTTAAAAAGATTTAAACACACTTCAAAACAGTTGGGACTTTTATGCCTGTTTTAATTTCACGAACTACCATTCTACTACTGCTATTTTTTTTAAATGCTAGGACATTCAAGAACAGAAAGATTGGTAAAAGTTCAAGGATAGTTTTAATACAAGGCTACATCCACAATGTTGCTTTGTCTTTCTCTCTCAGGTGCTCTTTAGCCTTCTGTGCTTTTCCAGTATTTTTCCTAAATAGAACATAGAACATAGAACATTACAGCGCAGAACAGGCCCTTCGGCCACGATGTTGCGCCAGCCAGTTAAAAAACAATGACTAAAAATAAATTGACTTCATATCTTTGGCTTGTTTGTTTGTTTCTCTTTTCCAACTTCTAACGGTTTGAGATAATGTGCAACCACAACAATGAACTTGCACAATTAGTAGCCTCAGTGGCATATTCAGATGGCAGCAAGGTGGTGGCAGCAGGGTGAGAGTCAGAGAGTAGCTAAAATTCTGTGCATTGATTCAAGTGCCTTGGTTTTGTTTGAATAGAAAGGATAGATGGCAGAGTATAATCCAAAAAATAAAAATATTGCTGCTTTTAGAATTTACTTGGGAGCAATATTATTTTTTTTTATTAACATGACTTTCACTGATGAAGATGTCATAATAGTGAAGAAACAGGGAGGAGAGCTTAAAAATTAAGTTAAACAGGATTGTTGGCTTTATCTTGCTCTACATAGTATACAAAGCTCAAAGGAGACTTGAGTTCTATCTTATACTCTACCCAATTAAACAAAAAAACTGTTGACATCAGGAGGAGCCAAAGTTTCACTAACTGTTTAACAGTCAATAATCACAGAATTAGTGTGAAGACAAATTACTAGGTAATTTCAAAATTTGGTCTTGATTTGTCAAAAAAGAGTGCAAATAGGCTATGGAACAATACATTTAAAAAATGTACTTTCATGATCCTTACTTTTAAGGAAATGTTCAAATAGCCTGACATTTAATCTGCAAACTCTCATTTTCTAATTTTGCATCATATGAATTTACTTTGAGTAACATATATGTTCATTATCTGGAAAATCTAGTGTCACTAATTCACTCAAAACTCATTTCAGCTATTTACATAGATATTTGCATTGGCACATTAATTTAAAGAAAGCTGCAAATATTAATACTTCAAGGCAATAATCAGTTGTGTTTTGACTATGCAGCAGTAGCACTATGTACCTCCTTGATCCCAGCATAATCAAGCATGTACAGACAGCAGCTAGAACTGGCCTAATCAGAGATCAAGTTCATCTTATAGCTCATTTGATAGAATTCCATGGATACACCTACCAGATCGCTCACAGTCTGAGCACGAAACCAGCTCCTCAGTCCTGCCTGTTTTCTTGTTCATATTCGACCCACCAAGACAGAAGTCACAGTAGTTATTGGAAATGACCATCCCATCTGAGCCTTTCTGAGCTGCATGGTTACAAAGTTAGAATGCAAGTTCACAAACAACTAACCTCCAAATTAAACTATAATTTTACAATTAGAACAACTGAAACAATTTGGAACCCTGACTCCCCCCCAAAAATCTGCTTTCATCCTTATTCTCAACTCAAGCCTATGCTCATGGAAAGTTAAAAGGAAAAAACCGTGACAATTGAATTTTGCAAGTTTCATGCTTCTAACAAAACAGGTATATTATTGGCAGCATGATTTTTGTACCATCTTCCCTTTGATAGACAATTTCTGACGACTGGTGTGCCTCAGGGGTCAGCGCTGGGCCCATTGCTGTTTGTTACCTACATCAATAATTTTGATGAGAATGTACAAGGCATGATCAGTAAGTTTGCAGATGACACTAAACTAGTTGGTATTGTAGTCCGTGAGGAAGGTTATCCAAAATTGCAGCAGGAGCTTGATCAGGTGGGGAAGTCAGCCAATAAATGGCAAATGGAGTTCAATACAGATAGGTGCGGCCTGTTGCATTTTGGGAAGTCAAAATGGACCATAGGGAGTATCATGGAACAGAGGAATACTCTCCTTGTATTTGTTGAACTACATTGGCTCCAGGTGCAGTAATACATTGGTTTGAAAATTTTCATTTTGTTTTCATTTCCCTCCAAGAATCACACAATCAACGGCACAGAGACAAGTCTTTTGGCCCAAACTGGTCCATGCCAACCTAAAAGCCCATCTAAGCTAACCCCATTTGGCTGCATTTGATCCACAGCCCTCAAACTTTCCTATCCATGTATCTGTCCAAATGTCTTTTAAATGTTGTCAATGTCCCCACCTCAACTACTTCCTCTGGCAGTTTATTTGATTCAAATGCCATCCTCAGTGTAAAAACATTGCTTCTCAGGTTCCCATAAACTTTTTCCCCTCTTAACTTAAACTCATGCCTTCTAGTTCTCAATTCCCCAACTCTGGGAAAAAGACTGAGGGCATACACCCTATCCAAACCTCTCATGGGCTTGTACTCCTCTATAAGATCACCCTTCAGTCTCCTATGCTTCAAAGAAAATAGCCTGTCCAATCTCTCCCTATTTAACTCAGTCCCCTGAGTCCTGGCAACATTCTTGTAAATCTCTTCTGCACTCTCTCCAGTTTAATAATGTCTTTGCAATACCAAGCTGGCCAAAACTGAACACAATACTCCAGCTGCGGTCTCATCAACGTCTTGCAGCAGGAGCAGCGAGAGCGGAAACCAGGGGGCTGTCGGGAAGGTAAGTTCTCCATTTAAAAACCTACCAGATTTTTTTTTCCTCATACAGATATATAAGTTGGGGTTTGGTAAACCCGAGACCCTACACCTGTAGGTCTTCCCACCCACCCACCTCCTTTAACCTTATACTACTAGAGGGAAATCAGGCAAGCTTTTTTTTCTCCTTTGTTTCTTAGTCAGGGAAGTTAGCAGGGATGACAGTGCAGACAGTGCCATGTTCCTCCTGTGGGATGTTTGAGGTGAGGGACACCATTAGTGTCCCAGCTGAGTACACCTGCAGAAAGTGCACCCAATAAGGTGGGCGAACTTGCAGCATGGGTCGGTACCCAGAACTTTGATGTTGTGGACATTCCAGAGACATGGATCGAGCAGGGACAGGAATGGTTGTTGCAGGTCCCGGGGTTTAGATGTTTCAGTAAGATCAAGGAAGGTGGTAGAGAGGGAGGTGTGGTATTGTTAGTCAAGGACAGTATTACGGTGGCAGAAAGGACGTTAGATGAGAACTCGTCCACTGAGGTAGTATGGGCTGAGGTTAGAAACAGGAAAGAGGAAGTCACCTGTTGGAAGTTTTCTACAGGCCTCCGAAAAGTTCCAGAGATGTAGAAGAAAGGATTGCAATAGGAGCGAAAATAACAGGATAGTTGTTATGGGGGACTTTAACTTCACAAATATCGACTGGAAACACTATAGTTTGAGTACTTTAGATGGGTCAGTTTTTATCCAATGTGTGCAGGAAGGTTTCCTGACGCTGTACGTAGATAGGCCAACAAGAGGCGAGGCCACATTGGATTTGGTATTGGGTAATGAACCAGGCCAGGTGTTAGAGGTAGGTGAGCACTTTGGTGATATTGACCATAATTTGGTTACATTTACTTTAGCGATGAAAAGGAATAGGTATATACTGCAGGGCAAGAGTTATAGCTGGGGGAAAGGAAATCATGACGCGATTAGGCAAGATTTAGGATGCATAGGATGTGGAAAGAAACTGCAGGGGATGGGCACAATTGAAATGTGGAGCTTGTTCAAAGAACAGCTACTGTGTGTCCTTGATACGTATGTACTTGTTAGGCAAGGAGGAAGTGGTCGAGCGAGGGAACTGTGGTTTACTAAAGAAGTTGAATCTCTTGTGAAGAGGAAGAAGGAGACTGATGTTAAGATGAACGTGAAGGCTCAGTTAGAGCGCTTGAGAGTTACAAGTTAGCCAGGAAGGACCTAAAGACAGAGCCAAGAATAGCCAGGAGGGGACATGAGAAGTCTTTGGCATGTAGGATCAAGGAAAACCCTAAAGGTTTCTGTAGGTATGTCAGGAATAAAAGAATGAGTAGGGTAAGATTAGGGCCAGTCAAGGACAGTAGTGGGAAGTTGTGCATGCAGTCTGACGAGATAGGAGAGACGCTAAATGAATATTTTCCATCAGTATTCACACAGGAAAAAGAATGTTGTGGAGGAGGTACAGATTATTAGGCTAGACGGGATTGAGGTTCATAAAAAGGTGGTGTTAGCAATTCTGGGAAATGTGAAAATAGAAAGTCCCCTGGGCTGGATGGGATTTATCCTAGGATTTTCTTGAAAGCTAGGGAGGAGATTGCAGAGCCTTTGGCTTTGACCTTTAGGTCGTCATTGTCTACAGGAATAGTGCCAGAATACTGGAGCATAGCAAATGTTGTTCCCTTGTTCAAGAAGGGGAGTAGAGACAACCCTGGTAATTATAGGCTAGTGAGCCTTACTTCTGTTGTGGGCAAAGTTTTGGAAAGGATTATAAGAGATAGGATTTATAATAATCTAGAAAGGAATAATTTGATTAGGGATAGTTAACACGGTTTTGTGAACATAGAACATTACAGCGCAGTATAGGCCCTTCGGCCCTCAATGTTGCGCCGACCAGTGGAACCAATCTAATGACCCTCTAACCTAAACTATTCCAATGTTATCCATATGCCTATCCACTGACCATTTCAACGCCCTTTAAGTTGGCAAGTCCACAACTGCTGCAGGCAGGGCATTCCACGCCCTTACTACCCTCTGAGTAAAGAGCCTACCTCTGACATCTGTCCTATAACTACCACCCCTTAATTTAAAGCTATGTCTCCTCGTGTTAGCCATCACCATTCGAGGAAAAAGGCTCTCACTGTCCACCCTATCTAATCCTCTGATCATCTTGTATGCCTCAATTAGGTCACCTCGTAACCTTCTTCTCTCTAATGAAAATAACCTCAAATCCCTCAGCCTTTCCTTGTAAGACCTTCCCACCATACCAGGCAACATCCTGGTAAACCTCCTCTGCACCCTTTCCAATGCCTCCACATCTTTCTTACAATGTGGCGACCAGAACTGCACGCAATACTCCAAGTGCGGCCGCACCTGAGTTTTGTACAGTTGTAACATGACCTCATGGCTCCGAAATTCAATCCCTCTACCAATAAAAGCTAACACACCGTACACCTTAACAACCTTATCAACTTGGGTTCCAACTTTCAGGGAGCTATGCACATGTACCCCGAGATCATAAGAACATAAGAAATAGGAGCAGGAGTAGGCCATCTAGCCCTTCAAGCCTGCCCCGCCATTCATTAAGATCAAGGCTGATCTGATGTGGATCAGTTCCACATTCCCGCTTTCTCCCCATAACCCTTAATTCCCTTGTCTGTCAAAAACCTATCTACCTGTGACTTAAATATATTTAGCGAGGTAGCCTCCACCACTTCGACGGGCAGAGAATTCCAGAGATTCACCACCCTTTGAGTGAAGAAGTTCCTCCTCAACTCCATTCTAAACTGCACTCGCCACCCCCCCCAGCCTTATCTTGAGACTGTGCCCTCTAGTCCTGCTGTCCTTTGAGCAGGAAGAATCTCTCTACCTCTACCTTGTCCACCCCTTTCATTATCCTATACGTTATCATTTCATTATCTTATATATCTCTCTGCTCGTCAACACAACGTCCTTCCGTTAGCCCTATATTCCGTACTCCTGTTACTCTTACCAAAGTGAATCACCTCACACTTTCCGCATTAACCCCCATTTGCCAACTCTCGGCCCAGCTCTGCAGCTCATCTATGTCCCTCTGCAAACTGTAACATCCATCCTCACTGTCTACAACTCCTCCGACTTTGGCATCGTCAGCAAACTTACTAACCCATCCTTCTACACCCTCATCTAAGTCATTTATAAAAATGACAAACAACAGTGGCCCCAAAACAGATCCTTGAGGTACACCACTTGTAACTGAACTCCAGGTTGAATATTTCCCATCAACCACCACCCTCTGTCTTCTATCAGCTAGCCAATGCCTGATCCAAACTGCTAAATCACTCTCAGTCCCATGCATCTGCATTTTCTGCAGTAGCCTACCATGGGGAACCTTATCAAATGCTTTGCTAAAATCCATATACACCATGTCGACTGCCTTACCCTTATCCACCTCTTTGGTCACCTTTTCAAAAAACTCGATAAGGTTTGTGAGGCACGAGCTACTCTTCACAAAACCGTGTTGACTATCCCTAATCAATTTATTTCTCTCTATCTGATTATAAATCCTATCCCTTATAACTCTTTCCAAATCTTTGCCCACAACAGAAGTAAGGCTCATCGGTCTCTAATTCCCAGGATGGTCTCTACTCCCCTTCTTGAACAAGCGGACAACATTTGCTTTCCTCCAGTCTTCCGGAAATATACCAGTAGCCAATGACGACATGAAGATCAAAGCCAAAGGTTCTGCAATCTCCTCCCTAGCCTCCCACAGAATCCTAGGGTATATCCAATCCGGCCCAGGGGGCTTATCTATTTTCATACTCTCAAGAATTGCTAACACCTCCTCCTTATGTACCTCAATCCTGTCTAGTCTACAACCTGGTATCGCAGTATTCTCCTCGACTACACTGACTTTTTCCTGCGTGAATACTGACGAAAAATACTCATTCAGTGCCTCTCCTATCTCTTCAGGCTCCACGCACAACTGCCCACTGCTGTCTCTGACTGGCCCTAATCTTGCCCTAACCAATTTTTTATTCTTGACATACCTGTAGAAAGCTTTAGGGTTCTCCTTGATCCTATCTGCCAAAGTCTTCTCAGGTCCCCTTCTAGCTCTTCTTAACTTTCTCTTTAGCTCCTTCCTGGGTAGGTCGTGCCTCACAAACCTTGAGTTCTTTGAGAAGGTGACTAAAGAGGTGGATGAGGGTAAAGATGTAGTGTAAGTGGATTTCAGTAAAGCATTTGATAAGGTTCCCCACGGTAGGCTATTGCATAAAACAGTAAAAAGTCTGACAACACCAGGTTTTAGTCCAACCTATTTATTTGATAATATACTCACAAGCTTTCGGGTTAGCCCCTTCGTCAGGTGAATGGAGAGTTCTGGCCTCAGACAGAGCATATAAAGCACAGACAGTTTAGAGATTACTGATTAGAATGCGAATCCTTACACCTAACCTGCTGTTCAAGACCTGAAGTGGCTGATAATGTGAGTGGAAGGAGCACTGATCACAGGTTAAAGAGATGTGTATTGTCTCCAGACAGTACAGTAAGTGAGGTTTTGCAAACCCAGGCAAGTCACGGGGGTTACAGATAGTGCGACATGAACCCAAGATCCCTGTTGAGACCGTCCTCATGTGTGCGGAACTTGGCTATCAGTCTCTGTTCAGCGACTCTGCGCTGTCGTGTGTCGTGAAGGCCGCCTTGGAGAATGCTTACCCGAAGGTCAGAGGCTGAATGCCCGTGACCACTGAAGTGTTCGCCAACAGGAAGGGAACAGTCTTGCCTGGTGACTGTCGAGCGATGTTCATTCATCCGTTCTCGTAGCGTCTGCATGGTCTCCCCAATGTACCATGCTTCGGGACATCCTTTCTTGCAACGTATCAGGTAGACAATGTTGGCCGAGTTGCAAGAGTATTTACCATGTACTTGGTGGACGGTATTTTCACGTGTGATGATGGTGTCCATGTCAATGATCCGGCATGTCTTGCAGAGGTTGCTGTGGCAGGGTTGTGTGGTATTGTGGTCACTGTTCTCCTGAAGGCTGGGTAGTTTGCTGCGAACAATGGTCTGTTTGAGGTTGTGTGGTTGTCTGAAAGCAAGAAGTGGGGGTGTGGGGATAGCCCTGGCGAGATGTTCGTCTTCATCAATGATGTGTTGAAGACTCCGGAGAAGATGTCGTAGCTTCTCCGCTCCGGGGAAGTACTGGACGACGAAGGGTACTCTGTCCACTGTGTCCTGTGTTTGCCTTCTGAGGAGATCGGTGCGGTTTTTCGCTGTGGCGCATCGGAACTGCCGATCTATGAGTCGAGCACCATATCCTGTTCTTATGAGGGCATCTTTCAGGGTCTGGAGGTGTCTGTCACGATCCTCCTCATCTGAGCAAATACTGTGTATACGGAGGGCTTGTCCATAGGGAATGGCTTCTTTAACATGTTTAGGGTGGAAACTGGAGAAGTGGAGCATTGTGAGATTGTCTGTGGGCTTGCGGTACAGTGAGGTGCTGAGGTGACCGTCCTTAATGGAGATGCGTATGTCCAAGAATGCAACTGATTCTGGGGAATAGTCCATGGTGAGTCTGATGGTGGGGTGGAATTTGTTGATATCATCATATAGTTGTTTCAGTGATTGTTCACCATGAGGCCAAAGGAAGAAAATGTCATCGATGTATCTAGTGTACAGCATCGGTTGAAGATTCTGTGCAGTGAAGAAGTCTTGTTCGAACCTGTGCATGAAGATGTTGGCATATTGAGGTGCAAATTTGGTCCCCATGGCTGTTCCATGTGTCTGGATGAAAAACTGGTTGTTGAAGGTGAAGACATTGTGGTCCAGGATAAAGTGGATGAGTTGTAAAATTGCATCTGGAAACTGGCAGTTGTCAGCATTGAGTACTGAGGCAGTCGCAGCAATGCCATCGTTGTGGGGGATGTTGGTGTAGAGCGCCGAGACATCCATTGTGACGAGGAGTGTCCCTGGTTCAACTGCTCCGTGTGTGCTGAGTTTCAGTAGGAAGTCCGTAGTGTCGCGACAAAAGCTGGGGGTTCTTTGTACAATAGGTTTCAGGATGCCCTCGACGTAGCCGGAGAGGTTCTCACACAGAGTTCCATTGCCCGATACGATGGGACGGCCGGGTGTGTTTGCCTTGTGTATCTTTGGGAGGCAGTAGAGATCTCCAATGCGGGGAGTACGTGGAATGAGAGCACGGAGGGTGCTCTGAAGGTCCGGATCAAAGGTCTTGATCAGATTGTTGAGTTGACGAGTGTGTTCTTTGGTCGGATCTGTGGGTAATTGTCTGTAGTGTTCCTCATTGTTTAGTTGTCGGTACACTTCTTTACAGTAATCCGTTCTGTTCAGTATGACGATGGCCCCTCCTTTGTCTGCTGGTTTGATGATAATGTTGCGGTTTGTCTTGAGAGCGTGGATGGCGTTGCGTTGTGCTTGGGTGATGTTCGGGGCTGTCTTGTGAGTGCGGCTGATGAATCTGGTGTTAACGCACCTCCTGATGGTTTGGGCATACAAGTCTGGTCGAGGGCAGCGGCCTTCCGGAGGAGTCCAATTGGATTCCTTCCTCTTAGGCTGTTGCACTGCGGATCTCTGTGTCGGCTGTTCTGGTTCATCGACTGTCTCATTGTGTTCGTTGCTGGCCTCTTGGGGTTTGTGGAAAAACTCCTGCAGCCTCATTCGCCTGATGAACTCCTCTGTGTCCGCTGCGAGACTGATGGGGTCCATTTCGGTGGTGGGGCAGAAATTGAGCCCTCGGCTGAGAACTTCGATTTCATCTGGTTGAAGTGTGTAGTCCGACAAGTTGACAATAGACCTCCCTGCGGTAGTGCTGTTTTCTACTGTGGTGCCGGGGGACGCTTGGTTGTTGCTGGCGGCGATGCCGAGTTTCTCAAGTTTCCTGTTCTTGGTGTGCATGTAGGTGGTGTAGTTTCTTTGTCTCATCTGCTTGGCAGAGTTTCGCAGTTGGTCTGCATCCTGAGCACAAGTTGAGAAAACGTATTCCATTTTAGTTTCCAGGGTGCGGCGTTTGCTGTAAAGCTGGTGTATGAGGTGGTTGAGAAGTGTGAGAGAGGTGTGACGGCAAAGTCTCTCAGCGTAGTCTGTGTTATAGGTTGCCCTGAGTGGGTTCGTGATCTGTAGTCCTCTTGGTATCTTGTCTGCTTTCTTGCATCTCTGTAAAAACTTGATGTCTGTGTCGATATGCGCAATCTTCTTGGAGATCCTCTCCACTTGGATCCGGCAGTTTGTGGTGTCGATAGTAGTCATGATGTGGGTATGCCGGCGTTGGACTGGCGTAAACACAGTAAAAAGTCTGACAACACCAGGTTTTAGTCCAACCTATTTATTTGATAATATACTCACAAGCTTTCGGGTTAGCCCCTTCGTCAGGTGAATGGAGAGTTCTGGCCTCAGACAGAGCATATAAAGCACAGACAGTTTAGAGATTACTGATTAGAATGCGAATCCTTACACCTAACCTGCTGTTCAAGACCTGAAGTGGCTGATAATGTGAGTGGAAGGAGCACTGATCACAGTTTAAAGAGATGTGTATTGTCTCCAGTCAGTACAGTAAGTGAGGTTTTGCAAACAGACACCTCCAGACCCTGAAAGATGCCCTCATAAGAACAGGATATGGTGCTCGACTCATAGATTGGCAGTTCCGATGCGCCACAGCGAAAAACCGCACCGATCTCCTCAGAAGGCAAACACAGGACACAGTGGACAGAGTACCCTTCGTCGTCCAGTACTTCCCCGGAGCGGAGAAGCTACGACATCTTCTCCGGAGTCTTCAACATATCATTGATGAAGACGAACATCTCGCCAGGGCTATCCCCACACCCCCACTTCTTGCTTTCAGACAACCACACAACCTCAAACAGACCATTGTTCGCAGCAAACTACCCAGCCTTCAGGAGAACAGTGACCACAATACCACACAACCCTGCCACAGCAACCTCTGCAAGACATGCCGGATCATCGACATGGATACCATCATCACACGTGAGAATACCGTCCACCAGGTACATGGTAAATACTCTTGCAACTCGGCCAACATTGTCTACCTGATACGTTGCAAGAAAGGATGTCCCGAAGCATGGTACATTGGGGAGACCATGCAGACGCTACGAGAACGGATGAATGAACATCGCTCGACAGTCACCAGGCAAGACTGTTCCCTTCCTGTTGGCGAACACTTCAGTGGTCACGGGCATTCAGCCTCTGACCTTCGGGTAAGCATTCTCCAAGGCGGCCTTCACGACACACGACAGCGCAGAGTCGCTGAACAGAGACTGATAGCCAAGTTCCGCACACATGAGGACGGTCTCAACAGGGATCTTGGGTTCATGTCGCACTATCTGTAACCCCCGTGACTTGCCTGGGTTTGCAAAACCTCACTTACTGTACTGTCTGGAGACAATACACATCTCTTTAACCTGTGATCAGTGCTCCTTCCACTCACATTATCAGCCACTTCAGGTCTTGAACAGCAGGTTAGGTGTAAGGATTCGCATTCTAATCAGTAATCTCTAAACTGTCTGTGCTTTATATGCTCTGTCTGAGGCCAGAACTCTCCATTCACCTGACGAAGGGGCTAACCCGAAAGCTTGTGAGTATATTATCAAATAAATAGGTTGGACTAAAACCTGGTGTTGTCAGACTTTTTACTTGTTTACGCCAGTCCAACGCCGGCATACCCACATCATGACATATTGCATAAAATACAGAGGCATGGGATTGAGGGTGATTTAGCAGTTGGATCAGAAATTGGCTAGCTGTTAGAAGACAGAGGGTACTGATTGACGGGAAATGTTCATCCTGGAGTTCCGTTACTAGTGATGTACCGCAAGGATGTGTTTTGGGGCCACTGCTGTTTGTTATTTTTATAAATGAGCTGGATGAGGACGTGGAAGGATGGGTTAGTAAATCACACTAAAATCAATGGAATTGTGGACAGTGCAGAAGGATGTTGCAGAGGGACGTAGATAAGCTGCAGAGCTGGGCTGAGAGGTGGCAAATGGAGTTTAATGTGGAAAAGTGTGAAGTGATTCAATTTGGAAGGAGTAACAGGAATACAGGGTACTGGGCTAACGGTAAGATACTTCGTAGTGTGGATGAGCAGAGATCTTGGTGTCCGTGTGCATAGATTCTGAAAGTTGGCACATAGGTTGATACAGTTGTTAAGAAGGCCTACAGTGTGTTAGCTTTTATTGGTAGAGGGATTGAGTTTCGGAGCCATGAGGTCATGTTGCAGCCGTACAAAACTCTGGTGCGGCCGCACTTAGAGTATTGCATACAGTTCTGGTTGCCACATTATAGGAAGGATGTGGAAGTATTGGAAAGGTTGCAGAGGAGATTTACCAGGATGTTGCCTGGTATGGTGGGAAGGTGTTATGAGGAAAGGCTGAGGGATTTGAGGTTATTTTCATTAGAGAGAAGAAGGTTAAGAGGTGACTTAATAGAGGCATATAAGATGATTAGAGAATTATATAGGGTGGACAGTGAGATCCTTTTCCCTCAGATAGAGATGGCTAGCACATAGCTTTAAATTCAGGGGTGATACATATAGGACAGATGTCAGAGGTAGATTCTTTACTCAGAGAGTTGTAAGGGCTTGGAATGCCCTGCCTGCAACAGTAGTGAATTTGCCAACATTAAGGGCATTTAAATGGTCACTGGATAAACATATGGATGATATTGGAATAGTACAGATTAGACGGGCTTTAGATTGGTTTTCACAGGTCAGCGCAACAGATGGCTGAAGAGCCTGTACTGCGCTGTAATGTTCTATGTTCTGTGCAACTGCAACGTAACTACTCAATGCCCTGACTGATGAAGGCCAGCATGCCAAAGGCTTTCTTCACTGCCTGTGACTCCACCTTAAAGAACCATGTACCTGAACTCCAAGGTCCCTCCGTTCCACAATACTCCCTATGGTCCTACCGTTCATCGTGAAAGTCCTACTTTGATTTGACTTTCCAAAATGCAGCAGCTTGCACTATCTGTATTGAACTCCATTTGCCATTTCTCGGCCGACTTCCCCACCTGACCAAGATCCTGCTGCAATTTTGGATTACCTTCCTCATGGTCTACAATACCACCTAGTTTTGTGTCATCTACAAACTTGTTGCTCATGCCTTGTACATTCTCATCAAAATTGTTGAAGCAGATAAAAAACAGCAATAGGCCCAGTACTGAGCCCTGAGGCACACCACAAGTCACAGGCTTCCAGTTCAATAAACGTCCTTCCACCATAATCCTCTGCTTCCTACCATCAAGCCACTTGCACATCCAAATTGCCAGCTCTCCCTGGATTCCATATAACCTAACCTTCCAAAGCAGGTTACCATGTGGAACTTTATCAAAGGCTTTACTGAAGTCCATATAGACTATGTCTACTGTCCTATCCTCATCAACATTCCTGGCCACTTCAAACAGCCCTAATGAATTTGTAAGGCACGATCTCCCAAGCACAAAGTCATGCTGACTACTCCTAATCAAACACTGTCTTTTCAATTACCTGTATATCTTAACCCTCAGAATACTCTTTACACCTCTCAGTGTCAGTAATCTCTCTTGGCCTTGCAATCTCCTAAGATTTCTGCAGCTGTCCAATTTGTCCTTGTATGTTATATGTTTCTATTGTTCCAACATGCTTTCAGGTGTTAAGATCATAAGCTCCTGAATTCTCTCCTTAAATCTCACTGCCTCTCTACATCACTTTCCTTACTTAAGTCCCTTCATCAGTTCCAATATCTTCCAATGTAACTTGGTGTTCCATTTTGATTGGTAAGGTTCCTGTAAAATGCCTTGGGATGTTTTACATTAAAGGGTGCAGTATGAATGTAAATTGTTCTTACTGTTGGATAAGAATTAAAGATTCAGTGGCAGCAAGTCAGAGAGTAAATTAGTGCAAAATGTTTGCTTTTAGACTGATAATAGATAGTATGTGCCTCACCACACTATGATCAACGTGGTAAGATGGAGCACAACGACAGCTTCAGCATATGGAGATGTCTGTCACGATCCTCATCTGAGCAGATCCTGTGTATACAGAGGGCTTCTCTGTAGGGGATGGCTTCTTTAACGTGTTTAGGGTGGAAGCTGGAGAAGTGGAATATCGTGAGGTTATCCGTGGGCTTGTGGTACAATGAGGTGCTGAGGTGACCGTCCTTAATGGAGATGCTTGTCCAAGAATGTAACTGATTCCTGAAAGAAGTCCATGGTGAGTTGGAACTTGTTGATATCATCATACAATTGTTTCAGTGATTGTTCAAAAGGTAGAAAAATGACATTGATGTATCTAGTGTATAGCATCGGTTAAAGGTCCTGTGCGGTGAAGAAGTCTTGTTCGAGCCTGTGCATGAACATGTTGGCATATCGAGGTGTGAATTTGGTCCTCATGGCTGTTCCATGTGTCTGAATGAAGAACTAGTTGTTGAAGGTGAAGACATTGCGATCCAGGATGAAGCGGATGAGTTGTAAAATTGCATCTGGAAACCGGCAGTTGTCGACGTTGAGTACTGAGGCAGTTGCAGCAATGCAATCGTCGTGGGGGATGCTGGTATGGAGACAGAATTGGTATTGGATCCAGAACTGGCTTGCCTGCAGAAGGCAGAGAGCGGTTGTGGATGGGTCTTTTTCTGCATGGAGGTCGGTCACCAGTAGAGTGCCCCAGGATCTGTTCTAGGACCCCTGCTGTTTGTCATTTTCATAAATGACCTGGATGAGGAAGTGGGGGGATGGGTTGGTAAGTTTGCCAATGACACGAAGGTTGGTGGTGTTGTGGACGGTCTGGAGGGATGTCAGAAGTTGCAGTGAGACATAGATAGGATGCAAGACTGGGCGGAGAAGTGGCAGATGGACTTCAACGCGGATAAATGTGTAGTGGTCCATTTTGGCAGGTCCAATGGGATGAAGGAGTACAATATCAAGGGTAGGACTCTTGGCAGTGCAGAGGATCTTGGGGTCCGGATCCATAGGACTTTTAAATCGGCAGGTGGAGGATGTGGTCAAGAAGGTGTATGGTATACTTGCCTGCATTAATCGAGGGATTGAGTTTAGGAGTTGGGAGGTAATGCTGCAACTAATGCTGTAAGACCCTTGTCAGGCCTCACTTGGAGTACTGTGCGCAGTTCTGGTCACCTCACTACAAGAAGAATGTGGAAGCTATTGAAAGGGTGTGGAGGAGATTTACAAGGATGTTGCTTGGATTGGGTGGCACGCCTTATGAGGATAGGTTGAGGGAGCTAGGTCTTTTCTCCCTGGAGAGATGAAGGATGAGAGGCGACCTGATAGAGGTTTATAAAATGTTGAGAGGTATACGTAGGGTGGATTCTCAGAGGCTATTTCCCAGTGCTGAAATGGTTGCTACAAGAGGACACAGGTTTAAAGATGCTGGCGAGTAAGTACAGAGGAGATGTCAGGGGTAAGTTTTTCACTCAGAGGGCGGTGAGTGAGTGTAATCAGCTGCTGTCGGTGGTGGTGGAGGCGAACTCGTTGGGGTCTTTTAAGAGACTTCTGGATGAGTACTTGGGATTTAATGGGATTGATGGTTATAGCTAGGCCTGGTAGATAGGGATATGATTGGCGCAACTTATGGGCCAAAGGGCCTGTTCGTATGGTAGTGTTCTATGTTCAATGTTCATCTGTTGTGACAAGGAGTGCTCCTGGTTCAATTGCTCTATGCGTGCTGAGTTTCTGTAGGAAGTCCGTAGCGTCACGACAAAAGCTGGGGGTTCTCTGAACAATGGGTTTCAGGATGCTCATCCACCAGGTACACGGTATATACACTTGCAACTCAGTCAACGTTGTCTACCTGATATGCTGCAGGAAAGGATGTCCCGAGGCATGGTATATTGGGGAGACCATGCAGACGCTACAACAATGGATGAATGAACACCGCTTCGCAATCAGGCAAGATCGTTCTCTTCCGTTGGCAAACACTTCAGAGTCTGATCTTCGGGTAAGCAATCAAGACGGCCTTCACGACACACGGCAGCGCAGAGTCGCTGAGCAGAGACTGATAGCCAAATTTCAGACACGAGGACAGTCTCAACTGGGATCTTGGATCATGTCACACTATTTGTAAGCCGCATGACTTGCCTGGGCTTGCAACATCTCACTATCTGTCCTGTCTGGAGACAACACACATCTCTTTAACCTATGTTTAATGCCATCTCCCCCTCACATCGTCTGCACCTTTAAGACTTGATTAACTGTAAGAATTTGCATTCTAATCAGTATTCTGTAAACTGAATGTGTGTCTTTATATGCCTGGTTTGTGATCAGAACTCCCCACTCACCTGACAAAGGGGCACAGCCCCCAAAGTTAGTTGCGTTTGCTACCAAATAAACCTGTTGAACTTTAACCTGGTGTTGTGAGACTTGTTACAGGGGAAGTCCCAGAGGATTGGAGAATAGCCAATGCTGTTCCTTTGTTAAAGATGGGTAGCAAGAATAATCTGGGTAATTACAGGCTGGTGAGCCTTACGTCAATGGTAGGGAAATTATCAGAGGATTTTTTGACAGAGAATTTACTCCCACTTGGAAGTAAGTGGATGTGTTAGTGAGAGGCAACATGGTTTTGTGAGAATACATAGTCCCTTTTAGCCCTCCTAATTCTATGTTTAAGTTCCTTCCTACTTTGAGGATACTCCTCAATCATAAAATCTCTACAGTACAGAATGAGGCTTGGGGGCTTGGGCAGAGAGATGACAGATGGAGTTTAATCCGGACAAATGTGAGGTAATGCATTTTGGAAGGTCTAATAAAAATATATACAGTAAACGGCAGAACCCTTAAGTGTATTGATAGGCAGAGGGATCTGGGCGTACAGATACACAGGTCACAAAGTGGCAACGCAGGTGGAGAAGGTAGTCAAGAAAGCATACATTATGTTTGCCTTCATTAGCTGGGGCATTGAGTTTAAAAATTGGCAAGTCATGTTGCAGCTTTATAGGATCTTAGGGCACACTTGGAATGTTGCGTTCAATTTCTAGTCGCCACACTATCAGAAGGATTTGGAGGCTTTGGAGAGGCTACAGAAAATATTTACCAAGCTGTTGCCTGGCATGGAAAGCATTAGCTATGAGAGGCTGGGGAAACTTGGTTTGTTCTCACTGGAACGATGGAGGTTGAAGGGTGACCTGATGGAAGTCTTCAAGATTATGAGGGGCATGGACAGAGTAGATAAACAGAAGTTTTTCCCCAGGGTTGAAGAGTCAATTACCAGGGGGCATAGGTTTAAGGTGCGAGGGGTAAGGTTTAAAGGAAATGTACGAGGCAAGTTTTTACACAGAGGGTGGTGGGTGCCTGGAACTTGCTGCCGGGAGAGGTAGTGGAAGCAGATACAATAGTGAGTTTTAAGAGGCGTCTGGACAAATACATGAATAGGATGAAAACAGAGGGATATGGCCCCCTGAAGGATAGAGGGTTTATTTCAGTTGGGCAGCATGGTCGGTGCAGGTTTGGAGGGCCAAGGGGCGTGTTCCTGCCCTGTAAGTTTCTTTGTTCTTTGACAGGCATGTCCCTGATAAAATGCAGGATAGAAATGGCAGGATTTGGGAACCATGGATGACAAGGGAAATTGTAAGCTTAATCAAAAAGAAAAAGGAAGCCTACAAAAGTTGATGAAGCTCTTGGGTTTCCTCTGGGTCCAAAGATGTGCAGGTTAGGTTGATTGGTCGTGATAAATTGACTCTAGTGTCAGGGGGATTAGCAGGGTAAATTCTTGGGGTTGCAGGAATGGGGCTTGGGTGGGATTGTGGTCAGTACAGACTCGATAGACCAAATGGCCTCCTTCTGTACTGTAGAGATTTTATGATTGAGGAGTATCCTCAAAGTAGGAAGGAACTTAAACATAGAATTAGGAGGGCTAAAAGGGACTATGAAATGTCTTTAGCAAACAGAGTCTAGAAGAATCCCAAATCTTCTTACGCATATCGAAGGAGGGGGTGTTGAATATCCTAAATTGCATTAAGGTATACAAGTCGCCAGGGCCAGATAGGATCTATCCCAAGCTGCTGTGGGAGGCACGGGAAGATATGGCTGGGGCCTTAATATGTATCTTCACATCACAGAACATAGAACACTACAGCACTACTTCGGCCCACAAGTTGCGCCGATCATATCTATACCTACCAGGCCTATCTATAACTCTCAATCCCATTAATCCCATATACTCATCCAGAAGTTTCTTAAAAGACCCCAGCGAGTTTGCCTCTACCACCACCGACAGCAGCTAATTCCACTCACTCACCACCCTCTGAGTGAAAAATTTACCCCTAACATCTCCTCTGTACTTGCTCCCCAACACCTTAAACCTGTGTCTTCTTTGTCCACATCCTCTTTGACCACAGGTGAGGTTACAGTGAAATGAAGAATAACCAATGTTGTTCCCTTGTTTAAGAAAAGGAGCAGGGATGATCCAGGAAATTATAGGCCGGTGAGCCTGATGTCAGTGATGTTGGAGATTTCAGGGAAGATACTGAGGGGCAGGAAAAATGCACATTTGGAACAAAGTGGACTTATTAGTTAGTGACAGGCAGCATAGTTTTATATGGGGAAACGCATGTCTCACCAACTTGACTGACTTTTTTGAAGAGGTGACAAAGATAATTGATGAGAGGAGGGCAGTGGACGTAGTTTATATTGACTTCAGTAAGGCATTTGACAAGGTCCCACATGGAGAATAGTATAAAAACTAAAATCACATGGGATTCAGGATGGGCTGGCTAGACAGATACAGGACTGGCTAGGGACCCTGTGCGAGAACCCCTCTGACTACATTGAGGGCATCCTGAAATCTATTGTACAAAGAACCCTCAGCTTTTGTTGTGACACTATGGACTTCCTACAGAAACTCAGCAGACATAGAACAGTTGAACCAGGAGCATTCCTCGTCACAATGGATATCTTGGCACTCTACACCAGCATCCCCCATGACGATGGCATTGCTGCAACTGCCTCAGTACTCAACACCGACAAATGCCAGTTTCCAGATGCAATTTTACAACTCATCCACTTCATACGGGACCACAATGTCTTCACCTTCAACAACTAGTTCTTCATCCAGACACAGAACAGCCATGGGGACCAAATTTGCACTTCAATATGCCAACATCTTCATGCACAAGTTTGAACAAGACTTCTTCACTGCACAGGACCTTCAACCGATGCTATACACTAGATACATCGATGACATTTTCTTTGGACTCATGGTGAACAATCACTGAAACAACCATATGATGACATCAACAAGCTCCATCCCCCCATCAGACTCACCATGTACTACTCTCCAGGATCAGCTGCATTCTTGGACACACCCATGGATGGTCACCTTAGCACTTCACTGTATCGCAAGCCCACAGATAACTCCACGATGCTCCACTTCTCCAGCTTCCACTCTAAACACGTTAAAGAAGCCATCCCCTACGGACAAACCCTCCGCATACACAGGATCTGCTCAGATGAAGAGGATCGCAACAGACACCTCCAGATGCTGAAAGTTGCCCTCACAAGAGCAAGTTATGGACCCGACTCATTGATCGACGGTTCCGACGCACCACAGCAAAAAACCGCACTAACCTCCTCAGAAGACAAACATGGGACATGGCAGACAAAGTACCCTTTGTCGTCCAGTAATTCTCCGGAGCGGAGAAGTTACAACATCTTCTCCGGAGCCTTCAACATGTCATTGATGAAGGCGAACATCTCGCCAAGGTCATCTCCACATCTTGCCTTCAAACAACCGCACAACCTCAAGCAGACCACTGTCTGTAGCAAAGTACCCAGCCTTCAGGAGAACAGTGACCATGAGACCACACAACTCTGCCATAGCAACCTCTGCAAGATGTGCCAAATCATTGACATGGATGCCATCATCCACCAGGTACACGGTATATACACTTGCAACTCCGCTAATGTTGTCTACCTGTTACGCTGCAGGAAAGGATGTCCCGAGGCATGGTACATTGGGGAGACCATGCAGATGCTACGACAATGGGAGAATGAACACTGCTCGACAATCACCAGGCAAGAATATTATTTTCCTGTTGGGGAACGCTTCAGCGGTCATGGGCATTTGGCCTCTGATCTTCGGTTAAGTGTTCTCCAAGGCTGCTTTCACGACACACAACAGCGCAGAGTCACTGAGCAGACACTGATAGCCAAGTTCCACACGCGAGGACAGCCTCAACCGGGATCTTGGGTTCACGTCACACTATCTGTAACCCCCATGACTTGCCTGGGCTTGCAAAATCTCACTAACTGTCCTGGCTGGAGACAATACGCATCTCTTCAACCTGTGCTTAACCCTCTCTCCACTCACATTGTCTATACTCTTTAAGAGTTGATTACCTGTAAGGACTCGCATTGCAACTATTATTTTGTAAATTGAGTTTGTGTCTTTATATGCCATGTTTGTGAACTGAAATCCCACTCACCTGATGAAGGTGCTTCAAAAGCTAGTGACTTGTGCTACCAAATAAACTTGTTGGACTTTATCCTGGTGCTGTGAGACTTCTTTCTTGGTTATGGAAGACAGAGAGTAGCGATGGAAAGGTGTTTTTCAGAATGGATATCTGTAGCTAGTGGTGTTCCTCAGGGATCAGTGCAGGACCCTCTGTTGTTTGTAGCATATATAAATGATCTGGAGGAAATGTGGGGGCGGGGTGTGTCTAACTAGGGGATGATATGAAGATTGGTGGAGTTGCTGATAGTGTCAGCGATTGTCAGAGGATACAACAAGACATAGATTGGAGATTTGGGCACAGAAATGGCAAATGGAGTTTAATCCAGACAAATGCAAGGTGATGCATTATAGAGGATCAAATTTAGACGTAAATTATAATGTAAATGGCAGAACCCTTAGGAACATTAACATACAGAGCGATCTGGGCATGCAGATCCGTAGTTCTCAAAAGTGGCAATATAGATGACCAAGGTGATTAAGAAAGCATACAGCATGCTAGTCTTCATCAGCCAGGGCACTGAGTACAAGAGTTGCAGCTATACAAAACCTTGGGTAGGCTGTATTTTGAGTATTGCATGCAGTCCTGGTTGCCATACAGCCAGAAGGACATGGAGGCTTTGGAAAGAATGCAAAGAACTCTCACAACAACAGTGAGTTTTAATGAAGCTGCCTTCACAATTTCTAATCAAAACAGAGTCAGAAAGATATTAATATGTCTTAGCTAACAAAAGAGTTATGGTGGGGACTTAGTGGGAACTGACAAGAATAAATGGTAACATGATGATACCCCTTTTTAATTGTAGATAGTGATAAAAAGCTCAGTGATTGAACTGGTAATGAAACACATATACATATTGCTTATGTTGGCAATAAACAAACTTATCAGGGCTATAATTGGGAAATATCCTGAAGATGAGTTGACCACATCCCTTGGAGATTCAGTTAACTTCACAGACAAGGCCATAAAATACTGATGGCTTTTGTAGGCCCCCTTTATCAATTAAAAGATGCCCATGTGAGACTGTTCTAGTGAAGATGCTTTGTGAGACTGCTATCAAAAATAGCTATCAAAAATCTGGTACCCATCCAGATGCCTCTTGTATGTTGCTAATGTGCCTGCTTTCACACCACCTCTAGCAGCATATTCCACTCCCCATAACGATCTGGCCTCACCCCACACCCCCCTCCCCAGAGAATGGTCTGGGCCTCACTCCCCCTCTCCTCTAGAGGAACATCTGATCTGCCTCCTCCTCCCCACCACCAGATAACAATCAGCCCTCCCCCCCACCATCACCAGACAACGATCAGTCCTCCCCTCACAACCAATGATGTGACCTCACTCCCCTCCTCCCCCTCCAGCCAGAGAATAAGCTGACACCACTCCCCCACACCACCCCCAACACACGCGCGCGCACACACACACACACACACACACACACACACACACACACACACACACACACACACACACACACACACACACACACACACACACAGAACACAACAGCGCAGAACAGGCCCTTCGGCCCACAATGTTGCGCCGACCAGTTAAAAAACAATGACCCTCTAACCTAAACCAATCCCTTTTCATCCATAAACCTATCCACGGATCTCTTAAACGACCCCAAACTAGGCGCATTTACAACTGCAGCAGGCAGGGCATTCCACACAGAGGACAATCTGGGTCAGAGAGCCATTGCAGGCTCCGAACCTACTTCGGAGGATCCCCTGCAAAATAAAAATCGGCTTTGAATTTTTATTCAGCAGGTCACTTACAGCACGGACCCGAAATGGACCAGAAGACAGTAAAATGGGATTTGATGGGAGAGGTGGGCGCACGATTCATTAAAATTGATTTAAATGCACGTGGACCAGATCCACGCCCGAATCCACGATCTGCTCGGATTCAGGGGCAGATTGCGTTAAAGGCCAGATGCCCGAATTTACTGTGATTTCGTGCCTGAAAATGGGTGTGAATTTTTGGTAAAAATCGGGCCCATAATGTCTGACTAAGAGACTAGACGACAGGCTTAGGGGTGATATATTGGGGTATTCCATGAAGTATCGTTATCTCATAGATCAGGGTGGTTCAATATTTTCTTCTTTTGGACACATACATAAAGTATATCATTTATAACACTTTCAATTGGATTGTGTCCAACTAACAGAATTGTATGAACCAGGATGATTTTCTTCTTCCGATGGAATGGTGTCTAGGTCCACTGTGCTGAGAACAAAACCCCTAGCTAGCAAGTAAAATAAAGACAATCTGTCAGTTAAGTATCTTGTGTTAATTTGTGTTAAAGTGAAACTCAGAAGTCTAGATTTTGACATCTTGTAGATGATGGACAGGCTTTGGGGAGTCAGGAACTGCAAAGACCCATTTATTCCTACTCTATTTCCTATTTGCCAATCTGCTTTCTATCCTTCTTAATACACCACCTCCAATCCCATGCTCTTTAATTTTACACACTAATCTCTTGTTGAAAGGCTCTGAAAGCCCAAATCAACTCTACAAGTTACAGCCTTAAAAAAATTCCAATAGATTTGTCAAGTATGATTTCACTTTCGTAAATCCATAAACAGTGTGCATTAACCTTCCCCATCTTCTTTACAGTGCTAACTGCTAAAAGGAGAAAGTTACATGCACAAATATCCTTTATATTGCTCAAAATCCCTGAGGCAAAAGTGAAAGTTGCAATGTTTTAATGACAAGAAATAAGATGGTTTGAGATTGAGCTGATTTGAAGGGAATAATGGTAGAATAAAATTGATCACAAAAGAAGCAAAATAAAAGGGCAGGGAGTAAGTCAGTAGAAAGTGCAAAAAGAACCAATAACAGGGAAAACATTATTCGGAAGAGTGAAATTAAACAATTAAAAAAGAAAATGGGAAAATGTCAACAATTCTTGACTTATGGGCTGCATTGTGTGGTTTTGCACAGCAAGTGCACACGTGTGGATCGACAAGTAATAGTTTAGGGTAAGAGGATGAAGTTAATTCATCTGTGAACTTTTAAAAAATTGACTCTCGGTATGAAGAATTTGAATTTTTTTTGGATGTAGACTTCGACTAATACACATGATTTGGAACCATCAGCTGATAAATTCTTAGCTCTCATAACCAAGTAGCTTATTAGTGGGTATATTTTAGCTCCTGCCAGCAAATATAAAACCATTGGCCGGAATTCTCTGGCCATTCATGCCAGCAGAATTCTTTGCTCCTGCCAGCAGCACACCCCCACCTGTGAGCTTCTCAGTGGTATGGGGTGTCTTCAGTGTGAAATCCCACTGACAGCAGCAGAATCAGAAAATCCCACCAAACAGCAAGTCATCTTCCACCGCTGAGAAACACATGACTGGGAGACCGGAGAATCTCAGCCAACTTTGAGCAGTGTATAAAATAGAGAATAAAGGTGAAACACAATAAAAACTTCAATTCATTAAAATGAAGCCCGCGCTCTTCAATCTGCACGAACAGCCAACCACCTTTGCTTGTTTGATTATTGCTGAGTAGATGGTGCCAATATCTGACACACAGGATGCAATCAAAACAATGTTTCCCTGAAAGGGCACATCTGAGCAAATTATTTTTAGCTGCTGCTGTACATCACCACATTCAGGTCTGTGTGGTTTCTATAGTAACGGGCTAATCAGAATCATCACTCCTGATCCCTGCCTCTCTTCTCCCTGGTGCAAGTATTCAGTCCATGACCTTGCATGCTTGAGCAAATCCTGATCAATATTCAGCTGTCTGCTCATCCCAAGGCAATTCTCCAGACTCTCCTTTACCTATCCATTTCTCCTTAAATCGTCTGGGCTCAATCTCTGCTTTCACTGCAAAACTGTCAAACCATATATCTTTCTGTGAGACTTCATTAATGATTTGTCGTCAAAGCAGAGAGAAATTCTCTTTAGCACTCCAGTTCACTTCATTCCTGCGCTAAACTGGCTCCAAGTCAAACTCTGAAAATTTATATTTAATGAACTAAGTTAATGAGATGACTTTTTCCATAAAATTTCAAACCAGAAGGGAGTATAAAGCTATTACCCGTAAATACACTGCTCACCTTACCCTCACAGCACCAGGGGCCCGCATTCGATTCTGGCCTTGGATGACTATGTGTCAATTTTGCACATTAACCCTGCATCTCTGTGGGTTTCCTCGGGGTCCTCTGGTCTCCGCCCACAGTCCAAAAACGTGGTGGATTGGCCATGGTAAATTCCCCCTCAGTGATGTGCTGGTTAGATGGATTAGCCATGGCGTATGTGTGGGGTTATGGGACTAGGACAGGGAGAGGGCCAGGTGGGATACTCTGTCGGAGAGTTGGTGCTGACTCAATGGGCCAAATGGCTCTTTCTGTATTGTAGACGTTCTATGAAATAGCCCAAAAGTCAAGCTTTGATGAGTTATAAATATAGATGGCAGCAGGAAAATAAGTAAACATTTTCTAAATTAATTTTAAAGACAACCATTTCACCCCTATTTGAATATCCCATTTTACTCTGTACAAAATTCATCCCTGTTAATAATACCATCTTTTACTCCTTTAATTCTGCACATACCATCCTACATTAATGTGTTAATGCATTCTTGAAGACTCTCTCTGGTCAGCATATTTTAGGAAAAACAGATTAATGCTCAGAATTATCAGTTACAATTTTGCCAGAAATACCAGAGGAAATCCACGAGCATATTTATAATTCTGCTAATATGATGAGCATAGAAATTTTCCCCGGATCATTTGGTTTGTTACAATGTTATAATGCCTGTTGTCATTGGCACAGTACAGCAACTGGCACATCTTACGTTTATGACCTTCATTTCTCAGGAGTGGCGGCGAATGAGACTCTGAGTCTCGGTCATCATCCCCTTCCTCGTCAGCTAAATGAGTATGAACATGATGATAACTGAGACCATGACAGTTCTTGTACCGCTTGCAACAGACTAGAGAAAGAAGATAATATGGTACCACATTACTTACATACAATCAACTATGTCAATATACATTTTAATCAGTGCCTTTTCTAAAAATGTTAATCACTTCAGTAGAGTTAAGTAATCATGGATACACCATATTATGAATAAATATACACAAAAAGGGAATTTAAAAACAGACAAGAAGCAAATCATCCCAGCTGCAGTCTATGCACAATTACTCAGACTGAACAGCACCTTTGTCAGATGTTTTTGAGTTATGCTTTTGTTTGTAACTATCTGAAACAGAGAAGAAACAAGAGAAAAAAGAATGAATTTCACAGAAGACAGACATAAAGGTAGCAGACCAGAGGGGGAGATGAGACACTTTTGCTACTTGTGAGATCAGCAGTTTCCAAAGGAAGCAGCAAAAGACAATTTCTACTTGTAATCACAGTGTTGCATTACTTACTGTCACAAACATATGGTTTATTGTGGTCTTCCTGAGCAGTGGAATCGATCCTTTTTCTACTACCCATACCACGTGTCTGTATATTTCAAGAAAATATAAATTTAGATGACTGAAATTTAGGACTGATCAATTTCCCTAAGACAGCAAACTGCCAGGAATGTATTTAGAAACATAGAATAGAAACATAGAAAAACAATATAGGCCCTTTGGCCCACAAAGTTATGCCAAACATGTCCCTACTTTAGAGATTACTAGGCTTACCTATAACTCTCTATTTTACTAAGTTTATGTACTTACCTAAAAGTCTCTTAACAGACCCTATTGAATCTGCCTCCACCACCATTACTGGCAGCCCATTCCACACACCCACCATTCTCTGGGTGAAAAACCTATCCCTAACATGTTCTCTGTACCTACGCCCCAGCATCTTAAACCTGTGTCTTCTTGTGGCAACCATTTCAGCCCTGGGAAAAAGCCTCCGACTATTCACTCGATCAATACCTCTCAACATCTTATACAGCTCTATCAGGTCACTCCTCATCCTTCGTCTCTCCAAGGAGAAAAGGCCGGGCTCCCTCAACCTATCCTCATAAGGCACGCTCCCCAATCCAGGCAACATCCTTGTAAATCTCCTCTGCACCCTTTCTATGGCTTCCACATCCTTCCTGTAATGAGGCGACCAGAACTGAGCACAGTACTCCAAGTGGGGTCTGACCAGGGTTTTATATAGCTGCAACATTATCTCTCGACTCCTAAATTCAATTCCTCGATTGATGAAGGCCAGTACACCTTACACCTGCTTAACAACAGCTCCAACCTGTGCAGCTGCTTTAAGTGTCCTTCTGATCTTCCACATTGCCAGGAGTCCTACCATTAGTATTATATTCCGCCATCCTATTTGACCTGCCAAAACCACTTCACACTTATTTGGGTTGAACTCCATCTGCCACTTCTCTGCCCAGTCTTGCATCCTATCTATGTCTCGCTGTAACTTCTGATATCCCTCCACACTATCCACAGCATCTCCAACCTTTGTGCCATCAGCAAACTTACCAACTCATCCCTCCACTTCCTCATCCAGGTCATTTATAAAAAATCACAGAGTAAGGGTCCCAGACAGATCCCTGGGGCACTCCACTGGTGACCGATCTCCAGGCAGAATATGACCCATCTATAACCACTTTTTGCCTTCTGTGGGCAAGTCAGTTCTGGATCCATAGAGCAACGTCCCCTTGGATCCCATGCCCCCTCACTTTCTCAATAAGCCTTGCGTGGGGCACCTTATCAAATGCCTTGCTGAAGTCCATATATGCTATATCTACTGCACTTCCTTCATCAATGTGTTTAGTCACATCTTCAAAAAATTCAATCAGGCCCGTAAGGCATGATCTGCCTTTGACAAAGCCATGCTGACTATTCTTAATCATATTATACCTGTCCATTTGTCCACCTATATTGCAAAAGGAATCAGTTAAGGAATTTATAGATTATTGCACTTTCAAAATTTGATTGATTCAGCAGCTGTCAGTTGGGGATAGCGATGGGTTATTAATTTGAGGTGGCAAATTAAGATTTTAGAACACTGAAACCTAGGAGCTTAAATATGAGCTTTCCTTTTGGTTTCTGTCATCAGTATGCTACAAACTACAAATACAGAGAAACATATCTCTCAAAGTTTAAAAAATCTCCAAGATGCATTAATTAAAAAAAATTAGGAAACCAAAGCTATGTGACTCGGCAACAGGCTGGAAGCTTACAAAGATATCCACAACCTAACCTACCAGTTTGGCGTCAAAGAACAAAGAAAATTACAGCACAGGAACAAGCTCTTCGACACCTCGAAGCCTGCACTGACTACGCTGCCCATCTGAACTAAAAACCCCCGACCCTTCCGGGGACCATACCCCTCTCTTCCCATCCTATTCATGCATTTGTCAAGGCACCCCTTAAAAGTCATTATCACATCTGCTTCCAGTACCTCTCCCAGCAACGAGTACCAGGTACCCACCACCCTCTATGTACAAAACGTGCCTCAAACATCTCCTTTCAACCTTCACACTTGCACCTTAAACCTATGCCCTCTAATAATTGACTCTTCCACCCTGGGAAAAAGCTTCTGACTATTCACTCTGTCCATGCCCCTCCTTAATACTGTAGACGTCTATCAGGATGTCCCTTAACCTCTGTCATTCCAGTGAGAACAAACCACGTTTCTCCAATCTCTCCCCATAGCTAATGCCCTCCATACCAGGCAACACCCTGGTAAATCTTTTCTGTACCCTCTCCAAAGCTTCCACATCCTTCTGGTAGTGTGGCAACCAGAATTGAACACTATATTCCAAGTGCGGCCTAACTAAGGTTCTATAAAGCTACAACATGACTTGCCAATTTTTAAACTAATTGCCCTGGCCAATGAAGGCAAGAATGCCATATGCCTTCTTGACAACCTACTCCACTTGCGTTGCCACTTTTAGTGGCTTGTGTACTTGTACACACAGATCCCTCTGCCTAGCAGTGTCACACCGACCTAGCACTAATGAGAAAAATAATAATGGTTTTTTAAAACAGTTTTTCAGCATAAGATAAAAGAATAATGTTAATCTTGTAACAGAAACAGAAAATACTGGAAATACTCAGCAGTCTGGCAGTAGCTGTGGAGAAAGCAACAGTTAATGTTGCTGAATATTTACAGTATTTTCTGTTTTTATTTCAGATTTCAAGCATCTGCTGTATCAATGTTAATTCCTTATTCAGTTACACAAAATATTAAAGCATGGTTTCCCCACAATCTGAACATTATAATTAAAAAAATTAATAGTACTTCCCTAAAAGCCAAATGTAATAATTTTTAACAACTATTTGAAATTATTATACAATATTAAGAGGTATTAGTTGCAAGAATGACAAGGTTTGCAATTATTAAACATTTATAATTAGGAGTTAGGGAGTGTAAAGATATAAACAGACATACAATGCTAGGAGCATAAAACTGTAATATGGCATCCCCCACCTCCATAATTTAGATGTGAGTAAGGGGAGAATGCAACTTCAGTAGAAAGCGTGACAAATGTTTCATCCTTGCTTATTTATGATCAAGCTTGCATTTCACAACACCCCAAGGCAGTTAATAAAGTGCTTTTGAAACATAATCATTCTAGTAATGTAGTAAGCATCCACAAATAGCAATCTGTTAATGAACAGATAAAATGTTTTAATGATGTTGATTGAGGTAGGACATGTGAAATTGTATTGTTCAGAACAAGTTAAGAGAAGGTTTTAAAGAAGTCAAAAATTTTTCCAGTGATTGGCTGTTCTAATGCAGCGCAGATACAAGCAAGCACATTGATCTCTGATATTACAGTAATATACCTCCTCTTCAGGAGGGTATATACCTCCTCTTTGTGGAGGGTAGGTCGTGCCTTACTAACCTTATTGAGTTTTTTGAGAAAGTGACCAAAGAGGTGGATGGGGGTAAGGCAGTTGACGTGGTATATATGGACTTCAGTAAGGCGTTTGATAAGGTTCACCATGGAAGGCTTCTGCAGAAAATGCAGATGTATGGGATTGAGGGTGATTTAGGTAATTGGATCAGGAATTGGCTGGCGGATAGGAGACAGAGGGTGGTGGTTGATGGCAAGTATTCGTCATGGCGTTCAGTTACGAGTGGTGTGCCTCAGGGATCTGTTTTGGGGCCACTGCTGTTTGTAATTTTTATAAATGATCTGGATGAGGGTATAGTTGGGTGGATTAGTAAATTTGCTGATGACACCAAAGTCGGAGGTGTGGTAAATAGTGAGGAAGGGTGTCTTAGTTTACAGGGGGACTTGGACAAGTTGCAGAGCTGGGCCGAGAGGTGGCGGATGGAGTTTAATGTGGAAAAGTGTGAGGTAATTCACTTTGGCAGGAATAACAGATGTGTGGAGTATAGGACTAATGGCAGAACTCTGAATAGTGTGGATGAACAGAGGGATCTAGGTGTATGTGTACATAGATCCCTGAAAGTTGGGAATCAAGTAGATGGGGTTGTTAGGAAGGCTTACGGTGTCTTGGCGTTTATTGGTAGGGGGATTGAATTTAGGAGCCGCAGCGTCATGTTGCAACTGTACAAGACTGGTGCAGCCGCACTTGGAGTATTGTGTGCAGTTTTGGTCCCCACATTATAGGAAGGATGTGGAGGCTTTGGAGAGGGTGCAGAGGAGGTTTACCAGGATGTTGCCTGGTATGGAGGGGAGGTCCTATGAGGGGAGACTGAGGGATTTGAGGTTGTTTTCGTTAGAAAGAAGGCGGCTAAGAGGGGACCTTATTGAAACATATAAGATGATTAGAGGTTTAGATAGGGTGGACAGTGATAGCCTTTTTCCTCGGATGGAGAAAGCTAGCACGAGGGGGCATAGCTTTAAATTAAGGGGTGGTAGTTATAGGACAGCTGTCAGGGGTAGGTTCTTTACCCAGAGGGTGGTGAGGGATTGGAATGCCCTGCCTGCTGCAGTTGTAAATGCGCCTAGTTTGGGAGCGTTTAAGAGATCCGTGGATAGGTTTATGGATGGAAAGGGTTTGGTTTAGGTTAGAGGGTCATTGCTTTTTAACTGGTCGGCGCAACATCGTGGGCCAAAGGGCCTGTTCTGCGCTGTAATGTTCTATGTTCAGGAGTTCACTCGTCAGGAATGGGAAAACAAAACTCCAAGTAGTCACATGCATACTAAACTACTTCTTGTTCTGCACAGCATCTGTGTCTTTATTTATCCCAACATAATTTTTAATAAATGCAAACTTCATCTGTTTCAATCTAAACAAAGTGGTTCACATTTCTTACTTTCCATCTTGAAGAAATATTTTATTAGAATTCTATGTAAGTTTACACATGCAGTGTCATTATTAGTTAGGGTAGCAGCAAATCCTGGGCTTCACTAACTTTGTATACTAGAGAGTAAAAGCTGCAAAGTTCATACATAAACTGCACAAGATGCACTCACTGAAAGGGCTGCCAAAAATAAGAGGACTTTTTGAAGAGAGCACATGAAAGCAGTTTGAAACAAGTCATTTTCTCTGCAAAATCCCTGGAGAGAATCAACTGTACGACTCGATTCCAGTTTGGGTCACTGTCTGAGTGGAGTTTGCATGTTCTCCCTGTGTCTGTGTGTGTTTCCTCCCACAGTCTGGTTAGGTGCATTGACCTGAACAGGTGCCGGACTGTGGTGAGTAGGGAATTTCACAATAACTTAATTGCAGTGTTAATGTAAGCCTCACTTGTGTCTAATAAATAAACTCTAAACTTCCTATACTTGCAAGAAGCTATTCAGGAATTTCAGCCGAGTCCTCTCAAAGTTCCAGTACAAAATTGTTTAATTAAAAAAACCCTACAAGTATGAAGCAATTCTGCATCAAAATCCACAATTATAAAACTGTTCACTAGCATTCAAATCAAGATGATGCTCTCTACATTATGCAAGAAATTATAGCTTACTAAAATTTGCCAATGATGGGCAAAGATGGAAAGTAATAAATATAATGTAGAAATACTTATTTGGAGAATTTAAAAGCTGAAGACCAAATTTAATTGTATTAATTTGTCTCTTTTAGGGATTGCTCTTACCCGTCTTCTGGGTTTATTTTTACGTTTTGGAACATCATCGCCTTCCTCCAAATCATCTGTATTTTCCTCATTGTCCAGAACTCTCTGTAGCAATAAAAGGTTCAATTATTAGGACATAAGAACATAAGAAACAGGAGCAGGAGTAGGCCATCTAGCCCTTCGAGCCTGCCCCGCCATTCAATAAGATCATGGCTGATCTGTCATGGCTCAGTTCCACATTCCCACCCTCTCCCCATAACCCTTAATCCGCTCGCTTATCAAAAACCCATCAGCCCGCGTCTTAAAAATATTTAGCGAGGCAGCCTCCACCACTTCAACGGGCAGAGAATTCCAGAGATTCACCACCCTTTGAGTGAAGAAGTTCCTCCTCAACTCCGTTAAACCACCCCCCCTTTATCTTGAGGCTGTGCCCTCTAGTCCTACTGTCCTTTCTGAGCGGGAAAAGTCTCTCCACCTCTATCCTATCCATCCCATTCATCATCTTATATGTCTCAATGAGATCTCCCCTCATTCTTCTAAACTCTAACGAGTACAAGCCTAGTTTATTCAGCCTCTCCTCATAGCTCAACCCCCTCAACTCCGGTATCAGCCTAGTAACCCTCCTCTGCACTCCCTCCAAGGCCAAAATATCCTTGCGTAAGTGCGGCGACCAAAACTGCACACAGTACTCCAGCTGCGGCCTCACCAATGCCCTATACAGCTGCAGCAAGACCTCCCTACTTTTATATTCAATCCCCCTCGCTATGAAGGCCAGCATCCCGTTAGCCTTCCTGACCACCTGCTGCACCTGCAGGCTGGGTTTTTGCGACTCATGCACAAGGACCCCGAGGTCCCTCTGCACCGTCGCCTGCTGCAGGACCACACCAAACCCCATAGCATTATCTCAATAGTTTTCAGCAACTATGCCCATTTTGTTCTTTTGCTTTATTTGTTCTTGGGATGTGGGTCCCCAATTGCTCTTGAACTGAATAGCTTGTTAGGCCATTTCTGAGGGCAGTTAAGAGTTAACCATAGTACATCTGGAGTCACGTGATCCACATCAGGTAAGGATGGCAGATTTCTTTCCGGAAATTAATGGATCAGATAGGCTTTTAAGGCAACTGATGAGAGTTTCATGGGCATCACTACTGAAACCTAACTTTCAATTCCAGATTCATTAATTGAATTCAAAGTCCTCCAGCTACCATGGTAGAATTTGAACCCATGTCTCCAGACTAAGAGTGTGACCTCTGGATTATGAGTCAAGTGACATTACCATTATGTCACCATCGATCCTGTATCACTTGCAGTATAAGTCATGTTACAGAGGGGCACTTAGTTTTTGATGAGAAAATCTGCAGATGGGTGTGTGGTGCTGCTGATGGTTGCGGTCTAGAACACAGACATTGTTCTGAGCAGAAGACTTGATTAGCCTACAAGTAAAGGGATAGGGAAACCACTCAATCTTTCCCATTTCCCTCCATTTCTTTTTAACATGGCGCTCTGTTACGCAGAATCTATTAAAATGTACACTCTCATTAAGATACCTTGGTGTATTTACATTTTTAACAAAATAAATGACTTTCATCAACGACAAAGTCTTAATTGGAAATTAATTCAATGCATGATTTGTTCAATTTTATATATAAAAGTATCCTGCAGAAAGAAACCTCAAGCAAACAGGCTTTATTATTACCAGTCGTAAATAAAAGGATTCCTTAATGTACTGAACCAACTTCTGCAGAAACTACAAGTAATTAAATTACGCTTCTAAAATAAGCAGTACAGGAGTGCGTAGACATTGTGCTAGCAGATGTAGTAAATTTAACCTCATTCATTATTACAGAATTCTAAAAGGAGTTGTTGGCAATCATACACTGGATGTTGAGCATAGCATCTGCTGCAATTCTTTTCTGATTTGATCCAAACAAATTATTGTAAGTATCAATGTCTAAAGATCAAGGATTATGCAGAATTTGACCTGCAACCTACAAGCCTACAGATTAGGAGGATGTGAAGGAAGTTTGTTTATTGAAAGAATGGGAATCTTGTGAGCCAAAACAGTAATCATTTGTTTTCATAGTATCATAGACACCTACAGTGCAGAAAGAGGCTCTTCAGCCCATCAAGTCTGCACCAACCACAATCCCACCCAGGCTCTACCCCCATATCCCTACATATTTTATCCACTAATCCCTCTAATCTAAGCATCCCAGTACACTAAGGGGCAATTTTTAGCATGGACAATAAACCTAACCCGCACATTTTTGGACTGTGGAAGGAAACCGGAGCACCCGAAGGAAACCCATGCAGACACGAGGAGAATGTGCAAGTTCCACACAGACAGTGACGTGAGCCAGGAATCGAACCCGGGTCCCTGGAGCTGTGAAGCAGCAATGCTAACCACTGTGCTACCGCGCCACCCTTTTAATTGCAGGCCTGGAATAAGTAATTCCTTCTCCTGGTACATCTTGCAGGGAAAACAGTAAAGAATTGTTGACTACGCAAAATCAAAGTAGCAGCTGCTAATGTGCAATTAGACAAATACAATAGCTCTCTTGTCAAAGGCCAGAAGAATAGAATACAAGTTTCCAACACTGAATAATAATGCAAAGCCAGCTGGGCCAATTGGCTTGTGGAGGTTGGGGTGGAAATTAAGAAGAACATACACATACAAAGAAGATAAAGTGCTTAAAGAATTGATTCAAAGTGGATATGATCGTTGTCAACATCCTTCCATTTACATAACTTTATGACTTTAATATAGACACGCAGCATATCACGTTCATTGGGGGTGGGATAGCTTAATATGGTGCACTTTTGCTGATGGACAAAGAGACCCAATCTTATTCATGGTGGAGCATGCAGACTCATTGGTGATGTTGCTATTTTCTTTTGTGATCAGCTACTGTCTCCCAAATGCAAGAATCAATGTTTCCTTGAACATCCTTGAAGCAAAGCTTGGGCCACCCTACTCTGGCTACTTCATGGTTCAGCAAATCCTTAGGTATGTAACTAGCCCCAAGCCAAAGATGCCTCTACTTTATTTGGGAACTTTGTCTTCATAATTCTGTTCTTCCATGAGATGTCTCAATGAACACAAAAATTATTGAGCTTTTTTTCTTGATAGCTATAAGTTATCCACATTTCATAGCCATACAATCATAGGGGATAAAATAAACAATTCAAGTCCAGTCCTGAATGCAATTTGAATAATTTCATGAGGGTTTGTTGACTTCATTTAAAAAATGTTAAAGATCAAATCCAGTGTTATATTCCTAAGTAGAAAATGACTAAGATTTTCTGGTTAATGCGATACCTTATTAGAGGAATATAGAGCAAGACAGGGCAGGTTGACTTCACAATTGAACCTTTTTTGCAATGTCTAGCATCTTAGAAACAAGTCAATTGTGGAACCTCAAGACACTATGCATGGAGCAGACTGGAGTTGGCATTGTCTGCAGCAATCATCACTTGCAACCCCCTCACTCCAACCCCCCCCCAAAAAAAAGTTTCTGTGCAAAGGCAAAATTTTGAGAAAGGCAAAATTATATCAGTCAGAGGCACTTTGTGTCATAAAAGAGAAGTTTAAAGCTCATCACAAATTTTACCCAATTGGTGGTGTTGGGGATTTTGGAAAGTGAGCTAAGAGCATGCATCTGGGTAAGATGCTCACTCTGAGTTGGTGTAGACTCAATGGGTTGAATGGGCCTCCTTCTGTACTGTAGGAATTCTATAATTCAGAAGTTCAACTCTCAGTAAACAGCAAATGGTCTGATGACAAGAGACTGATATAATAATTCCTGTGAATATAAAGATTGGTTACCCTTGTTGCAGAGATTAGCTGTGCTCTGCCAACTGCCACTTCCCTGAAGTGATAAAATGACAGACCTGAATTTCATTGAGGGCTTCTTCATCTTTTGATTCATTTTTCTCCAGTGCCTCCCCACGGAGCAGAGCTTCCAATGTTCTCCCTTCCGTTGTCACACCATCCTTTTTTAAAGAGATCTCACCTTCTATGCAAAAATGGAAATTATACATATTACAATAAAACCTGATTGAAGTGGTTCAGAGTTCCAGGACAGGTGGGAATGAATTTGGCAGCTGACAACATATGCAAGGATATATGAAGAATGGGATGTTGTTTGCAAGGGTTAGTTATCAAGGACTAACCAATGTAAATTGGATGAAACCTTGGCTAGTGTTGACTTTGTAACTTGACTGATTACATAGTATTAACAGCATAGCACTCATCCACCTCAGTGTTTGTGCTCCACACAGGATTCTTCCCACACTTCCTCAGCCAACTCGACATCCCAGAGTACTTAAGGAAGTGGCTCTAGAAATAGTGGATGTATTGGTGGTCATCTCCCAGGATTCTGTAGATTTGGGAACAGTCCCTGCAGATTGGAGGGTAGCTAATGTCACTCCAATATTCAAAAAGGGAGATAGAGAGAAAATAGGCTAGACCAGTAAGCTTAACACAGGTACTGGGGAAAATTTTCAAAACCATTATCAAGGACTTTACAGCAGAGCATTTAGAAAGCAGTGGCAGGATCAGACAGAGTCAGCATGGACTTATGAAGGGGAAATCATGCTTGACAAATCTGTTGGAATTCTCTGAAGATGTAACGAGTAGAGTTGACAAGTAGGAGCCAGTTAATGTATTTGGACTTTCAGAAAGCATTTGATGAAGTCCCACATAAGAGATTATCGTGCAATATTCTTGATGATCTCCAATATAATTCGCATGGGATTGAGGGAAGTGTATTGAGATGGATAGAAAACTGGTTGGCAGAGAGGAAACAAAGAATAGGAATTAATGGGTACTTTTCAAATTGGAAGGCGGTAACTAGTGGGATTGGAACTGGAACCCCAGATATTCACAATATATGTTAATGATTTGGATGGGGAAACAAAATGTAACATCTCAAAGTTTGCAGATCATACCATTTGGGTGGGAGGGTAAACTGTGATGACGTTGAAGAGATCCTTCAGAATGATCTGGACAGGTTGGGTGAGTGGGCAACTAAATGGCAAATGCAGTATAATTTGGATAAGTGTAAGGTTATTCACTTTGGAAGCAAAAACAAGGTGGCAGATTACTACCTGAATGGTTGTAAATTGGGAGAGGGGAGCGTGCAGCCCTTGTGAACCAGTCATTGAAGGTAACCATGCAGGTGCGGCAGGCAGCAAAGGCAAATGGTATACTGGTCTTCACAGCAAGCAGGTTTGAGTACAGGGGCAGGAATATGTTGTTGCAATTATTCAGGGGTTGGTGAGGCCAAACCTATAGTATTCTGTGCAGTTTTGGTTCCTTTTCTGAGGACGTTCTAGTCCTAAGGGAGTGCAAACAAAGGTTTACCAGGCTGATTCTGGGGATGGAGGGACTGATGTATGAGGAGAGATTGACTAGGATTGTTTTCGCTGGAGTTCAGATGAATTGGGGGGGGGGGGGGGGGGGGCGTCTCATAGAAACTTATAAAATTCTAACAGAACTAGACAGGGTAGATGCAGGGACGATGTTCCTGATGATGGGGGAGTCGAGAACCACGAGTCACAGTCTGAGGATTCAGGGTAGACGATTTAGGACGGAGGTGCAGAGGCATTTATTCACCCAAAGAGAGGTGATCCTGTGAAATTCAGTACCACAGGAAGTAGCTGATGCCAAAACACTGAATGTATTCAAGAGGCAGCTGGATATCGCACTTGAGGCAAATGAGATCAAAAGTTATGGGGAGAAAGCAGGATTAAGCTATTGAGTTGGATGATCAGCCATAATCATAACGAATGGTGGAGCAGGCTCGAAGGGCCAAATGGTCTCCTCCTATCTTTCATATTTCTATGTGATTCCACTAAACAGAGCTTTCCTTCTCAATTCATGTGTTTAACTGGCTTCTCTTAAATTAATCTTGTTCGTTGCCTCAACTACTCTTATGAGTTCCATTCTAAATACTTTTTTTTAATTCATTCATGGGACATGGGCGTCATTGGCAGGCCAGCATTTATTGGCCATTCCTCATTGCCCTTGAGCTGCCTTTTTGAATTGCTGCAGTCCATGTGCTATAGGTTGACCCATAACATCATTGCGGGGGGGTGCGGAGAGAGAATTCCAGGATTTTGATCCAGTGGCTGGGAAGGAATGACAATAAACTTCCAAGTAAGGATGGTGAGTGGCTTGGAGGGGAACTTGCAGGTGATGGTGCTGCCATGTATCTACTGCCCTTGTCCTTCACAATGGAAGTGGTCATGGGTTAAGGAGTTTCACCTGAATTCTAGAATGACTTTGATGGTGATTATCTTAGGATTTGCAACACCCAGTTCAGGTCTCCCCAGCAAGTAGAACATCATCTTTATATCTATCCTAACAAATCTTTTCATAATCTCAAAGACCTCTGTCAGGTTACCCATTGTCTTTTTTCAATGCAAACCATCGCAGCCTGTTCAATCTTTCCGGATATGGAGAACCTTTCAGTTTTGATAGTGTCCTCACAAACCTTATTTGCACCCCCACTGCTGCTATATATTTTATTTATAACATGGAGGACCCGAATTGCTCACAGTAAGTGTGAACCAACTAATGCTCTCAGAATTATAGAGGAGAATTTTCCTTTTTTTTTTAGACTAAGCGTGGTGGCAAGTGGGTTTTGCAGACCTTATCCCACTGTTAAGAATGGCAGAAACTTGTGCCCAATTCTGTGCTTGTAAGCTAATTAATTACACATTTCACTATGTCCCACCTGTTTCCAGTAGACTGTTAAAGATGTCTGTGAGCTTGCGCATGAACTGTGGGAGAGATCTCACCCGAAGTGAGACCACAGCCCGAGTGAGTGCGGGGCTGTTAGGAATTTGGAGCTGTGGGAATTAAGTGAGGAGAGGAAGAAGCGCTTCTACTTTTTCACCATGCTTTCTAATTTTTAAATCCTTTCTGTAGTAGAGGACAGAAGGGAAAGGGATAATTGGTAAGTAGTGGGTAAGGCTGGCTAAGTAGTTTTATCACTTATTGCTTCAGAGGTCATTTTTATGGTTTATATCTGTACAGATTAAACTGAGCAATAACGAAGAGCATGAAAGAAGCACCTAAGTGAATTTGATGTAATCTGATTTGAAGTATCTTCCAAAGATTTAAGTTGTGGCACGAGAGCTGCAAGCCATGGTATGCTTTTTGTGCTCCATCCGGGAGGCCAGGAACATTTCCAAGCTTGGGGCCAGCATATATGCAGGAAGTGTCTCCAGCTGCAGCTCATGGAAGCCCAAGTTTTGGAGCAAGAGTGGCACCTGCAGACACTGTGGAGCATTTGTGAGATGGAGAGTATGGTGGAAAGCAGATATAGAGAGGTGGCCACAGACTCCGAAGACAGGAAGGAAATGGGTGATCACCAACAGAGCAAGAGGGCTGGGCAGGCAATGCAAGAATCTCTGTGATTATTCCCTTGCAAAACAGATTTACCACTTTGGATACAGCTGAAGGGGGAAAACAGCAACAGCTAAATTTGTTGCATCATGGTTGGGTCTGCTGCAGAGGGGAGGGTTAAGAAGTCTGAGAATGCAATAGTTACAGGGCATACAATTCAAAGGGGGATCAATAGGTGTTTCTGTGGTCACAAGCAACATATTATGTTGCTTCCCTGGTGCTGGGGTCAAGGAGACTCTCCAGTTCCAAAACTCAGGCTTCCTGGATCTGCAGCTGAAGGCACTTCTTGCACACGTGCTGGCCCCAGGCACTGGAAATTCCCACATAAAGCACGAAGAGCATACCATGGCTTATCCTTTTAAATTTAACTTTTGGAAATTGCTTGATATCAGATTGTATCCAAGTCTCTCAGGCCCTTCGTTCCTGATTCTCCTTACGACCAAATAAAACCCTTTCAAACTATAAACACAAAAAAAGATAGAAGTATTAAATGCTTACTTGAACTTTTTCCTTTTCTCCTCTACTATTGCAGCACGGCAGGATCACTCTTAGGATTTAAAAGTTAGAAAGCGAGGAGGAAAAAAAAACCAGAAAGCATCTCTTTCCCCTCTGCACTGAATTCCCAGTCAGCTCCAAATTCCCAATAGCCTCACCTCTCTGTCTGCATCTCATTACAGATAAGTCTCTCCCATAGTTTGTGCACTTGCACAAGCCCATGTTGTAAATACAGCTGAGATGGCTCACATACCAATTCGTGGGCTGACAGCCAGCATTGTCACACAGTTGGATATCCAAAAGGACATACGCAGGGCCAAAGCCAGATTGTTAGCTTGGGGTTTTGAGGAAAGAGTTGGGGATCAATGCAGTAAAAGTGAACTTGAAGATTTTTTGGCCATTTTGGCAATGTACTCTTGGGAATGCAGATCCATGGATAGAAAGGCAGCACTTTTGCAGGGTGAGAAATTCCAAATGGAATTTCCGAATATTTCTCCTCTGTGCTTTCTGTGGAGAAAGACAAGACGACTTGGGAACCTGGGAAGGTTAGTGACGATATATTGGGGACAGTTCACATTCCAGTGGAGGCGGCGATGGCCGTATTAAAATGCATGAAGGTGGATAATCTCCTGGCCCTGACCAGGTATATCCAAGAATACTATGTGAGCTAGAGAAGAAATTGCAGGAGCTCTGGCCGAGATATTTGCTATCAAATAAATCGGTTGGACTTAAACCTTGTGTTGTCAGACTTCTTACTGTGTTTACCCCAGTCCAACGCCGGCATCTCCACATCATGAGATATTTGCATTGTTAGCCAAGGGTAAGGTACCAGAAGACTGGAGGGTAGCAAATGTTGTGCCATTATTTAAGAAGGGCCACAAAGAAAAACCTGGGAATTATAGACTGGTAAGCCTAACATCTATGGTGGGTAAGTTACTAGAGAGGATTCTGAGGGATAAGATAAGATATACTGGCATTTGGAAAGACAGGGCTTGATTAGGAATAGTCAGCACAGCTTTGTGCATTTGATTTGATTTATTATTGTCACATGTATTAGTGTACAGTGAAAATTAATGTTCGTTACGCACGATACAGATCATAGAGAAGGAAACAGAGTACAGAACGTAGTGTTACGGTCACAACTAGGGTGTAGAAAAAGATAAACTTAATGCAAGGTAAGTCCATTCAAAAGTCTGGCAGCAGCAAAGAAGAAGCTGTTCTTGAGTCGGTTGGTACATGGCCTCAGATTTTTGTATTTTTTCTCGACAGAAGGTGGAAGAGAGAATGTCCAGGGTGCGCGGGTCCCTATTTATGCTGGCTGCTTTGCTGAGGCAGCAGGAAGTGTAGACAAAGTCAATCGATGGGGAGCTCCTTTGTGTGATGGATCAGGCTACATTCATGATCTTTTGTAGTTCCTTGCGGTCTTGGACAAAGCAGGAGCCATACCAAGCTGTGATATACAAGCAGAAAGAATGCTTTCTTTGGTGCATCTGTAAAAGTTGGTGAAAGTCGTAGCTAACATGCCAAATTTCCTTAGTCTTCTGAGAAAGCAAAGGCGTCGGTGGGCTTCCTTGACTATAATGTCAGCATGGGATGACCAGGATAGGTTGTTGGTGATCTGGATACCTAAGAACTTGAAGCTCTTGACCCTTTCTATTTCATCCCCATTGTTGTAGACAGGGGCATGTTCTCCTTTACGCTTCTTGAAGTCAATGACAATCTCCTTTGGTTTGTTGACGCTGAGGGAGAGATTATTGTCGCCGCACCAATTCACCAGATTCCCCATCTCATTCCTGTACTCTGTCTCGTCATTGTTCGAGATCCAACCCACTATGGTGGTGTCGTCAGCAAACTTGAAAATTGAATTGATGGGAAATTTGGCTATACAGTCATAGGTGTATAAGGACGCTTACATAGGTGTAGGGGGCTGAGAACACAGCCCTGTGGGGCACTGGTGTTGAGGATGATCATGGAGAGGTGTTGTTGCCCATCCTTACTGATTGTGATCTGAGAGTTAGGAAGTTCATGATCCAGTCGCAGAGAGAGGTGCCAAGGATAGGCCACAGGTTTGGAGATAAGTTTTGTGGAATAACGGTGTTGAAGGCTGAGCTATAGTCAATAAATAGGTATTTTTGTTATCTAGGTATTCCAGGGTTGAGTGCAGGGCCAGGGAAATGGCATCTGTTGCAGCAGTAGGCAAACTGTAGTGGATCCAGACAGTCTGGGAGGCTGGAATTGATTCGTGCCATGTCTAGCCTTTCTAAGCACTTCATAATGATAGATGTCAGAGCCACAGGCCGGTAGTCATTAAGCATGCTGCTTGGTTTTTCTTAGTATTAGGATGATGGTAGTCTTCTTGAAGCAGATAGGGATCTGATTGTTGTAGTCCCTGCTGGGGATTCCTCTACACTGGCTTCCATAGACCAGAAAAATGCCCTGCATACCTGGGCCTATATTCAGAAGATTCCTAGAGGCCAGGAAAATGCTGCGTGAGCTGGGACCTTCACTCTGCTGGTCCCCAACAACCAGACCTGCAACTCTGAAGCTGTAGCCCTCTCCCCATGCCAGCCCCCAACCCCTCTGACCCAGACAGCTGCGACCTCCTTCAGGCTTCAAGCACTCCCTCAACTCCCCCTTTCTACAATTACCCAACATTCCTACAAATAAACTCTTACAGCCCAACAATCACTAACACTGCTCTTTTAAATTTATTTGCAAGTCTAGAGATCTCCAACCTCTGAAGGAAGACCCCAATCTAGCAGTGGCCCAGTGGATCCCAATAAACGGACTCATACATGACCGCGACCCCAGGGACATCATCCACTTAGCAGTTTTCAACCCGTCCACGCCAGAGCACGGCCTGGATATTAAATCGCCAGCAAAGACAAAACGCAGCCCGACAGTGCTCCAGAATGCCCAACAGCGCAGGTCCATCTATCAACTCAGGAACGGCAAGTAAAGCAACAAATCCTCCATCCGCACGCTGACCAAAGCGAAGAACCTCATTGGACAGAACTATACCCTGAACACCGCAAACCATTCTCGCTGTCTCCCAGATTCAAAAAGAAGCAGTCACTCCAGGCTGCGTGGAAAAGTGCAGCCTGCAAGTGAGAGTGAAATAACATGGTCCCCAAAACCTCCCCTCCCCAGCTTACTGCTTGCAAATGTCCAATTTTTGGAAAACAAGCTATGCAAACTTAGAGTCAGGTTCACTTTCCAAAGAGAACTGAGGGACTGCTCTGTACACTGTTTCAGAGATGTGGTTCACTTTTGCTTCACTGGACAGTGCCCTACAACCATAGGGTTTCTCAATGGACCATACAGCAGCCTCAGACAAGGCTTGGGGAGGTGGGGTCTGCTTCCTAATCAACACCTTGTGGTGCCTAGTTAACAACATTGGCAACTTTCTGCTCCCCGGACCTAAGATATCTGACGCTAAAATGCCACTCCTACTACCTCAGGCGGGAGTTCACCTCCGTTATCCTGGTGGCAACTTACATCCCACCCCATGCAGACATGAAGATCGTGCTGGACAACACATACACCACTACAAATAGCCTCGAGCTGAAACATCCCGAAGCCTTGTTCATCATGGCCTGGGACTTCAATCAGGCCAAGCTCAAGAGTGTACTACCAAGTTACCACCATCATGTCTCCTGTTCTACTAGCTGCCCAAACATCCTAGACCACTGCTACATAAATATTAAACATGCCTACCATTCTACCACCTGCCCACATTTTGGCAGATCAGACCACAAGGCTGTGCTCCTGCTCCCGGCTTACAAGCAAAAATTGAAGTGGGAGAATCCATCAAAGAAAGTCGTGCAATGTTGGTCTGAAGAATCGGATGACCTCCTATGGGCTGTTTGGAGTCAGTGGACTGGTCAGTATTTAAAAACTGTGCTACTAGCCTGAACAAGTATGCCATTACAATAACTCACTCCATAAGTAAGTGCATAAAAGACTGTGTGCATAGGAGATCGTGACTTACAAATGTGTTAGAGTTCTTTGAAGCGATGAAGTGTTTTCCAGGACATTGTGGGAGGTAAGGGAGAAAATTGCGGGTTCTCAAGCAGATATATTTGAATCATCAACAGCCACGTACGCCTGAAGATTGGAGGGTGGCAAATGATGTGAATTTGTTTAAAAAAAGGAGAGCAGAGAAAAGCCTGGGAACCACAGGCCAGTGAGCCTCACATCTGTAGTAGGTAATTTGGTAGAAGGTAGAGACCTTCTGAGAGAGAGGATCCACAGACATTTAGAGACAAGAACAAATTAGGAACAGTGAGCATGGCTTTGAGACTGGAAAATCATGTCTCACAAATTTAATTGAGATTTTTCAAGGGGTAGCCTAGAATATAGATGAGGGCAATGTAATTGATGTTGATATAGGGACTTTAGGTTGTTGCACAAGGTTAAATCTCACTGGATCCAGGGTGAGGTGGCCAAATGGATACAAAATTGGCCTGATGACAGAAGCCAAAGGATGATTGTAGAGAGTTGTTTTTCAAACTGGAGGCTTGTGACCAACAGTGTGGCTCAGGGATTGGTGCTGGACCCACCTGTTAATTGTCATTTATATTAATGATTTTGATGAAAATTTAGGGGGTGTGGTTAGTACGTTTGCAGATGACCCTTTTGTTAGATTTTTGATTTTATGAAACATGGAGCAGAGAAGGAAAAATAATAGTTCCTCAAGTAATACAGCATTCGCTGATGATTTATCGCAGAATAGTACACACCAGTAGGGAGAGAATGTTTGATTTATTGAAGACATGTTAGTATTGTCAGATGTGCTTGCAGTGCACCCTAGTGGTGTCTGAACATCCCTGCAAGATTAAAATGGGAAGTCAGCCCAGACCCAAAGGACACTGGGGAAATTTACAATTTGTGTTACAGAGCCATTACCATGGGTACAGGGAAAGCATGCTGTTTACTAATTGTACTCCAGTTTACTCAATGGGTTGGAGCATTCCCATATAAAAATGCCACAGCTTCAACAGTAGCTGTGATATTACCAAATGAGATAATTCCCAGGTGGGGAAATGCCTCTTCAGCTGGATTCGAATCAGAGAACTCTTTTCACAGGGAGGGTTTTGAAAGAAGTCTTCCTATGTTGGGAATAAAGCAGAGGTTTCACATACCATAGTCACCCTCAGAGTTGAGGGATAGCAAAGGGGATGAATGAATAAAGGGATCTAATAGGCAATCTACATTTTCTCAAAAAGGTGATCACGCAACAACAGCACCGAGATTGGACTAAATTGCCTTCACCAGGGGATAAGGAGATGAAACTCATGACAGACAAAAAGGGGCTAGGAACTTGCTTGGAAGTGCCTTTTCATGTGGTGGTTACAGAGCAGACATGTTTTTAAAAAATTTTTTTAAAACTTTATTCCAGTCCAATCAAGTCAAATTAAAGCCAATTCGGAGTCCCAACAAGTTAGGACATTCCTGATCCAAGCTGACAAGACAGGACTCTCACCTCCTGACTTGGGCTTGATCTACATGATCCAAGCTGATTGGAGTAGGTGTAGCTCCACCTCTAAGAACATAAGAAATAGGAGCAGGAGTAGGCCATCTAGCCCTTCGAGCCTGCCCCGCCATTCAATAAGATCATGGCTGATCTGTCGTGGCTCAGTTCCACTTTCCCGCCCTCTCCCCATAACCCTTAATCCCCTCTCTTATCAAGAACCCATCAACCCGCTTCTTAAAAATATTTAGCGAGGCAGCCTCCACCACTTCAACGGGCAGAGAATTCCAGAGATTCACCACCCTTTGAGTGAAGAAGTTCCTCCTCAACTCCGTTCTAAACCGCCTCCCCTTTATCTTGAGGCTGTGACCCCTAGTCCTACTGTCTTTTTTGAGCGGGAAGAGTCTCTCCACCTCTATCCTATCCATCCCATTCATCATCTTATACGTCTCAATGAGATCTCCCCTCATTCTTCTAAACTCTAACGAGTACAAGCCTAGTTTATTCAGCCTCTCCTCATAGCTCAATCCCCTCAACTCCGGTATCAGCCTAGTAAACCTCCTCTGCACTCCCTCCAGGGCCAAAATATCCTTGCGCAGGTGCGGCGCCCAAAACTGCACACAGTACTCCAGCTGCGGCCTCACCAATGCCCTATACAGCTGCAGCAAGACCTCCCTACTTTTATATTCAATCCCCCTCGCTATGAAGGCCAGCATCCCATTCGCCTTCCTGACCACCTGCTGCACCTGCAAGCTGGGTTTTTGCGACTCATGCACAAGGACCCCGAGGTCCCTCTGCACCGTCGCCTGCTGCAGTTTTTCGCCACGTAAGTAATAGTCCTTCCTACCATTCTTCCTACCAAAGTGGACCACCTCACACTTGCCAACATTAAATTCCATTTGCCATTTCCTGGCCCATTCGCCCAGCCTATCTAGATCCTTCTGCAGACTCTCCACACCCTCCGCACAATTTGCCTTTCCCCCAATCTTGGTGTCATCAGCAAATTTTGACACCCTGCACTCGGTTCCCTCCTCCAGATCATCTATATAAATGGTAAATAGCTGAGGCCCCAGCACCGACCCCTGGGGCACCCCACTAGTCACCAACCGCCAATCCGAATAGCACCCATTGACCCCCACTCTCTGCCTCCTATTTGACAACCAATCCTCTATCCACGCTAACACCCTACCCCCAACTCCACGTCCCCTGACCTTCTGCAATAACCTCTTGTGAGGTACCTTGTCAAACGCCTTCTGAAAATCCAGAAAGACCACATCCACCGGCTCTCCTCTATCCACTGCCCTAGACACATCCTCATAGAACTCCAGTAAATTTGTCAGACACGACTTCCCTTTAATGAAACCGTGTTGCGTCCGCCCTATCAAGCAATTCCCTTCAAGATGCCTCGCAATTTCCTCCTTAATGACGGATTCTAACATTTTACCTACCACAGACGTTAAACTAACCGGCCTATAATTCCCCGCCTTTTGCCTGGCACCCTTCTTAAACAACGGCGTAACATTAGCCGTTTTCCAATCTTCCGGCACTTCCCCGGAATCCAGCGACGTCTGGAAAATAACCACCAAGGCATCCACTATAACCTCCGCCATTTCTTTCAGAACCCTCGGATGCATTCCATCCGGTCCTGGGGACTTGTCCACAATCAGCCCCTCCAGTCTGTCGAGCACCACCTCTCTAGTAACAGTAATGTCATTAAGACCCTCCATTCCTACCACCTTTCCATCGCTAACACCCGGCAAATTATTCACGTCCTCCTCCGTGAAGACAGAAACAAAAAAGTTATTCAAGACCTTAGCCATATCCCCATCCCCTACCACTAGCTCCCCTTTCTCATCCTCTAAAGGACCAACGTTCACCCTAGCCAGCCTCTTCCTTTTTATATATTTATAAAAACTCTTGCTATCCTTTTTTATATTAAGCGCTAGCCCAGCCTCATAGCTTCTCCTACCCTCCTTTATCAACTTCTTTGTCAATCTTTGTTGACATTTAAACCTTTCCCAATCCTCTTCTCGCCCACTGCTCTTAGCTACTCTAAATTCCTCCGCTTTTAATTTAACACTTTCCTTCACCTCCTTCTTTATCCATGGCTTATTACCTCTCTTCCTACTGTCCTTTTTGACCATTGGAATAAATTTCTGCTGAGCACCAAGAAAGATCTCCTTAAAGATCCTCCACTGCTCCTCAGCAGACCTACCTTCCAACGCACTCCCCCAGTCCACATTTGCTAATTCTTCTCTCATCCTACCGTACTCCCCTCTGTTCAAACAAAGGACGCGTGTCCGGGAACCCACTTTCTCCTCCTCCATCTGCACCAGAAACTCCACCATACAATGATCACTCTCTCCAAGAGGATCCTTCACCGCAAGGTCCCTAATTCTACCCGCCTCATTACATAGCACCAGATCCAAGATAGCTCGCTCCCTCGTCGGCTCCAACACACACTGTTCAAGGAAATTATCCCGGCAGCATTCCAAGAACTCCTCCTCGAGCCCACCTCGTCCAACATGGGTCGACCAATCAATATGCAGATTGAAATCTCCCATAACTACTGCCGTCCCATTCCTGCACGCCGCACTTATTTGCGTGTTAACAGCCCGCCCCACCTCCAGATCATTATTCGGGGGCCTATAGACGACACCCACCAGCGTCTTCCTCCCTTTGCTGTTCCTAATCTCCACCCACAACGATTCCACGTTCTGCTCTTTGGCTCCGATATCATCCCTTGCTACCACCTTGATACTATCCTTAATCAGCAGAGCTACGCCACCCCCTCTTTCCTCCTGCCTATCCTTCCTAAACACTTGATAGCCCTGTACATTCATCTCCCAGTCCCTGTCACCTTGCAGCCACGTCTCTGTAATGGCCACCAGATCGTATCCATTTGTGTCAATCTGCGCCACCAGCTCATCCACTTTATTCCGAATGCTTCGTGCATTCAGATAAAGCGCTTTCATCCCAGCCTTCACCTGGACCCTATTTGCCGTAACGCCACCAATTGGGACATCCTTGGCCTCTTCCCTTACCTGTACCCTATCCTTAACTTTAGACCTCGTAGCGTCACCTACCCTCGCACCCTCCCCCCCCCAATTAGTTTAAAGCCCTGTCTACAGTCCTCTTTACTCGATTCGCCAACACTCTGGTCCCAGCACGATTCAGACCAACCCCATCCCGCCCGAACAAGTCCCACCTACCCCAATACTGGTGCCAATGCCCCATAAATTCGAACCCATTCCTCCCACACCAATCCCTGAGCCACCCATTCACTTCCTTTATCCTGTCAACCCTACGCCCGTCTGCACTCAGTTCAGGCAGTAGCCCAGAGACGACCACCTTGTCGGTTCTACTTTTTAATTCCATTCCCAGCTTCTCATACTCCCTCCCCAGATCCTCAGTCCGCACTTTGCCTACGTCGCCGGCACCCACATGTACTACAACGACCGGGTTCTCACCCTCCCACTCCAGGTTCCTCTGCAGCCCAGCTGCGACATCCTGTACCCGAGCACCAGGCAGACAACACACCCTTCTGTGCACTTTGTCATTGTGACAAAGGACAGTGTCAATACTCTTCACCCCACTATCTCCAATCACTACTACGTTCCTTTTCCCCTTCTCTTTGCCTATGTCCTGCTGCATCACTGTACCGTGTGCAGTTTGCTCACCAACCTCACCTGCCTCGTCCTCTTCCAGACTGGAAGCAAGAACCTCAAACCTGTTATGCAGATTAAGAGGCTGAGGCCTCCGCTCCTCACCCCCCTTCCTCCTCCCAGCAGCCCCCTTTTGTCCCTGACCCTTAGATTTAGCCAGTCTAGGGGCACCCTCTCTCCCCCTGATGAGCCTCAGTGTCTGTAGCTCAGAGGCCAGCTCATCCACCTTGAGCTGGAGCTCCTCCAGCAACCTGCACTTACTGCAGACATGGTCACTGGGAAGGACCCTGGGGTCCGCCAGTTCCCACATCATACAGAAACCACACATCATGCCCCTCCATTATTCACTGTAATTTTTTATGTGGAAAGGCTTGATCTAATTTGCATCTCAGCCAAAAGGCCGAGATGCCACTTTAAAAAATTGCTTCAAGTGAAGCTGAAATGTAACCTAATGACTTCAATCAAGTGCAGCATGTCAATACTACACTTGATCTTAGCCAAAAGGCCGGTTACACAGCAGACATGTGCCCTCATTGATGACAGGTGCAGTCCATGCTGGAGACACTGGACTCAGTTAAGGCTGTACCCTGATGGTAAGCCCCAAGATAGTGAACCTGACCCAGCAACTGAATATTTATTATAATAGAAGTGAAGAGACTCTGATTAGATCAAATTTATTCTGATTGCTAAATTTAAGGTCGCGAGGCCATCGGAATTCTATTACAGATTACGTGCACAGAAGATCTCTGACCTGTCACAGCTACAATCAAGATGAACTGAACATCCCCCAACACAGGAACAAGTCAGGTCACGAACGCATATGGCACACTGATTGTGCAAGTTTTGTAAACAAGCTGTATTATTACCTGACATTGATCAACAATTGTGTTTGATTGTAAGATAGAAGTTGTAGAGATTACTATAACGAATGTATTTGATTATATCTTTTCAGCATTGAATGTACAGACTTGGGTGGGATCAGCAACTGAGATCCTTCAGCATTCCCCTTGGAGGTATGTGTTAATACTTATTTGTATATGGCATACACATATGCCAGATTGACTAGTCAGGCTAAGTGTTGGGTATGTTCACAATCTCCATACATGCAGGAGAGTGAAATCAGTAGAGAGGTAAGGAAGGAATTTCTTAACAGTGAGTCTTGTGCAGGGAAGTTAGGTCATATAAACACAAATACACTTATCTATAACCTTGGGGAACCAGCTCCTAGTTTAGTTTTAAAAACAGCCAACGCCAAAACCAAAAGGGATATGTATCATATCAAAACCAAAAGGCATGTATGAATGTGACCACATGGTAGATCAAACCACCTAGCTATGCCTGAGATTGTAAGTAACAATCTTGCCATATTTCTTATTGCTTTAGAGGAGGCAACACTTATCCAACTCTGAATGGAACATACTGGATTTGTGGGGATAAGGCACATCTTTGGTTTCTGTCAAATGGAAGGGGTTGTGTTACCTTAGATATGTAATTCATACGTATATCACACTCCTAAATTCCTCCCCTGCCAAGACATTGATGAGCTAATACAGAAACAGAAAGATTCTTTGGCATACTGTTTCCCTAACACAGAGTAGCTAAAGCGATGTGAAATTCTGTTCTATGCTCCACTTTGGAATACATTGCCAGTGATACAGCAACTGCCCTTGCTAAGGTTAATGACAAGATGGTGGCCACGTGCACTGTGGTACTTCAACACAGACTGACATTGGATTAAGTCTTGGCAGCAGAGGTTGGGACCTGTGCAGTGATTAGATCAGGGTGTTGCATGTACATAGCAGATAGCTCAAAAAACATAATTAAGCTGGTTAATCATATCAGGGAAGAGGTGGAGAAACTCAAAGACCCAGAACAACCTTAGGGTGGTTGGCTCTCAGGCTGGCTGGGCTCCTTGGGAACATAAAACCTATAAGAGATTGCAATATCCTTCATGGTGATCTTGGCATTGATGGTGCTTGTTAATGTAGTTAAGTGTGCCTATGCAATGTTGCCCAAGTCCACAGAAGGGATAGTACCAGTGACGGCAGTTAAGTTGAGCAAGCAAGGATACAAAGGGACCAGTCATCCTTCAGAACGCAGGAATAAGGATTGGGACACTTCTATTTAGAGGCCTTACCCTGGACTATAGCCAATGGCCAAAAGCAGGGATTAATGGGGGATAGTTTAGAATTCTTAATAAGAGGCTCTTTATTTTAGTTTTACAATAATAAATAGACTAGATTAAGGTAATTATAAAGTGCCTTAAATAAATCCATAATGTGCTTGGACAAAAACTACATATCCACAAATTAACCAAGACTTAAGCGTAAACTGTGTATATATAGCCAACTTTGTTCTGAAATGCAGCCTGATGGGAAACACAGCGGCAGACAGGCCAAATTCTGTTAATACCATGGCGCACAGAAAGGCAGCTTCTGTTGTCTTTTTTTGAATGTGCAAAAGGCAAGTTTTGCTGCCTTTTAGGTCTGCTACTTAAGGGAGTAAATTCGTTCATGGGTTGTGAGGCTGGAGCAATCTCTCAAGCTAATAAAGGAGGCCCAGCAACAGAGTAACTCCTTTCAGCAATTAAAAATCACAGCTGTTAATAATGGCCTTGGTTTCTGGTAAAACTGGGTTAGGTTTCCTAGGTAAAGGGGAAGGAACCTACATGGGCAATAATCGATAAGCTCCTATTCCTGTTGACAGGTGGAACGTTATTGGCTAAAGTAATAATGTTGAATATTGTGATTAGGCTCTCCAGTTTGATCGACAAGACTGGGTGGGATATTGAAATGTTCAGAATAATATAGTTTTACCTAGCAATATTAGCTCAGAGGGGACAGTTAACCCTCCATTGACTGTGTCTCTCTCCTGATGCTTGCATTAGCAAATAAATTCAGTTTTGTTCTTTAACTATATACTGTCTTTTGGAGTCTATGTAATTGGTTAAGTGAGGTTCAACAAGTACAGAGTACCCCAGGGAATACCTGAGAAAATTTCTCGTTTACCCTCCCTAAAACCAAAAGTGAGAATCAATATTTGCTAACCGTAATTGATGTGTCCATCAAGTTTCCCTAAGCAATTCCTTAATGGAATATCAAGGCAAAAAGGGTTGTGGAGCAATTGCTTGCTTTCTTTACCCATTATGGATTACCCAGGGACAGTCAGACCAAGGGTCCAATTTTACTGCCTAATTATTTGAGATGGTCATAGATAGTTTCAGCATCAGACACTTTACCCCAAAATGAATACCATCCTGAATCCCAGGGGGCAGTGGAAAGGTGGCATCAGGCCCTAAAGACCATGTTGAGGACTTATTGCCAGGATTACCCAAATGATTGGAATAAAGGTTATATTATTATTTATATTATATTATTTGCTATCAGAGATGCAACAAATGAATAGACTCCATTTACTCCATTTGAGTTGATATTCATGTATAAGAGGACCTTTTAAAATTAAGGAAAAGATGGTAGGTCCAAAGTCAGAGATCTCACAATTGGATTATGTATCTGAGGTGAGGGAAAGATTAAACAGAATGGGTGAATTAGTGAAAAACATTTGAAGGTGGCCCAGCACCTAATGAAACAAGAAGCAGATAAGAAATTTGAAATTCATACATTTGCCCATGGGGATAAAGTATTGGTGCTATTACCAGTGGTAGGACACCCTTCAAATCAAGGTTTAGTGGGCCCTATAAGATCGAGTAGTGGTCAGGTAAGTATCTGGTAAAGATGCCAGACAGGAAAAAAATGTATAGGGTATGTCATGTGATGTCACATGAACATGCCAAAACAGTACCATGACAGGGAAAAGGAACCAGGGAAACAGGTTACTGCCACTCAGAGTAAGGAGTCAAATCCTGACGATGTGGATTTTGATATGCCTCAGAATAAATTGAATAATAAAGAAATCCTTAAGGAATGGAATAAGGTAGTGAGCTATCTGCCTCAGGAACAGAAAATGGAATTAAAAGATTTGTTACAGTGTTATGAAAATCTATGTACAAATAGAATGGGGAGGACTAATGATATACTATGAGGTTGACGTAGGGAATGTTATTCTGATAAAACAACACCCCAATCAGCTCAATCCTCTCAAACCAGCGCAGGTTCAGAAGATGAAAACAATGCTACAAGGCGACACCATAGAGCTGAGTCAAAGTGAGTGGAGTTTGCCAATCAGGTTGGTTCCCAAACCTGATGGTACTCAACGATTCTGTGTAGATTACTGGAAGGCCAACGCTGTGACTAAATCTGATTCATACCCAATTCCAAGGCTAGAGGATTGTGGGGGAAAAGTCAGATAAGCTACTTATATCACAAAGTTGGACTTTGTGATTATTGGCAAGTACCTTTGTCAGAGAGAGCAAAAAGAAGTTTCTGCCTTTGTTACCCCAGATAGGCAATATCAATTTACAGTAATGCCCTTTGGGATGAAAAACACACCAGCTACTTTTCAAAGGCTTATGAACAAACTTATTGCAGGACTGACTAATTGTCTACACTTAGTGTCATTTAGTCATTCATGGAAAAAAAAAATCACATGGAGGGTTTGGCAGAGTCTGAGACACTACGGAAGGCAAAATTGGTCATAAACTTGGCAAAAACAGATTTTGCGAAGACAGATGTGACATTCTTAGGTCACAACATCAGATATGAATGGATGATACTGATGAAACTGAAGATGAAGGGTATCATGGAGTTTCCAAGACCATCATTGAAGGAGCAAGTGCTACAATATTTGGGATTGAATGGATTCTACAGAAAATTCATACCAAACTTTAGTAATGTAGTGGCACCGTTGACAGATGTTAAATAAAACAAAATTTCAGTGGACAGAACAACGTATTTGAGAATTTGAAAACAGTGTTAACTACTGCACCTGTTTTAGCTACACCAAATTTTTTGAAACCCTTTAAAGTCACCATCAACACCAGCGATGTAGGTGTTGGAGCTGTGTTGTTACAGGCGGATGATTGTGGAATTGAAAGGCCAGTTATTTTTCAAAAAATCCACATTATCCATCAGACAAAATATTCCACAATTGAAAAGGAGTTATTGAGTTTGGTAATGGCCTCAACATTTTAATGTTTACATTACTAACAACGCATCAGAAACGATTGCATATATCGATCACAATCCTTTGACATTTCTGGAAAGATTCAAGGACAAGAACAGCAGACTTTTTTTTATTGGAGTCTTATGTTACAAGCAACAACAGTCTCTGCTACAAGTAATAATTTTAACTCAAAGCCTCAACTGAATTGAAAAACTACCAAAAATAAGCCAGACATTCCACATAGAAGAAATCAGCAAAGGCGGCAGAAAATCTGGAAGATAAAACCTGGTTGTATTTTGAGTGCGACTAAAAATTCTAATTTTGTGTTAATAAGTGGAAATGGTTTTTAGCTAAACAGCATTCCATTAGAATAATTTTTTATTGAGTTTGTTCACTGGAACCAGTGAATGGGCCACATCAATTGTTCCAGATATTAAATCAGACGGACCAATGAGAATCTGTGGGGGGATTTTAAAGTGACAGTAAATCCAGCCCTGTGTGTGGACCAATACCCTCTTCCTCTCAGAGAAGACATTTAGTGGCCTGGCAGGGGGAAAGAAATTCTCCAAAATGGACCTATCACAGGTCCATTTGCATACAGGTGTAGTGAAGGATTCACAACCGTTGCTAATGATATTCACACACAGGGGCTCGTTCCTCTATAAGCAGCTTCCATTTGGCATCACATCATCTCCAACTGTGTTCCAGAGTGCCATAGACCAAATCGTGAGTGGATTTACAGGAATCCAGTGTTCATAGGATCCATACGTACAGAAGGAGGCCATTCGGCCCAGCAAGGATTTATTCCCACTTGGAAATAAGTGGACGTATTAGTGAGACGCAACATGGTTTTGTGAAGGGGAGGTCATGTCTCACTAACTTGATCGAGTTTTTGAGGAAGTGACAAAGAGATTTGATGAGGGTAAGGCAGTGGATGTTGTCTATATGGACTTCAGTAAGGCCTTGACAAGGTCCCTCATGGCAGACTGGTGCAGAAGGTAAAGTTGCATGGGATCAGAGGTGAGCTGGCAAGGTGGATACAAAACTGGCTCGCTCAAAGAAGATAGGGGAAGGGTGTGTTTCTGAATGGAGGGCTGTGACAAGTGGTATTCCTCAGGGATCAGTGCTAGGACCTTTGCTGTTTATAGGAACATAGGAAAATAGGAAATAGGAGCAGGAGTAGGCCATCTAGCCCTTCGAGCCTGCCCCGCCATTCAATAAGATCATGGCTGATCTGAAGTGGCTCAGTTCCACTTTCCCGCTTGCTCCCCATAGCCCTTAATTCCCTTGCCTACCAAAAACCTATCTACCCGTGTCTTAAATATATTTAGCGAGGTAGCCTCCACCACTTCAACAGGCAGAGAATTCCAGAGATTCACCACCCTTTGAGTGAAGAAGTTCCTCCTCAACTCCATCCTAAACTGTCCCCCCGCCCCCCCCCCCCCCCCCTCTAGTCCTGCTGTCCTTTCTGAGCGGGAAGAATCTCTCTACCTCTACCCTATCCATCCCCTTCACTATCTTATACGTCTCTATAAGATCCCCCCTCATCCTTCTGAACTCCGAGTACAAACCCAGTCTATTCAGCCTCTCTTCATAGTTCAACCCCTTAATGTGTTAAAAAGGCAAGAAAATAACTATTTTTTCTTTTCTAAAGGTACCCAACCCTTTGAAAACTAGAGGCGTTTGCTAACAAATAAACCTGTTGAACAACCTGGTGTTGTGAGACTTGTTACTGAAATGATGAGTGCAGAAGGTTTTCAGTGTAAAAATTTCCCAGATGCTAACATGAGCTCCAAGTTCAGAGGGACAATTAAGAAGAGCATTACTATTTAATCACAAATAACTCATGAAATAATTTATGAGGAAGATGTAACTGGTTTGATTAGTAAGTTTGCAAACATCCTCAGATAGTCCTCATCGCTATCCACAAATCCACTAACCAGTGTCGTCTGCAACCTTACTAATCAAACCAGTTACATTTTCCTCCAAATCATTTATATATATTACAAACAGAAAAGGTCCCAGCACTGATCCCTGAGGGACACCACTTGTCACAGCCCTCCATTCAGAAACGCACCTTTCCATTGCTACTTTCTTTTTTGACCGAATAAGAAATCTCACAACACCTGGTTAGAGTCCAACCAGTTTATTTGATAGTAATCTCAACTTTTTTGACCAAGCCAGTTTTGTATCCACCTTGCCAGCTCACCTCTGATCCCATGTGACTTCACCTTCTGCATCAGTCTGCCATGAGAGACCTTGTTAAAGGCCTTACTGAAGTCCATGTAGACAACATCCACTACCCTACCCACAATCATCTTCATCACTTCCTTGAAAAACTCGAGGAAGTGTGAGTTTTTGCTCTGGTGGACAAAGGTTTGGGCATCATCTTTGTTGTCAAGAAGCTTTACCACTTTTTATATGGTAAGCATTTCATACCTCTGATGGACCGTAGGCTGTTGACATTCATCTTAGAATTGTACACTGGGATGCCATCCATGGCAGCAGCTCGATTGCAATGGTGGGCATTGGTGCTGTCAGTCTACTCATGAGATCTGGTACTGTCAGTCACAGAAACACAGCAACCTGGATGCTCTTTCAAGGCTGCCTTTGCTTGGAGATAAAGATGTTTCTGGCTAGAATCTGAAAATAATTATTTCACACAGGAAGATAAGGTTTTGGTAATTGCTAACCAGGCACAGAGTGATATGATTATGAGCCAAGTAGCGAACCTTGTCCTAAGGAGACGGTCGAGTAGTAGAAACCACTCAGATTCTCAGTCCTATATGTCTTGAAGATCGGAACTGTCTATTCGATGGATGTTTAATATTGGGTATGACAGTCATCATTCCCCCATCATTAGGAGGAAAGTGCACAAGATGTACCAAGAGCACCCAGGGGAGGTTTGAATAGAAGAAATAGCAAGAATGGGCAGAATGTTGATGCACAAATTGAAGAAAAAGTGGGATCATGTGAATCCTGCGTTTTTGTGCAGAAGACACATCCTTGTTTCCACTTCATCTGTGGCAATGGCCCCAAATCGCCATGTCAGTGGATCCTCATTGGCTTTGCTAGACCAGTGGAAGAACAGTGGCATGCTCCTAGTGGCAATGGATGCCCCCACCAAGTGTCCAGAGGTCAAGGCTATGAAGTCCATATTAGTGGAGTCACAGAACATATAGAACATAGAACACTACAGCACAAACAGGCCCTTCGGCCCACAAGTTGCGCCGATCACATCTATGCCTACCAAGCCATAAAACGATCTGTAACTCCCAATCCCATTAGATCCCATATACTCATCCAGAAGTCTTTTAAAAGACCCCAGCGAGTTCACCTCTACCACCACCGACGGCAGCCAATTCCACTCCCTCACCACTCTCAGTGAAAAGCTTACCCCTAACATCTCCTCTGTATTTGCTTCCCAGCTTGCTTCCTTAAACCTGTGTCCTCTCGTAGTGACCATTTCAGCCCTGGGAAATAGCCTCCGAGAATCCACCCTATCTATTCCTCTCAACATTTTATAAACCTCTATCAGGTCACCTCTCAACCTTCATCTCTCCAGGAAGAGACCTAGCTCCCTCAACCTATCTTCATAAGGCATGCCTCCCAATCCAGGCAACATCCTTGTAAATCTCCCCCGCACCCTCTCAATAGCTTCCACATCCTTCCTGTAGTGAGGCGACCAGAACTGCGCACAATACTCCAAGTGGGATCTGACAAGGGTCCTATAAAGTTGCAGCATTACCTCCTGACTCCTAACTCAATCCCTCGATTAACGAAGGCCAGTACACCATACGCCTTCTTGACCACATCCTCCACCTGCGAGGCCGACTTAAGAGTCTTACGGACCCGGACCCCAAGGTCCTTCTGCTCTTCAACCCAGCTAAGATTCCTACCCTTGATATTGTCCTCCTGCATCCCGTTGGTCCTGCCAAAATGGACAACTACACATTTATCCACATTGAAGTCCATCTGCTGCTTCTGCGCCCAGTCTTGCATCCTATCTATGTCTCGCTGCAACTTGACATCCCTCCAGACTATCCACAACACCACCAACCTTCGTATCGTCGGCGAACTTACTAACCCATCCCTCCACTTCCTCATCTAGGTCATTTATGAAAATGACAAACAGCAAGGGTCCTAGAACAGATCTCTGGGGCACTCCACCGGCGACTGACCTCCATGCAGAAAAAGACCCATCCACAACCACACTCTGCCTTCTGCAGGCAAGCCAATTCTGGATCCACAAGGCCAAAGCCCCTTGGATCCCATGCCCTCTCACCTTCAAGAAGTCTTGCATGGGGGACCTTATCAAATGCCTTGCTGAAGTCCATGTAAACCACGTCCATCGCTCTTCCTTCGGTGTGTTCAGTCGCATTTTCAAAGAACTCAACTAGGCTCATAAGGCATGACCTGTCCTTGACAAAGCCGTGCTGACTATTCCTGATCATTCTAAACGCTCATAAATCTGTCAATGCTAGACAAACTCAATGAAATATTTGCCCAATCCAGAATAAGCGGTTCGTGACATTGGACCCCAATTTGTGGCTCAAGATTTCATCGAGTACCTGGAGCATCATGAAACCAGAATGAGAGGTCAGCACTATCACCCAGCAACAAATGGTCTGGTGGAATGATTTGTTCAGACCTTGAAATGGTTTCTAAAGTCATCACAAGGGGAGGGGTTGCTAGGGTGACAGATAAATTTCTGAGTGTGTACCACACACAACAACCTAGTGCTCGCTGGCTTTGTTGATGTCCAACCAAAAATTGAGATCCACGTTCAAACTCCTGCGGCCAGAGGAGACTCGACACATGATTGAACGGAACCAAGAGGGATAGATGGCCAGAATAGCAGGAAGTGCAAAGTCGAGAATTTTTCAGACAGCAGAGTTCATTCTTCCCAGGAATCATACAACTGGGCTTTTGTCCTACAGGGTACAAACCAGGGATGAGCTGGACCAGTTGGTCACAGCACCGCATCAGTCCACATTGGCCCCAGTGGGGTTTCCCCAAGCCTAGTTTTTCCAGAGTTGGAGTTGATCACTCCAAAGGCGAAAGCAGCATCAGTGGCACGAGCCAGCTATGGCCTGTCAGAAAGGACCTTCATTCTGAGCAGCAGAAACCCAGGAGACAACTTTGGAAGGAGTTCATAAAATGAGGAAACAACCTCTATGAAAGCACACCTTGTGAACTGTGTGAAGGGACATATATATTATATATATATATATTTTCTTCCTTGTTTGTATTTTTCTCAGTTGGAGAAATTTGGGATTTAAGTGGGTGGGGTGTGATACATGTGTATATATTGTATGTTGGGGTTTGGGGTGTGGAGTCTTTTTTTTAAAAAAGGATTGTGGGTCAGGTGACCCCTGGACAATTAGTTTCTCCCAGTGTGGGACCCTGTTGGGCAGTCTTAGACCTGACTGCGAATGAGTGCAGACCTTCAATAAAGAGCTCCCAGTGTTCAAGTTATCAGGCCTACCTCATGATTCTTGATGCCCCTTATCCATCAGAATGTATGTATGGGCTAAGGGAATTAAGGGTTATGGGGAGAAGGTGGGTAAGTGGAACTGATCCACTTCAGATCAGCCATGATCTTATTGAACGGAGGGGCAGGCTCGAAGGGCTAGATGGCCTATCCCTGCTCCTATTTTTTTATGTTCTTATGTACATAAGTTATCAAACAGCAACAGCTGCAAATCAGTATACAAACTCAACACCAGCAACAGGTTTATACCCCTCGAGGGCTCACAGAAGATTTTCATTCCTGCCTGTACCCATACCCTACATTTCCATGGGCTGAGGTTATGCTCTCCATTCCAATAAATCCCAAGCTGGTCACATGACCTACAAATGACTGTCGTTTAAAGGGGCCACAAACTAAGTCGCATTAATCTCTTCCAAGCATCAGGGAATCATAGCATAGAAACTTTAAACATCCTGGGCAATTGGCAAGTGGCTTAGCAGGTCAAGATTTCCGTAGGGTCCTGACGCACATCTTCCATCGTATGTTTTGTCTTTGTGATTCGGAGACCAGAAGATTTGGGCCATTGTGGCCCATAAGGAGGGCAATTGGGCTAATAAGTCCATGCTGATATGTTCTTTTTCTAAAATGTTGTTATTAATCATAGAAGATCATAGAACCCTACAGTGCAGAAAGAGGCCCTTCAGCCCATGGAGCCTGCACCGAACACAATCCCACCCAGGCCCTACCCCCATATCCCTACATATTATACCCACTAATCCCTCTAACCTACGCATCCCTGGACACGAAGGGGCAATTTCTTAGCGTGGCCAATCAACCTAACCCGCACATCTTTGGACTGTGGGAGGAAACCGGAGTACCCGGTTAAGGCCTGTAACTTAGCATTGAAGACGTCTGAAGATATTGCAGAAAGAAGAGTCCAAACCTAAATATAGATAGTGTGCTCGCAATAGATTTTTCAAACTCATAAGAACATAAGAACTAGGAGCAGGAGGAGGCCATCTGGTCCCTCAGGACTGCTCAGCCATTCAATAAGATCATGGTTTATCTTTTTGTGGACTCAGCTCTACTTACCAGCCCGTTTACCATAACCGTTAATTCTTTCACTGTTCAAAAATTTATCTATCCTTGCCTTAAAAACATTCAATGAGGTAGCCTCAACTGCTCCATTGGGCAGGGAATTCCACAGATTCACAATCTTTTGTGTGAAGAAGTTCTTCCTCAACTCAGTCCTAAATCTGCTTCCCTTTATTTTGAGGCTATGCCCCTTAGTTCTAGTTTTACCCGCCAGTGGTACCAACTTCCCTGCTTCTATCTTATCTATTCCCTTCATAATCTTATATGTTTCTATAAGATCTCCCTTCATTCTTCTGAAATCCAATGAGTATAGCCCTGATCTACTCAGTATCTCCTCATAAGCCAACCTTCTCAGCTCCGGAATCAACCTAGTGAATCTCCTCTGCATCTCCTCTAGTGGCAGCTCTCAAGTGACAGCAAAACTGTACACAGTACTCCAGGTGTGGCCTCACCAGCAGCTTATACAGCTGCAACATAATCTTGCTGTTTTTAAACTCCATCCCTCTAGTAATGAGGGACAAAATTCCATTTGCCTTAATTACCTGCTGCACCTGCAACTCCTTGAGATTCCTGAATAGGACACCTAGGTCCCACTGCACAGCAGCATGCTACAATTTTTTAACCATTTAAATAATAGTTCATTTTGCTGTTATTCCTACCAAAATGGATGACCTCACATTTACCAACATTGTACTCCATCTATCAGACCTTTGCCCACTCACGTAGATTATCTATATCCCTTTGCAGACTTTCAGTGTCCTTTGCACACTTAGCTTTTCCACCCATCTTAGTGTCATCTGCGAATTTTGACACACCACACCTGGTCCCCAACTCCAAATCATCTATGTAAATTGTAAACAATTGCGGTCCCAACACCGATCCTTGAGGCACACCTTAGTCATCGATCGCCAACCAGACAGAAGGAAATTTGGCCGATTGGATAAGTAACTGGCTATCTCATAGAAGACAGAGGGCGGTGGTGGAGGGAAAATTTCCAGACTGGAGGCCAGTTACCAGCAGTGTACCACAGGGGTCAGTGCTGGGTCCTCTGCTATTTGTGGTTTTTATCAATGACTTGGAAGAATGGGTTAGTAAATTTGCTGATGACACCAAGATTGGTGGAGTAGTGGATGAGGTGGAGGGCTCTTGTGGGCTGCAAAGAGACATTGACAGGGTGCAGAGCTGGGCAGATAGAGTTCAACCCTGATAAGTGTAAGGTGATACATTTTGGTAGGACAAACTTGAATGCAGATTACAGGGTCAATGGCAGGGTTCTGAGGAATGTGCAGGAACAGAGAGATCTTGGGGTTCATATCCACAGATCTCTGAAGGTTGGCACTCAAATAGAGCCTTGAAGGTGGCTTACAGTGTGTTAGTGTTTATTAACGGAGGATTTGAGGTTAAGGGCCGTGGGGTCATGCTGCAACTATACAGGACCTTGGTGAGACCACATTTGGAATATTGTGAGCAGTTCAGGTCACCTCGCTATAAAAACGATGTGGAAGCATTGGTGAGAGTGCAGAGGAGATTTACCAGGATGCTGCCTGGTTTGGACGGTAGATCTTATGAGAAAAGGTTGAGAGAGCTGGGGCTTTTCTCTTTAGAGCGGAGGAGGATGAGAGGTGACTTAATAGAAGTTTATGAGATGATGAGGGGGATAGATAGAGTGGACGTTCAGAGACTATTTCCTCGGGTGGATGCAGCTGTTACTAGGGGGCGTAACCATAAAGGTTCATGGTGTATGTCCGAAGTAGATTCTTTATGCAGAGTGTGGTTGGGGTGTGGAATGCACTGCCTGCTGTGATAGTGGAGTCGGACACTTTAGGAACTTGCAAGCGGTTATTGGATAGGCACATGGAGCACACCAGAATGATAGGGAGTGGGGTAGCTTTATCTTGGGTTTGGACATAGCTCGGCACAACATTGAGGGCCAAAGGGCCTGTACTGTACAGTACTGTTCTATGTTTTAATGTAAGAAAAACATTTACCCTCTCATGCAAATGGACTGGTATTGAATTTAATATAGCATTCATCATCTAATTTATTCCATGAACAAAATCCCTAATCAGTGATTATGCTACAATTTTATGTTGTTTTGCGTTGTCACATGCACTTTAGGACTTTGCTCCACAAATTGTAACATTGAAATGCTTGCAATGGAAAAATGAAAATACTCATGCAGACAAGACTCCTATCTATTTCAGGATACTCTCCACTCTCAGACAGAAATGCTGCCCCTAAACTTTTCCACTCCTTGGGGTTCCAATATTAGAACTCAGCTGTAACAGAGCAATTTGTCACCTAAACAAATCTGTTGAAAGCAACAAAGATGTTTTAAAATTAAGAAAAACAAAGGAGCCAAAATATTCAATAGAAATAAAAAGACAGCCCATATATTTGATCAAAAGCCATTAAAACATTATATATACCTAATAGTAATCATGAATTCCCCTACAGAAGGGGAAAAGCAGCATGTACTAGCAACATGCAAGCTAGAATACACATACATGTAGACTTTAATGACAAAGTAACCTTCAAAACAAAATATTGGATACAAGTAGGATACTTCCTTCCCAGCAAGAAATAAATCAAACCAGCTTCAGCAGCTAATTCCATCCACAGACCTTTTTTTTTGTCTCTTACTCTAGGTCATATTTGACCTTATAGAACCACACCAGGAGGTGGTCATTCAGCCCATCGTGCCTGCACTGAACCTTTGAAGGAGTTATCCAATTAGTCCTGGCCCTGCGCTCTTTCCCAATAATCCTGCATTTTTATCCCTTTGACATTACAAAAGCACTTCACCCCACTTGGTTATAGTACAGTAATCTGTTCTCTAAAGGTATAAATGACTAAAATCTGTACAACTAAGCAAATTTAAAGAGATTTTGTGGAAAGATAAAAAGCGTAGCTGCGTAAGATAGTCTTAAGAGGGTTGGCAAGGGAAATCTTACCTTTCCACTCGAGTTACCATAAAAATGAGAACCATTCATAACATAAGCATTACTGGCATTCTAATGGAAGGCTTATGGATGTCAAAAAGTGGTGTGTATGGAAATTCATGATTTTAAAAAAATTAATAAAAACACTCATTTCAAATAATAAAAATTGAATGTTTAGCTCAAGTGGACTGAAGCAGAGAATTATTCTGAAAAGTCATGTTTTATGTACTTGTCCTCATTCCCTGAGTTTTACTAAACGTAATATCCTTAAGCATTCTAGCTTTGGAATGCAATGAAAGTCAAAGGGCGCAAATGTGTGCTTCCCACACATGGATGTGTCCTTTCATTTATTTTAGGAAATAAGCAACTTCACAAAGAAATGTGGGAAACGATGATACTCTGACTACTGCAGGCCAGAGCTTAGACCCAAAGACCAAAAGACAAAGGAGCAGAATTAGGCCACTCAGCCCATTAAGTCTCTGTGCCATTCAATCATGGCTGATATTTTTCTCATCTCCATAACCTCTGATCCCCTTATTAATCAAGAATCTATCTCTCCCTTAAAGACACTCAATGACCTGGCCTCCACAGCCTTCTGACGCAAAGAATTCCACAGATTTGCCACTTTCTGCCTGAAGAAATTTCTCCTCATCTACGTTCTAAAGGATCACCCCTTTAGTCTGTGGTTGTGCCCTCTGGTTCTAGTTTTTCATACTAGTCCACTCTATCCAGGCCTCTCAGCATCCTGTAAGTTTCAATAAGGTCTCTCCTCATCCTTCTAAACTCCAACGAGTACAGCCAGAGTCCTCAACCATTCTCATACGACAAGCTCTTCATTCCAGGGATCATTCTTGTAAACCTCCTCTGGACCTCCTCCAAGACCAGCACATCACTCCTCAGATATGGAGCCCAAAACTGCTCACAATATTCCAAACGGGGTCTCACCCCATTTGGCACCAACGGCTAAAGGACTGTACGAGTGGAAACAGCAGAGTGTAAAATTCAGCCTTTACTGGACATTCCATTGTCAAGGGAACACAGACGTGTGTGTGTTTGGGGCAGCAGGGTGGCACAGTGATTAACACTGCTGTCTCAGCATCAGGGATCCGGGTTCAATGTCTGTGCGGAGTTTGCACGTTCTCAGTGTCTGCGTGGATTTCCTCTGGGTGCTCTGGTTTCCTCCCACAGTCTAAAGATGTGTGGGTTAGGTTGACTGGCCAAGCTAAATTGACCCTAGTGTCAGGGAGTTACAGAAATAGGGCCTGGGTGCAGACTTGATGGACCGAATAACCTCCTCGAGCATTGTAGGGATACGATGATTCTGGAAATGCCATCATGAGTCCCTCGTGTTGTATGTTGCTTTCCTCATGCCAGGGTAAAGGATGCCATGGAGAGGATCCAGAATATTTTGCAAGAGCATGGGCATGAGCTCAGTTGTGACACTTGCTGGTGCCAATGACACGGAAGGAAGTTTGCCAGTTCCTACATCCTGATTTTCAAAAGCCAGGAAAGCAATTAAAACGTAGGACTTCAAAGATAGTAATCTCTGTATTATTCCCAGTGCTGCATTCTTATCAGATTAAAAATAAGATGACAGTGAGGGTCAGTATGTAGTTTGAAAGATGGTTTCAGGTTTTTGAGGCACTGGAACAAGTTATATGGCAAAAGGCACTTATTCAAAAGGATGGGCTGCATATCTCCAAGACTCTATGTGGGGAAGGCGGTGGCAGTGGTACTATCATTGGATTAGTAATCCAGACACCCAGGATAATGCTTCAGCTTTGAATCTCACCGTGGCAGATGGTCAAATTTAAATTCAACCAAACATCATGATGACCATGAAACCATTGTTGATTGTCATAAAAACCCATTTGAATTACTAAAGTCCTTTAGGGAAAAAAACATGCCGTCCTTACGTGGATCAGCCTACAGGTGATTCCAGATCCACAGCGATATGGTTGACTCTTATATAGCCTCCAAATGGCTTTGCAAACCACTCAGCTGTATTCAACCAGTACAAAGAAAACAAAAGGAATGAAATTGATTAGATCACTTGACCTAGGCACCAGAAACAACAACAGAAAACACAGCTATGTCAACTCTGCAAAGTCCTCCTTACTGGGGATTTGTGCCAAAATTAGAAGAGCTGTCTCACAGACTGGTCAACCATCAACCTGACATAATTATGCTCAGAGTCATACCTTACAGATAACGCTCAAGTTAGTGCCATCACCATTTCTGGATAGCATAGACCCAGCAGAGGTGATGGTACAGATACATGGACCAGCATCTTCCCAACTCTTCCAATAGCACCAAGCCAGGGAATCAATGATGGTTCAAAGAAGAGTGGAGGGCATGCATGGAACAAAACGGCATACCCAGAAATGAGACATCAACCTGGTGAATTAACAACATGGGACCACTTGAGACAAACAGCATAGGTAGCAATTTATAGACAGAGTTAAACAATTCAACAACCATCGATCAGATCGGAGCTCTGCAGTCCTGCTACATCCAGTTGAGAAAGGTGGTGGACAATTAAAGTTCTCACTGGAGGAGGACATGTTCCATAAATATCCCCATCCTCAATGAAGAGGAGCCCAGCAAATCAGCGCAAAAGACTAAAGCATTCATAGGTCTTCAGCCAGAAGTGCTGAGTGTATGTTCCATTTCAGCTTCCACCAGAGGTCATCAGCATCATAAATACTAGTTTTCAGCCAATTTGATTTACTCCATATGATACCAACAAATCAGAGTTATTGAATCAAAGAGGTTTACAGCAAGCCCTTTGGCCCAACTTGTACATGCCACCCTTTTTTTTTTGAAACCCTTAAGCTAATCCCAATTCCCCATATTTGGCCATATCCCTCTATATCCATTTTATCCATGTAACTACCAAAATGCTTTTAAAAAAGATAAAATTGTACCCGCCTCTACTACTACCTCTGGCATCTTGTTCCAGACACTCACCACCCTCTGTGTGAAAAAATTGCTTTTGTATCTCTCCCTTCTCATCTTAAGCCTGTGCCCTCTAGTTATAGATTCCCCTACCTTTGGGAAAAGATATTGACTATCTAGCTGATTTATGCCCCTCATTATTTTATACACCTCTATAAGGTCACCCCTCAGTGTCTTACGCTCCAGAGAAAAAAGTCCCAGTCTGTTCAGCCTCTCCTTATAACTCAAACCATCAAGTCCTGGTAGTGTCCTTGTAAATATTTTCTGTACTCTTTCTAGTTTAATAATATTCTTTCTATAATAGGGTGACAAGAACTGCACACAGTATTCCAAGTATGGCCTTACCAATGTCTTGTACAACTTCAACAAGAAGTCCCAACTCCTGTATTCAATGTTTTGACCAATGAAACCAAGTATGCCAAATGCCTTCTCCACCACTCTGTCCACCTGTGACTCCACTTTCAAGGAGCTATGTACCTCTAGATCTCTCTGTTCTGTAACTCTCCTCAACGCCCTACCATTAACTGAGTAAGTCCTGCCCTAGTTCAATATACCAAAATGAATCACCTCGTCTTTGTCTAAATTAAATTCATCTGCCATTCGTCAGCCCACAGGCCCAATTGATCAAGATCCCATTGCAAATGGAGATAACTTTCTTCACTGTCCATTATGCCACCAATCTTGGTGTCATCTGCAAACGAATTGTTGAAGGCACTGAATTCTGTAAAGGATATGGGCCTTGACATTCTGGTAATATTATTTTTATGGATTTCCATATCCATGGAAAAATGGATTTTTTCCTCCAGAATTTGCCATGCCCATAGCCAAACTGTTTCTTGTTCGACCTAAATGAGCAAGGATTACGTAAAACAACTTTCTATGAACGTTCCAAGGAAACTTGGGAATACTCAACACATCACTTAGTCAGAATATCTCAATCTGCTTCGTGAAGTTTTTTGGTCTGACTCAAGTCGCATAGAAGCAAAAGAATGGAGATGAGCTTCAGTGCAATCGTAAGTCCCATCAAGTCTGCTCTGCTAAGTTTATCTTTTGTCATAACCTATTTGCTACTAGTGGCTTCTTATGGGTTGCCTGTAAACCTGGGCAATTTCACCAGAAGCTTGCACATTCCCAAGACGATGCCCCTCTGCTGTCACATTAGCTATATAAAGATGAAAACCCTCAGCACACTGTAATATGAAATACTCGCTGAAGCAATCCAGGAACTGCAGGAATTGTTTAAAAGTTAGTGCATGAGTACACAGATTGGCCCATATCAGTTAAATACAATAAAAAGTGCACACAATTTGTCTTAGAATGATATTTCAGTTAATGAAAAACAAACAATGAAAGGGTGACCAAATTACTGGTTCCTAGGTGCAGATGAACAAAGAACAAAGAAAATTACAGCAGAGAATCAGGCCCTTCCACTCTCCAAGCCGACATCGAACATGCCATCTGACTGAACTAAAATCCCCTACCCTTCTGGCAACTCTATCCCTCTATTCCCATCCTAATCATGTATTTTTCCAGGCTCCGTTTAAAAGTCACTATCATATCTGCTTCCACTACCTCCTCTGGCAGCAAGTTCCAAGCATCCACCACCCTCTGCAAAAATCTTGCCTCGTACATCTCCTTTCATAAGGACGTAAGAAATAGGAGCAGGAGTAGACCATCTAGCCCCTCAAGCCTGCTCCACCATTCAATAAGATCATGGTGATCTGATAGTGGTTCAGTTTCACTTATCCACCTGCTCCCCATAACCCTTAATTCCCTTATTGGTTAAAAATCTATCTATTCGTGACTTAATCACATTTAACAAGGTAGCCTCTACTGTTTTATTGGGCAGAGAATTCCAAAGGTTCACTACACTCTGGGACAAGTTCCCCTGTTCTAAATTGACTCCCCTGTATTTTGAGGCTATGCCCTCTAGTTCTTGTTTCCATTGTAGGTAGAAATAATCTCATTGCTTCTAGCCTGTCTAACCCCTTCATTATCTTATATGTCTCTATAAGATCTCCCCTCAACCTTCTAAACTCCAATGAGTACATAGAACATAACAGTGCAGTACAGGCCCTTCGGCCCTCAATGTTGCGCCGACCAGTGGAACCAATCTAATGACTCTCTAACCGAAACTATTCCAATGTTATCCATATGCCTATCCACTGACCATTTGAACGCCCTTAAAGTTGGCAAGTCCACAACTGCTGCAGGCAGGGCATTCCACGCCCTTACTACCCTCTGAGTAAAGAACCTACCTCTGACATCTGTCCTATAATTACCACCCTTTAATTTAAAGCTATGTCCCCTCATGTTAGCCATCACCATCTGAGGAAAAAGGTTCTCACTATCCACCCTATCGAACCCTCTGATCATCTTGTATGTCTCAACTAGGTCACCTCTTAACCTTCTCTCTAACGAAAATAACCTCAAGACCCTCAGCCTTTCCTCATAAGACCTTCCCACCATACCAGGCAACATCCTGGTAAACCTCCTCTGCACCCTTTCCAATGCCTCCACATCCTTCTTATAATGCGGCGACCAGGGCTGCACACAATACTCCAAGTGCAGCCGCACTGGAGTTTTGCACAGTTGCAACATGACCTCATGGCTCCGAAATTCAATCCCTCTACCAATAAAAGCTAACACACCGTACGCCTTCTTAACAACCTTATCAACCTGGATGCCAACTTTTAGGGATCTATGCACATGTACACCGAGATCTATATTCTGTATTCCTGTTGCTCTTACCAAAAAAGTGAATCACCTCACACTTTTCCGCATTAAATTCCATTTGCCACCTCTCGGCCCAGCTCTGCAGCTTATCTATGTCTCTCTGCAAACTGTAACATCCATCCTCACTGTCTACAACTCCTCGTCAGCAAATTTACTAACCCATCCTTCTATACCCTCATTTAGGTCATTTATAAAAACAACAAACAGCAGTGGCCATAAAACAGATCCTTGAGGTACACCACTTGTAACTGAACTCCAGGTTGAATATTTCCCATCAGCCACCACCCTCTGTCTTCTATCAGCTAGCCAATGCCTGATCCAAACTGCTAAATCACCCTCAATCCCACGCATCTGCATTTTCTGCAGTAGCCTACCATGGGGAACCTTATCAAACGCTTTGCTAAAATCCATATACACCACGTTGCTCGTCTTACCCTTATCCACCTCTTTGGTCACCTTTTCAAAATACTCAATAAGGTTTGTGAGGCACGACCTACCCTTCACAAAACCATGTTGACCATCCCTAATCAATTTATTTCTCTCTAGATGATTATAAATCCTATCCCTTATAACTCTTTCCAAAACTTTGCCCACAACAGAAGTAAGGCTCACTGGTCTCTAATTCCCAGGATGGTCTCTACTTCCCTTCTTGAACAAGGGGACAACATTTGCTTTCCTCCAGTCTTCTGGCAATATACCTGTAGCCAATGACGACATGAAGATCAAAGCCAAAGGCTCTGCAATCTCCTCCCTAGCCTCCCAGAGAATCCTAGGGTAAATCCCACCCGGCCCAGGGGACTTATCTATTTTCAAACTCTCAAGAATTGCTAACACCTCAATCCCGTCTAGTCTAAAAGCCTGTATCTCAGTATTCTCCTCGACTACATTGACTTTTTCCTGCGTGAATATTGACGAAAAATATTCATTTAGTGCCTCTCCTATCTCTTCAGGCTCCACGCACAACTTCCCACTACTGTTTCTGACTGGCTCGAATCTTGCCCTAACCAATCTTTTATTCTCGACATTCCTATAGAACGCTTTAGGGTTCTCCTTGATCCTATCCGCCAAAGTCTTCTCATGTCCTCATCTAGCTCTTCTTAACACTCTCTTTAGCTCCTTCCTGGCTAAGTTGTAACTCTCCAGTGCCCTAACTGAGCCTTCATGTCTCATTTTTACATAAGCCTCCTTCTTCCTCTTCACCAGACATTCAACTTCTTTAGTACACCACAGTTCCCTCGCTCGATCACTTCCTCCCTGCCTGACAGGTACATATTTATCAAGGACTCGCAATAGCTGCTCCTTGAATAAGCTCCACATTTCAGTTGTTCCCAGCCCCTGCAGTTTCCTACTTCAACCTATGTATCCTAAATCTTGCCTAATAGCCTCATAATTACCTTTCCCTCAGCTATAACTTCTGCCCTTCAGTATATGCCTATCCCTTTCCATCACTCAAAGTAAACGTAACTGAATTGTGGTCACTATCACCAAAGTGCTCACCTACCTCCAAGTCTAACACCTGCTCTGGTTCATTAACCAGTACCAAATCCAATGTAGCTTCATCTCTTGTTGGCCTATCTACATACTGTGTCAGGAAACTTTCCTGCACACATTGGACAAAAACTGACCCCTCTAATGTGCTTGAACTATAGCTTTTCCAATCGATATTTGTAAAGTTAAAGTCCCCCATAACAACTACCTTGTTACTTTTGCACCTACCCAGGATCATCTTTGCAATCCTTTCCTCTACATCTCTGGAACTTTTGAGGCCTATAAAAAACTCCCAGCAAGGTGACCTCTCCTTTCTTGTTTCTAATCTCAGCCCATACGACCTCAATAGACAGGTCCACATCAAACGTCCTTTCTGCCACCATAATACAGTCCTTGACTAACAATGCCACGCCTCCCCCTCTTCTCTGCTCTAACTGAAACATCTAAACCCTGGAACCTGCAACAACCATTCCTGTCCCTGCTCTTTCCATGTCTCTGAAATGGCCACAACATCAAAGTCCCAGGCTGCAAGTTCATCCACCTTATTGCGTATGCTTCTCGCATTAAAGTATACACACTTCAAACCACACTCCTGCCTGCCAATACTCTGCTGCGACCTAGAAACCTTATCCATGACCTCCCTATTCTCATCCTCCTGTACATTGGAGCTACAATTCAGGTTCCCATTCCCCCCTCTGAATCAGTTTAAACTCCCGAATAGCATCGGCAAATTTTCTCCCCCAAGATATTAGTACCCCTCTGGTTCAGGTGCAGACCATCCCTTTTGTAGAAGTCCCACCTACCCCAGAATCAGCCCCAATCGTCCAAGTATCTGAAACCCTCCCTCCTGCACCACCCCTTTGGCCACGAGTTCAAATGTTCCCTATCTCTATTCTTCTCCAGGCTATCCTGCGGCACAGGTAACAAACCAGAGACAACAACTCTGTTTGTTTTAGCCCTAAGCTTCCACCCTAACTCCCTGAATTTCTGCCTTCCATTCCCATCCCTTTTCCTACCTATGTCATGGGTGCCTACACAAACCATGACTTGGGGCTGGTTCCCCTCCCCTTTAAGGATCTCGAACACTCGATCAGAGACATCACGGGCCCTGGCACCTGGGAGGCAACATACCAACCGCGAGTCTTGCTCATTCCCACAGACTCTCCTATCTGTGCTCTTAACTATGGAATCTCCAATCACGAATCCTGTTCTTTTCTTCCCCCTTCCCACCTGAGCATCAAGGACAGGCTCTACTCCCGAGACCTGTACCCCATGGCTTACCCCCGTTGAGTCTTCCTCCCCAACAGCATCCAAAACAGCCTCGGGGGAAATCGCTGCTCTGACTGCTTCTTACCCCTTCTAGCAGTCAGCCATGCATCACTTTTAGGAGTAACTATCTCCCTGTAACTTTTGTCAATAGCTGCCTCTGCTTCCCAAATGATTCTTAGCTCCTCCAGTTCCAGCTCCAGGTCCCGAACACGGTCCTCAAGGAGCTGGAAATGGATGCACTTCCTGCAGGTGTAATCAGCTGGGTCACTACCAGTGTCCCTCACCTCAAACATCCCACAGGAGGAACATCGCACTGCCTGCACTGCCATCCCTATTACATCCTTTACTATAGAAACAAAAAAAAACTTACCTGCTCTCACTCTAAGTCACTCTCTTTTTTTTAGGTTAGAGGAGGCGGGGGGGGGAATACTCTACATGTGTAGAGTATGGGGATTCCTCACCGTTCCAATTTATTGGGGGGGGGGGGGGGGGGCGTCGAGTGAAAAAATAAAGTACAGGCCCAGTCTACTCAATCTCTCCTCATAAGCTAACCCCCTCATCTCCAGAATCAACCTGGTGAACCTTCTCTGTACCCCTCCAAAGCTAATATATCCTTTCTTAAATAAGGGGACCAAAATTGTACACAATACTCTAGGTGCAGCCTCACCAGTACCTTATACAGTTGCACCAAGACCTCCCTGCTTTTATATTCCATCCCTCTCGCAATAAAGGCCAACATTCCATTTGCCTTCTTGATCACCTGCAAACAGAGTTTGTGATTCATGCACAAGGATCCCCAGAACCTTCTGCTCAGTAGCACGTTGTACTTTTTTCACCATTTAAATAATAGTCCATTTTACTATTACGCCTTCCAAAGTGGATAACCTCCCACGTTATACTCCATCTGCCAGATCCTCGCCCACTCACTCAGCCTATCCAAATCTCTCTGCAGACTTTGTGTCCTCCATACAATTTGCTTTTCCACTCATCTTTGTGTCATCCGCAAACTTTGTTATCCTACACTTGGTCCCCTCCTCCAGACTGTCTATGTATATGGTAAATAGTTGAGGCCCCAGCACCGATCCCTGAGGCATTGCCAACTGGAAAAGCACCCATTTATTTCAACTCTGTTGTTAGATAGCCAATCCTCAATCCACACTAACACTTTACCCCCAACTCCGTGTACCTTTATCTTATGCAGTAACCTTTTGAGAGGCACCTCATCAAATGCCTTCTGGAAATCGAAATACACCACATCCACCGGCTCCCCTCTGTCAACCACACTTGTTATATCCTCATAAAATTCCAGTAAATTAGTCAAACATGGCTTTCCCTTTATGAATCCATGCTGCATCTGCTTGACTGAACCATTCTTTTCCAGGTGTCCTATTTCTTCCTTAATGATAGATTCGAGCATTTTCCCAACTATGGATGTTAAGCTAACCTGCCTTTTGTCTACCTCCTTTTTTAAACAGTGGCGTGACATTAGCTGTTTTCCAATCAGCTGACACCTCCCCAGAGTCCAGCAAATTTTGATAAATTACAACTAATGTATTTGCTATTACTTCTGATGTTTCTTTTAGTACCCTGAATGCATTCCATCTGGACCAGGGGACTTGTCTACCTTTAGTCCCATTAGCCTATCCAGCACTACTCTTTACTAATAGTGATTGTTTTAAAAGGTCCTCACCCTCTACAGTCCCACGACCATCAAGTATTGGTATGCTATTTGTGTCCTCCACTGTGAAGACCGACACAAAAAAACTTGAAGGCTTCGGCCATTTCCTCGTTTCCCTGTTATTAAATCCCCCTTCTCATCTTCTAAAGGGACCAACATTTACTTTAGGCACTCTTCCGTTTTATATACTTGTAAAAACTTTTACTATCAGTTTTTATATTTTGTGCTAGTTTACTTTCATAATCTCTTTCTTTATTGATTTCTTGTTTTTTTTTAAAGCTTTCCAAATCTTCTAGTTCCCTACTAATTTTGGCCACTCTACATGCATTGGTTTTTAATTTGATACTCTCCTTTATTCCCTTAGTTATCCATGGCTGGTTATCCCTTTTCTTACATTCCTTCTTTTTCATGGGAATATACTTTTGCTGAGTACTGAGAAAAATCTCTTTAAAAATCCTCCACTGTTCCACCAATTAGTCTGTGTTCCCAGTCTACATTAGCCAACTCCGCCTTCATCCTATTGTAATCCCCCTTGTTCAAGCACAGGACACTGGTTTGGGACCCTACTTTCTCGCCCTCCATCTGTATTAGAAATTCAACCATATTGTGATCACTCATTCCAAGAGGATCCCTCACAAGGAGATCATTAATTTTACCTATCTCATTACACAGGACCAGATCCAAGAAAGCTTGTTCCCTCGTAGGTTCTGTAATATACTGTTTGAGGAAACTATCTCGACAGCATTCTAAGAACTCTTCCTCAAGTCCACCGTGTCTGACTCGAGTTGACCAATCAATATGGGAAGTTAAAATCACCCATGATTATTGTTGTTCCATTTTTACATGCACCTGTTATTTGTTTGTTTGTAGCCCGCTCCACCTTGAAGTTATTATTTGGGGGCCTATAGACTACACCCGCCAGTGATTTTTCCCCCTTACTATTCCTTATCTCCACCGACACTGATTCCACATTTTGCTCCTTAGAGCCGATATTGTCTCTCACTACTGCCCTGATGCTATCCTTAATTCAGTAAGAAGTCTGACAACACCAGGTTTAAGTTCAACCAATTTATTTGATAGTAAACTCAAGCTTTCGGGGTTTGCCCCTTTGTCAGGTGAACGGAGAGTTCACCTATTCAAGTCTTAAAGATGCCGACAATGTAAGTGGAAAGAGCATTATGCATAGGTTAAAGAGACGTGTATTGTCTATGCATAATGCTCTTTCCACTCACATTATCGTCATCTTTAAGACTTGAATAGCAGGTTAGTTGTAAAGACTCACATTCTAGTCAGTAATCTGTAAACTGTGCTGTTATATGCTCTGTTTGAGGCCAGAACTCTCCATACAACTGAACGCTTCCCCCCCCCCCCCCCACAACTATTTCATTTCAACCTTGATCCTCGCACCTTAAACCTATATCCTCTAGCAATTCAAACTTTAAAAAACAACTTCTGACCATGCCCCTCAATTTTGTAGACTTTTATCAGATCACCTCTCAATCCCCGATGTTTCAGCGAGAAAAAAGCTTGCCTCGTACATCTTTAAACGTTGCCTCTTGTATCTTAAACTTATGCCCGCTAGTAATTGACTCTTCCACCTGCCCACTCAGATCCTTCTGCCAATCAATACTCTTAATGATTCTGCCATTTACTGTCTATTTCCTGCCTCAACTCAACTCGCTCATCTTAAACTTTGAGTTCTGGTGAGAGGTCCGTAACCTAAAATCCTAACTCTGGGGTAATGTTAACCTCTTATGTAATGTTAACCCCCTAACCTCTGGGGGTAATGTTAACAAAGCTAACTGCTTTGTTTTGGCTGGAAGATTACAATGTTAAAAATCTGAAAATAGAACCAACCCACCTTGAACATGGCCATCTCTAACTTGCACAAAGGCAAAATCAGCACTGGGTAAACCAACAACTTCCAAGGTGGTGGGTCAATCATTGGAACTTTTTTTAAATGAACTTTGAATTTAAGTGTTTAAGTTTTTCAGTGTTCCATATTTAACCACAGACAGCTGAGTTTCCTAGCTCCAGAGAAATCTAGCAGATGAGAGGCAAGAAGGGCCAGGTTCATTAGTCAATTTTATTTATAGCATTGCTTCTTGGTCAAAAGCAGTACAGTGTTTCTTCCAGGCCCCAGAAGACAAACCCGAAAACCATAGCCTCCCACCTTGACCACTGCCAGAGATGGTCCTACCCATCAATGATTCCCCAATCTCAATCTCTTCCCACTAATCCCAGCATCTCTCCCTTGCAATTTCCAATCCTCCCAAACAAACTCTGCCCAGGAATTTTAAAAAGGTCCCCTAGCTATCTGAGGAATCCTGTCCTTCTGTTTGATCATTACTCCTCTCCATCCTGCTCTGAAACCCAACCAGTATCAAGCTTCAGATTCTTTCTCCAAACATGCTGCCTGACCTGTTTCCATGATGTAGACATGCCAGTGTTGGACTGGGGTAAACACAGTAAGAAGTCTCACAACACCAGATTAAAGTCCAACAGATGTATTTGATACCACAAGCCACTAGCTTTCGGACTGCTGCCTCTTCATCAGGTGAGTGGGAGTTCTGTTCACAAACAGGGCATATAAAGACACAAACTCAATTTACAAAATCATGGCTGGAATGTGAGTCTTTACAGGTAATCAAGTCTTAAAAGGTACAGACAGTGTGGTTGGAGAGAGGGTTAAGCACAGGTTAAAGAGATGTGTATTGTCTCCAGCCAGGACAGTTAGTGAGATTTTGCAAGCTCAGGCAAGTTGTGGGAGTTACAGATAGTGTGATATGAACTCAAACTCCCGGTTGAAGCTGTCCTCATGTGCGCGGAACTTGGCCATCAAGTCTCTGCTCAGCGACTCTGCGTTGCCAGGTGTCGTGAAGGCCACCTTGGATAATGCTTACCCGAAGATCAGAGGCTGAATGCCCATGGCCACTGAAGAGTTCCCTAACAGAAAGAGAACACTCTTGCCTGGTGATTGTTGAATGGTGTTCATTCATCCGTTGTTGTAGTGTCTGCATGATCTCCCCAGTGTACCATGCCTCTGGACATCCTTTCCTGCAGCGTATCAGGTAGACACAATGTTGGCTGAGTTGCAAGTGTATGTACCATATACCTGGCAGATTCTGTTCTCACATGAGATGATGGCATCTGTGATGATCTGGCATGTCTTGCCAAGGTTGCTGTGGCAGGGTTGTGTGGTGTAATGGTCACTGTTCTCCTAATGGCTGGATAATTTGCTGTGGACAATGGTCTGTTTGAGGTTGTGCAGTTCTTTGAAGGCAAGAGGTGGGGGTGTGGGGATGGCCTTGGCAAGATGTTTGCCTTCATCAAATGTCATGTTGAAGGCTCCAGAGAAGATGTTGTAGCTTCTCTGCTCCGGGGAAGTACTGGATGATGAAGGGTACCCTGTCTGCCGTGTCCCGTGTTTATCTTCTGAGGAGGTCAATGCGGTTTTTCGCTGTGGCGCATCAGAATTGTCGATCGATGAGTCAAGTGCCATATCCTGTTCTTATGAGGGCATCTTTCAGCATCTGGAGGTACCTGTTGTGATCCTCCTCGACTGAGCAGATCCTGCATTTACGGAGGGCTTGTCTAGATACATCAATGACATTTTCTTCCTTTGGACTCATGGTGAACAATCACTGAAACAACTATATGATGACATCAACAAGTTCCATCCTACCCTCAGCCTTACCATGGACTACTCTCTGGAATTGGTTGCATTCTTGGACACACACATCTCCATCAAGGACGGTCACCTCAGCACTTCACTGTATCGCAAGCCCATGGGTAAGCTCACGATGCTCCACTTCTCTAGCTTCAACCCTAAGTATGTTAAAGGTGCCATCACCTACAGACAAGCCCTCCATATATACAGCATCTGCTTGGATGAGGAGGATCGCAACAGACATCGAGACGTTGAAAGACACCCTCAAAGTACAGGATATGGCGCGTGACTCATCAATCCACAGTGAAAAACTGCACCAACCAACGAGGGACACGGCAGACAGGGTACCCTTTGTCATCCAATACTTCCCCGGAGCGGAGAAGCTACAACATCTTCTCCGGGGCCTTCAACACATCATTGATGAAGACAAACATCTCGCCAAGGCCATCCCCACACCCCCAATTCTTGCCGTCAAACAACCACACAACCTCAAACAAACTACTGTCCGCAGCAAACAACCCAACCTTCAGGAGAACAGTGACCATTACACCACACAACCCTGTCACAGCAGCCTCTGCAAGATGTGCCCGATCAATCAACACGGATGCCATAATTTCACATGAAAACACTATCCACCAGGTACACGGTACATACTCTGGCAACTCGGCCAACGTCGCCTACCTGATACGCTGCAGGAAAGGATGTCCCGAGGCATAGTACATTGGGGAGACTATGCAGACACTACAACAATGGGAGAATGAACACCGCTCAACAATTGCCAGGCGAGTGTGCTCTCTTTCTGCTGGGGAGCACTTCAGCGGTCACAGGCACTCGGCCTCTGATCTTCGGGTAAGCGTTCTCCAAGGCTGCCTTCATGACACACGACAATGCAGAGTCGCTGAGCAGAGACTGATAGCCAAGTTCCGCACACACACGAGGACAGCCTCAAACAGGATCTTGAGTTCATGTCACACTATCTGTAACTCCGACGACTTGCCTGGGCTCGCAAAATCTCACTAACTGTCCTGGCTGGAGACAATACACATCTCTTTAACCTGTACTTAACTCTCTCTCCACTTGTCTGTGCCTTTAAGGCTTGATTACTTGTAAAGACTCGCATTCCAACCATTATTTTGTAAATTGAGTTTGTCTCTTTATATGCCCCGTTTATGAATACAGCTTCCATTCAGCTGATGAAGGGGCAGTGCTCATAAAGCTAGTGGCTTGTGCTATTAAATAATCCTGTTAGACTTTAATCTGGTGCTGTTCTGGGTTTTAACTTATTAGGAGTTCCAATGCCATTAAGCATCATTAATATATCTTAATAAAGCTGCATAACAGATGAAAAATAGCATTATCTCTTAAAACAAACTATAAAAATATTGAGTGCGCTCTAACTAGTGTTATTGTGCTTACTCATACCTTTTCTGGAAGAGTCAGGGGGCATGGGGAAAAGTGGAAGGCAACCTTTGTGCCAATCAGTAGTGAATAGAATTCTTCTTTGAAACATTAATACATATTTCAGATTGAAAATTCCTAAGTCAAATACCTTTAACTGGCTGAAGACAATGATAATTAATAACTCTCAAGTTTCATGGTAAACTAGTCACATAATTCTTGAAGGAGTTAGATGGAGATCTCAAATGTGCTTTTATATCTTAAATCAAGCCAAGTACTCATTTTTGCAGACCCCCTATTAATAGAACTATTCAAACCATGCCTATGATAACACTTGAATCATAGAACCCTACAGTGCAGAAAGAGGCCCTTCAGCCCATCGAGTGTGCACTGAACACAATCCCCACCCAGGCCCTACCCTCATATCCCTAGATATTATACTCACTAATCCCTCTAACCTACACATCCCTGGACACAAAAGGAGTAATTTCTTAGCATGGCCAATCAACCTAACCCGCACATCTTTGGAGCTTTGGTCGAGCTATCCAATTATTCTTGCTTCTGTTCTCTTTTCCCATTGTCTTGCTTTTTTTTTGATTTTTCTGATTTTCTTTGGAAACTTTAATACTGAATTCAACCATCTTTCAAGCAGATCAGAACTCTAAAAATTGGCTTTTTGCCAATCACTTGCACACTGTGCCCTCTGGATACTGGCCATTCTGCCACTGGAAACAGTTTCTCCATCTACTCTACATCTCTATTAAATCTCACCTGAATCATCTCTACGCTCAGGAAACACATTTTTCTCCAAGAAAATAAGGAATTGGAATTTTAGGCCTGTTGCAGACAAGTAAAAGTCAAAATTGTGGAACTACAATTCAATTTGGAGACTGAAAGAAATAAAAGCAACAACCAAACAATTGCTTTAAAAACAAAATTAAATAACATTTTAGGAGTGGAACTGAGCAGGAGTGAGCCAGAGAACAGGGTGGGAAGATATGGCTTACTGATTGAGTGTTTTGAAAAAACAAATTCAAAACTAAATAAGGACGGAGGGTTAGGTAATGTGTTATTCCTGCACAATGTGGGAGCTGGTGGACACTGTTGTGATTCCCAGTGACCATATCTGTAGTAAACGAAGGTTGCTCAAGGAACTCTGGCTCAGAGTTGATTAGCTAGATTCTGATCTTCGGATGCTGCGACACATCAGGGAGGAGGAGAGTTACCTGGACGCTGTGTTCCAGGAGGCAGTCACACCCCTTTAGACGAACTAACTTGAATTCAGCCAATAGTCAGGGACAGGAAGGTGTGGCTGCGAATAAGGTAGATAGAGGGATTCAGGAAGTAGAGTTGCAGAAGCCTCAGCCCTCGTTACAGGTTCGAGAATCTTGCTCCTAACGTGGACCAGGACAGGGACTGCAGGAAGAATGAGCCTGCTGACTGCAGCATGGTGGTGCAGGGAGCCATTCAAACGGGGGAGGAAGAGAAAAGAAATGCAGTTGTAATTGGGGATAGCATTGTTTGGGGCATAGACACCGTTCTCTGTGACCAGGATCGAGAGTCCCGAAGGTTGTGCTGCCTACCTGGTGCTCGGATTCAGGATATCTCACCTGGGCTGCAGAGGAACTTGGAGTGGGAGGATAAAGATCCAGCTGTCGTGGTCCACATAGGTACCAATGACATAAATAAAACAAGGGCAGAGGTTTTGCTAAGGGAGTATGAACAGCTAGGAGCTAAATTAAAAAGCAGAACCAAAAAAAGGTAATAATCTCTGGATTACTACCTGAGCCACGAGCTAATTGTCACAGGGTCAGATTAAGCAGGTAAACACGTAGCTTAAAGATTGGTGTGGCAGAAATAGATTTGAATTCATGGGGCATTGGCACAAGTACTGGGGAAGAAAGGACCTGTTTGGTTGGGATGGTCTTATCTGAATCATGCTAGGACCAGAGTCCTAGCAAATTGCCTAACTAGAACTGTTGATAGGGTTTTAAACTAAATAGGGGGATGTTTCAGTTGTAGAGGAACTTAGAAAACCTAAATTAAAGGAGGAGGTAAGGGTGCAGGTTAGCAATGTGGCAGATGGTTACCAGACAGTAAAGGTGAGGGACAGAACAGGTGAATGTCTTTATGCACCAAAAAAAGTAACAAAATTTACCAGTTGAACAAATTTAAAAGCTTTACATCTAAATGCACGAAGCATTCAGAACAAAATTAATAAGTTAATGGCGCAAATAGAAACAAACGGGTATGATTTGGTGGCTATTACTGAAACATTGTTACAAGGAGACCATATCTGGGAATTGAATATCCAAGGGTACTCAGCATTTCAGAAAGATCGACTGAAAGGAAAAAGGTGGTGGTGTAGCTTTACCAGTGAAGGAAGGGATCTATGCTGTAATGAGAAATGACATAAGGGAGATCATGACGTGGAATCAGTCTGGGTAGAAATAAGAAATAGCAAAGGGAAGAAGTACTTGGGAGGAGTCTCCAAGCAGTAGAAACACAGTGGAACACAGCATAAACTAGGAAATACTGAGGGCTTGCAGGAAAGGTATGGCAAGAATCATGGATGATTTTAATATGCACATAGATTGGAAAAATTAAATTGGCAAGGGTAGCCTGGAGACAGAGTTCATTGAATATATTGGCGATTGTTTCTTGGAATAGTATGTTGTGGAACCAAACAGGGAGCAGGCTACTCTGGATTTGATACTACATAATGAGAAGGGTTGAATTAATGACCTCATATTTAAGGATCCTCTGGAGAGTAGTAACCATAGTGTAATTGAATTTTGAATTCAGTTTGGGGATGACAAAGTGGAGCCCCACTCTAGCATTCTGGAGTTAAACAAAGAAGCTACATTGGCATGAGGAAAGATTTGGCCCAAGTAGAGTGGGCAGGAGGACAGCAGATGAGCAGATGATAAGGAAATACTCAATTCCTCACAACTATAATATATCCCAATGAGGAAGAAAGATGGTAGGGTGGGGGGGGAGGGCAGGGGTGGGGGTAAGGAACAACCATGGCTAAACAAGGTGGGCAAGGACAATATAAAGAAAAAAAACTAAGATATATGATATTACAAAAGGCAGACTGGAAAATTGGGAAACTTACAATCGTGAACTAAGGGATACCAAAAAAGTAATAAAAATAGGTAAGTTACGAAAAAAAAAGTGCAAAATATCAAAAAGGATAGCAAAAGCTTCTAAGTATTTTTAAAAGGGAAGGGAATCGCGAAGGTAAATGTTGGTCCCTTGGAAGATAAACCGGAGTGTTAATAGTGGGGAACATTGAAATGACAGATGCTAAATCAATACTTTGCCTCAGTTTTCACGGCGGAGGATACCAGCATCATTCCTAGAGGAATGGGCAAGTCAGAAGTAACAGAAAGGGTAGAACTTAGAACAAGCAGCATCAATAGGGAAAAGGTACTCAGCAAACTATTGAGATTGAGGGCAGACAACTTCCCTGGCTCTGATGGCCTACATCCTAGGGTATTAAAAGAATTGGCGGCAGAGATAGCAGATTCATTGATTATGATATTCCAAAATTCCCTAGACACAAAAAGTTTCAGTGGATTGGAAAAATGCTAATGTCTTATTCAAAAAGGGAGGGAAGCAGAATGTGGAAAACTACAGATCAGTTAGTTTAACATCTGTTTTTGGGAAAGAGTTAGAATCAATTATCAAGGAAGCAACATCTGGACATTTGGAAAGTTTATGAAGGGCAAATCATGTTTAACTAATTTGCTAGAGCTCTTCAAAGATGTAACAAGCAAAGTGGATCATGGGGATCCTGCAGATATAGTACATCTGGATTGCTAAACAATGGGTTTGATAAGATGCTGCACAAAAGGTTAAATCACAAGTTTAGATCACATGGAATTAAGGGTAATTTATCAGCTTGAATAGGTCACTGGCTGCTGGTTAGAATGATGTGGGTATGCCGGCGTTGGACTGGCGTAAACACAGTAAAAAGTCTGACAACACCAGGTTTTAGTCCAACAACAAATAGGTTGGACTAAAGCCTGGTGTTGTCAGACTTTTTACTGCTGGTTAGAAGACAGAGAGTCAGGATAAATGTTTTTTTTTCTGGATGGCAAAAGTAACTAGTGGGGTGCCACAGGATTCGGTCCTTGGGCCCAAGTACTTACAATCTATAGTAACGACTTGGATGCAGAGATACAAATAGCCAAATTTGCAGATGACACAAAAATAGGTGGGACAATAAGTTGCAATGAAGAAATAAGAACCCTACAAATGGATATAGATAGGTTAGGAGAGTGGGCCAAAATGTGGCAGACGGAGTTTAACATGGATAAGTGTGAGGTCATGCATTTTGGTCAGAAAAATGGGAAGGCGACTTATTATTTAAATGGTGAAAGACTTCGGGGTGTTTGGGTGCAGAGGGATCTGGGTGTCCGTGTTCATGACTCACAGAAAACTAGCATGCAGGTAAAGCAGATAATAAAGAAAGCAAATGGAATGTTGGCATCTACAGCTAAAGGAATAGAATATAGAACTAAAAGAAGTATTGTTACAACAATACAAAGCTTTGGTGAGACCGCACTTGGAGTATTGTGCACAGTTTTGGTCCCCTTATTTGAGGAAAGATGTAGTGGCATTGGAGGCAGTTCAGAGGAGTTTCACTAGGTTGATTCCAGAGATGAGGGGTTTGTCGTATGAAGAGAGATTGAACAGTGTTGGCCAATACCTCTGGAATTTACAAGAATCGGGAGAGATCAAATTGAGGTGTATAAGATGATAAAGTAGACACGGAGCAGATGCTTCCTCTTTTGGGGCATTGTAGGACAAGAAGCCCATAGTCATAGGATAAGGGGTAGCAAATTTAAAACAGTTGAAGAGAAACTGCTTCTCCAAAGGGTTATGAATCTGTGGAATTCACTACCCCAAAAGGTTGATGGATGCTGCAACAGTGAGTAAATTTAAGGAGGAGTTAAACAGATTTTTAATTGGTAATGGGTTGAAGGCAGAAAAATGGGGACGGGTAGCATATCAGCGATGATCGAATGGTGGAGCAGACTTAATGGACCAAATGACCTAATTCTGTTCCTATTCTTATGAGCTTATAAGCTCTACTTCTTTGTCTACCTAATTCAAACAAGCACAATTTACATTGTAATATTTTTGAAGCAGTTACTTGACAATATGAACCAATGTTTTGCCAATATCCTTTATCGCTTAATAGTTTACTTATGAACTGAAAAAAATAAAATGCTTTGTTGAATCAGTCAATTACTTCAAACCAGCAAGTCTACAAATTATTTTAAGTGAAGATTGCCAATCAATTGGGAAAACGCAAGAGCACTTCTTCCTAAAGCAATTCAGCTACATGTATTAATATTTACTAGAAATGCAATGGAATTAGAAACAGACTTCAGCACTCACCAAGCTTTATTTCACACAACCTCAGCCTTGGATCTTCAGGGGGGTGGAGGCGTCTCCTCTTTCGCCAGCAGCGTGCTGGGTAAGTATATAACTGTCCTGGTGCCAATCCTAGGAGATATGTCGCACTTTGATTAGAACCTATATGCATACGGTGGTTCATTAAAATATACATTCTTGATTATTTGACTCATTTTCCCTTAAGACATTTTATTCTGTATCCCCTCAAAACACAGAGCAGTGGGTCAGATTTCCAACTCAATTCCCTGGGCATAAAGAGCACAGCAAGACCAATGGGATAAAAAGCGACAGTAATGCAGCACCTCGAGCAAGAGCACAGCAAGGCCGAAAAAGCTTGCAGGGTGCACAGAGCTGACAAACTACATTCGAAAAGTAAGCTAAGTGTGACATCACAGGGAAGTAAGTGATTACTCCGGGTGCTCCAGTTTCCTCCCACACCCCAAAGATGTGCTCTTAGGCTGGTATAACTAATTGTCCCTAAACTATTCTCCCCTTAATCTGGTTTCCAATGGGGGTACCATAAGCATAGACATGGGTCAAAGGTGGAGGAGGAAAAGCACATTGTTAAAATGGCGGCGCGGGCTTGTTGGGCCGAAGGACCTGTTTCCCGTGCTGTGTTGTTCTTTGTTTTAGGGGGTATTTATCTATTTTCTCCCCCTGAACTAATTCAAACCAGGAAATTACAAATTCCATCCAAGGCAAGGGTAAGACAATTAACGCTGAGCTTGTCTGGAGGCAGGAATTAAAATCAACTTAAATGAAATATCAACTAGTTAATTAGAGAGAGAATAGAAAATTTGTCTTGGGTCTGTTCAGGGATCTGAGATTGAATGCTTGCAATCCTGCTCCGTGTTAAAATATTAGGACATTTCATGTGTCTTTGCAAACCACATGCGTGCAAAGTGTCTCCAAGATTTTAACGCAAGATCTGGATTCCCTGGATTTCTGAGCCTGAAGGACAGCCAGAATCACTGTGGAACAAAGGAGGGATGAATGTTTCCTGGATTGTATGTTCCAGGTGCTGGCCATTCCAAAGCAGCAAGGATTCAGGATGATAGATGAGTGGCCATCAGGAAACGTAGGAAGAGGCAGGAAGAATAGAGCTTTGGGGGTTTGTGCCACTCTCAAACACAGGTAATCGGCAGTGGGGAGTAGAGAGTGACAACACTTCAAATGAGCGCATGGCACGAAGGAGCTGGGGGGGGTGGTCTTTTATAGGTCAAACCAAGTAAACAAACTCAAATTACATTAGGACAAAGTAAAAAGGGGCAGCTCCCCAAAAGGAAGGGGAACAGCCCGAACAAAAACAAAAAATACAAAGAAAACTTAAGACGCATCAAATCAAAATGTGATTGTTGGGGTCTATAACGCACCTCAGCCCCTGTGGTGCCCAGCAGGCACGGAATGCGTCAAATGTACCCACGGACACCACATGCTCCCTCTCCAGGGACACCTGGCCGCGAACGTAGCCACGGTAGAGGTGCAGACAGTCAGGATGGATGCCCCCCCCACCCGGACCTATTGATGTTGCGTCTTGCCAGGCCCAGGAGCAGGTTCACGAGAAAATCAGCATCCCAACCTTCCCCTCTCTGCACCAGGTGTCCGTAAATCAGGAGCGTGGGACTGAAGTGCAACCAAAACATCAATAAAAAAGGTGTTTGAGAAAATCAAAAAGGGTGTGCAATGGTCACGGGCTTAGGGTGAGGGGGGCTAGGTATAAGACAAATATTAGAGGGCAGTTTTTCACGCAAAGGGTAGTGGGGGTGTGGAATGCACTGCCGAGTAAGGTGGTGGAAGCAGGCACGCTAGGGTTGTTTAAGAGTCACTTAGACAGCCATATGAGCGGGCTACATATAGGGGGATATAGTAGGCCTTACTGAACATTGTAGGCTTGGGAATACGTTTTGCCTCAGGAATGTTAGTCTTTGCCTGTTTAATAATGAATTTTTTTGTCTCCACAGGCATTTAAGTCCAGCATGGGGCATGCAGGCGGCAGGTTGTAGTGGGCTGCTCTTGGATGTTGCTTCGGGAGTTGCCTATTGCTTCATGTCGTTAGTGTGCTTAAACTGGACCATCTCGAGGGCAACATGACAGCTCAGAGACTATCTCTGTTGCTGTGCGGACACATGGATTTGGGCCTGTGTCTGTGGGAGTTTGCACGTTCTCCCCGTGGTTGCGTGGGTTTCCTCCGGGTGCTCCGGTTTCCTCCCACATCCCCCAAAGATGTGCTTTTAGGCTGATTGATTGGGTACTAAAATTGTCCCTAAATTGGACCTCCCTGATCCTCGCACGTTAGGCGTAGACTAAAATCATGAATAGGTCACTGAGATAGTAGGACGGCGGCGCGGGCTCGTTGGGCCGAAGGGCCTGTTTCCTGTGCTGTGTTGTTCTTTGTTCTTTGTATAACGTGAAACGTAGATGTGGTCCACGGACTCCGAGGCCACAGAAAGGGCAGTCTTGGAAGCCCGTGAACCAGTGAATCCTATGATTGTGCGGCACTGCTGCGTGTAGCAGCCTCCAACCCAGATCCACAATGTAATTGGGGAGGTCCCTCCGCACAGTGACCTCCACCGCCTGGCAGCAACAAGGCCCGCCAAGGTGTATCCGGGTGACAGGCAAGGACGCGGTAGTGGAAGGTGTGCAGCAGCCCGTACAGGAAACGCCTCCGCATGCTGGAAAAAGGCACGGAGGACATTTCCACGAGACAGCTCATGCTGTGGGGCACCTGGCCCGGGGGGGGGGGGGGTGTGTGTCTAGGCTTTGGGCCAATGTGAAATTCTGTCCGAACAGGGGAATGCTCAGACGGGATCCCACCGCACACTTGAGCAGCCTCGAGCTCGCATGCACTTTCGGGGCCGAGCATGACCGTCCTCCAAGGAGCCAGGGGCTACTATGATCTATGATCTATAACTACACAGGAGGGAACAGCAAACTGTAGAAGTACACTGGCAGATTCCCTATTCGAAGGGGTAAACACGCATTTCTGTAACCATCATCATGTGTCTCACATGATGTGTTAGAATGGTGCCAGGGTAAAGGACGTCATGAAGAAGATCCAGAATATTCAGCAAGGGTAAGAGAGTGAGCCACAAGTCGTGGTACACATCAGTACCAATGACACAGAGGTCCTATGGTCATATTTTCAGGAGCTAGGGGCAGGATAAAAAGTAAAACCTCAAAATGGTAATCTCTAGATCACACTAGTGCCACAAGCTAGCAAGAGTAGAAATAGGAAAATTGGGGAAAAAGGAAGAGGAGTAGTAGTAGGAGTCAATATATTGTTTGAGGCAAGGTGCAGGAGGGAGGGCATCAGCTTCTCGGGGTGTCGGAACTAGTTCTGGGTAAGGTGGTGTCCTCTGGGGGAGGTTCATTAGTATAGCAAGGAGAGTTTAACCTAAAAATTGCCAGGGAAACAGGAACCAGCATATAGCAGTAGAAAAGATGCATAAAATGAGTGTGTTGAACAGTATTAGAGAAAGGAGTAATTCAATATTAGATAGAAGTGGATTAAGAAGGATTATAAGGAATGCAAAGATAGGATTACAATGTAAGAAACACACAAAGTGTAGTGAAAAAGATTGCTGAGCTACAAATACAGATAGCAAGATAGGGATATGATGTTGTGGAAACAACAGCAGAAACAAAAGTGGTGAGGACTTGACATTTATGCCAGAAATCTGTGACCTCGTCCATGATTGGGAACCGCTGCAGTGAATGGAGTTTTGGTTAAGCGCCAAATTCTCCATTCTCACTGGCAGAGCGGGTGGAATGAAAGAGATCAGAGAATTGCGCCCTTAATATGAAGCACATAATACAGCAGAATGTAAGTATTGCATGAAATTTATATCTCAACTAGTTAAACCACTTGATTTAATTCTTGTGTTCAGAAAAGATAGGGAAGGGAAAAAGGAGGTGGCTTTGCAGTACAAATCAGGGAAGGCATTGTAGCGCTGGGAATGAGGCAGGTAAAGTCATAGGGGGAGATCTTTGGCCCTCCAAAATCTATGGATCCAAGGGCCTATTTCCTATGCTGTATCTTACTAGCTGATCAAAGTGGCAAACTGGTGAGATCTCGCAAGAGCCCAAAACTGGGTCTGCCTCCGTTTCTCGCCTCAGCAGTCTTCCTGGCCCCAATCTGCTGTCTTAATCAGCATTGCTGATTTAAATTAATCATATAAAAATGAATTTGAGAGCCTGGGATGCAATCGTCCGGGCTCATTTACCTTAATGGCCTCACCATTGGAGATTCTCGCCTACGAGGTTCATGCGTGATTCCCAGAAACAAGGGCCAGACGTGATTGACTTGCCAGTACCCCATGAGCAGTCCCAACCTGGCACCCTGATAGTGCCCACCAGGCACTCTGGTTGGGGGAGTTGCAATCAGGAGAGTGGGATGTGACAATCTCCCAGTGCACTGCATACTCATGATACAGTGCACTGGGAGATCAGGGAGATAAATGCCCTCTAGTTGTCAATAACTGGCTTGCCAGAGAGCTTAGGCCCCGCCCCATCCACCTGCTGGCAAGAATCAGATTGTGGCTCTTCTTTTGAGCTAAGTGCCATAAGATTCAATCTCCTCCCCACCCCTTCACCAAAAAGAAGGGCCCGAAACTCTCTTATTTTCATGCTTGTTTGGCCCTTAGAATTTTTGTGGTAAAATTGTCCCCATAATATTTCGACTTGTAATGAGGAGATCAAGGAACAATCTCAACTGGAGCAGCTGAATTGGAATAGGGCAATTTTCAGTAGGATAAGGAGGAATCTGGCCTGGGAAAAACAAAACCAGGAAAATCTGTAAGGGAACAATGGATAATCATTAAGGAAGAGATCAGAAAATTAGAAAATCATACAGGTCTTCCTAGCCATCAAGTCTGCACCAACACATGAGAAACATCTGAACTCCCACCTAATCCTGTCCACTTTGCCCATTGTCTTAAATGTTATGATGTGCCAAATGCTGATCCAGGTACTTTTTAAAGGATGTGAGATAACCTGCCTCTACCACCCTCCTTGGCATTATCCTCCAGATACTAGCTAATATCATTCCAACAAGGAGAGCAGGTGGGGGAGAAAACCCAGTGCACCTTGTGACTAAGATGCAACTAAAAGGATGACTTATGCTTGCCAGGTGAATTCTACTAGCAAGAGGCTAGTCAAATAGAATAGATTGAGAGGGAAAGTCAAGAGGAAAATAAGACTGGAAATGAGAGAGTATGTGAATGGAATAGCAGTCAACATGAAAAGGAATCAAAAACCTTCCCCTGACATGGAAATTGTGAGCAGATAGTAATAGGGAAAGTGGTCTTATTTGCAACAAAAAGGGGGATATATGCTTAGAGAGACAGGGCAAGGCTAAAATATTTGATAAATTATTTGCAATGTTTACGAAGGAAGTGGAATCTGACAACATACATGTAGGAGTGGAGGGTAGAGATAATGATTGGGGAAAAAGTTGAGATGGCTGTACTGGAAAAGCTGCATATGGATACAGTGGATAACTCACCTGGTCCAGATTGCTCGTAACCCAGGTCATTAAAAGGAAGTGAAGTGGAGATAGTGGAAGGGATTGCCATAGGCCAGGATTCACTGGGCCCATAACCCTAGCAGGAATCTCGACGGCCCATTGAATTGCGCATCAGGTCAAAAAACGGGATTTCTGCCAAGCAGCAAACCCAGCCTGTCCTGCCAGTACCAGTCGGTTTCCACCCAGAACAGGTGGTAATCTGATGAATATTTTAAAATCCTAATCAACAAGCTAGAAGACCAATTCAGTAGCCTCCCGAGATTCACCTGCCACCAGCCCCTGCCCCAGCAGGAAGCCCACCAGGTGGGCTTTGGTACAGATCGTAACAAACATGGACATGACGCCTGGTACTCAGTGGGGAGGGTGCAAGGAGTTGTGTGGTCATCTGCCCCTCTGTCACTGCAAGGCTGCAGAGAGAGAATCACCCAGGGACCTGGAGGTTGGGTGGGTTCCTGCTGGGGGAATGGGCTTGACTTCAGGACTCTCCTCCAGGATGGGTGTCTAGTGGCTGCATTTGTCCTTGTTGCCCTGGGAATGATTTTGTTCAGTTTCAGGATGGTGAACTCAGATACTATTCTGGAGTAAGATATTCATTATTGCCACTGTCCTCTGAAACCTTTGAAGTACCCTGGTCATTTTGACATCCACATCCTTCGGACACTTGGAAGATTTCAAAAATCAGTGCAGCATTCCATTTCACAAGAGGGATTGGTCCAGATGTTAAAAACCCTTTTTTAGAGTGCTCTCATAGAAAGGATCTGTCAGGACTACCCTGGAGATTCCCTTGCTTCTTCTCAGTCCACAGCTGCTGTGAAATCCTTATGAAGTGCTCTGATGGTCCACCTATCAATCAAAGGCGGAATATTCATAAACATTGCAGCTAGGTTAGATATTTTACCAGTTTTAACTTCCTCTTTTTCTAACTGTATTGTTTGCAAAGTACTCCGGATACATTCAAGTGAGAAGGGAAAAAACAAAACAAAGCTCTTTGCTTAGGCAGAACCAATCAGGCAGAATTTGGAGCTGAGTGGAAGTTTGGTGCTGAGGGGAAGTGGTACTCATCTTTGGGAGGAGCGGAGAGGGAGAGCTGCAAGGGAGAACATAAGAACATAGGAAATAGGAGCAGGAGTAGGCCACCTAGCCCTTTGAGCCTGCCCCGCCATTCAGTAAGATCGTGGCGGATCTGAACTGGATCAGTTCCACTTTCCCGCTTTCTCCCCATAACCCTTAATTCCCCTGTATCAAAAACCTATCTACCCATGACTTAAATATATTTAGCAAGGTAGCCTCCACCACTTCAATGGGCAGAGAATTCCAGAGATTCACCCCACTTTGAGTGAAGAAATTCCTCCTCAACTCCGATCTAAACTGCCACCCCCCACCCTTTATCTTGAGGCTGTGTCCTCTAGTCCTGCTATCCTTTCTAAGTGGGAAGAATCTCTCTACCTCTACCCTATCCATCCCTTTCATTATCTTATACGTCTCTACAAGATCCCCCCCCATCCTTCTAAAGTCCGAGTACAGACCCAGTCTATTTAGTCTCTCTTCATAGTCCAACCCCCTCATCTCCGGTATCAGCCTAGTGAGCCTCCTCTGCACTCCCTCCAAGGCCAATATATCCTTCCGCAAGTGCGGCGACCAAAACTGCACGCAGTACTCTAGCCGCAGCTTCACAAGTACCCTGTACAGTTGCAGCAAGACCTCACTACTTTTATATTGTACGCCCCTCGCTATAAAGGCCAACACTCCATTCACCTTCTTGATCACCTGCTGCACCTGCAGACTGGGTTTTTGCGACTCGTGCACAAGGACCCCCAGGTCCCTCTGCACCGTAGCATGCTGCAGCTTTTCGCATTTTAAATAATAATCCCTCCTACTATTATTTCTGCCAAAGCGGATAACCTCACACTTGCTAACATTATACTCCATCTGCCAGGTCTTCGCCCACTTGCTCAGCCTATCCAGATCTCTCTGCAGACTTTCCACACAATTTGCTTTTCCACTCATCTTCGTGTCATCAGCAAATCTCGTCACCCTACACTCAGCCCCCTCCTCCAGATCATCTATATAAATGGTAAACAGTTGAGGCCCCAGCACCGATCCCTGCAGCACTCTACTAGTCACCAAGCACCAACCAGAATAGCACCCATTGATACCAACTCAGTTTCCTATTAGACAGCCAATCCTCTATCCACATTAACACCTTACCCCCAACTCCGTGCACCCTAACCTTCTGTAGCAACCTTTTATGAGGCACCTTATCAAACGCCTTTTGGAAATCTAAAAACACCACATCCACCGGTTCCCCTCCGTCTACTGCACTAATCACATAGAACATAACAGCACAGAACAGGCCCTTCGGCCCACGATGTTGCACCGACCAATTAAAAAAGCAAAGACCCTCTAACCTAAACCAATCCCTTTCCATCCATAAACCTATCCACGGATCTCAAACGCCCCCAAACTAGGCGCATCTACAACTGCAGCAGGCAGGGCATTCCAATCCCTCACCACCCTCTGGGTAAAGAACCTACCTCTGACATCCGTCCTATAACTACCACCCCTTAATTTAAAGCTATGCCCCCTCCGAGGTTTCTCCATCCGAGGAAAAAGGCTATCACTGTCCACCCTATCTAAACCTCTAATCATCTTGTATGTTTCAATAAGGTCCCCTCTTAGCCACCTTCTTTCTAACGAAAACAACCTCAAATCCCTCAGTCTCTCCTCATAGGACCTTCCCTCCATACCAGGCAACATCCTGGTAAACCTCCTCTGCACCCTCTCCAATGCCTCCACATCCTTCCTAGAATGTGGGGACCAGAACTGCACACAATACTCCAAGTGCGGATGCACCAGAGTTTTGTACAGTTGCAACATGACGTTGCGGCTCCTAAATTCAATCCCCCTACCAATAAACGCCAAGACACCGTATGCCTTCCTAACAACCTTATCTACTTGATTCCCAACTTTCAGGGATCTATGTACACATACATCTAGATCCCTCTGTGCTCTCAGCGAAAGACAGCAGCAGCCAAATTTGCTGCACCACAGTTGGTTCTATTTCAGAGGGAAGGGGTAAAAAAATGTGCCAGTGCAAGAGTTATAGGGGACTCCATTGTAAGGGGAATAAACAGGTGTTTGTGGCCACAAATGAGACTCTAGGCGGTATGTTGCCTCCCTGATGGTAGGATCAAGTATGTCTTGGAATGGGTACAGGGTATTTTGGAGAGGGAGGGTGAACAGCTAGTGGTTGTGGTACATACCAGTAAAAACGACAGATAAAAAAAATGAGGTCCTAAAAGCAGAATACAGGAAGCGAGGAATGAAGTTAAAAAAAATTAAATCTTAAAAGGTAGTGATCTCAGGATTACTGCCAGTGTCCTGTGCTAGTCAGAGCGGAAATGACAGGATACATCGGATGAATACATGGCTGAAGAGATGGTGTCAGGATTCAGATTCCTGGGGCATTGGGACTGCTTCTAGGGAAGATGGGACACGTACAATTTGGACAGGTCATACCTGGGCAGGACTAGGCCTGATGTCCTAAGAGCACTGTTTGCTAGAGCAGTTGGTGAGGGTTTAAACTAATATGCAAGGGGGATGGGAATCTATGTAAGGAGGAGTCAGAGAAGGAGGGGGCAAGGACAAAAACAAAAGGTAGAAAGGGAATAAGAAAAGTGATTGGCAGAGAAACCAAGGTCAAAATTCAAACAGGGCTAGAGAGAAAAATATTGACAGCAAGACGTTAAAAAGGCTGTGCGTCTTAACACGTGGAGCATTTGCAATAAAGTGGATGAACTAACTGCGCAAATAGGTGTAAACGGGTATGATATAATTGGGATTACACAGACAAGGCTGCAGAGTGACCACAGATGGGATCAGGAAAAGGTGGTGGAATGGCATTGCTGGAAATTAACACAATGTAGTGAGAAAAAATTATCCCTGATAATGTGGAATCTTAATGGGTAGAGTTGAGAAATCCCAAGGGGCAAAAACTATAAGTGGGTATCATACATAGACCCACAAACTGCAGTGGTGATGTTGGGAATGGCATTAAACACAAAATTAGAGATGCATGTGATCAGGGAATATCGGTGATCGTGGATGAATTCAATACAGATGGACCTATTATTTCTTTTGGCCAAAGGATTGGCAGCAGTTTAGAATTCAGCAAAGAAGGACCAATGGGTGATTAAGAAGGAGAAAATAAGCTTGCAGGGAACATAAAGACTGACACTGAGAGTTTCTACAGATATATGTGAAGAGAAAGAGGTTGGTGAAGACAGAAACGGGGAAAACGTATAACAGGGGACAAAGAAATGGCTGAGCAATACATGCTTTTATTCCATCTTTGCAAAAGACACAAATCAGATACCAGAAATGTTGGAGTATGCAAGATTTAGTGGAGAAGAACCAAGGGAGATCAATATTTTAGAGAAAAGGTGCTGGGAAAATTAATGGGATTGAAGGTGAATAAATCCCCACAGCTTGATGATCTACATCCCGGAGTACTTAAGGAAGTGGTCCTAGAAATAGTGGATGCATTGGTGATCACCTTCCAGGATTCTACAGACTCTGGAATAGTCCCTGTAGATTGGATGGTAGCTAACATCACTCCAATATTCAAAAAGGGAGGTAGAGAGAAAACAGGGAATTATAGACCAGTAAGCCTAACATCGGTATTGGGAAAATGCTTAAATCCATTATCGTTTGACTTTATTGCGGAGCATTTAGAAAGTAGTGGCAGAATCAGACAGACAGTCAGTATGGATTTATGAAAGGGAAATCATGCTTGACAAATTTGAAGATGTAACTAGTTGACAAGGGGGAGTCAGTCAATGTCGTATATTTGGACTTTCAGAAAGCATTTGACAAAGTCTGGCATAAGAGATTATCGTGCAAGATTAAAGTGCATGGGTTTGGGGGAAGTGTATTGACATGGATAGAAAACTGGTTGGCAGAGAGGAAACAGAGTAGGAATTAATGGGTATTTTTTAGCTAGTAACTATTGAGGTGCCACGGATTGGTACTGGGACCCTAGCTATTCAGAATATATATTAATGACTTGAATGAGCGAAAATAATGTAACATCTCAAAGTTTGTAGATGATATCAAGTTGGGTGGGAGGGTGAACTGTGACGACTATGCAAAGATCTTTCAGAATGATCTGGACAGATTGGGTGAGTGGGCAAATCAATGGCAGATGCAGTACAATTTGGATATTCACTTTGAAAGCAAAAACAAGGTGGCAGATTACTACCTGAATGGGAGATGGGAGTGTGCAGCGGGACCTGGGTGTCCTTGTGCACCAGTTGATGAATGTAAGCATGCAGGTGCAGCAGGCGGGAAAGGTGGCAAATAGTATGTTGGCCTTCATTGCGAGAGGTCGCGTATAGGAGTAGGAATGTGTTGTTTCATTTGTGTGAAGACTACATCATTATCTTGTAAATTGAGTTTGTGTCTGCATATTCCCTGTTTGTGAACACAAGTCCTCACGCATCTGTTGAAGGAGCAGCACTCTGAAAGCTTGTGTTGCCAAATAAACCCGTTGGATTTTAACCTGGTGTTGTGAGACTTCTCATTGTTCCAATTATACAGGGCCTTTGTGAGGTCACACCTCGCATTTTGTGCGCAGTTTTGGTTTCCTTTTCTGAGGAAGCATCTTAGAGTCAGAGAGGTTTACAACATGGAAACAGGCCATTTGGCCCAACTTGTCCATGCTGTCCTTTTTTAAACCCCTAAGCTAATCCCAATTGCCTGCATTTGGCCTATATCCCTCTATACCCATCTTACCCATGTAACTGTCTAAATGTTTTTTAAAAGGCAAATTTGTACCCGCCTCTACCTCTGGCAACTTGTTCCAGACACTCATCACCCTCTGTGTGAAAAAATTGCCCCTCTGGACAGTTTTGTACCCCTCACCTTAAACCTATGCCCTCTAGTTTCAGACTCCCCTACCTTTGGGAAAAGATATTGACCTTATCTATGCCCCTCATTATTTTATAGGCCTCTATAAGATCATCCCTCAGCCTCCTACCCTCCAGAGGAAAAGTCCCAGTCTATCCAGCCTCTCCTTACAATTCAATCCATCAAATCCCGATAGCATTCTAGTAAATCTTTTCCACAGTCTTTCCAATTTAATAATATCCTTTCTAAAATAGGACGACCGGAACTGCACACAGTATTCCAAGTGTGGCCTTACCAATGTCCAACTTCAACAAGACGTTCCAACTCCTATATTCAATGTTCTGACCAATGAAACCAAGCATGCTAATTGCCTACTTCACCATCCTGTCCACCTGTGACTCCACTTTCAAGGAGCTATGAACATGTACTCCTACATCTGTGTTCTGTAACTCTCCCCAATACCCTACTATCAACTGATTAAGTCCTGCCCTGGTTCAATCAAAATGCATCACCTCGCATTTATCTAAATTAAACTCCATCTGCCAATCAGCCCACTGGCCCAAGTGATCAAGATCCCATTGCAATGGGAGATAACTTTCTTCACTATCCATTATACCACCAATCTTGGTGTCGTCTGCAAACTTATTAACCATGCTTCCTATATTCTGATCCAAATTAATATGAATGACAAACAACAGTGGACCCAACACTGATCCCTGAGGCACATGGCTGGTCACAGGCCTCCAGTTTGAAAAATAACCCTCTAGCTTCTGTCAAGAAGCCAATCTTGTATCCATTTCGATCTTCTTGCCTTCGAGGGCATGCAGCGAAGGTTTACCAAACTGATTCTGGGGATGGCAGGACTGATGTATGAGGAGGGATTGACTAGGTTAGGATTGTTTTCACTGGAGTTCAGATGAATGAGGGGGGATCTCATCGAGATTTATAAAATGTGTGTGAATTTCATTACCACAGGTAGTAGTTGACGCCAAAACATTGAATGTATTCAAGAGGCAGCTGGATATAGCAGCGAATGGGACCAAAGGTTATGGGGAAAAAGCAGGATTAAGCTATTGAGTTGGATGGTCAGCCATGATTGTAATGAATAGCGGAGCAGCCTTGAAGGACTGACTGGCCTCCTCCTGTTCTTATTTTCTATGTTTCTATGCTAGGGGGTAAGTAATCCATACCTGTCAATCAAATCACTTCAAAAGGTTGTAAACACCATTTGCTAACCTTCCCAAGTTAAAAGAGTATCCTCCAGTGACTTGTTCTTTCAATCCCGGGGAGGAGAATGCTCCCCTTTGCTGAGACAGTGGGGGTGGTCTGCTTGCCAGCATTCGTTGGCAGGTCCATTGTGTCTGTGCAGAAATTTCTGAAAAGCCAGTCAGGCTAGTGTGATTCCCAGAATGCATCAAGTTAACTGATTAAAGTTTATAAGGGTTTATACAAGCCAGATAGCAGATGGAATTTAACCTGGGACAAATGTGAGGTGATGTAGTTTGGAACAGCTACTGCAGAAGGATCTAGGCGTGCAGATCCAGGTGGACAAGGTGGTCAAGAAAGCAGTATGGCATGCTGGTCTTCATTGGTCAGGGTATTGAGTACAAGAATTGAAAATCATGCTGCAGCTGTGTAAGACTTTGGTTAGGGCACATTTGGAGTATTGTGTAGAATTCTGGTCGTCACACTAACTGAAGGATGTTTTCGCCTTGGAAAGGGTGCAGAAAAGATTTACCAGGATGTTGCCTAGTTTGGAGAATATGGACTATGAAGGAAGGTTGAACAAACTCAGATTATTTTCATTGGAGTGTCAGAGGACTGGGGTGGGGGGGGGACCTGATAGAAGTTTACAAGACTATGGCAAGTTTGGATACAATGGATAGTCAGAGTCTTTTTCCCAGGGTTGAAGAGTCAATAAATTTGGGGCATAGATTGAAAACAAGAGGGAGATGTTTAAAAGAGACGTAAGGGGCAGGTTTTTCCACACAGAGGGTGGTGAATGCCTGGAACGTGCTGCCGAAAGAGATGATGGAAGCAGATTCTACACCAACAACCAAGACACATCTGCACAGATACATGAATAGGCAGGGAATAGAGACTTATGGACCACATAGAGGCACAAAAGTATTAGAGAGGCATCTGTATCAGCACAACTTGGTGAGCCGAAGAACAAAAAAAATTACGGCACAGGAACAGGCCCTTCAGCCCTCCAAGCCTGCACCAACCATGATGCAGGACCTAACTAAAACCCTAACTACCCTTTCCCATCTCATTCATGTATTTGTCAAGATGCCCCTTAAAAGCTACTACTGTATCCATTTCCACTACCTCTCCCAGCAGCAAGTTCCAGGCACCCACCACCCTCTGTCTAAAAAATTGCCTCGTACATCTCCTTTAGACCTTGCCCCTCACACCTTAAACCTGTGTCCCCTCGTAATTGACTCTTCCATCCTGGGAAAAAGCTTCTGACTATCCACTCTGTCCATGCCCCTTATAATCTTGCAGACTTTTATCAGATCGCCCCTCAATCTCTGTCGTTTCAGTGAGAACAGACCAGTTCCTCCAACTTCTCTTCATAGCTAATGCCCTCCATACCAGGCAACATCCTGTAATTTCTGTACCATCTCCACATCCTTCTGGTAGTGAAGTGATCACAACATTCCAAGTGCAGCCTAACCAAGGTTCTATAAAGCTGCAACATGACTTGCCATTTTGACTCAATGTCCTGGCTGATGAACGCATGCATGCCATCTTGACTACCTTCTCCACCTGCTTTGCCACTTTGTGAATGTACACTCAGATCCTTTGCCTATCAATACTCTGAAGGGTTCTGCCATTTACTGTACATTTCCTATTTGTATTAGGCCTTCCAAAATGCAGTACCTCACATTTGTTTGGATTAAACTCCATCTGCCATCTCTCCACCCGATCTATATCCTGCTGTTTCCTCTGATGGTCCTCATCGCTACTCGCAAATCCACCAACCTTTGTGTCGTCCACAAACTTACTAATCAATCTAGTTACATTTTCCTCCAAATCATTTATATATATTACAAACAACAAAGGTCCACACTGATCCCTGAGGAACACCACTTGTCACAGCCCTCCATTCAGAAATGCACCCTTCCACTGCTACCCTCTCTCTTCTTTGTCTGAGCCAGTTTTATATCCACCTTGCCAGCTCACCTCTGATCCCAGTCTGCCATGAGGGACCTTGTCAAAGGCCTTACTGAAGCCCATGTAGACAAAGATCCACTGCCCTACCCTCAATTACCTTCATCACTTCCTTGAAAAACTCAAGTCAATGAAACACGACCTCCCCTTCACGAAACCATGCTGCCTCTTACTCATTTCTAAATAGGAATAAATCCTGTCTCAAAGAATCCTCTCCAATAATTTCCCTACCATTGATGTAAGGCTCACTGCCTGTACTTACCTGGTTTATTCTTGCTACCCTTCTTAAAGGAACAACACTGGCTATTTTCCAATCCTCTAGGACCTCCTCAAATGAGGCTACAAAGATTTCTCTCAAGGCTACAGCAATTTCCTCCTTTGCCTCTCTCAGCATTCTGGGATATATCCCATCAGGCCCTGGGGACTTGTCTACCTTAATGTTTCTCAAGAACCCTAATACCACCTCCTTTTTGATCTCAACATGACTCAAACAATCTACTCACTCTTTCCCAGACTCATCATCCATCAAGTCCTTCTCTTTAGCAGATACTGATGCAAAGTACTCATTTAATACCTCGCCCATTTGCTCTGGCTCCATGCATAGATTCCCTCCCTTGTCCTTGAGTGAGCCAACCCTCTCTCTGGCTTCTCTCTCTTGTGCTTTATGTATAAAAAGCCTTGGGATTTTTCTTAATCCTGCTGGCCAATGCTTTTTTGTGACCCCTTTTACCCCTCTTTACTCCTTGCTTGGGTTTCTTTCTACTTTCCTTGTATTCTATACTTGCTTCATGTGTTCCCAGCTTCGACAAATGCTTCCTTTTTCTCTTTGACTAGGCTCACAATATCTCTCGTTATCCAAGGTTCCCAAAACTTGCCATACTTATCCTTCACCCTTACAGGAATGTGCTGATCCTGAATCCTTATCAACTTGTACTTGAAAGCCAGATGTTGATTTGCCCTTAAACATCTGTCCCCAATCTACACTCTTCAGTTCCTGCCAAATATTGTTGGAATTAGCCTTCTCCCAATTTAGCAGCTTAAGTGAGGACTACACTTATTTTTCCATCAGTATCTTAAAGCTGACCAAATTGCAGTCACTGTTCCGGGACTGCTCCCCAACTGAAACACTGACCACCTGGCCAGGCTCATTCCCCAGTACCAGGTCCAGTATGGCCCCTTCCTGAGTTACATTATCTACATACTGTTTCAAGAAGCCCTCCTGGATGCTCCTTACAAAGTCTGCCCGATCCAAGCCCCAAGCACGAAGTGAGTCCCAGTCAATACAGGGGATGTTAAAATCTCCTGCCACAACAACCCTTGCCAAAATCTGCCTACATATCTGTTCCTCTATCTCTCACTGGCAATTGGGTGGCCTTTAGTAAATCCCCAACATTGTGACTGCACACTTTCTATTCCTGAGCTCCACCCTCACTCTACGAGCCCTCTAAGGTGTCCTCCCGCAGTACAGCTGGTGATATTCTTCTTACAGTAATGCTACTTGCTCATCCCTTTTGCATCCACCTCCATCCCACCTGAAACAACTGTATCTTGGAATGTTAAACTGCCAATCTTGTCCTTCCCCTAATCACAGTTCCTCGTACTAATCCAAGCTCTAAGTTCATCTACATTGACTGTCACACTTCTTGCATTGTAACAAATGCACTTCAGTCCACCAGGCCCTCTTTGATTAGCAACCAAACCCTGCCTGCTCTTTCTGAGTCTTACCGGCTCTACTCTCTGGTTCCCCTTCAGCTAATTCACCTTTGCTTTGGTTCCCATCCCTTTGCCAAACTAGTTTAAATCCTCCCATGTGACACTAGCAAACCTCCCACCAGAACGTTCATGCCCTTCCAGTTTGAGTGCAACCTGTCCTTATATAGGTCCTACCTGCCCCAGAAGAGACCCCAGTGGTCCAGATATCTGAAACCCTCCATCCTAACTGGCTGTTTAGCTGCATTATCTTCCTAACCCTAACCCACACTAGTATGTGGCACAGGGAGTAATCCTCAGATTAAAACCCTAGAGGTCCTGTTTTCAACTTTCTACCTAACTCCTTAAACTGCTGTTGCAGGACCACATCACTCTTTCTGTCAATGTCATTAGTACCAATATGTACCACAACTTCATACTGAGGTTGCTGACTCGCTCCCTTCAAAATGCATTCTGCCATTCAGAAACATCCTGGACCCTGGCACCAGGGAGGCAACATATCATCCTGAAGTCTCTTACACATCCACAGAAGCATCTGTCTGCATCCCTAACTATAGAGTCCCCAATAACTATTGCTCTGGCGCTCTTTGTCACTCTCTGCTTAAGAGTCAGCTGTAGTGCCTCTGCTTTGACTGCTGCTGCTATAATCCACTGATAGGGCATCCCCCCACAGCAGTATCCAAAACATGTACTTGTGAGCAAGGGGAATGACCACAAGGTCATTCAAGGGAGATGTGCAGGGCAAGTTTTTCACACAGGGTGGTGGGTGCCTGGAATGCATTGCCAGAGGAGATGGTAGAAGCAGGCACATTAGCAACACTTAAGAGGCATCGGGATGGGCACATGAATAGGGAGGGAATAGAGGGAAATGATCCGAGTAAGGGCAGAAGGTTTTTTTTAAATTTAGTTGGGGTATAATGATTGGCACAGGCTTGGAGGGCTGAAGGGCCTGTCCCTATGCCGTACTTTTGTTTGTTTTTGTCTCATCTTTCCGTGCTGTAAATTGCCCTATAATTTGATTGCCATGCATCAATCATGGCTCCATGAAAACAGAGCCTGGGGAAATAAGAGTGGTGGAGCACACCAAAACTAGTTCGGGTGTACTAAAGATGGCTAATACAAGGAATTCACGGCTACAGTGACTTCCTAAACTCATTTCACTTGCCTAAATGGGTCAGAGGGGAACTTCCCAGATGTTTTTCCCTTAATCTTGTTCGTTTCTGTTTTCTTGTTTCACTTGAGAGATCACCTGGTTTCAGTTAGGATATCAAGTGTGAGAGTGGTGGTATTCAGGGTATCCCAATTTTGTGGAACAGGTTGGATGATGGAGCAGAGAATCTTAATCAGTCCACCAGTACTTCACTTCAAACCTCTCATTCCCCAGCAGTGGCATTAAGTGACATTAGCAGCAAAGGAAAATTGATGATTTGAGGGCACATCACTTTTTAAAATTTTCTGCCCAAATTTAAAAACTACAATTGTATTCCAAGTACCTATGTGCCAATTTCAGCATCAACTATATCAAAACATCCAAGTTAACACGAACACACACCTGGACCTCTGTGTCTCTTTTCCATCCATATGTAGCAATTATTTTGAGCGACGCCAGTCTGAGAATCCAGGAATGGCAGGCGGACACTGCGCTCTGCGCACAGGCGGGCATTATAATTCCGACAATGTTCAATGGCTTCCTTGTAGAACTGCTCTCCCAGTCTATACAACACAAGGAGCGGTTTATCATTAGAGGAAGTTCAAAATACACGTACACGCATGTGTACCCTCCAAAAGGACAAATTCAATGTAGTGCTAAAGCTAAAGTCAATAATCCTGTAAGTTAATTTTCTTGATGTGTGTTATGATTGCTTTAAGAGCTGATCACACAATTTGATTGTGTCATTAGGGTGTTGCTTTTAGTTTTGGTCTGTCCTCTGTACAGGCAAGAGTTCCTTCAACAAATCTGTTGTTTGAATCACCACTTTTTCCTTTTGTGTAAAACACACAACCCCTCACATAGTTAGCGCATTATGAAGTATCAATCCAATTTCCTTTTTGAAATCATCGCTGAAAGCTCCACCACCCTCAGAGTTCGAGGTCAATACCAATCCCTGCATCTCTTGCCTAAAACCTTATTTTTGTGTTCTCTAGTCCTCATACCAACAGTAACTGGGAATAATTTTGCCTTGTCTACTTTATCTAAACCTGTCACAATATTGTTCAGCTCTCTCAAACCTCACCTCAATCTCCTTTGTCCCAAAGGAGAATGACCATAGTTTTCCCAAACTTAACGCGCGTAGCTAAAAGCCCCCACACTGAAACAATTCTGGTAAATTTCCTTTGCATCCAATCAAGGACCGTCTCACATCCTTCCTAAAGTGTGGCAATCAGAACAGAATGCAATACACTAGTCATGGCCTGAACTCTCCTGCCACCTTCAAAGATATAGAACATAGAAAAACTACAGCACAAACAGGCCCTTTGGCCCACAAGTTGCGCGGATGAAATCCCTACCTACTAAGCTTACCTATAACCCTCAATCCTATTAAGTCCAGAAGTCTCTTAAAAAACCCTAACAAATTTGCCTCCACCACCACCGATGGCAGCTGATTCCACTCACCCACTACCCTCTGAGTGAAAAACTCACCCCGATATCTCATCTGCACCTACTCCACAGCAGCTTAAACCTGTGTCCTCTCGCAGCAACCATTTCAGCCCTGGGAAAAAGCCTCAGAATCCACCCGATCTATATCTCTCAACATCTTATACACCTCTATCAGGTCACTTCTCATCCTTCGTCTCTCCAAGGAGAAAAGACCGAGCTCCCTCAACCTCTCCTCATAAAGCATGCCACCCAATCCAATATCATGCGATATTGCCCCTATATTGCCTCTCCCTATCCCTTCTGCATTTTGGCAGGAGAGTGACAAATCGGGAGAGTCAATATCACACAATTCTAAAGAGTGTGAAGAACAGAAATATGTCTTTGAAGGTGGCAGGAGAGTTAGCAAAACCTTTGGGATCTGGGCTTCATAAATAAAGGAATGAAGTACATAATCAAGGAAGCTACATTGAACCTTTGCCCAGCTCTGTTCCGATCGCCACACTTTAGAAAGGGCGTGAGATGGTCCTTGATAGTGTGCAACGGAAATTTACCAGAATTGTTCCAGCATGGAGGTTTTTAGCTATGAGTTAAGTTCGAGAAAACTATGGTCATTTCATCTGTCACTAAAGAACAGCCATGCAGACCCAAAATGTTATCTCACAATGTCATGTTACAGGTAATTTGTATCATCTTCACTGCTTGCCACTTCAAGTTTAGTTTCATAGAATCACAAATGTTGTGTTGCAGCCAGGAGCCATTCAGCCCATCATGTCTGCACCAGCTCTCTGAATGAACATTACACACAGCGCCATTCTCCTGTCTTTTCCTCACACCCCTGCACATTGAAATGGTGATTTGAATAGAAACAATGCCCTCTTGAATGTTTCAAATGAACCTGTCTCCACCATGTTTCCAGGCAGTGTATTCCAAACTCAAACCACTCACTGTGGGAAAATTCTTTTTCCAACATTGCACTTGCTTTTTTGTCAAATCACTTTAAATCTGTGCCCTCTTGTTCATGATCCTTTTATGAGCCGGAATAGTTTCTGTCCCACCTCATGATTTTGAGCATTTCTATTAAATCTCCTCTTAGTTGCCTTCTCTCAAAGAAGAGTCCCAATCTCTCCAATCTATTTTTATAACAAAAGTTTCTCATCCCTAGAACCATTCTTGCAATCCTGTTGTGCACTCTCTCCAACACATTCACATTCTTCCTGCAGTCTCTCCAATGCACTCACATTCTTCCTAAAGTGTAGTACCCAGAACTATGCACAATACTGTAGCTGAGGTCTAGTTAGCGTTTTATACAAGTTTAGCATAACTTCCTTGCTCTTTTACTCAATTCCCGTTAATAAAGTGTACAGTAGCCTGGACTTCCTTAACTGCTGTGTCCACTTGTCCTGCCACCTTAATAACTTATGAACATTTACAAGCAGGTCCCTCTTCTCCTGCACTGCTTTTAGAATTTTACCACTTCTTCAAAATTGTTTCTCTATGGTCTTCTTACCAAAATGAATCACCTTGCACTTCTCTGCAGCAAACTTCATCTGCCATCTATTTGCTCACTCCACCTAATATTCTAAAGATGTCACAATCTTCTGAAACCTCATCCAAACTCAGGATTCTAATAGCAATTCTTCCATTCTCACCATTCACTCTTGCTTTAGAATAATAGAGTTCCTGCAGTGCAGGAGACTATTCAGCCCATCGAGTCTGCACCAACACTTTGATAGAGCATCTTACCTAGGTCCAATCCTCATAACCCATGGCCTACCCTACTAATTTCTCTAACTCCCTAATTTTGGGACACTAAGGGGCAATTTAGCATGGCCAATAAACTCAATTTGGTTTTCCAGGTGGAGTGTGGGAGGAAATCAGAACACCCAGAGAAAACCCATGCAGTCACAAGAAGAATGTGCAAACTCTACACAGTCATCCAAAGCTGGAATTTAACTTCATGGTCCTTGGTACCATGAGGCAGCAGGAATAACCACTGTGCCACTTGGCAAGTTACCAAAAGCAGAATCCAAATATTATACAGATTTGTTTTTCCTTCCATAGGATCACAGAATGATGAAAGAGATTATTCAGCCAATCATATCAATTTTAGCTCTAACTCTAATTAGTCTCACTCTCCTGTTTTTTTCCCCCCACCAAGCCCCATAAAACTGCACTCAGTTATTTATTAATTTCCTTGCTGAAAAATTACTATTGCATCTCTTTCCACCATCTACTCAGGAATGCATTCCAGATCAGAATAAGTCCATGTGGTGATTGCCCTGATAAGGGTAACACATTCCATGTTAAAAAACTTTTTTGTGCCAATCACCTTAAACTGTGTGGTCTGCTTACTGAAGCTTATGTCCCTGGAAAAGTTCTTCATAATTTACTTTACCATTCATGATTTGAATACCTGTTGTCAAAATTCCTCTAAAGTTTCTCTGCTCTCTGGAGAATCCAAGCTTCTTCATTCTCCCCTTTAATTGTAACCACTTTCACCTGGTGCCATCCTAGTAAATCTCTCTTACATCTTCAAGGTTTTGGCATCCTTCCTAAAGTGTGGTGCCCAGAATTGAACATAGTGCTCCAGATTGGCCTAAACAATCTCTTATGAAGTTTGTTGTTTTAGCAGAATCTTCATTGCTTTGTATACTATTCATTTTAACTTAATCAACGAGCCCTAAAGGCCTTTTCAACTAGTCAAGCGCCCATATGCATTTTTTGTAAAAAAAAAGCCCTTTTCAACTACCCCCCTCTCCCACCCCTGGTCTCTCTGTTCATGCATACTATTTGTACATTAAAGTTATATTGCGTCTCCTCAGTCTCCCTATCTAAATGTATTGAAACTGGTGTTAAATTCATCTGTCCATGTCCTCCTAAACTCCTTTGATATTGTCCTCATTATTTACCAAATTGGTTTTGTCATGTGAAAACTTTGAAATTATGCCTGGTATACCCTATTCCCATTTATTTAAATACTTCAAAAAAGGGCCTGATATCAGCCCAAAGAGGACAGCAGTGCCTTTCTCTCCAGTCTGGAAAACAATTATTCATCACTCTCTGCTTTCTGTCCCTTTATTTCATACCTCTGCATGCCCCGCCCATCTAATCTTCAATTCTAGTGGTTAAATTTGCAAAAATGTCTGTCATTTGGTACTTTGATGATTTTCTGCAAGTCCTTATACAAACCAATGGCACTACCCTCATCAACCCTCTTACTTTAAACTCAGATTGCCAGACACAATCTGCCTTCAAATCCAAGCTGACTTTCACTTATTAACCCCTGCTTTTCCAAGTGCCAATTATTTTGTCCCAGATCATCATCCCTAAGTTTCCTGTTAGTTTTTGAAAATGAAACAAAAGAACAGTAACATTTGAAAACTACACTGCAAATATTTATAATTCGTGTGAATGTTACCCTCATATCCGTGAGCACTTTTGCCTTTTAGTTCAGCTCTAACCTTCTACTGAATCAAAAAAGACTTCTGAAGTTGCTGCGCAGCCTGCTCAGTGAAAGCTGATGCTTAACACTTTCCAAGCCACTACCCACAGTGTGATCAATGATGTTAAATTCTGATTGGCCTAAATAAGGCAAGGCTATTTCTTAATTGGCTGAAGGGGTGAGTGATCAATCTATGATTGGTCTAGGTGGTGCATGATCAATTTCTAGTTGCTTTCTTGAGGGTAATGGTCATCTATTAATGTCATTTGTCATTGTCCCCTAACTGGCTCTCTAAAGTGCCATTTACTTGTGGGATTATCCCTCTAATTAAAGTTTGTTTGTAATGCTTTAGCTTCTTTTGCCCATTATTTTACATCTTGTCCTCAATCCTTCCATCAAACTTCCTGATTTTATATACTTCTATCAAATTTCCTGTCAATTGCTCCAAGGAAAATACTCTTCATCCTAATTTTGTGACTAATACTGTTGCAGGAATTCCATCCAGATACTGCCTGGGCCCAACCATCTTCAGCTGCTTCAAAGACCACCCTTCCATCACACGGTCAGAGGTGGGGATGTTTGCTGATGATTGCACAATGCTAAGCACTCCATTTCTAAATGCAGTATTATATCTTGACTTGGGCTGACAAATAGGAAGTAACATGCACACCACATAAGTGCAAGGCAATGATCATCTCCAACAAGGGCAGCACAACGGCTAGCACTGCTGCCTCACAGCTCCAGAGACCTGGATATGATTCCCAGCTTAGGTCACTGTCTGTTCGGAGTTTGCACATTCTCCCAGTGCTTGTGTGGGTTTCCTCCCAGTACTCCGGTTTCCTCCAAAGATGTGAAGGCTAGATTGATTGGACATGCTAAATTAACCCTTAGTGTCCCAAGACATGATAGGTTAGAGGGATTAGCAGGGTAACGAGGCAGGGATAGGGCCTGGGTGGGATCGTTGTCGGTGCAGACTCGATGGGTTGAATGGCCTCCTTCTGCACGCTAGGGATTCTATGAATCCACGAGGAGAGAATCTAACCATCGCTTCTTGACATTTAATAGCATTACCAATGTTGAATGACCCACGATCAACATCCTGAGGTTATCATTGACTAGAAACTGAACTGGACCAGCCATATAAATACTGTGGCTACCAAGCAAGTCAAAGGCTGGGGATTCTGCAGAATGTAACTCACTTCCTGCCTCCCTAAAGCCCATCCACCATCCCCAAGGCAGATGTCAGGAGTGTGATGGAGTACTCTCCATTTGCCTGGATGACCATAGCTCCTACAACACTCAAGAAACTGGACATCAACCAAGCAGCCCACTTGATTGGCAACGCATTCACAAACATTCACTCCCTCCGCTGCACAGTGATAGCAGTGTGTACCAACTACAAGATGCACTGCAGGAACTTACCAAGCCTCCTTAGACAGCGCACTCCAAACCCAGTTTGAAGGACAAGAACAGCAGATACATGGGAACACCACTACTTGGAAGTTATTTCCAAGCCACTCACCATCCTGACTTGAAAAGATATCAGTGTTCCTTCATTGCTGTTGGATCAAAATCCTGGAACTCCCTCCCTAACACAGCACTATCCACATTCCATCAAAGAATACATTTTATTTGAAAAAAGCAAAATACTGAGGATGTTGGAATCTGCAACAAAAATAGAAAATGCTGGGAAAACACAACAAGTCAGGCAGCATCTGTGGAAATAGAAAACTTTGGTGACCTGATGGGTTTTTCCAGGATTTTCTACCTTGAAAAAATATATTCTTGTGAAAACTGTTACCTCTCCTAAAAGCTCCAGCATGTCAGTTAGACACAATTTAGCCTGAACAAATCTATGCTGGCTTTTCTTAATTCACTTTTCCCAACTAACTTTTAATTTTGTTGTAAATTATTGTTTCTAGAAGCTTCCCCAGCACCCAAGTTTAACTAGCTTTTAACTATAGTTGCTGGGATTATCCTTGCATCTTTTTTGAAAAAGAGTATAAGATTGGCAATTCTCCAATCCTCTGGCACCATCCCTGAGTCTAAGGAAGACTGAAAAGTTATGGCCAGTGCCACTGCAACTTACATTCTCACCTCCCACAGTATCCTTGGATGCATCTCATCTGGTCCTTGGTATCTGAACAAACTGAAGTACAGATAGTCTATCCAATGCCTTATCAATTTTACTTACTTCCTCCATCAACAGGAAGTAGGTACATTCCAGTTCAAAACATATGTTTTAAATAGCTGCTTGCACTCTTTGCCCCACATCAGTTAAAAACACTAATTAATTCTACCATAGCCACAGTTGGGGTTTTGCTTACATCACAAAACATTTCAAAATGTCAGGCAACAAAAAGAGAATTGTTATCACCATCAAACCCTCATGTTGCTGAATAAGAATGCTGTACAATTGACACTAAGCGATTTAATGGTGAGTTTTTTTTAAATTGGTCAATAACTTACATGGTTATAAACATAGGCAATATCATTTTCACAGCAAGCAGATGAAGTGCTCAGGCTATCAGTTTGTTCTGTTCTCCAAAGAGCAGGCATTCACACACAGCCATCAGCTTCCAGAATTTTTTTTCAACAACTTACTTTGAATTGATTTCAGGATTTTCCTGTTTAGATGACTTCACTGATCAGTAACCTTGAAAAGGCAGAGATTAGATTCAACAGAACTCTGGGATTGGGAGGCAGTTTGGATGTTTAGTTGCTAAAACAGAGTACATATCACTACACATCAACAATGCCATGGGCAAGCAGCTAGTGCAGCTCAAAACGTATGTGCCTGGAGAGAAAATGGTTGAGTACCTTTAGCTCATGAAAAGTTGTAGAAAATGTAAGAAGCCTACTGTTTTGCTTTACCAAAATCCTAGCCAGAAAAAAGTATAAAATATGTAAGATTGGAGGGTGGCAAATGTTGTGGCTTGGTTTAAAAAGGGCTGCAGGGAAAAGCCTGGGACAACAGGCCAATGAGCCTCACATCTGTGGTGGATACATTGTTGGAAAGTATTTTGAGAGACAGGATCTACAGGCATTTAGAGATGCAAGGACTGATTAGAGACAGTCAGCACGGCTTTGAGAATAGAAAATCACGTCTCACAAATTTGATTGTGTTTTTTCAAGGGGTAACCAAGAAGATGGATGAGGGCAGTGCAGCTCGTTTTGTCTAAAGTCATACGGACTTTAGCAAGGTCTCTGACAAAGTACCATAGTACAAAGTTGCATAACCCAAAATCTCATGGGATCCAGGGTGAGGTAACTAAATGGATACAAAATTGGCTTGATGACAGAAGACAGATGGTTATAAAGGGTTGTTTTTCAAACTGGAGGCCTGTGATCAGTGGTTGCCTCAGGGATCTGTGCTGCGCCCACCATTATGTGTCATTTATATTAATGATTCGGATGAGAATATTGGAGGTATGGCTAATAAGTTTGCAGATGACACCAAGATTGGTGGCATAGTGGACAGTGAAGGTTATCTCAGATTGCAAAGGATTTTGTCAAAGGCAGATTGTGCCTTACGAGCCTGGTTGAGTTCTTTGAAAATGTGACTAAATACATTGACAAAGGAAGAGCGGTAGATGTGATTTATATGGACTTCAGCAAGGCTTTCAATAAGGTCCCCCATGCAAGAGTTCTTGAGAACGTGAGAGGGCATGGGATCCAAGGGGCTGTTGCCTTTTGGATCCAGAACTGGCTTGCCCGCAGAAGGCAGAGAGTCGTTGTGGATGGGTCTTTTTCTGCATGGAGGTCGGTCACCGGTGGAGTGCCCCAGGGATCTGTTCTGGGATTCTTGCTGTTTGTGATTTTCATAAATGACCTGGATGAGGAAGTGAAGGGATGGGTTGGTAAGTTTGCCGAGGACACGAAGGTTGGTGGTGTTGTGGATAGTTTGGAGGGATGTCAGGAGTTGCAACGAGACATAGATAGCAAGGCTGGGCAGAGAAGTGGCAGATGGACTTCAACCCAGATAAATATGTAGTGGTCCATTTTGGCAGGTCAAATGTGATGAAGGAGTATAATATTTACTCAGAGGGTAGTAAGGGTGTGGAATGCCCTGCTTGCAGCAGTTGTGGACTTGCCAACTGTAAGGGCGTTCAAATGGTCAGTGGATAGGCATATAGATAACATTGGAGTAGTTTAGGTTAGAGGGTCATTAGATTGGTTCCACTGGTTGGCGCAACATCGAGGGCCAAAGGGCCTGTACTGTGCTGTAATGTTCTATGTTCTAATATCAAGGGTAAGACTCAGTGTAGAGGATCAGAAGGACCTCGGGGTCTGGGTCCATAGGACTCCTAATTGGCCTCGCAGGTGGAGGATGTGGTTTAGAAGGCATATGGTGTCCTGGCCTTCATCAATTGAGTTTAGGAATCGGAAGATAATGCTGCAGCTTTATAAGACCCTAGTCAGGCCCCTCGGAGTAGTGCTCAGTTCTGGTCGCCTCATTACAGGAGGGATGTGGAAGCTATTGAAAGTGTGCAGAGATTTACAAGGATGTTACCTGGATTGGGTGGCATGCCTTATGAGGATAGGTTGATGGAGGGTCTTTTCTCCTTTGAGAGGCAAAGGATGAGAGGTGACCTGATAGAGGTGTATAAGATGTTGAGAGATGTAGATTGGGTGGACTCTCAGAGGCTTTTCCCCAGGGCTGGAATGATCACTACAAGAGGACACAGGTTTAAGGTGCTGGGGAGTCGGTACAGAGGGGATATCAGGGGTAAGTTTTTCACTCAGAGGGTAGTGGGTTAGGGGAATCAGCTGCCGTCGATGCTGGTGGAGGCAAATTCGTTAGGGTCTTTTAGGAAACTTCTGGATGAGTACATGGGACTTCATAGAACTGAGGGTTATAGGTAAGCCTAGTAGGTAGGGATATGATCAGTGCAACTTGTGGGCCGAAGGGCCTGTTTGTGCTACAGTTTTTCTATGTTATGATATTATTAAACTAGAAAGAGTGCAGAAAAGATTTACTGGGATGCTACTGGGGCTTGATGGTTCGAGTTACAAGGAGCAGCTTGATATATTGGAACTTTTTCCTCTGGAGTAGAAAAGGGGCTCGATAAGGGTTACCTTATCGAGGTCTATAAAATAATGAGGGGCATAGATCAGCTAGATAGTCAATATCTTTTCCCAAAGGCAGGGGAGTCTAAAACTTGAGGGCATAAGTTTAAGGTGAGAGGGGAGAGATACAAAAAGGATCCAGAGGGGCAATTTTTTCACACAGGGTGGTGAGTGAATGGACCAAGCTGCCAGAGGTAATAGTAGAGACAGGTCCAGTTTTGTCTTTTAAAAAGCATTTAGACAGTTACATGAGTAAATGGGTATAGAGGGATATGGGCCAAATGTGGGCAATTGGGACTAGCTTAGAGGTTTGAAAAAAGGCAGTATGGACAAGTTGGGCCAAAAGGTCTGTTTCCATACTGTAAATCTCTGACTCTATGCTACATATAAAATACACTATAAGTCACTTCTAGAATTTAGAGCAACTAACTTTGTCATACATTGTCCAAATTTAAGCATTGTTATGGACTGCATTATCACCAATTAATAACATAATGGTATCAAAAAACAAATTTCTTATACCAATAGTGCTTTGTTTGCGTCACCTTGTGTGACATTCTTAACTCAGTATCCCTAATTGTTCCCAGCACCATGAGGATCTGACTCTAGCTTACTCACCAATTCGAACAAAACTAATACTCTAAAGACCAAAATCAAGCTGTTGAAAGTATGGCAATGGTCAATTTTACACATTCACCATTATTCTTCAGCAAACCTCATTAGAACATTTGTCTACAGATTCAGAAATCAGATCCAGCAGTCAACTCGCTAATCCACATTAGAAATCATACCATGACAGGTTCAGAAGACAACTCATCATTAACAGATTTACTGGTGAATTAAAACATCCAGTCATCATCACATGCAGCTTCCTAAAATTTGCATGCAGGCAATACAACTGCAGAGCACTGGATGCACCATGACTTATGGACAATATGGATTACCTGAACTGGACGTACCGGGTTCAAATACAGTAGGAAGAGCCACATAAATACTGATGCTTGTAAAACATAACCATGGTGAGCAAAGGAAGTATAATAGTTTATAGAATGTTCTTCAGATGAGCAGTACAGGGGCAGTGGTTAGCACAGTTACCTCTCAGCGTCAGAGACCTGGGTTCAATTCCCAGCTGGGGTTACTCCCTGTGTCTGTGTGGGTTTCCTCCAGGTGCTCTGGTTTCCTCCCACAGTCAGAGAGATATGCTGGTTAGGCGCACTGGTCATGCTAAATTCTCCTTCAATGTACCCGAACAGGTGCCGAAGTGTGGCAACTAGGGGATTTTCACAGTAACTCCATTAGAGTGCTACTTGTGACACTAATAAATAAACTTTAAAACTAAATAGCTCTATTCAATTATTTAAAAACAAAGTTCTAGTTTTCAAAGGAAAGCATTTGTTTCTTTCAAAATATTTTAATTTGGGTGTCTCCAACATGAAGACATTCATCAGACAAAAAATTCACAATTTTAGCCATAACCCTTTAAAAACTCCTTTTCCCAGCAGACCCCACAATACCCCCTCCTAAAAACAAAATATGGAAATTGCTCTGGCTACTTGATTTCTTCAAACAAACGTTTGAAAAAAAAAACAATCTGAACTCCTGAAATATGATCTAAGGCCCTTGTCTGTGTGGTTTCATTTCCATCAGTTGCAGAAACTGGTCCCTTGTTCACTGCATTCCAAGACAAAATAAATACCCACGCTCACAAGATAGCTTAATGGAAGTGCTGACAGAAATTGCAATCCAACTAAAAACACACACTAAAACCATAGATTAAATCAGTTGCTGCATATATTAGACATCTCTCTCTCAATGTTTATTGAACTAGTTTGAACTTGGGGACACAAATTAGAATTTTTCTTTACAACTTAAGATTTTAAATAATTTGTTTTAAATATATAAGCCTCCACTTTCGTAAATGCACTGTTAAACTTCAAACCAGGAACAAGTAATAATACAAAAAGCAACGATGTCCCTACTGAATCTGGGCTTCACTGGGAAACTGTCACATATTGCATGGCTTCAATGCCTTCTGCGAATGCAGCTATAAACAACCAGTCCACTGGATCTCCTGGGCATTTGATGAATTCAGGTGTAGTTGTTTTTCAGAATATTAATGGTGCCAAATGCTGTCTCAAAAACATTGAAGATTTCCTGGGTAGGTTTTTCTGTACAAATATCAGCATGTTCAGTGTATGATTCACAGCCCGAAACAACTCTCATGTCAATAGCTCTTTGCGCTGCCAGTGGCAAACTACAAATATACTAACCAAGATTCTTACTCTGGCAGTATTAGATAATGCAAATGTTAAAACCAATCTATTTCTTAATTAATCACATCTCACAAAAAGAAACAAAAAAAGTTTACAAACTAAAAAGTTTTCTAACGTAATTATTAAATCAGGTACAGCAAAAAATTGTGTCAAATGGTCTGGTGGAAAATCAGTAGAAAATCAAGGATGCATTTAAGACACAGATGGATAGGTTCTTGATTGGTAAGATGATCAAACATTACAGTGAAAAGGCAGGAGAATGAGATTGAGAAACATATCAGCCATGATCAAATGACAGAGCTAAATAGCTTAATTCTGTTCCTATATCTTATGGTCTAAGACATCTGCTTCCCAGAACTGTGTACTTTGTTCAGCCAAGAAGTCAATGTGCCAAAAAAGTCCCAGCAATTGGTAAGGAACAAAATAAGCCACAATGTAAACACATTGCTTATGCATTGGTGCAGCCACTTTAGCTTACAGATGTTGATAAGCCTCCAGTGGTTGCATCAAGTATCTCTTAAAAGAAAAATGTCTCAGAACGGGTATGGTGGCAGTGGTTAACATTGCTGCCTCACAGGTTCAGGGAGCTGGGTTCAATTCCCAACTTAGGTCACTGTCTATGTGGAGTTTGCACATTCTCCTAGTGTCTGCATGGGTTTCATCCAGGTGCTCTGGTTTCCTCCCACAGGCCAAAGATGTGTAGGTTATGTTGATTGGCCGTGCTAAATTGCCCCTTAGTGTCTCAGAATGTGTAGGCTAGAGGGATCAACAGGGTAAATATGTGGAGTTACGGGGATAGGGCCTGGATGGGATTGTTATCGGTGCAGACTCGATGGGCTAAATGGCCTCCTTCTGCACTGTAGGGTTTCTTTTATCTACGAATGCCTTTACAGTCAATGCTACACAAGAACTCAAGATGTGTAAAATATCTAAACAGTAGCAGATTATAAAAAGGGAAAGAAATTTCATTCCTGAACAACTTGAATTTAAAATAAAAAAAAAATCTGGCTTACCACAGTACAGGACATGTCCATAGTTCACAGAATTGGCAGTGATAATTGAGAAAGGTGATAAATACAGTGGTCAATAACTTCCATCTGGTTTTTATGTGCCTTCAAAAAGGGACAAAAGTTAATTTTCTGTAACTATTCCATTTCACTTTGAAATTATTTTTGACGCATTGGGTAGTGGATCCCAAGAAAAGGAATTTGTGGAATGTCTAAGATTTTTTTTGGAGCAATTTGTGACAGACTACTAGGAACAGGCAATTTTGGATTTGGTGATGTGTAATGATTAGGGAACTTAAGGTGAAGGAAACCTTAGGGAGTAATTAATAAAATCATTAATCATTTATATTAATGATTTGGATGCAAATGTAGGAGGCATGGTTATAAGTTTGCAGATGACACTAAGATTGGTGGCACAGTGGAGAGTGAGGAAAGTTATCTCCAATTGCAATGGGATCTTGATCAATTGGGTCAGTGGGCTGACGAATGGCAGATGAAGTTTAATTTAGATAAATGCGAGATGATGCATTTTGGTAGACTGAACCAGGGCAGGACTTACTCAGTTAATGGTAGGGCGTTGGGGAGAGTTACAGAACAAAGAGATCTAGGGGTACATGTTCATAGCTCCTTGAAAGTGGAGTCACAAGTGGACAAACTAGTGAAGGCATTCGGCATGTTTGGTTTCATCGGTCAGAACATTGAACACAGGAGTGGGAATGCCTTGTTGAAGTTGTGGCCTTACCAATGTCTTGTACACTTGGAATACTGTGTACAGTTCTGGTCACCCTGTTATAGAAAGGGTATTATTAAACTAGAAAGAGCGCAGAAAAGATTTACTAGAATGCTACCAGGACTTAATGGATTAAGTTATAAAGAGAGGCTGAATAGACTGGAATGTTTTTTACTGCGGTGTAGGAGGCTGAGGGGTGATCTTACAGAGGTCTATAAAATAATGAGGGGCACAGATCAGCTAGATAGTCAACATCTTTTCCCAAAGATAGGGGAGTCTAAAAACTAGAGGGCATAGGTTTAAGGTGAGAGGGGAGAGATATAAAAATGTCCAGAGGGGCAATTTTTTTCACGCAGAGGGTGGTGAGTGTCTGGAACAAGCTGTCAGTGGTCGTAGAGGCAGGTACAATTTTGTCTTTTAAAAAGCATTTAGATAGTTACGTGAGTATAGAGGGACATGGGCCAAATGCAGGTAATTGGGATTAGCTTAGGGGTTTTAAAAAAAAAGCGGCATGGAAATTTGGGCCAAAGGGCTTGTTTCCATGCTGTAAACCTCTATGACTCCAATAGAATTTACCCTGCAGTTTGAAAAAAAGGAATCAAATGTAACAGTATTACAATTAAATAAGGGTAACTAGAAAGGCATGAGGGAGGAGCTGGCCAGAGGTGAGTGAAAAGGGAGCTCAGCAGGGAAGACAGTGGAACAGCAATAGCAGGAGTTTTGGGGGGTTATTCAGGACGCACAACAGAAATGCATCCCAAAGGAAGTGGAAACATGCTAAAGAGAGGACAAAGCATCCATGGTTGATGAGGGAAGTCAAGTATAAAAGCAAAAGAAAAAGCACACAAAGTGGCAAGAATTAGTGGGAAGCCAGAGGATTGGGAAGCCTTTAAAAGCAAGCAGAGGACAACAAAAAATATTGCGCGCGGAGGTTGGGGGTGGGGGGGGTGGGCGTGTGTGTGTGCACGTGCACGCAGAGAGAGATGAAGTATGAGTGCAAGCTAGCTAGTAATATAGAGGAAGATAGGAAGAGTTTTTTTTCCAAATATATAGAAAGGTAAGCCAGAGGCAAAGATAGACATTGGACCACTGGAAAATGAGGCTAGAAAAATAATAATAGGAAACAAAGCCATGGCAGAGGAACAGAACAGTTACTTTGCATCAGTCTTCTCAGTGGAAGGCACCAGTGTGATGCCAGAGCTCCAGGAGAATCAGGGAGCATATGTGAGGGCAGTGGTCATCACTAAGGAGAAGGTTCTGGAGAAACAAGGTCTGATGGTGGCTAAATCACCTGGAGTGGATGGACTATACCCCAGGGTTCTAAAAGAGTTAGCTGAGGAAATTGTGGAGGCAGTAACAGTGATCTTTCAGGAATCCCTGGAAGACTGGCAAGTAGCTAAAGTAACACCGCTGTTTAAGGAGGGAGGGAGACAGCAGACAGGAAGTTATAGGCCAATTAGAAACACAGAAAAACTACAGCACAGTACAGGCCCTTCGGCCCACAAAGTTGTGCCGAACATGTCCTTCCCTTAGTGATTACTAGGCTTACCTTTATCTTACTAAGTTCCACGTACTTATCTAAAAGTCTCTTAAAGACTCTATCAAATCTGTCTCCACCATCGTTGCCGGCAGCCCATTCCACACACCCACTACCCTCTGAGTGAAAAACTTACCCCTGACATCTCCTCTGTATCTACTCCCCAGCACCTTAAACCTGTGTCCTCTTGTGGCAACCATTTCAGCCCTGGGAAAAAGCCTCTGACTGTCCACTCGATCAATACCTCTCAACACCTAATACACCTCTATCAGGTCACCCCTCATTCTTCATCTCTCCAAGGAGAAAAGGCTGAGCTCCCTCAACCTATCCTCATAAGGCATGCTCCCCAATCTACGCAACGTCCTTATAAATCTCCTCTGCACCTTTCTATGGCTTCCACATCCTTCCTGTAATGAGGCGACCAGAACTGAGCACAGTACTCCAAGCGAAGTCTGACCAGGGTCCTATATAGCTGCAACATTATCTCTCGACTCCTAAACTCAATTTCTCGATTGATGAAGGCCAGTACACCATATGCCTTCTTAACCACAACTTCAACCTGCACAACCGCTTTGAGCGTCCTACAAACTCGGACCCCAAGATCCTTCTGATCTTCCACACTGCCAAGAGTCCTACCATTATTATATTCTGCCATTCTATTTGACCTGCCAAAATGAACCACTTCACACTTATCTGAATTGGACTCCATCTGCCACTTCTCCACCCAGTCTTGCATCCTATTAATGTCTTGCTGCAACTTCCGACATCCCTCCACACTATCCACATTACCTCCAACCTTTGTGTCATCAGCAAACTTACCAACCCATCCCTCCACTTCCTCATTCAGGTTATTTATAAAAATCATGAAGAGTAAGAGCCTCAGAACAGATCCCTGAGGCACTCCACCGGTGACCGACCTCCATGCAGAACATGACCCATCTATTAGCACTCTCTGCCTCCTGTGGGCAAGCAGTTCTGGATCTACAAAGCAATGTCCCCTTGGATCCCATGCCCCCTCACTTTCTCAATAAGCCTTGCGTGGGGCACCTTATCAAATGCCTTACTGAAGTCCACATATACTACATCTACTGCTCTTCCTTCATCAATGTGTTTGGCCACATATTCAAAAAATTCAATCAGGCACGTAAGGCATGATCTGCCTTTGACAAAGCTATGCTGACTATTCTTAATCATATTATACCTCTCCATGTTCATAAATCCTGCATCTCAGGATCTTCTCCATCAACTTACCAGCCACTGAAGTTAGACTCACTGGTCTATAATTTCCAGGGCTATCTCTACTCCCTTTCTTGAGCAGAGGAACAACATCCACAATCCTCTGGAACCTCTGCCGTCTCCACTGATGATGCAAAGATCATCGCCAGAGGCTCAGCAATCTCCTCCCACAGTAGCCTGGGATACATTCCATCTGGTCCTGGCAACTTATCTAATATGATGCTTTTCAAAAGCTCCAACACATCCTCTTTCTTAATATCTTAGATCAGCCTGACTTCGGTCATTAGCAAGATTTGAGAGTCCATTATTAAAAGATGAAATCATAGACTACTTGGAGGTGTAAAGATAGGAGTGAGTCAGCAAAGCTTCATCAAGGAGAAGTTGTGTCTGACAAATCTGTTTGAATACTTTGAGGAGAAAGAAGGAACTTAGATAAAGGAGAACCAGTGGACATAAATTATTTAGATTTCCAGAAGATATTGCATAGGAGACTGTTAAATAAGTTAAGAGCCCATGGTGCTAAGGGTAAAATCCTGGCATAAATACAGGATTGGCTGACTGGTAGAAGGCAGAGCATGGGGGTAAAGGGGTATTTTTCAGGATGGCAGCTGGTGACTAGTGATGTGCCCCAGGGGTCAGTGCTGGGACCACAACTTTTCACAGTGTACATTAACAATTTGGAAGGAGGAACTGAAGGCGCTGTTACAAAGTTTGGAGATGATACAAAGATATGTAGAGGAACAGGTAGCATTGAGGGAGTAGGAGGGCTGCAGAAGGACTTGGACATGCAAAGAAGTGGCAGATGGAATACAATGTGGAAAAGTGTGAGGTTTTGCACTTTGGAAGGAGGAATGGAGGCAGAGACTATTTTCTAAATGGGAATATGCCTAGGAAATCAGAAGGACAAAGGGACTTGGCGTCCTTGTTCAAGATTCTCTTAAGATTAACGTGCAGGTTCAGTCGACAGTTAGGAAGGCAAATGCAATGTTAGCACTCATAGAACATAGATCCCTGAAAGTTGGGAATGTTCTATGTACACATACACCTAGATCCCTCTGTTCATCCACAAAGTCCTCCCGTTAGCCCTATACTCAACACATCTGTTATTCCTACCAAAGTGAATCACCTCACACTTTTCCGCATTAAACTCCATCCGCCACCTCTCGGCCCAGCTCTGCAACCTGTCTAAGTCTCCCTGCAAACTATGACACCCTTCCTCACAATCTACCACACCTCCGACTTTGGTGTCATCAGCAAATTTACTAATCCACCCAGCTATACCCTCATCCAGATCATTAATAAAAATTACAAACATGTCAAGAGGGCTAGAATACAAGAGCAGGAATGTGGTTCTGAGGCAATACAAAGCTCTGGTTAGACTTCATTTGGAGTATTGTGAGCAGTTTTGGGCCCCATATTCAAGGAAGGATGTGCTAACCTTGGAAAGGGTCCAGAGGAGGTTCACAAGAATGATCCTTGGAATAAAGAACTTGTCATATAAGGAACAGTTGAGGACTCTGGGTTTGCACTCAAGGCCTGGAAAGAGTGGACGTGGAGAGGATGTTTCCACTTGTTCTAATTTTTCCTGCCAGAAGGCACAACCTCAGGCTAGAGGGACGATCCTTTAGAACAGAGATGAGGAGGAATTTCTTCAGCCTCAAACACAAGTACAAATTTGGCCCAAATTGGATTTGAGCTCCTCTCAATAATGCAATGAATATCTAATTAGATTTATTGGGTAGCTCAGGTACCTGAGCTCCCACCTCTGAACCTGTTGTCTATTGGCAAATTTCAGTCATATTGGTTAGTAGATATTGAATTGAAACTAACAGAGGTTTAGAATTCCTGACGATTATGCTGAACGTCAGACTTCATGTAATCCAAGCAATACAACTGGAGAAACAGAAAACAGGTAGTTCAGTCTTATCCACTGTAAACAGTTGCCAGCTAATTGCGAACATCACAGTATGAGAGTCTGGTGAGGCAAAAGGTACAGGGCGACACAGTGGCACAATAATTAGCAAAGCAGACTCAGAGCCAAGGACCAGGGTTCAATTCCTGCCTGGGTGACTGTGTGGAGTTTGCATGCTCTCTGTGCCTGCTTGGGTTTCCTCTGGGTGCTCCAGTTTCCTCCCACAGGTTAGGTTGTTTGGCCATGCTAAATTGTCCCTTAAACAGTTTAGAAGGTTATGGGGATAGGACCTCGGTGGAATTGTCCATGTTGCAGGCTCAACAGGTGGAATGGCCTCCAATATGCATTGTATAGGAAAGCAAACTGCATTTTCAAATTAAGTACAGAATACTAGACACCAGTGGACATCTACAACTAGAGTCAGCTGGTTGAGAAGGAGAAAATTCCAGTCCTGCTTACTATTATATTGTGACCTTTTTGCAAAGAAACCAGGAGCTGGAATAAACCACTCAGCCCTTCGAGCCTGCTCTGCAATCCTGTGTGATCAAAGCTGATCACAATGGAAGACGGAGTTTAATTTAAATAAACGTGAGGTGACGCATTTCGGTAGACTGAACCAGGGTAGGACTTACCCAGTTAATGGTAGGGCACTGGGGAGAATTGCAGAACAAAAAGATCTAGGGGTACATGTTCATAGCTCCTTGAAAGTGAAGTCACAGGTGGACAGAGTGGGGAAGAAGGCACTCAGCATGCTTGGTTTTATCAGTCAGACATTGAATACAGGAGTTGGAATGTCTTGTTGAAGTTGTACAAGACATTGGTAAGGCCACACTTGGAAGACTGTGTGCAATTCTGGTCACCATTTATAGAAACGATATTGAACTAGAAAGAGCAGGAAAGATATGCTAGGATACTGCCGGGACTTGATGGATTGACTTATAAAGGAGAGGCTGGACAGACTGGGACTTTTTCTTCTGCAGCGTAGGAGGCTGAGGGGGTGATCTTATGGAGGTCTATAAAATAATGAGGGGCACAGATCAGCTAGATAGTCAATACATGTTCCCAAAAGGAGAGGAGTGTAAAACTAGAGAGTTAAGGTTTAAGGTGAGAGGGGAGAGATACAAAAATGTCCAGAGGGGCAATTTTTTTCCACACAGATGGAGACAAGTGTCTGGAACAAGCTATCAGAGGTAGTAGTAGAGGCAAGTACAATTTTGTCTTTTAAAAAGCATTTAGATAGTTACATGGGTACAATGGGTATCGAGGATATGGGCCAAATGCGGGCAACTGGGATTAGAAATCATAGAAACTCTACAGTACAGAAAGAGTCTGCACCGACCACAATCCCACCCAGGCCCTATCCCCATATCCGTACATATTTTACCACTAATCATCTAACCTATGAATCTACAGTCAATAATAGCATGGCCAATCAACCTAACATGCACATCTTTGGACTGTGGGTGCTGGTGTTGTCAGACTTTTTACTGTGGGTGGAAACCAGAGCACCCAGAGGAAACCCACGCAGACACGAGGAGAATGTGCAAACTCCACACTGGCGGTGACCCAAACCGGGAATCGAACCCAGGTCCCTGGTGCAGTGAAGCAGCAGTGCTAACAAGATGCCCTGAGGGGTTTGAAAACAAAAAGGGTGGCATGGACAAGTTGGGCCGAAGAGCTGTTTCCATGCTGTAAACCTCTATGACTACAACCAGTGGCTGGTTTTCCCACTGACTTCAGTTTAGCTAGGGCTACTTGATGTGCTGCACTCAGTTAATTGCTGGGTGTCATGGGCAGTTACTCCCATCTCTCTCGAGTTCAGTTCTTTGGTCTATCTTTGAACCAAAACTGTAATGAGGTCAGGCGGTGAGTAGCCCTGGTGGAATCCAAACTGAGCAAAGTCAGCAGCTTATTTCTGAGAAAGTGCTGTTTGATAAGGCTGTTGTTACGGACAGGAGAGACAAAAACTGAACATTTTGATCTTCTCCCTGTCTGTCTGTTAGCAGAGCTGTTTTTAAAATTATCAAGTAGAACGTGGTATGTTTCCACAAGCCCTCAGTTTGAGAGATAAAATTTAAAAATAACTTGCAACAAACTTGCACGTTTATTCACCTTCCAACCCTGGGAAAGCATTCACGACACAAACCACATATACAGAAAGGGAAGATGAAAAAAAAATGTAGATTTACAATTATGATCAACCACACATGAACATTAGTTTGAGAGTGTTCCAAAGTCTGAGATGTCAAAGTTCAGAGGGTGCTTCTTCTGTGGCAAAGTTCAGTGCAGATGAATTTCTGGGTGAAGACAGCAATATGAAAATTCTTGAAACAAATAATGCAGCAGAATGGGGTTTCTATTTTTAGACTGTTTGGCAGGAAACGATCAGATACTTTAAAAATCAAACAGGCTTTGAGTTAATAGATGGTAACGAGCTGCTGGTCAGAAGGGAGATCTGTTGGAGTTCATATCAGTTGGTGTTAAATCAGCAAATTGAATAGTGAGGCTAGAAATGCAATGTTAAAACAATCCAAGTGGCTCAAAGCAAGACCGTGGGGAGGGGAATCGTGTGATATGAGCCATTAAAAGTTGACTGCAGGCTCCCAGAAGTTTTCTGTGCTTTCGACAAAATCATAGTCATAGAGGTATGCAGTATGGAAACAGGCCCTTCGGTCCAACTTGTCCATGTTGCCTTTTTTTAAAAAAAAGAGGCCCTAAGCTAGTCCCAGTTGCCTGCATTTGGTCCATATCCCTCTACACCCATCTCATCCATGTAACTCTAAGGTTAATGTACAGATTCAGTCGGCAGTCAGGAAAGCAAATGCAATGTTAGCATTCATGTCGAGAGGGCTTGAATACAAAAGCAGGGATGTAGTTCTGAAGCTGTATAAGGCCCTGGAGTGTTGTAAACAGTTTTGGGCCCCATATCTAAGGGAGGATGTGCTGGCCTTGGAAAGGGTCTAAAGGAGGTTCACAAGAATGATCCCTGGAATGAAGAGCTTGTCGTATCAGGAACAGTTGATGACTATGGGTCTATATTTGTTGGAGTTTAGAAGGATTGGGGGGGATCTTATTGAAACTTACAGGATACTGCGAGGCCTGGATAGAGTGGATGTGGAGAGGATGTTTCCACTAGAAGGAAAAATTAGAACCAGAGGGCACAACCTCAGTCTAAAGGGACAATCCTTTAAAACAGAAATGAGGAGGAATTTCTTCAGCCAGAGTGGTGAATCTGTGGAACTCTTTGCCGCAGAAGGCTGTGGAGGCCAGGTCATGGAGCGTCTTTATGACAGAGACAGATAGCTTCTTGATTAATAAGGGGAACAGGGGTTATGGGGAAAAGGCAGGAGAATGGGGATGAGAAAAATGTCAGCCGTGAATGAATAGCAGACCTGACACGATGGTATAAGTGGCCTAATTCTGCTCCTACGTCTTATAGTCAGAACTTTTTTCCCCAGGGTGGAACAGACAATTATTCGGGGGCATAAGTTTAAGGCGTGAAGGGCAAGGTTTAAATGAAATATACGGGGCAAGCTTCTTACACAGACATGGTGGATGCCTGGAACTCACTGCCAGGTGAAATAGTGGAAGCAGATGCAAAAGTAACTTTTAAGGGGCATCTGGACAAACACACAAATAGGATGGGAAGAGAGGGTTATAGTCCCTGGAAGGGTATGGGGTTTTAGTTCAGTCGGGCAGCACGGTCGACGCAGGCTTGGAAAGCCGAAGGGCCTGTTCCTGTGCTTTTCTTTGTTCTTTCCAGGTCCCTTTTGGTGTCCTATATGGACTCTAGTTAGAGCACAGCCAATTTAGTTTTATAGGTGACCATTTTACTTGTTTTTCTGGTTATTGACCCAGAACATAGAAAGCCCAAAATATTCTTGAAGATGCAAAACCTGGTTGTAATTTAGAGAGCAACTAAAACTTTACTTTTTTGTTAAAAATTGTATTATCTAAAAATTTATGCATCTTTTCCAGCTCCCAGGAGTTGTCATCACTTTTTCTGTACATCTCCCCAATAGAAATCAACATGCATTATCAGTGTTAACTGATTTTCCATCTCTCTTGGCTTAAGCAATTCTCATTTGCAAAAGCCAAGAATCTGTTGTTTACCTTAGAGGTGATAAAGGATGATTTGTTTGTTTTTACCAATGTAATGGGAGACATACAACAGCCTGCAATGCAGACACATTTCCTGTCTGCCATACTGGGGCTTTAGTAGTCTAAATAGTGTCAGAGAAACAGGCTTGAATGCACCTGGCCATCATATTTAATTACAATTAATATGCTTGCACATACAGCGTTCAGCCTTACAAATGTGACAGGAAAACATGGTACAAGACAAGCTCATGAAGTTATTGAAAGTTTAGAAAATCAATATTTACTTGAAAATTTCATTCACCAAATAGGTGTTGCTGGCACAGCCATTGCTCATCCCTAATTGTCATTGGGAAGGAGGTGATGAGCTATCTTCTTGAATCACTGCAGTCCATGTAAATTATAGTTTTTCACAGTGGTGTTGTTAAGCTAAGCAGCTTGCTGTGTTGATTCAGGGAGAGTCACAAGTCAACTACTTTGAGGGTTTGGGGCCACGTGGACTAAGGTCAGCTCTCCTTCTGGAGTTTCATGGTCATCGTTCCAGATTTAATTAACACCTAAATGGTGGGGTTGAATTTGCACTTGTCTCCAATTAATAATTGTACTAAAAAGACAAATCTGCATTTATACAGTGTGTTGCACTACCTCAAGGTATCCAAAAACATCTTGCACTTCAAAAATACTTTTCATTGCCAATCGTGTTAAAAACACAGCAGCCAATTTACACACATCAAGCTTCCACAAACAGCAAAGTGATGATGATCAGACAGACAGACAGAGAATCCCTACGGTGCAGGAGACGACCATTCGGCCCATTAAGTTTGCACTCTCAATAATGCCACCCAGGCCCTATCCCCAGTTGTTTATTTTTATATATAATAATTTTTATTGCAGGATAAATGACCGCCAGGACACCTCATAACTCATCTGTGCCAAAAGATCTTTCACATCCATCTGAGGGGGCAAAAGAGCCTCAAACTGTCTTCCCATTGAAAGGACAGTACCTCCAACAATGCATGCTCCCTCTGAAATGTCAAAATCAATTTGTGTGTTCAAGTCTTGGAGTGGGATTTCAACAATCTTCTTATTCAAGTTAGAGTGTGACTCAGAGTGCTAACTGTTATAAAATCTATAAAAGCGTGAAGTATTACGATCTGCGCTTCAGCAACGATTAGTGGTTAAAACAAAATAACTACTTGACACTCTCTCTAAAGTCAACAAATAACAATTTATTTAACCGTGAACAAGTTAACTAAACTATCAACAAACCGAATAGAACACAATTCTAATGGAATGCTGTTTAGTTAAATACAATTCCCTCTTATTCGCAAAAAAAAATAGAATTTTAGTCACTGTAAATTACAACCAGGTTTTACATCTTCCAGAATATTCTGGGCTCTCTCTGTTGATTCTTTTGTCTGAAATTTGTGTCTTCGCTATTCATAAGGCTTTTTAAGACACGGATGCAGCTGTTACTCTGGCAAACGGCAGTTGCTTTCTCTGCTTATTGTCCCACTGCCTTCTTCCTTCACACTTGCGATGGCATATCAATATCCCCAGGTTGCCAAAACCATCAAATTTAAATTCAATAGGTTGTTGGTATCCAAGTGCCTGATTTAAACTGTTTGTTTAAATTCAAAAGCCTGTTGTGTTTCAAATTGATTGGCCAAATTCCAATAAAAATTCAAAAGCCTGGAAGACTGATCCCAAGGGAACCCTGTTGCTTGGTCTTCGATATAAATTATTCAATCTGGGACCCCATATGCACCTGCATTTATTTTAACTCTGAGCACAGAAAAGGCACCATGCAACACTTTCACCTCTTAGCATTTTACAATATTTTATAATCTTACAAATACCAAATTCTAACATTCTACTTCTCAATCTACAATTACTCTACTCAACTTCGCAACATGACTGACAGTGATACTCCTCTAGCAGAATATCCACTATTTTTTTTAAATCAAATCTGATTTATATGGTGCCTACTGTAATCCATTAGTCACAATGGTAGATTGTTGTCCTGCATTCACTTCTCCAACGGCTCTTACAATTCATTGAATAAGCAAATTTAGCTCATGCTGTTGCTTGTGATTAAGTTACAAAAAGCCTTACATTTCAACTCAACAAACAAATGGAACTAAAAATGTAATGCAAGCGTAGATAAGGCAGTTCAAGCACAAAACATGACTACTAGTCTGTCAGTCAAGAATGAAATCCAACACTCCAATCATGACTCTCCAGAGAAGGTTTGGTTAACGTATATTGTATGTTCTTTGCTTAACACTATGCATTGACACTGTCCATGAATATTTCTGCAACTTGACCCTTTTGAGATTTTTCAGCTGGAACTTCTGATCCAGGCTGAAGCAGTGATAGGTGTTCCCCAGGGTGTAGTGAGGGTATCTGGTTTTCTTGCCACATTCTGCATTTTTATCTTCTGTGTCTCCATCTACGCCAGGCTCAGACATAGCTTCTCACATCATTTTTGATATCCCTGGATGGCCATTACAGAATTCTTGAAGAATAACCCTTTGGGTGGGATGTGGCAAAACTACCTGTGCTCCCCACAAGCCATCTCCTAACACTTAATTCTGGGTACTTTGTCCAGCACAATACCTGAAGCCATGTGACATTCTCGCATTCCTCCATTTACTATTATGCGGCTTAATTTTGTCAATATGGGATCATTCCAAGTCCAATTATTAACTTGTTTTGCCAAAATTGTAAGGTATCCATTAAGTTTAATGCCATTAAGATTTCATCCATTTTGGAGGTGAGAGTAAACTCATGAGCAAAGGTAGGCGACTGAGGGTGTCTGCATCAGCAACACGTGCCCCTGATCTATGCTCCAGAGTGTACTTATAGGCACTTAATAATAGTGCCCATCGTTGTATTCGGGCTGGCGCTATGGGAGGAATCGTTTTGTGTTCCGAAAAAAGGCCAAGAGGTTTGTGATGTTATAATCTTAACATGTCGACCATAAACATATTGATGGAATTTCTTCACCGTGAAGACCATTGCCAAACCCTCCTTTTCAACGTGCGTATCTTCTTTCCGCATCAGCTAAGTCCATGAGGCGTATGCATTCAGGTGCTACATCCCAGTGCTCCGTCGGTGTAATAGTATTGCACCTATTCCATAGGGAGAGGTATTGCATGTTATACTAATGGCCTTTCCGGGTTGAAATGAGTCAATACATTATCCAACTGCAATGGATGCTTAGCCCTCACAAAGAAGTGTCCTCCTGCAGTTCATTCCATGCCCGCTTCTGATGTCTTTTTAAACAAAGTATGTTGGGGTGTCAATAAGGTTGCCAAGTCTGGAATAAACGTTCCATAAAATATTGAGGTCAAGAAATGGTTTTAATTCTGTCATATTCCTTGACATTGGAGCCTCTATGATGGCTCTTATGTTTTTCTTAACTGAACGTAGACCGTCATTGTCAAGTCTGTATCTGAGATATATTACTTTAGCTGCTTGGAAAACACATTTTTTCCCTTTTCAGTCTGACCTCACCTTCTGAAAATCTTTGTACGACTTGTAAATTTTTGCCGTGTTTCTTGACGGTGACTCCTATGATTAGAACATCATCTAGGTAAACTGCTACTCAGGGTATTCCCTGCAATATGCCATCCATTACTCTTTAGAACATGGCACATGCTGACGATAACCCAAAAGATAGATGAGTATGTTTGTTCAATCCCTTGTGTATGTTTACCGTGAGATATTTTCTTGATGACACTTCTAATTCCAACTGGAGGTACATGTGACTGATATCTAGCTTTGCGAAAAATCTGACTTCCGGATAATTTTGCATACAGGTCCTCTCTTCGTGGCATTGGATATTTGTCCATATGAGACGCTCTGTTCACTGTCAGTTTATAGTCACCACAGAGGCAGATTGTGTTGTCTGGCTTTAATATCTGAACTACCAGAGCAGCCCACTTGAAAAATTGCACGGATCAAATAATACCCAGCTCTAATTGCTTCAGATCAGTCTCTACTTTTCGCTCATAATGTATGGAGCTGGTCTTGCCTTAACAAACCTTGACTGAGCATCCAGTCTAACATGAATTTTTGCTTTGACCCCTTTTAGCTTTTCAAGGCTAGTCTGGAAAACATCTGGGGACTTTCCTATTATCTCATACAAGTTACCAGTGCTCATTTTGAAAATTTGCCACCAATCCAAGCAGATTTTTTGGTAACCAGTCCCTTCCCCAAAGACTGGGTCTTGGTCCTTGTACCATTATCAATGGGAGCTGGACTGTTTGTTGCTCATGTGACTCGGGTTACAGTGGTGCCAATTACACAATGGTTCTCCTGTGCAAGTTGTCAATCTTGCCTTTGCATTCCTCAGCTTGAGTAAAGAGATCCCTGCTCGTACTCATCTAAATTCATGCTCCCTTACAATGGATACTGCTGCACCTGTGTCCACTTCCATGGTCAATGGCTGTCCATTCGCTTGGTGCCACCTTTGGTGCGGTGACATAATTTAGTTGTGCTAGTTCCTCCTCTTCAGCCTGATTTATTTCATACATTGTCTGGGGTGGCTTTGTCCTTTGATCTGAGTGATGCACGTTCTGCTTGTTTTGGTAACTTCACTTGGACTGGGCTCCCCCAGCTGCATGCACAGTGTTGTTGCACTGGCCACTCCCTAAATTATAGGACCCCCTCTTGTCTGGTGCTAGTATTTTCTGGTTTCCTTGTTTGCTCATTTTTCCTTGCCCTGGGGGTCATGAGTGCATTCAACTAGGGACCTGGACCTGCAGTCAGAGGCTTACCAGTGCCTAAGGATGTTGTTATCTATGGGTCCTTGCAGCTCTTTTCATGGGATAAGGCCAGTTCTATGGATTTTTTTAAACCTAGATTTGGCTCTGTTAAAAGCCTTTGGGTGGCTAGATCATTGATGCCACATACTAGACGGTCTCAGCATTTCAGATAATGCTGGGCCATACTCACAAAACTCCACCGATTTTCTTAAATGTGTCAGGAATTCCATCACAGGCTCCCTTGCAAATGGAGTTCATAGAATCTCTATCGTGCAGAAGCCAGCCATTCAGCCCATTGAGTCTGCACCAACCACAATCCCACCCAGGCCCCATCCCCACAACCCAATGCATTTACCCTATCAATCCACTTAATCTGTACATTTTTGCAGTGTGGGAGGAAACCTGAGCATGCGGAAGAAACCCATGCAGAAATGGAGAGAATGTGCAAATTCCACACAGACAATGACCCAAGCTGGGAATTGAACCCTGGAGCTGAGAGGCAGCAGTGGTACGGAACCACCATGGTACCCAAATCTAGCAGTTGTATTGAACCTGTATCATTGCAAGATAACGGAAGATTTAGGGTCGTAATGATTTGCCATCATTTCCATTAACTCATTAAAGGTCTTGGAACTTGTGTTGCCAGTTACGTTAGATCTTTCATAAAATTGAGCGCTGAAGTCCCACATACAGTCATTAAGATGACCCATTTGCCAGCTAACTCCTTATATTTTGTTAGCCTGAAATAAGTACCTCATTCTCTCAGCATATTATAGCCAGTCCTCCACATTTGCGTTGTATGGCTCCAATTTCCCAAAAAATGGCATTGTAAAAGCTGCACAATACAGGCTTACCAGGATCTGATGAACAGGGTGCATTGCTAAAGCACAACTTAAGCGCGAGCTTCGCAAGTCCACAGCCACCAGCGCAACAATTACAGTGTCTTACCAAAACATTCCTTTTACTCCTTTGCCAGCAAAAGAACTCCAGGGGTGGGATTTGATGGCCTCACTTGACCCGAGACCAGAAAATCCCACCCGAGATCAACGATACTTCCATTTGTCTGCCTGTCATCCGCTCCGATTCCCATGGCGGGCGGGGCAGTAGAATTCCAGCAAATGAATCAGTTGTAAAGGAACAGTACTTTATTGCACAAAATAAACAAAACCACAAGGCTATGATGAACACAAACAGGTCGCAACCAGGACAATACAATTATGGATCCACTCAAAAGCTTGCTTTATACACGATTCGTTATACGAGCTCCACCTGGTGAGTTATTTACCAATCCCCATTCAGCAAGTACTACAGGGAGGTCAATCAGTGATTCCCCACGGAAGTCCTGGGGTTATCACATTATCTGTTGTGCTTACAAGCAAAGCTGTCAAAATCCACTGAATCTTAGTACTCCTAACGTGATATTCCAAGTGGTAAGTGAAATGGCTTCTGCTCAAGTCTTTTACACCAAGGATGACATCAGAGGTCACATGACAATGGCAAGCCACATTGCACAAAGTCACTAAACCAAACAGACTTGAGCTGACAAGTAGCGAGTAACTGTTGTGCCACACATGCATCAGGAAATTACCACCTACAAGAGAATCTAACCTTTTCCTAATGTCAGTGCACCATGGCTGAATTATACGCATCAATGTGTGTCACCATTAACCAGAAATGAACTGGACCAACAATAAAAATACTGAGGCAACAAGAGCAGGTCAGAGACTGGGAATTTGATAGTGTGCAACTCATTTCCTGACTCCCACCAAGGGAGGCACAAGTCAGGAGTGTGATAGATACTCTCCACTTTTCTGAATTGGTGCAGCTCCAATAACATTCAAGAAGCTCAACACCATCCAGGACAAAACAGTCCGCTTGATTAGCACCCCATTCAACACCTTAAAACATCGATTTCCACGGCCATAGCGTACCATCTAAAATATGTATGGCAGCAACTCACTAAGGCTTCAAAAGCACCTCCCAAAACCCACAGACCCTACGGCCTAGGGACAGGGAAACACCATGACCTCTAAGTTTCTTCCAAAGCACATACCACCATGACTTCACTGTGGCCGAGTCAAAATCTTGGAGCTCCCTCCCTCACAGCACTGTGGAACTATCTACACCACACCATACAGTGGACTTCAGTAGTTCAGGATAATGGGTCACCACCACCTTAAGAACAAAATGCTAGCCTTAACAGTGATGCCCACACCAAGAATGAATGTGTTTTAAACTGGAGTAGGAAAACATTAAGAAAATCTCCTGCTCCACAGAGCTAAGCATTTAAAAAGTGAACAAACACATACATCACAATTCTGTCCTTGTTGAAAGAAGTGTACAGAATACCTGCTATGAGTGACAGACTGACCCCACAACACTGACATAGACAAATGAAAAAAAAAGTTCTGCTAAGTTGCTAGAAAATCAAGTAAACCAGTCTCCCATCTATTGCTTCTTCTATATTTATTGTTGCCTCTGGAAAATAGCCAGCATAATCAAGGACCCCATGCACCCCTGACATACTCTCTTCCACCTTCTTCCTTCAGAAAAAGACACAAAAGTCTAAGGACACGTACCAACTGATTCAACAACAGTTTCTTCCCTGCTGCCATCAGACTTTTGAATGGACCTACCTCATATTAAGTTGATCTTTATCAACACCCTAGCTATGTCTGTAACATTACATTCTGCACTCATTTCTTTGTCTATGTATGGAATGCTTTGACTGTATAGTGTGCAAGAAACAATACTTTTCACTATATACTGATACATGTGACAATAATAAATCAAACCAAATGCTATAACTCCCCAAATTTCTCTCAGGGTTTGCCACGGTCACAAACCATGAGCTCTCAGGTTCTCTCTTACTAACCTATGAGTCAGCTTAACAACATGAAAATTTTAGGCAGGAAAAGACCAGCTGGCCCGTCAAGCTTGCCCTACAACTGCACCAGAGTTAAGGATCAGGAAACAAAAACAGCCAGGGTTTGTACACCTGTTCACTATCCTAGGAGACTGCACCCTCCCACAAAATGTTCATTTGTGAAGTCAACAGGAACAGGTTTAAACCTGCCAACTTGCTGAAATAATGGCTGCTTTGCACAAAGCATCAACCCATAACCAAGAAGGGGAATGAAAATTCACTGAGATAGAAAATAGAAGGGAACTCATAACCGTTTAGAGAAAATATATAAATTGGTACAACTCATTTATCCAAAAGTGAATATCCAATTAAGGAGGAAGCTTGTTAATAGCCAAAAAAAAAGTACTTTCATTCCCTCCCTCAGCAAAATGAAAGTACCCCTGTTCTTGAAACAATTGATAATGGCAGGGATTTTCGAATAAACACTGTGATAAGCAAATTCCCACTGGTCCTTCACAGACAGATGAGACATACCATGAGGAACACTGTTTTTTTTAATGCAGGCTATCACACTAAGTTTCAGGAATGCTGATATTTCATAGGATGAAAATTAGGGGCAACCTAATAAAGAATTAATGTGGGTACACAATTCATTACAAATAACCTCACTGATTTATTTTACACAAAATATTAAAAACATGGTTACATTTTCTTCATATTGACAAAAGGAAAATCTATTCTCAATTACTTCATAAAAATGGCAATTTCAAATAAAAATCAAATATATTGGCAAGATACATCAAATAATCTACAAACTGAAGAATTAAATCTCAGCAATTTTCTTTAATGAGCTTTCAACCCCATTTCCACATCAACACTAAAACTGCCCATTTCCATATTTGTAACACCACCTAACATTGCCACTGTATCAACTCATTTACTGCTGAAATGTTAATTCATGCCTTTCTGATAATCTCTAGACTTGGCCATTCTAACGAAATCCTGGCCAGCACCACAGTCCACAAATTGTAAACTTGACTCTGTAAATAGTAGACAAAACTCTGTTGCTCACATCCTATCTTAAACAAACGGGACCAACATTCCATCTCCTTATCAATGCAATATGAAGATTGAGAAAGATACAGAAGATTAATGGGAAGGGAAGAGAGTGTACTAGAGTCAAATCCATAGAATCATAGAATTGTTACAACATAGGGGGCTATTCTGCCAGCTGTCCTGTGCTAGGTACGGAAAGATAAACGTAAAAGGGGGATGAAAGATTGGATTGAGAAGTAAAAAGTGACAAAGAAAAAGATTAAAAATTAAACTAAATTTTAAAAATCTCTGGAAACAACTTAGTTACAAGACACAAAGCCGGGAGTTAGTAAGTGCAAATGCAGCAATTTCTTGGAACTCAGAGGTTGAGAGTGAGTTTCTGGATCTGAAGGACAAACAAATTGCTGAATGATATAGGCATTAAGAACATATGAAATAGGATAACAAAAGGGTGCTAATAAGCTCACCATACTTCGCAGCAAATTCTGGCCCTTTGTTATTTCAGTGCATCTTTTGGAAATGTTTTAATAAGTACAACTTTTTAAAACTTTCATCACACAAACACAATGCCCAAAGAACCACATATTCAAATGGAAACATTTCACAAGAGCGATTGACATGGTGTTATGATCCCAGCTGATGTCACTACTGGGCTGTCAGATCTTGGAGTGGAACCCCAGCTCAATGGATCATTGTTTCTTTTTTGTTTGCAAATGTGAATGAACTAAAGTCACAAGACTGCCGATTAACTTTTAATGAAAGAATAAAACTTCCTTAAACAAGATTAACTATTATACATTAAGGTATAATGGGGTGAAGGAATGTAAAGGTCTATAGATTTAAGGATTTTCCTTGTTATTCACTTATGGAATGTGAGCATCACTGGACCAGCATTCATTGCTCATCCCTATTCGCTCTTGGGAAGGTGTGACTTCTTGAACTACTGAGGTCCAGGTAGATATGTAAAGAGAAAAAAGGTGGACAAAAATGAACGTAGGCCTCATTGTCAAAAACTGGAGAATTTATAACCGGGAATAAAGAAATGGCAAAAGAATTACATTTGTACTTGGCTTCAGTCTTCACAAAGGAGGACATAAATAATGGACCAGAAGTTCTGAGATAAACAAATTTGAGTGAGGAACTGAAGGAAAGAACATCAGTAGAGAAAAGGATTTGGGAAATTGATGGGATTGAAGGTAGATAAATCCCCAGAGCCTGATAATCTTCATTCCCAAAGTGCTTAAGGAAGCAGCCCTGGAAATAGTAGATCCATTGGTATTTACTTTCCAATATTCTTTGGACTCTGGACTGGTTCCTACAAATTAGAGAGTAGCTAATGTAAGCTCACTATTCAAAAAGGGAGATTGAGAGAAAACAGGAAACTATAGATCAGTGAGCTTAATGTCAGTACTGGGCAAGTTACTAGAATCCATTATTAAGGATTTCACAATTCAGCATTTGAAAAGCAGTGGTATAATCAACGTAGATTTCAAAGAAGAAATCATGCTTGATGAATCTGTTGGAATTCTTTGAGGATATAAGTAGGAGAGCCAGTGGATGTGGTTTATTTAAATTTTCAGAAGGCTTTCGACAAGGTCTCAAATAACAGACTATGTAAAGTAAGTGCATGGGATTGCTGGTAATGTCTTGAGATGGAATGTTGATTAGCAAATGTGAACGAAACGTTGGCATAAATAGGTCTTTTTTCTTATTAGCAGGCAGTGACTAGTGGGGTACCACAGGGATCTGTGCTAGAACCCCACTGTTCACATTACATGTAGTCAAGTATTAGGGGGCGTAAGTTCAATTACTAGGGGGCAGAGGTTTAAGGTGCGAGGGGCAAGTTTTAAAAGAGATGTACGAGGCAGATTTTTTTTTAAAAAGAGTGGTGGGTGCCTGGAACTTGTTGCTAGTGGAAGCAGATACTGTAGTGACTTTTAAGGGGCATCTTGACAAGTACATGAATGAGATGGGAATAGAGGGATATGGTCCCCAGAAGCATACAGGTTTTATTTAAACATGATCGGTGCAGGCTTGGAGCGCCAAAGGACCTGTTCCTGTGCTATAATTTTTTTTGTTCTTTGTTCATATTAATCATTTAGAAGAGGGAACTAAAATGTATTATCTCCAAATTTGTAGATGATAAAAATTGGGTGGGAGGGTGAGCTGCGAGGAGAATGCCGAGATGCTTCAGCATGATTTGGATTGGCTGAGTGTGTGGGCATATGCAGTATCATGTGAATAAATGAGGTTTTCCACTTTGGTAGCAATAATAGGAAGACAGATTATTACTTGAATGGGTGTAAATTGAGGAGTGGATACACAGTGACGAGAGGTCATCACACATCAGGTTATAGTTATACCAACAGGTTTATTCGAAATCACAGGCTTTCGGAGGGCTGTTCATTCATCAGGTGAAGTGAAGCAAGGTGAGCAGGCACAGAATGTGAGTGGAGTGATAATAGCCCAACATTGACAGGTAATCAAGTGTCAAAGAATAAGTGCAGAGTGTAGGCTCTCTAAATAACAAGTTTTTACAAGTAATCACGAGTGCTAATAGAAAAACGCAAGCAATTAAGTATAAATCAGTATGTGTAAATCATAGAATCCCTACAGTACAGAAGGAGGCCATTCGGCCCATCGGCTCTGTACCGACCATAATCTCACAACCCTGCACATCTCCCAACACTAGGGTCAATTTAACATGGCCAATCAACCTAACCTTTGGAGTGTCAACAGGCTGTATAACAAGTGAAGGATGACACAAGAACTGATGATGTAAGGCAGAGAGATAATTACAAACAAAGAGAGAGATTATGTTAAACACTGTGCAAACTAATTCAGGTAGAGAGAGGTAGAGCGTGGTGTCCATTCATCCATTGTCAGTGTCTCCATGATCCAGCCACACAATAATCACCAGGCAGGAGTGTTTCCTCCTAGTTGGAGAACACTTCAGTGGCCGCTAAAGACTTGTTATTCAGCTAGCTACACTGTCTGTACTTATCCTTTGATACTCTTGATTGCCTGTTAGTGTTGGGCTATCATCACTCTACCTATTTATTCTGTGCCTGCATACCTCGCTCCATTTCATCTGATGAAGGAGCAGTGCTCCAAAAGCTTGTGATTTCAAACAAACCTGGTGTTGTGTGACCTCTCACCTTGTCCACCCCAGTGCAACACCAGCATCTCCACATCACGGATACTCAGTGAGACCTTGGTACCCTTGTGCCTCAGTCACTGAAAAAAGCACACAGGCAGTAAAGAAAACAAATGGTCTGGTTTCTTCATCCAGAGAGAGTGTGGTGAATGTGTGGAATTCACTACATAAATATGCCGGTGTTGGACTGGGGTAAACACAGTAAAAAGTCTGACAACACCAGGTTTAAGTTTGAACCTGACGAACAGGGAAACCTCAAAAGCTAGTGAGTTTACTATCAAATAAATCGGTTGGACTTAAACCTGGTGTTGTCAGACTTTTCACTGGAATTCACTACAACAGAAAGTAGTTAAGCCAAAACATTGTCTGACTGCAAGAAGAAATTAGATACAGCTCTTGGGGTTAAAGGGATCAAGGAATATTGGTGGTGGGGCGGGGGGGGGGGGGTTGCTTTTCCTGCCAATTCCCATTGACTTGAGTTCAGCAAGTTTCCTTGATGCCTCACATGCTTAAAGTTTATTTATTAGTGTCACATGTAGGCTTGCATTAACACCAACTAAATTACTGTGACAATCCCCTAGTCATCACACTCTGGCACCTGTTCAGGTACACTGAAGGAAAATTTAGCATGGCCAATGCATCCAATTAGCATGTCTTTAGGACTGTGGGGGCAGAAACCCACACAAGCATGGCAAGAACATGTAGACTCTATACAGACAGTGACCCAAGCCAGGAATGGAACCCAGTCCCTAGCTGTGAGGCAGCAGTGCTAAGCACAGTGTCACTGTGCCACATGTTGCCTTGATCTCTGGAGTTCAGTGCTTTTGTCAATGTTTGCATCTGCTGGTTGGAGCCAAACATGGCACAAAGGAAGATGGAATGTGGTGGTTGGAGATCAATCATCTTTACTCCAGGACATCACTGCATAAGTTCCCTGTGGCCCAACCATCTGCAGTCAGAGAAAGGCCCTTAGTCTTTGCAGTAACCAGTTCTGGAGATTGTTAGAAATGTTTCCGCCTTGTATTTGTTGTGGGTTCCTCCATCACTGAGGATGGGGATATTTGTGGAGGGACCTCCTCTAGTGAGTTGTTCAATTGTCCATCACCATCCACGACTGGATATGGCAAGACTGCAGAGCCAAGATCTCATCCGTTGGTTGTGGGATTGCTCAGCTCTGTCTATTTTTTGCTGCTTATGCTGTTTGGCACACAAGTAGTTCTGTTGTAACTTCACCAGGTTGATATCTCATTTTTAGGCATGACTGATGTGGCTCCTGGCATGCCCTCCTGCGTTACTCTTCATTGAACCAGGGTTGATTCCCTGGCTTGGATGTAATGGTAAAGTGAGGAATATGCCAGGTTGTGAGGTTAGAGATTATGGTTGAATACAATTCTGCTGTTGCTGATAACATCCAATGCTGTGCTGTGGGCTCAGTTTTGAGCTCCTAGATCAGCACACTTGATTTCATTGGTCAGAACATTGAATTCAGGAGTTGCTTGGGACATTTTGTTGAATTTATATATGACATGGTTAAGGCCACAATTGTGATACTATGTACGGTTCTGGTCACCCCATTATAGAAAGGATATTATTAAACGAGAAAGAGTGCAGAAAAGATTTACTAGAGCGCTACCAGAACTTGACGGTTTGAATTATAAGGAGAGGCTGGATAAACTGGGACCTTTCTCCTGAAGCATAGGAGGTTTAGGGTGATCTCATAGAGCTCTATAAAATAATAAGGGGTATAGATAAGGTAGATCGTCAATATCTTTTCCCAAAGGTAGGGGAGTCTAAAACTAGGGGGCATAGGCTCAAGGCAAGAGGGGAAAGACTCAAAAGAGTCCACAAAGGCACTTTTTTCACTCAGGGGACGGTGAATATCTGGAACGGGCTGCCAGAAGCAGTAGTACAGGCAGGTATAATGTTGTCTTTTAAAAAGTACTTACATAGTTAAATGGGTAGAGAGGCATATGGGTCAAATGCAGGCAATTGGGACTAGCTTAATGCTAAAAACTGGGTGGCATGGACAAGTTGGGCTGAAGGGCCTGTTTACATGCTGTAAACCTCTATGACTCTTTAGTATTCAGAGGAGTACTGATTCATCAGCTAAGAGGCAATAGTATGTGGTAGTGAGCAGGTTTCCATGCCCATGTTTGACCTGGTCGCATGAGATTTCATGGGGTCCACAGAGTTGATGCAGAGGACTCCCAGGCAATTCCATTCCAACCTCGTGCCACCATCTCTGTTGGATCTGTCCTGCCAGTGGAACAAGACATACCTAGGAATGGTGTTGGTGGTGTCTGGGATATTAGCAGTAAGGTATGATTCCCTGTGTGACCATCCCCCCCCCACCCCTCCCCCCATGCCACAATAACAACTTTACAAAGTCAGCAGGGCTGGGTTTACCCTCGTCATTTCCAATGCCTAGGTTGATGGCAGGTGATCTGTCCAGTTTCATTTCTTTTTGTTTTATTTGTTGTGGCAGAATGCAACTGAGTAGCTTGTTAGACCATTTAAGAGTCAAGCATATTGCTGTGGGTCTGGAGTCACATGTTGGCCAGGCCTGGTAAGGACACCAGGTTTCCTATAGGTATGTCAGGAAAAGAATGACTAGGGTAAGATTAGGGCCAGTCAAGGACAATAGTGGGAAGTTGTGCAGAGCCCGAAGAGATAGACGAGGTGCTAAATGAAAACTTTTCGTCAGTATTCACACAGGAAAAAGAACGTGTCAAGGAGAATACTGAGATACAGGCTATTTGACGAGACAGGATTGAGGTTCATAAGAAGGTGGTGTTAGCAATTCTGGAAAGTATGAAAATAGATAAGTCCCCTGGGCTGGATGGGATTTATCCTAGGATTCTCTGGGAGGAGATTGCAGAGCCTTTGGCTTTGATCTTTACGTCATCATTGTTTACAGGAATAGTGCCAGAAGACTGGAGGATAGCAAATGTTGTCCCCTTGTTCAACAAAGGGAGTAGAGACAACCCTGGTAATGATAGGCCAATGGGCCTTACTTCTGTTGTGGGCAATGTTTTGGAAAGGATAATAAGAGATAGGATTTATAATCATCTAGAAAGGAATAACTTGATTAGAGATAGTCAACACAGTTTTGTGAAAGGTAGGTCGTGCCTCACAAACTTTATTGAGTTCTTTGAGAAGATGGCCAAAGACAAGGGTGAGGGTAAAGCAGTTGATGTGGTGTATATGGATTTCAGTAAAGTATTTGATAAGGTTCCCCATGGTAACCAATGCAGAAGTTATGGAGGCATGGGGTTGAGGGTGATTTAGTGGTTTGAATCAGAAATTGGCTAGCTGTAAGGAGATAGGTGGTGGTGGTTGATGGAAAATGTTCATCCTGGAGTTCAGTTACTAGTGGTGTACTGCAAGGATCTGTTTTGGGGACACTGCTGTTTGTCATTTTTATAAATGACCTGGATGAGGGCGTAGTAGGATGGGTTAGTAAATTTGCGGATGACACTAGTCGGAGGAATTGTGGACAGTGCAGAAGGATGTTGCAGGGTACAGAGGGACATAAATAAGCTGTAGAGCTGAGCTGAGGTGGCAAATGGAGTTTAACGTGGAGAAGTGTGAAGTTTGGAAGGAGCAACAGGAGTACAGAGTACTGGGCTAATGGTAAGTTACTTGGTAGTGTGGATGAGCAGAGAGATCTCGGTGTCCACATGCATTGATCCTGAAAGTTGGCACCCAGGTTAAAACATAGAACATAGAACATTACAGTGCAGAACAGGCCCTTCGGCCCACGATGTTGCGCCGACCAGTTAAAAAAAAACAATGACCCACTAATCTAAACCAATCCCTTTTCGTCCATAAACCTATCCACGGATCTTTTAAATGCCCCCAAACTAGGCGCATTTACAACTGCAGCAGGCAGGGCATTCCAATCCCTCACCACCCTCTGGGTAAAGAACCTACCCCTGACATCCGTCCTATAACTACCCCCCCCTTAATTTAAAGCCATGCCCCCTCGTGCTAGCTTTCTCCATCCGAGGAAAAAGGCTATCACTATCCACCCTATCTAAACCTCTAATCATCTTATATGTTTCAATAAGATCCCCTCTTAGCCGCCTTCTTTCTAGCGAAAACAACCCCAAATCCCTCAGTCTCTCCTTGATAGGTTGATAGGGTTGTTAAGAAGGCGTACGGTGTGTTAGCTTTTATTGGTAGAGAGATTGAGTTTCGCAGCCACGAGGTCGTGTTGCACTTGTACAAAGCTCTGGTGCGGCCGCACTTGGAGTATCGCATACAGTTCTGGTGGCCGCATTATAGGAGGGATGTGGAAGTATTAGAAAGGGTGCAGAGGAGATTTACCAAGATGTTGCCTGGTATGGTGAGAAGGTGTTATAAGGAAAGGCTGAGGGGCTTGAGGCTGTTTTCGTTCGAGAAAGAAGGTTAAGAGGTGACTTAATAGAGGCATATAAGATGATCAGAGGATTAGATAGGGTGGACAGTCAGAGCCTTTTTCCTCAGATGGAGATGGCTAGCATGAGGGAACATAGCTTTAAATTGAGGGGTGAGAGATTTAGGACAGACGTCAGAAATAGGTTCTTTACTCAGTAGTAAGGGCGTGGAATGCCCTGCCTGCAACAGTAGGGGACTCGCCAACATTAAGGGCATTTAAATGGTCATTGGATAAACATATGGGTGATATTGGAATAGTGTAGGTTAGATGGATTTTAGATTGACTTCAGAGGTCGATGCAACATCAAGGTCCGAAGGGCTTGTACTGCACTGTAATGTTCTACGTTCTATGTCCCTTCCCTCAAGGATATTTGTGCACAAGATGAGTTTTAACAACAATCAAATTATGGTCATCATTAGACTTTAATTCCAGATGTTTTACTGAATTTAAATTCTATCATAAGAACATAAGAACTTAAGAAATAGGAGCAGGAGTAGGCCATCTAGCCCTTCGAGCCTGCCCCGCCATTCAATAAGATCATGGCTGATCTGTCGTGGCTCAGTTCCACTTTCCCGCCCTCTCCCCATAACCCTTAATCCCCTCTCTTATCAAAAACCCATCAACCCGCGTCTTAAAAATATTTAGCGAGGCAGCCTCCACCACTTCAACGGGCAGAGAATTCCAGAGATTCACCACCCTTTGAGTGAAGAAGTTCCTCCTCAACTCCGTTCTAAACGGCCCCCCCTTTATCTTGAGGCTGTGCCCCCTAGTCTTACTGTCCTTTCTGAGCAGGAAGAGTCTCTCCACCTCTATCCTATCCATCCCATTCATCATCTTATACGTCTCAATGAGATCTCCCCTCATTCTTCTAAACTCTAACGAGTACAAGCCTAGTTTATTCAGCCTCTCCTCATAGCTCAACCCCCTCAACTCCAGTATCAGCCTAGTAAACCTCCTCTGCACTCCCTCCAAGGCCAAAATATCTTTGCGCAGGTGCGGCGCCCAAAACTGCACACAGTACTCCAGCTGCGGCCTCACCAATGCCCTATACAGCCGCAGCAAGACCTCCCTACTTTTATATTCAATCCCCCTCGCTATGAAGGCCAGCATCCCATTCGCCTTCCTGACCACCTGCTGCACCTGCAAGCTGGGTTTTTGCGACTCGTGCACAAGGACCCCTAGGTCCCTCTGCACCGTCGCCTGCTGCAGTTTTTCGCCACGTAAGTAATAGTCCTTCCTACCATTATTCCTACCAAAGTGGACCACCTCACACTTGCCAACATTAAATTCCATTTGCCATTTCCTGGCCCATTCGCCCAGCCTATCTAGATCCTTCTGCAGACTCTCCACACCCTCCGCACAATTTGCCGTTCCCCCAATCTTGGCGTCATCAGCAAATTTCGACACCCTACACTCGGTTCCCTCCTCCAGATCATCTATATAAATGGTAAAAAGCTGAGGCCCCAGCACCAACCCTTGGGGCACTCCACGAGTCACCATCCGCCAATCCGAATAGCACCCGTTGACCCCCACTCTCTGCCTCCTATTTGACAACCAATCCTCTATCCACGCTAACACCCTACCCCCAACTCCATGTCCCTCGACCTTCTGCAATAACCTCTTGTGAGGTACTTTGTCAAACATGAGTCCCCAGAGCATTATGGGCAGCACAGTGACACTGCTGCTTCACAGCACCAGGGACTTGGGTAAGTGATGGTGTGGAGTTTGCACATTCCCCATGTCTATGTGAGTTTCCTTTGGGTGCTCTGGTTTCCTCCCTAAAGATGTGCAGATAGGTTGATTAGCCATGTAAATTGTCCCTTAGTAGGTAAAATATGAGGGATTATGGGGATTGGGCCTTGGATTGGTTTGTCGTCAGTGCAGGCTCAATGGGCCGATTGGTCTCTTCCTGCACTGTCGGGATTCTATGATAATGCTGGGTCTCTGTCATATTACTGTGCCATTGTCTCCCCCAATAAACAAGTTACTGAAAACATTAGAGTACTAGATGAATTAAGTACACAGTCCATGTAAACCAATAGGTGAAACGTGATCAGATTTAACGCACCTGAAACAAAGTGAAAGATTCACCAAAAACAAGTGAATTTCTCATCAAATCTCCCCAGGTGTTTGTCACACTGTAAGCCAACTGGCTTCACATCTTCCACAGGAGGATTTCTAATCACCACTTTCAAAGAACAAACTTTGAAATCTTCTTCCACAGAAGGCTTTCAGATGCCTTCCCCAAGGTATCCACACCCAGGATTTAAACTTCGAGTATTTCTTAGCCCTGGATTATCATAAGACATAGGAGCAGAATTAGGCCATTCACTCTCCACTATTCAATCATGGCTGATAATTTTTTCATCTCTATTGTCCTGCCTTTTCTCCACAACTCTGATCCCCTTATTAATCAAGAAGCTATCCATCTCTGTCTTAAAGACACTCAATGATCTAGCCTCCACATCTTTCTGCAGCAAAGAGTTGCACAGATTCATCACTCTTGCTCTAGGAACTCCTCCCCATCTGTTCTGAAGGATCGTCCCTTTAGTCTGAGGTTGTGCATTCTAGTTCTATTTTTTCCTACTAGCGGAAACATTCTCTCCATGTCCACTCTATCTAGGCCTTGCACTAAGTTTCCATATGATCCCCCCTCATCTTTCTAAACTCCAATGAGTACAGACCTAGAGTCTTCAACTATTCCTCATGACAAGCTCTTAATTTCAGGGATCATTCTTGTAAACCTCCTCTGGACATTTTCCAGCACATCCTTCCTTAGATATGGGGCCCAAAACTGCTCACAATACTCCAAATGGGGTCTGACCAGATTCTTATACAGCCTCCCTGCTCTTGTATTCTGGCCTTTTGGCATGAATGCAAACATTGTATTTGCCTTCCTAACTGCCTACTGAACCTGCATATTAACCTTAAGAGAATCTCGAACAAGGACGCCCAAGTCCCTTTGTGCTTCTGATTTGCTAAGCATTTCCCCATTTAGAATATAGTCTATGCCTCCATTCCTCCTTCCAAAGTGCGTAACCTCACACTTTTCCACATTGTAATCCACTTCTTTGCCCACTCTCCTAACCTGTCCAAGTCTTTCTGCAGCCTCCTGTTTCCTCAATACTACCTGTCCTTCTACAGATCTTTGTATCAGCTGCTAACTTAGCAACAGTTCCTTCTTCCAAATCGTTAAAGTATATTGTGAAAAGTTGTGTCCCAACACTGACCCAAGGCACACCACAAGTCACTGGCTGCCATCCCAAAAAAGACACCTTTACCCCCACGCTCTGCCTTCTACCAGTCAGCCAATCCTCTATCCATGCCAGGATTTTACCCTTAGCACCATGGGCTCTTAACTTATTTAACAGTCTCCCATGCAGCACCTTCTGGAAATTTAAATAAGTCACATCCACTGGTTCTCCTTTATCTAAATTCCTTGTTTCTCCTCAAAAAACTCTTAACAGATGTGACTCAGTCCTATTTTATCATGCACTTCCAAGTGCTCTGTGATCTCATCTTTAATAATGGACTCTAAAATCTTGCCAATGTCCAAAGTCAAGCTGCATTCAAGATTCCATACAAGCACTCAGCTACCCAGCCACACCAACAGAACACCACTGTTTCACAGGCTGTATTAAGATGTCACCAACTTAATTACTTCAGATGTCTGGCTCCTTGCTGGCCGACTTCACAGCTCTGCTTCAACTGGGAGCTACTCTCTCTGCTCCTGACTTTTATTGAACAGAACCCTTTCTCAAATTTCTGTTCTTTATTCTTTTCATATTCTAACACTCATTTCCTGAAATCTGGCTGTTCTTCAGCACTGGGTCTTGCATTCTCCTGCCCACACTAGCAGTTTTTGTGAAAACTTCTTGCATCTTGGGTTACCTGATTCAAACTGAAAACAACTGCTTCCAGTGCGAGCCTCTGATTGCTAAGCAACAGATTCAACTTATTTTAGCGCCTGTAATTGATTTTACATCATAAACCCTTACAGTGCAGGCAAAGTTTAAAGTGAAACTAACAAAATGCAGGCATCTTTGTTTAACATGAAGCTTTTAACTCTCTTTTAGCACACAAGTACAGGAACACAAATTAAGCTTAAACTGATCATTTATTTCTAAATTCTACAATATAGATGCAAATTGTTTACACCAGCTGTATTTCCTAATAATTGTTGGACAATCCAATTACTATTTCCCATGAGCTATTGGTGAAGACAGACTCTATGTAAGGGGCTGGCCCATTGATTTAGTTTACAAAAGTTATCTGCCTAAGCATAATATGGTGTAGTTATTCTAAGACAAGAAAATAATGCAAATTTGTAAAATAAGAATTCAGTGGAATTGTGTTACCAGAGATAGATTATAGTAAACAAAACATTTGCCAATAATTGGCCAACAATGTGACTGTTATACTGGATTTTACGTTGGGTTCAGACTAGATGTGAAAATTTTAAAAATCCGAGTCCCAGCTTCAACCTGTTTCTTTCCCTGTTCAACGGAGGCAGGACAGAGAGAAAGCTGGCAACCAGCCAACTTCTAAGAGGCAGTTTTAGATATTATAACAAATATGACAGCCTGTGGTTTTACATGGCTTACAGGTTTTGCAGCAAGTGGCTGGGATTCATAAGTATCAGGGAACCAGGCAAGTCATGGGAGGTGAGAATAACAACAGGAGAAGTTGAGTGCGTTCATCTAATTGATTGCATGGCAACAAGAGTTGGAATACTTCTTCCAGCCTCCTCAAATTCCATTCCATTAGATTCCTTTCTCCCACCTTGTACAAAGGCCCATGGGTGTCTCAGATCAGAATCTCCCACAGGATCTGGAATGCCTCTCTCCAATATTGTCAGGGTGGTGAATTCACCCAGTCCTACTTCAGAGCGCTCCCTGCATAGGTGAAAGCCAAATCTATCAATACTATACCTAATTCTGGACTTGAAAGGTATCATGGCCAAAAGACATGCTGAAACTCCACAGCATACAGGTAAATCCAGGCAATAGGTTTCCCATTTGATACTCTACCTTGAAGTGCTTCAGAATTGACATTAGTTACCAACAAGAGCTTGCTACCAATCACTCAGTGACAACAACTTGTCCATCAAAATGTATCATGCTCCCAAGTCCCAATGGCAGAGAAGGTAGGTTTGGGGTGATTTGAAGAAAAACGTTTTTTCGTCAAAGGGTGGTGATAGTCTGGAATGCACTGCCTGGACAAGTGGTGGAGGCAGGATGCCTCACATCCTTTCAAAAGCACTTGGATGAGTACTTGGCATGCCATACCATAACATTCAAGGCTATGGGCCAAATGCTGACAAGTGGGCTTAGGTGGGCAGGTCAGAGCACTTCGCGCATCAGTGCAGACTCAATGGACTGAAGGGCCTCTTCTGCACTGTAGTAATCTGTGATTCTGTGAAAGCAAAGAAGCACTTTGGATTTACTACCACATAGAACATAGAACACTACAGCACAAACAGGCCCTTCAGCCCACAAGTAGCACCAATCACATTTATACCTACCAAGCCATAAAACTATCTGTAACTCCCAATCCCATTAGATCCCATATACTCGTCCAGAAATCTTTCAAAAGACCCCAGTGAGTTCGCCTCTACCACCACCCTCAGTGAAATACTTACCCCAACATCTCCTCTGCACTTGCTCCCCAGCACCTTAAACCTGTGCCCTCTTGTAGCGACCATTTCAGCCCTGGGAAATAGCCTCCGAAAATCCACCCTATCTATTCCTCTGAACATTTTATAAACCTCTATCAGGTCACCTCTAACCCTTCTTCTCTCCAGGGAGAACAGCCCTAGCTCCCTCAACCTATCTTCATAAGGTATGCCTCCCAATCCAGGCAACATCCTTGTAAATCTCCTCTGCACCCTCAATAGCTTTCACATCCTTCCTGTAGTGAGGCGACCAGAACTGCAAACAGGACTCCAAGTGGGGTCTGAGAAGGGTCCTATAAAGTTGCAGCATTATCTCCTGACTCCTAAACCATACGCCTTCTTGACCACATCCTCCACCTGCAAGGCTGATTTAAGAGTCTTATGGACCCGGGCCCCAAGATCCTTCTGCTCCTCTACACTGCTAAGACTCCTACCCTTGATATTGTACTCCTGCATCCCATTGGTCCTGCCAAAATGGACCACTACACGTTGAAGTCCATCTGCCACTTCTCCGCCCAGTCTTGCATTCTATGTTAGGCTGCAACTTCTGACATCCCTCCAGACTATCCACAACAACATGGGATATCCTGCCTCATGTCCAAATATCTGCATGTTGAAAAATGGCTTCCTCAGTCACACGTAGACCCATGGCAGAAATTTGCAAATCAAATCAAACCATCATCAAATCAAAGGGCAGCTGATGACTTGCTCAAAATGATGAGTCAGCACTTCAAAAACTTACACTGCTGCACTCAATAACTTGAATTTCTGCAGTGCCTTTGGTATAGTAAAACATCCCAAGATGCCTCATGGGCACACAAATCAAACAAAAAGTAATTGTTACCAGATCGCATAAGGAACTATTAAGACTGAACAAAGAGGCCAGTTTTGAGGAGATTCTTAATGTTGGAGAGAAGTAAAAAAAAATAGAAACAGTAAGAGGTCTCACAACACCATGTTAACATGCAACAGGTTTAATTTGTATCATGAGCTTTGGAGTGCTGTTCCTTCATCAGATGAGTCTATTTGAACAGACTCACCAGAGGAAGGAACATAGAACATAACAGGACAGTACAGGCCCTTCAGCCCTCGATGGTTCCAATGGTCGGTGCAACAATCTAATGACCTTCTAACCTAAACTATTCCAATGTTATCCAAATGCCTATCCACTGACCATTTGAACGCCCTTAAAATTGGCAAGTCCACAACTGCTGCAGGCAGGGCACTCCAGAAGCTTGTGATACTAAATTAACCTGTTGGACTTCAACCTGGTGTTGTGAGACTTCTTACTGTGCCCATCCCAGCCCAACGCCAGCATCTCCACATCACAAAAAGTAGAAACAATTAGAGGCGGAATCCAGGGCTTAGGACCTAGAAAGCTGAAGGTAAAGCCAACAAATAGAGATGGTAGGAGTAGGTGTGTTTAAAATGCCAAAATTGAAGATATCTAAGAAGATTGTTGGAATTTAGGAGAGTTAGGGAAAGGCAAGTAGGAATATAGGAATCTGAACACAAGGATCAGAAATTTAAAATACAGGCATGTTTAACTGGATCTAATGAAGATCGGCAAACCAAGCAACGAGGAGTGACTAGGACATTATAGCTGTACATCACGTAACACATGGACATCAGAGATTTGGATAACCTCATGTTTACACAGCAAATAAGATCAATCCGGTGCATTGACCCGAATGGATGCCAGAGTGCGTCAACTAGGGGAATTTCACAGCAACTTCATTACAATGTTAATGTAAGCCTTATTTGTAATAAAATAAAATTTTAAAGAACAAAATAAAATCTTAAAAAACAAAAAAAATCCAAAGAGCCTTGGTCTAGCCTGGAAGTAACAAAAACCTGAATGAGGGTTTCAGTAGCATATAATCTGAGGCAAGAGCAGAATTGGGCAAAGTTAGAGTGAAAACGATAGCATGGACATACAGTCAGCCCAGGATCAGACAGGGAAGTGAGTTTGTGAAGAGATGGGAAAGAGATGAAATTGATGGCTGGGAAACAAACTATTATTAAAGCACAGAGCAATAAGCGAGGAATGAATAATAGTGAAACACTAATATTGAACACATCAGAGTTGACCACTGCAGTATGTGTTGATTGCCAATATTAGAAAATTCCACCAGCAATAAAATTCCACAATTACAACCAAGAATAAACTATGATATTCAATCATGGGTGGTGCTAAATAAATCCAACTTCTTCCTAATAGGAATGATCATCGTGGAATGCGCTGAAGCAGGAACAGCAATAACATAACCCTGCTCAGATATCTCTTCGTTTAGCCTTTGGGGAGAAACAAGACACACATTTTAATCTGCTGTTCCCTTTACTAAATCTAATGTAAAAGAAACTGATGAAGAGCAGAAATGCCACCTGAAAGGCAACTTTGAAACACTTGAATACAGAATTATACGTAAAGATGACATTGAGCTTACACAGATGATGAATGAAGACATGCACAATCCGATCTTCTAAAGTTCACAAAATATTTTGATAGGACCCTATTCAAATTAAATCTCAAAGTACAAGTCAAGTGAGTTGTAAAAGCTAATACAACATCGAGAAGATCCTGCCCCACGAACAACCAGTTCTACCTCAAAATAAGAATGAAGTTTCCACATGTGCACAGCTAAATATGAGGAAAAGCCAAATAATTCATTTTCAGACATGAACTGTAAACAGCAGGTACACAAAAGCAAACAATTGTCTGCCAGTGACCATACCTGCTCACTCCTAGACACAGCTACTGAGAAGTAGTATCGTAGCCTGACCTAGAGCCCGGTCCCTCCTCCGGAAAAGCCCCCCGCCCCCTTCATGCCCACCCCCTTCCCCAGGCCTACCACTCGCCAGCTTGCTGAACACAACTACCTTTCTCACCCCTTGCCCATCAGCCCCTCCCTCAAACCCTCCCCTCACCACCAACCTCTCCATCCCCTTCAATAGCAGCCCCTCCCTCAGACACACACCCCCTCACCAGATAAGCCCCTACTCCAACCACCAGCTCCCTCCAGCAGCAGTCCCTCCCCCGCACTGAAGTTTGAGTTGTCAGCAAGCGGCACAGAGAGGGAGAACTGGCAGCAAGCGGCCCCTGCCATTGCAGAGCTGGTGGCCGCCCCCACAGTGAAAGGTGAGCTCAGGAAGAACATGCAGGCTGACAGCTTCTCTCCAGAGTCACGGTCACTCAGACCACAAACTCAGGGTGAACACCAACATGTCGGCGGCAAGAAGCGGAGAGCAGAGAAGCAAGGGACTGACGCGCTCCTGACAACCTCTCCATGCCTCACTCGCTTACTCACGATTTGAGACGATTCTGAATGACAGCCGCCATTTTGCTACAATGGAACAGAGTCGCCGAGTCAACCTTCTTAGAATGCCGCCTCGGCCAATCGAAACACAATACCAGACAAATAGGCGGGGCTGAAACTGTCCAATAGAGCGGTTCATCTCCCCTCAGTCTGAACAGAGAGGCTTCAGAGAGCGAGTCCGTGTCCAGGGTCTGGGTAACTGGGTTCGATCCCTGTCCCGGGACACTGGCTGCCGAGAGCTGGATTCGGTCCCTGTTGCAGGACTCTCGGCTCAGTGCTGGGTCCTGAGAGTTGGATTGAGTCCCTGTCCTGGGACACAGTTCAGTACTGGGTCAGAGAACTGGATTCAGTTACTGTCCCAGCCTACTGACCTTGTTTTGGGATCCGCACGGCTGTATTCAGTCCATTCCCAGGACATTGGGTCCTGTGCTGGGTCCAGAGAGCTGCATCGGGCCCATGTCCCAGGACACAGAGTGCCAGATCTGGATTCAGAGAAACGTAGAAAATAGAAGCAGAAGTAGGGCATTCCACACTTCGAGCCTGCTCTGCCATTCATTTTGATCGTGGCTGACCATCAAATTTAATATCCTGATTCCCTTCCCCTCCCCATATCCATTGATCCCCTTAGCCCCACGAGCTATATCACTAATTTCTCCTTAAAATCACACAACATTTTGGTCTCAGCTTCTTTCTGTGGTAGTGAATTCCACCAATTCACCACTCTCTGGGTGAGGATTGCTTCTCAGGTCAGTCGTAAAAGGGTTACCCTTTATCATCAAACAATGACCCCTGGCTCTGGACTCTTCCTTCACCCTCACCCATCAGGAATATTCTTTCTGAATATGTCCTGTCTTTGATTTGACTTGTTATTGCCACGTATATCCTCATTACAAGAAAGATGTGGAAGCTATTGAAAGAGTGCAGAGGAGATTTACAAGGATGTTGCCTGGATTGGGTGGCATGCCTTATGAGGATAGGTTGAGGGAACTTGGTCTTTTCTCCCTGGAGAGACGAAGAATGAGAGGTGACCTGATAGAGGTTTATAAGATGTTGAGAGGTATTGATCAGATACATAGAACATAGAACATAACAGCGCAGTACAGGCCCTTCAGCCCTTGATGTTGCGCTGACCAGTGGAACGAATCTAATGACCCTCTAACCTAAACTATTCCAATGTTATCCATATGCCTATCCACTGACCATTTGAACGCCCTTAAAATTGGTAAGTTCACAACTGCTGCAGGCAGGGCATTCCATGCCTTTACTACCCTCTGTGTAAAGAACCTACCTCTGACGTCCGTCCTATAATTACTACCCCTCAATTTAAAGCTATGTTCCCTCGTGTTAGCCTTCACCATCCGAGGAAAAAGGCTCTCACTGTCTACCCTATCTAACCCTCTGATCATCTTGTGTGCCTCGATTCTTAGAGGCTATTTCCCAGGGCTGAAATGGTCGCTATGAGAGGACACAGGTTTAAGGTGCTGGCGTGCAGGTACAGAGGAGATGCCGGGGTAAGTTTTTCGCTTAGAGGGTGGTGGGTGCGTGGAATCAGCTGCCGTCAGTGGTGGTGGAGGTGAATTCATTAGGATCTTTTAAGAGACTTCTGGATGAGTACATGGGATTTAATAGGATTGAGGGTTATAGATAGGCCTAGTAGGGATATGATCAGTGCAACTTGTGGGCTGAAGGGCCTGTTTGTGCTGTAGTTTTTTTTCTATGTTCTATATTTGTGTACAGTGACAAGTATTGTTTCTTACGAGCTATACAAACAAAGCATGCCATTCATAGAATACATAGGGGAGAAGGAGAGGGTGCAGAGTGTAGCATTACAGGCATAGCTAGGATGTGGAGAAAGTTCAACTTATTATACGTAGGTCCATTCAAAAGTCTGATGGTAGCAGGGAAGAAGCTATTTGCCAACTGGTATGTGTCCTCTGATTTTTGTATCTTTTTCCTGATGGAAGATGGTCGAAAAAAGTATGTCTGGGATGTGTGGAGTCCTTGATTATGCTGGCTGCTGTTCCGAGATGGAGTCAATGAATAGGTGGTTTCTATGATGGATTGATCTACGTTCACAACCTTTGTTATTTTGTGCGATTTTGGACAGAGCAGGAGCCATACCAAGTTGCGATACAACCAGAAAGAATGCTTTCTCTAGTATGTCTGTAAAATTTGGTGAGACTCATAGCAAACATGCCAAATTTCCTTAGCCACCTGAGAAATTAGAGGGATTGCTGGACTTTCTTAATTATAGAGTCAGCGTGAAGGGGGCGGGACAGGTTATTGGTGATCTGGACATGTAGAAACTTGAAGCTCCCGAGTGTTTTTGCTTAGAATCAATGAATTCCTACAGTGCCCATCGAGTCTGCACCGACCATAATCTCACCCAGGCCCTACCCCCATATCACTATATATTTACTCGCTAATCCCTCTAACCTGAGCATCTCAGGACACTAAGGGGCAATTTTTAGCATGGCCAATCAACCTAACCCACACATCTTTGGACTGTGGGAGGAAAACGGAGCACCCAGAGGAAACCCACGCAGACGCAGACACGAGGAGAATGTGCAAACTCCACACAGACAGTGACCCAAGCTGGGAATCGAATCCAGATCCCTGGAGCTGTGAAGCAGCAGTGCTAACCACTGTGCTACCATGCCACCCTCATGAGGGCGGAATAATGATGTTGAAGGCTAAGCTCTAGTCAATAAATAGGAGTCTGACATAAGTTTCTTTGTTATCCAGGTGCTCCAGGATTGAGTGTAGGCCATGCAGATGGAGTCTGCTGCGGATCTGTTGTGCTGGCAGGTGAATTGTAGTGGATCCAGGCAATCTGGGAAGTTGGAGTTAATCCATGATATGACTAACCTTTCAAAACACTTCATAATGATGGATGTCAGAGTTAGCTCTAATCTGTTAGAATTTTATAAGTTTCCATGAGATCCCCTCTCACGCTTCTAAACTCCAATGACTATAATCCTAAGCGACGTAGCCTCTCCTTGTATGACAGACCTGCCATCCCAGGAATCAGCATTTGCTTTGCTGCATCGCTCTATAGCAAGGACATCCTTCCTCACATAAGGACACCAAAACTGCACACAATACTCCAGGTGTGAGCTCACCAATTCCCTGTACAATTGCAGTGAAACATCACTATTCCTAAACTCAAATCCTCTTGGGCTGAAGGCCAATATTACCATTTACCTTCTGTACTGCCTGTTGTACCACTTACTTTCAGTGACCGATGCATGAGGACTCCAAGGTCATAGAGCCATAGAGGTTTACAGCATGGAAACAGGCCCCTTGGCCCAACTTGTCCACGCTGACCCTTTTTTTAACCCCTAAGCTAGTCCCAATTGCCCATGTTTGGCCTATATCCCTCTATAGCCATCTAAACGCTTTTTAAAAGACAATATTATACCCACCTCGACTACTATCTCTGGCAATTTGTTCCAGGCACTCACCACCCTCTGTGTGAAACAATTGCCCCTCTGGATCCTTTGGTATCTGTCCCCTCTCACCTTAAACCTCTGCCCTCTAGTTTTAGACTCTCTTACCTTCGGGAGAAGATATTGACTATCTAGCTGATCTATTAGCCCTCATTATTTTATAGAACTCTATAAGATCATCCTACGCCTTCTATGTTCCAGAGGAAAAAAGTGAATGAGCTGATGGCACAGATCAGCACAAATGGATATGGTCTAGTGGCCATTACGGAAACGTGGTTGCAAGGTGACAGGGACTGGGAGCTGAATGTCCAGGGGTATCAAGTGTTTAGGAAGGATAGACAGGAGGAAAAAGGGGGTGAGTTGGCACTGTTAATTAAGGATAATATCAGGGCGGTAGTAAGGGACGATATAGGCTCCAAAGAGCAAAACGTGGAATCGTTGTGGGTGGAGATAAGGAATAGTAAGGGAAGGAATACGCTGGTGGGTGTGGTCGATAGGCCCCCAAATAATAACTTAGAGGTGGGGCGGGCTATAAACAAGCAAATAAATGATGCGTGCAGAAACGGAACGGCGATAATTATGGGGCATTTTAATCTGCATATTGATTGGATGACCCAAGTCGGACGTGGTGGGCTTGAGGAAGAGTTCTTGGAATGCTGTTGGGATAGTTTCCTTGAACAGTATGTGACGGAACCTACGAGGGAGCGAGCTATCTTAGATCTGGTGTTGTGTAACAAGGCAGGTAGAATTAGGGATCTTCTTGTGAGGGATCCTCTTGGGACGAGTGATCATAGTATGGTTGAATTTTTAATGCAGATGGAGGATGAGAAAGTAGGGTCCCGAACCTGTGTCCTCTGTTTGAACAGAGGGAAGTACAATAGGATAAGAGCGGAATTGGCGAATGTAGATTGGGGGCGCAGATTGGGTTGGTAGAACGGCTGAGGAACAGTGGAGGATTTTTATGGAGATCTTTTTTGGTACTCAGCAGAAATATTTTCTGATGGTAAAGAAGGACTGTAGGAGAAGGGATAACCAGCCGTGGTTATCTAAGGAAATAAAGGAGAGTATTAAATTAAAAGCTGATGCGTTCAGAGTGGCTAAAAGTAGTGGGCGATTAGAAGATTGGGAAAAATTTAAAAATCAACAAAGATTGACTAAGAAGGTGATAAAGAAAGGAAAGGTAGACTATGAAGCTAAACTAGCACTAAATATAAAAAAGGACAGTAAAAGTTTTTACAAATATATAAAGAAGAGGAGGCTGGCTAGAGTGAATGTTGGACCCTTAGAGGATGAGGGGGGGATTTAGCGGTGGGAGATGAGGAAATGGCTGAGGCTTTAAATAAGTTTTTTGCCTTGGCCTTCACGGAGGAGGACACAAATAGTTTGCCGGATCTTAAAGATAGAAGGATGTTAGGAGTTGAGGGCCTGAATGCGATTACTGTCACGAGAGAGGTAGTGCTTGATAGACTAATAGGACTGAACGTAGACAAGTCCCCAGGACCGGTTGGAATGCATCCCAGGGTTCTGAAAGAAATGGCAGAGGTGATAGTGGATGCCTTAGTAACTATTTACCAAAATTCACTGGATTCCGGGGAAGTGCCAGATTGGAAAACGGCTAATGTTACGCTGCTGTTTAAAAAAGGTAGCAGACAAAAGGCAGGGAATTATAGGCTGGTTAGTTTCACATCTATAGTTGGAAAAATGCTAGAATCCGTCATCAAAGAAGAAATAGCGAGGCACCTAGAAAAGAATGGTTTGATCGAGCAGACACAGCACGGATTTGTTAAGGGGAAGTCATATTTGACGAATTTATTGGATTTCTATGAGGATGTGACTAATGTGGTAGACAGAGGGGAACCGGTGGATGTGTTTTTAGATTTCCAAAAGGCGTTTGATAAGGTGCCTCATAAAAGGTTGCTACAGAAGGTTAGGGTGCACGGAGTTGGGGGTAAGATGTTAGCGTGGATAGAGGATTGGCTGTCTAATAGGAAGCAGAGAGTTGGTATCAATGGGTGCTATTCTGGTTGGCGGTTGGTGACTAGTGGAGTGCTGCAGGGATCGGTGCTGGGGCCTCAACTTATTTACCATTTATACAGATGATCTGGAGGAGGGGGCTGAGTGTAGGGTGATGAAATTTGCTGATGACACAAAGATGAGTGGAAAAGCAAATTGCGTGGAGGGTGTGGAAAGTCTGCAGAGGGATCTGGATAGGCTAAGTGAGTGGGCAAGGACCTGGCAGGTGGAGTATAATGTTAGCAAATGTGAGGTTATCCACTTTGGCAGAAATAATAGTAGGAGGGATTATTATTTAAAAGGCGAAAAGCTGCAGCGTGCTATGGTGCAGAGGGACCTGGGGGTCCTTGTGCATGAGTTGCAAAAACCCAGTCTGCAGGTGCAGCAGGTGATCAAGAAGGCAAATGGAATGTTGGCCTTTATAGCGAGGGGGATAGAATATAAAAGCAGGGAGGTCTTGCTGCAAATGTACAGTGTACTGGTGAGGCCACAGCTGGAGTACTGTGCAGTTTTGGTCACCGCACTTGCGGAAGGATATATTGGCCTTGAAGGGAGTGCAGAGGAGGTTCACTAGGCTGATACCGGAGATGAGGGCGTTGGACTATGAAGAGAGACTAAATAGACTGGGTCTGTACTCGTTGGAGTTTAGAAGGATGAGGGGCGATCTTATAGAGACGTATAAGATAATGAAGGGGATGGATAGGGTAGAGGTCGAGAGATTCTTCCTGCTTAGAAAGGATAGCAGAACTAGAGGGCACAGCCTTGATAAGTGGGGGGGGGCAATTTAGATCGGAGTTGAGGAGGAACTTCTTCACTCAAAGTGGGGGGGGTTGAATCTCTGGAATTCTCTGCCTGTTGAAGTGGTGGAGGCTACCTCGCTAAATATATTTAAGTCACGGGTAGATAGGTTTTTGATAGACAGGGGAATTAAGGGTTATGGGGAGAAAGCAGGAAAGTGGAACTGATCCACTTCAGATCAGCCATGATCTTATTGAATGGCGGGGTAGGCTCAAGGGGCTAGATGGCCTACTCCTGCTCCTATTTCTTATGTTCTTACGAAAATGTCCCAGTCTATCCAGCCTCTCCTTATAACTCAAACCATCAAGTCCTGGTGGCATCCTGGTAATTTTTTTCTGCGCTCTTTCAAGTTTAATAATATCCTATCTATAATAGGGTGATCAGAACTGTAAAGAGTATTCTAAGTGTGGCCTTACCAATGTCTTGTGCAACTTCAACAAGACTTCCCAACTCCTGTATTCAGTGTTCTGACCAATGAAACTAAGCATGCTGAATGCTTTCTTCACCAGACTGTCCACCTGTGACTCCACTTTCAGGGAGCTATGAACATGTATTCCTAGATCTCTTTGTTCTGTAACTCTACCGAGCACCCTACCATTAACTGAATAAGTCCTGCCCTGATTCGATCTACCAAAATGCATCATCTCGCATTTATCTAAATTAAACTCCATCTGTCATTCATCAGCCCACTGGCCCAATTGATCAAGATCCTGTTGCAATCCTAGATAATCTTCTTCACTGTGTGAAGAACGTACCACTAATCTTGTGTCATCTGCAAACTTACTAACCATGCCTACTGAATTCTCATTCAAATCATTAATATAAATGACAAATAACAATGGATCCAGCACCAACCCCTGAGGGACACTGCTGGTCACAGGTCTCCAGTTTGAAAAACAATCCTCTACAACCACCCTCTGTCTTCTGTCATCCAGCCAATTTTGTATCCATCTGGCCACCTCACCCTGGACCCTGTGAGATTCCACCTTATGCAACAATCTACCATGTAGTGGCCTTGCTAAAGTCCATCAACATCAACTGCACTGCCCTCATCTACCTTCTTGGTCACCCCTTCAAAAAACTAAATTAAAAACGTGAGACATGATTTTCCACTCACAAAGCCATGCTGACTGTCCCTAAGGGCCTCAATACCCTGAGTTATCTCAGGATTTGCTACTTCTACCTGCCTTGCTCTTCACTCTAAGAGTGCTTAGCCCGAACCTTGGTTAACACACACCAGACATCCCTTTGGCTTCCCACAGATTCCCCCAATTAACTGTTGCATGATACTGTCTGATACCATCAAAATTGGCTTTCCCCAATTAGAATTTTAACTTTTGGGCCAGACTTATCATTCTCTATAGCAATCTTAAGACTAATGGAATTGTGATCACTAGTCCAAAAATAATTCCTCACTAACACTTCTGTTACCTGCCCTTCCTTATTTCCCAAGAGGAGGTCAAGTTTTGCCCCCTCCCTAGTCAGGCCATCCATATACTGAATGAGAAATTCCTTCTGAATACACTCAACAAATTTCTCTCCATCCAAGCTAATACTTTTTTTTGGACCTATGTGTAATCTCCTTACATATTTGGTCCTCAGTTTTCCACCAACTATTTGGGGGCCACAGTACAACCCTATCAAAGTGGTTTCCCCCTTCTTTGTTCTCTGTTTTACCCATATAGACCTCGTGGGTGAATGCTTAGATATATCTCCTCTCAGTACTGCTATGATGTTTTCCTTAATCAAAACTTCCCCTCTCTCTTACCTATAGCATCTAGTACCATGGAACATTGAGCTGCCAGCCCTGTCCTTCCCTTAGCCATATTTCAGTAATTGCTATAATATCCCACTCCCATGTACCCACCCATTGCCCTGAGTTCATTTATTTTGCCTCTTGCATTGAAATGCTCTCTGTCTTGGTTTTGCCTGGTCTGTCTAGTACTAGGATTACTGATATTGCCTTTACTATTTAATGTGTTCTCCTTAACTTCTGTGCTCTCCTCAACCTTTTCTTCTGTCTCCCTCCTGTTTTGGGTCCCACCCCACTGCCAAACTAGTTTAAACCCTCCCAAGTGGGTGTAGCAAATCTCCCTGCCAGGATACTGGTCCCCCTCCAGTTCAGGTGTAACCCATCCCTTTTGAACAGGTCACCTTTCCACAGAAGAGATCCCAATGATCCACAAATCTAAACCCTGCTGCCATGCATCAGCTCTCAAGCCATGCATTCATCTGCCTAATGTTCCTATTCCTACTCTCACTAGCACATAGCACTAGTAGTAGTCCAGAAATTTCTACCTTGGAGGTCCTGCACTTTAGTCTTCTGCTTAACTCTCTACATTCACTCTTCATGACCTCACCCCTTTTCCTACCTATGTCGTTGATACCAATATGTACAACAACTTCAGGCTGCTCACCCTCCCCCTTATGAATGTCCTGCAATCGCTCAGAGAGGTCCTTGACCCTAGCACCGGAAGGCAACACATCATCCTGGAGTCTCGATCACAACCACAAAAACGCTTGTCTGTGCCTCTAACTAGCGAGTCCCCTATTACTACTGCCCAACCCTGCTCTACAGCAGAACCAGCTGTGGCACCACATGCCTGGCTGCTGCTGGTATCTTCCCCTGACAGGCTATCCCCCTCAACAGTATCCAAAATAGTATACCTGTTTGAAAGGCGAATAGCCACAGGAGACTCCTGCACTACCTGCCTGCCTCTCCTGGCAGTCACCTTTCTACCTGACTGAACCTTGGTGTGACAACCTCCCTATAATTAATGTCTATCACATTCTCTACACCCTGTATGCTCCACAGTGCATCCAGCTGCTGCCTCAACAAAACAATGCGGTCTGTGAGGAGCTGCAGCTGAACACTCTTCCTCTGGACAAAGTTGTCAGGGAGACTAGATTGTTCCCTAATTTCCTACATTTGGCAGGAGGAGCAAACCACTGTCCTTGCTACCATATTGCCCTGAAACAGGTAAAAGGATAAAAGAATCTCAACTCATCTTTTCCCTGTTTGTGGTCCTCCCAGTGACTTTATTTTAGAGGAGGAGGAGGTTGGGAGGGAAACATCCCAAGTGTTTGGTGTTTAAATGTCCTTTTACAACAGCTCCTCCACAAACCACCTTCTGATAGCAGTGACTGCACCTGTGCAAATCTTGCTGCAATTGTCAATCAGTGTCACCATTCTGTTGCCCTCACTTGGACTTACTGAGTATCCACCTCTCTCAATTTCCACCCACTCAAATAATAATTTGTCTTTCTATTATTGCTACTGAAGTAACCTCACATTTATCCACTTTATACTGCATCTGCTATTCATATGCACACTCAATCAGCTTATCCAATCATACTGGAGCCATGCATTTATCTGCCTAATGTTCCTATTTCCTACTCTCACTAGCACGTGGCACTGGTCGTAATCCAGAAATTTCTATCTTCGAGGTCCTGCACTTTAGCCTTCTGCTTAATTCTCTATATTCACTCTTCAGGACCTCATCCCTTTTCCTACCTATGTTGTTGATACCAATATGTACAACAACTTCAGGCTGCTCACCGTTCCCCCTTATGAATGTCCTGCAACCACTCAGAGAGGTCCCTGACCCTGGCACCAGAGAGGCAACACACCATCGACCCAAGTTTATATCATCCGCAAATTTGGACATAATAAACATAGTTCCCTCTTCCAACTCATTAATATATAATGTTGAGACCATAGCACAGATCCCTGTAGTATCCCACTATCACCTCGCCCCCTCATCCCCCTCCCATCCCCACTTGCCAATTGGAAAAACAACATTTATGCCAACTATCTGCTTCCCATCTGCTAATTAGTTTTCTATCCTGCTCAAGATACTACCCACAATCCCACCTGCTTTAACTTTACACAGTATTCTGCTGTGTGAGACCTTGTTGAAAAACTTCTGAAGGTCTAAGTAAACCACATATGATGTGGGTATGCCGGCGTTGGACTGGCGTAAACACAGTAAAAAGTCTGACAACACCAGGTTTTAGTCCAACCTATTTATTTGATAATATACTCACAAGCTTTCGAGGGGACTGCCTCTTCGTCAGGTGAATGGAGAGTTCTGGCCTCAGACAGAGCATATAAAGCACAGACAGTTTAGAGATTACTGATTAAAATGCGAATCCTTACACCTAACCTGCTGTTCAAGACCTGAAGTGGCTGATAATGTGAGTGGAAGGAGCACTGATCACAGTTTAAAGAGATGTGTATTGTCTCCAGACAGTACAGTAAGTGAGGTTTTGCAAACCCAGGCAAGTCACAGGGGTTACAGATAGTGCGACATGAACCCAAGATCCCTGTTGAGACCGTCCTCATGTGTGCGGAACTTGGCTATCAGTCTCTGTTCAGCGACTCTGCGCTGTCGTGTGTCGTGAAGGCCGCCTTGGAGAATGCTTACCCGAAGGTCAGAGGCTGAATGCCCGTGACCACTGAAGTGTTCGCCAACAGGAAGGGAACAGTCTTGCCTGGTGACTGTCGAGCGATGTTCATTCATCCGTTGTCGTAGCGTCTGCATGGTCTCCCCAATGTACCATGCTTCGGGACATCCTTTCTTGCAACGTATCAGGTAGACAATGTTGGCCGAGTTGCAAGAGTATTTACCATGTACCTGGTGGATGGTATTCTCACGTGTGATGATGGTATCCGTGTCGATGATCCGGCATGTCTTGCAGAGGTTGCTGTGACAGGGTTGTGTGGTATTGTGGTCACTGTTCTCCTGAAGGCTGGGTAGTTTGCTGCAAACAATGGTCTGTTTGAGGTTGTGTGGTTGTCTGAAAGCAAGAAGTGGGGGTGTGGGGATAGCCCTGGCGAGATGTTCGTCTTCATCAATGATGTGTTGAAGACTCCGGAGAAGATGTCGTAGCTTCTCCGCTCCGGGGAAGTACTGGACGACGAAGGGTACTCTGTCCACTGTGTCCTGTGTTTGCCTTCTGAGGAGATTGGTGCGGTTTTTCGCTGTGGCGCATCGGAACTGCCGATCTATGAGTCGAGCACCATATCCTGTTCTTATGAGGGCATCTTTCAGGGTCTGGAGGTGTCTGTCACGATCCTCCTCATCTGAGAAAATCCTGTGTATACGGAGGGCTTGTCCATAGGAAATAGCTTCTGTACTGGGAGGACTGGCACTGTTCTTTCTGGAACACTGGCCTCTGTTCCAATTTCAGAGTAAATTGAAAGCAAAATACTGCGAATAGTGGAAATGTGAAATAAAAACAGGACAAGTAAGTGGCACAGTAAGTAGTACTGCTGTGTCTCACTGACAGGTATCAATTCTAGCATCAGATGACTGTGTGGAGTTTGCATATTTTCTCTGCAAGTACGTGTGTTTCCTCCGGCTGCACCAGTTTCCTCCAAAAGTGTGCGTGCTACTTGGATTGGCCATACTAAACTGACACTTAATGTCAGGGGGATTAGCAGGGTAAATATGTGGGGTTATGGGGATAGGGCCTGGGTGGGATTGTTCTCAGCGCAGACTCAATGGGCTGAATGGTCTCCTTCTGTAGTGTAGGGATTCTATGATTCGAAAGGTTGCCGACTTGAACCGTAATTGACTCAATGTTAACTGCTTCTGTTTCCACAGGTACTGGCAAACCTACTATGTTTTTCCAGCACTTAATTTTTATTCCAATTTCAGGGTGCTAGATTCAGTGTCTGTTCTGGAGCGTATAGTTTTCTGCTGGTTCTAGGTCTTTATTGCTACCAGAATACTGGGCCCTGTTCTGGCACTGGAGCAGGGCCTTTTGCTGATCCTTGTTCCTCAATTTTGAGAGATTGTATCATTTTGTTGGCTACCAAGCACACTGGGTGCTGCTTTTTGGAGAGCTGGGCTCTATTCTGAGTCAGGAGACAGGTTTTTATACTGTTTCCAGAGTGTTAGGTTCTTCGCTGGATCTGGAGCACAAGGTTCTATTCAACTGCATTCAGCCCTGTGTCTGTTCTAGGTCAGTGGACTCTGTTGGTTCTGGAGCAATGGCCTTTTTTTCACAGTCAGGGTGTGAAGATCTCTGTTGACTGCGGACCTGTTTTGGGACCAGAGTCCAAGTCTTGGCTTTGGGTCTGGAGTACCAGACTCTGTGACAGTTCTGGAATGCTAGACTCTGGATGGATTGGGTCCTGTGTTGGATCTGGAACATGGGCACATATGTCGTGATCAGAGTCTTAGGTTTAGTTTTGGTTCTGGAACACTGGGCTCAGTTCTGTTTCTGTAGTCCTTGATTTTGCATAATTGCAAGGCCTGTGGCTCCTAAAGGCTGGATTCCACATTATTCTTGGGGCACTGGGGCCAGTGCCAGGATCTATGGTGCTCCAAATATGCTGTTTCTGGAGCTGGGGGCTTTGTTCCAGTTTCAGACAGGACTTTGGTGGTTTGGGAATCTTGGGCTTGGGAATATGCTGCCTCATTTTTCCCTCTGGTTTTTTCTGATTTTCTTTTCTCTCACATTTGCCTCTCCCATTCTCCCTTAAAGACATTTTCTGGCTATGAATGACGGTTCTCAGAGCATCCAAAGCCTTCTGATATCCATGTGTACTCTTTGCGGCAGAATTAACCAGATTGCAATCAGGCAAAGGAAGTCTCTTGCTGCAAAGCAGCTAGGTCATACGCAAGTTAATGCCATGAATGTCAGTTGGCTATTTACCAAGGTCATCATAGGTTTAAATCTGCCATTCATGCAGAGGTATCTGGATTAACTGTGAAGCTTTGCTCACTTATAAACATTAGCTTAGAATAATCCAATATAAATACGTCTAAGACAAAACCATGTCTTTTTTGACCTTTAAATTTTTTACTTGTCCTCCTGAAAATGTTGACACTCCCTAGGACATTCTGTAGGCACTGACAGCCCTCTTGTATTTCCATACCTGTGCCGAGAGGCTAGGTGTCGAGAGGCTGATGAATATGGAAAAATATTACAACCAAGCTGTTCCTGATTTTTGTGCACATGAACATTTCAGCAGGAGTCACTGAATTATACTTAGGAATGGAAGCTTGGCTGACATTGTTTCTTTCTCATTTCTGATTTACAATATTACAGAATCAACAAAGGTAGCATGTTTCCAAAGACTTTCTATGTTGCACAACTATTACCTTGCTTCATTTTGTCAAAGTCTCAATAAAAAATAGCTTATCCAGCCAATTTCTTCCTCTACTTTCCATCCTCCTATGTATGGTAAGACTTATTTCCTTTAGGTACTGCTGATTCAGACTTTGCAAGTATTCAGGGTAAGGTTTTAAAAAATTGTAATTTATTTTTAATGAAATATAATACTTTTTACAAAGTTCCCGCCTATTTCTGTCACTTCCACTATCTTAGCCGATTCTTGCCCTTTATATCTTGTTCAGGTCAACTATTCTGGTCAATCATACTCTCTCTCCACCCATTTTATCCCATTACTCCTCTGGCATGCATTCTGAGCCATCATTATAACCCCCTCCAGCCATTCTGAACCTTTATTGTCAAGAATTCTGCCCCACTATTCATATCTCTCCATTCATTCTGATCCACTATTATTTTCCCTCCACTTGCTTGTAGCAGTCATTCTCTGCTCTTCCGTTCTCTGTTTTATTGGTAACTTCCTATCCGTTTTTTAACTACTCCCTTGTCAGTGGACTGCTTCCTATACCCTTGATCTTGGCAATTTTGGACCGTATTCTGCAGATAAAATACTCCTGTCATATCCTTCTCGTCCTGGCCCTATTCTAATATTCCCCCCACCTTTTCAGATTCTCAGCACTTTATGTGTAGCACGTTACAAAAATCACATCTTAATGCTGGAAAACAAGTTCTCAGTTCAGGGTGGAAGAGGGATAAGGATGAGAAGGGACTGGAATGAGGAGAAAGGGACTAAGGATGGGAGTATGTGATATGGAAGCATGAGGTGGGAGGGGGGTGGAGGGACAATTAAGGTGAATGAATATCATGAGAGAGGAACTAGATATTGAAGGGAAGTAATTGCATAAGTTAGGAAATGTTTACCCTAAAAGTGTTTGCCCTACTGTTAAAGAGTAGCAAGTTTAATACTTGGAAGGCTAGAGAGTAAAAGGATCTGCCCATATGGTTTTAGGGGTGAAGGGAGTATGGAACATTTGGTCCAAATGTACTCTTTCCATGCTGCACATTCTATTTAGTTCTATACACTAGCATTTTTAAAGTTAACTAATCAATTTCCAAGCTGAGTACTGGGAACCTGGTTTTGCTCAGTTGGAGGGAGAGGAAAATGAAGAAGGGGAAGGAATAAAGGCTGATATTACAGACAGGAATTTAAACAACATTAATTTCTTTTCTCACCATTCACCAGTAAATAGAAAGATGATTTGATTTGTTGCCCCTTTATAAGGTGATGGCATATTCCCCAACCCCTCAGTTTTGATGTGATCAAACTTTCTATTAATAACTCCACAGCAACTTTGAGAGGATGAACTCATAGAGTTAGTTTATTTGAACACATTAAAAACGTGGGAGGATTGCAAATTTGCTTCCTTGCATTCACAAAGTAACAGAGGTATAGAGAAGAGAAAGGCTTAGAATGCAGAGACCACAGAAAAAATAAATATTGGTTCGCATCTGTTCCAGAATCAAGAATCAAAGTCCAATGAACCATTCCTTCACAGAGATCATTGAGCTGAAAACTAATGCTAGGCAATTCACTTTTCCAGTGAGTGTTAACTTTACATCATGAGATAGATTAATCTCTGCATTCCTGTTTTGTGAGTGATGGTATGGAATTTCCATCAGAAGCAGTGTAGCTGGGGCCAGATTTCTAACCTGGACCTGAGCTCTTTGTAAGGATACTCATCAGGTGATAAAATAGCAGTTCAGCAACACAATATTACTGGTTCCACAAGCCAGTGGCCCATACTGTCTTTGACAAGGGATGCATATCCTTCGGCTGGGTCCCCGAAATTGTCAGAAGTCGCAATCATTTAAGAACTAAAGGAAAGGTTGCAGACTCTTTCTCTTGGCAGATGAGCAGACTCCTGTTGGCCAGCCTGGATCCTGAAATGCAGATGTTTTTTTTTAGCCCTCTTTGAGTTTGGTCTGGGTAACCCACAAGGCTGTTAGTGGCTCCTTAGGGATGATAATACATGGTTTCCTTGATACTGCAAGGTTAGTTCCTTTGTTCGGGGTCATAGACAGATGTTGATTCAGTCATTTTAAGTCTTTGTCTGGTTTGGGACAGCACAGTGGTTGGCACTGCGGCCTCACAGTGCTATGGACCTGTGTTCAATTCTGGCTTTGGATGACTGTGAGGTGTTTACACATTCTCCCTGTGCCTGTGTGGATTACCTCCGGGTGCTGTGGTTTCCTCCCATAGTCCAAAAGGTGTGCAGATTGGGTTGATTGGCCATGTTAAATTGCCTTGCTGTCCCTAGGGGGTTACAGGGATGGGGCCTGGCTGAGATGTTCTGTCAAAGGCTCTGAGTCCCTAATAGTGAAGAGATAGGAATAAGAGAGAAGACACAAGGGAGTGATTGTGCCTCAATAACTTGTCTGTGAAGCTGTCATTGGAGATAACTTGCCTACCGATGACTTGAGAGCTTTGGCCCTGGCTAAACTCTCTACAGCTGCCAGATGTGCATGTCTAAGAAGCACTTGTGACCTCTTATCAGGCTACAAACCTCTTTTGTTAACCCGTGTCCTGCATGTGCACCATGCATATCTCCCTTCAGCTGGATTTCACCTGCCACTGAAAAATATGTCCTCAGTAACATAGAATCTAAGAGCAGGAGTACGTCATTCAAGCCTGCTGCACCATTCAATATGATCATGGCTGAGCCACTAACTTAATGCCATATATCTGCTTTCTCCCCATATCCCTTGATGCCATTGGAATCTTGACAAAAATCTATCTCTTGAATATATTCATCAGCTAAGCTAAAAAGTGCCAATCACTATCTCACTTTCAGAAGAAGTGTCCCAATAAAGGTTTAAATAATTTTAAAAACATTTCACAACAGTATATTAAACTTTATGCTTCATTTTCCTTTAATCACATATTTAGTGTCTCAAATGTTATTATGCATATTTTCAGTTTATTAAATAGTACAGCATAGAAACAGGCCATTCTGCTTACCTGGTCAACACTGCATACAACCTTCTCTCAATCCTCATTAAGCCCTATATGGTGTGGAGTATCCGTATATGAATGCTTTCTTAGTTTAGTACATACCTGACCAACCTCAAATTGCTGTCTTGGAGGGCCAAAGGGCCTGTTCCTGTGCTGCATTGTTCTTTGTTCTTTAACATAGAACATAGAACATTACAGCGCAGAACAGGCCCTTCGGCCCACGATGTTGCGCCGACCAGTTACAAAAACAATGACCCACTAGCCTATACCAATCCCTTTTCGTCCATAAACCTATCCACAGATCTCTTAAACGCCCCCAAACTAGGCGCATTTACAACTGCAGCAGGCAGGGCATTCCAATCCCTCACCACCCGCTGGGTAAAGAACCTACCCCTGACATCCGTCCTGTAGCTACCCCCCCTTAATTTAAAGCCATGCCCCCTCGTGCTAGCTTTCTCCATCCGAGGAAAAAAGCTATCACTATCCACCCTATCTAAACCTCTAATCATCTTATATGTTTCAATAAGATCCCCTCTTAGCCGCCTTCTTTCCAACGAAAACAACCCTAAATCCCTCAGTCTCTCCTCATAGGACCTCCACACCATACCAGGCAACATCCTAGTAAACCTCCTCTGCACCCTCTCCAAAGCCTCCACATCCTTCTTGTAATGTGGGGACCAGAACTGCACACAGTACTCCAAGTGCGGCCGCACCAGAGTAGTGTACAGTTGCAACATTACACTGCGACTCCTAAATTCAATCCCCCTACCAATAAACGCCAAGACACCGTACGCCTTCTTAACAACCTTATCTACTTGATTCCCAACTTTCAGGGATCTATGTACACATACACCTAGATCCCTCTGTTCATCCACACTATTCAAAGTCCTCTCGTTAGCCCTATACTCGACACATCTGTTGCTCCTACCAAAGTGAATTACCTCACACTTCTCCGCATTAAATTCCATCCGCCACCTCTCGGCCCAGCTCTGCAACCTATCTCTTTGTCCTATCTCTTCTCAGACATCAGTCCCGTCATCCCGGAATCAGTCCTTTGCTGCACTCCTTTGAAAATGAGAACATCCTTCCTCAGAAAATGAGATCAAAACTGCACACAATACACGAGGTGTGGCCTCACCAAGGCCCTGTATAATTGCAACAACACAACAACTCCTGTACTTGAAACATCTCACAATGAAGGCAAACATTCCATTTGCCTTCTTTTCTGCCTGCTGCACCTGCATGCTTAACTTCAGTGACTGGTGCACAAGGATACCCAGCTCCCACTGCACACTCCCCTCTCCCAAATTACAGCCATTCAGGTCATTATCTGCCTTCTTGTTTTTGCTTCCAAAGTGAATAACCTCACATTTATCCAAATTATACTGCACCTGCCACTGACTTGCCCACTCATCCAACCTGTCCAGATCCCTCTGAAGGATCTCTGCATCCTTGTCATAGTTCATTCTCCCACCCAACTTGGTATCATCTGCAAACTTTGAGATATTACATTTTGTTCCCTCATCCAAATCATTAATATTTATCGTGAATAGCTGGGGTCCCAGCACCGATCCCTGTGGCACCCCATTAGTTACTGAAAAGCACTCATTAATTCCTACTCTTTATTTCCTTTCTCATATAATGAGATGGGACTCAAAAAGTCACATCACTGGTGGCTAATGAAGCAAGAAGCAAATAAGAAATCTAAAATTCATACATTTGCCCGTGGGAATAAAGTATTGGTGCTATTACCTGTGGTAGGAGATCCCTTCAAATCAAGGTTTAGTGGTCCTTAGCAGATTGAGATAATGTTAACTCAGGTGAATTATCTCATTGTTCCTGTGGAGCAGCACGGAGAGGCAGCGATTTGGGTGTGCGTGGAGGTCGAGATTAAGGTAATTTAAAAAAAATTTTTAACTTTTTCTTTCTAGTTAAAGTTGTGAGCAGCGGTGGTTTTTTTTTTCTTTTTTTTAAGTTAGCTAGAAACCGGAAGTCGTCATTAGGAGGCTTACTGGTAGTTGTAGTTTTTTTTTGTCCCTCTGACCCTATAAATTGGTACAAGGAGGATACCCGATCCTCTACACAGGTAGAGTATCCCACCCTCCCCCCTCCTCTAACCTAATAATAAGTGTGTGGGAAGTTTTTTTTTCTCCCCTCCTGGAAATTGTTTCAGAGATGGCGGTTCAGGCAGTAAGCTGCACCTCCTGCGGTATGTATGAGGTGAGGGACACCAGTAGTGTTCCTGCTGATTTTACCTGCAGGAAGTGTGTACACTTGCAGCTTCTGGAGGATCGTGTTAAGGAGCTGGAGCTGGAATTGGAGGAACTCCGGATAATTCGGGGGGTTGAGGCGGACATTGATAGGAGTTACAAAGAGATAGTCACTCATAAAAATGAGTCTTGGGTAACTGCTAGGAAGAGGGGCAAAAAGCAATCGGGGAGACAATCCCCTAGGGCTGTTCCCCTCCAAAATAAGTTTTCTGTCCTGGAGGCTACAGTTGAGGAAGAATCAACTGGAGATAGCCAAAGGGAGCAGGGCTCTGGAGGTGAGCCTGCTGTGAAGGCTCAGGTAGGTAGGGGAAGTAAAAGATTGGGCCTGGTGATTGGGGACTCCATAGTTAGGGGGACAGATAGGAGAGTCAGCAGTAATGAAAGGGGCTCAGGGCTGGTGTGTTGCCTCCCAGGGGCTGGGGTCCGGGATGTTTCAGAGTGGGTGTTCAAGACTCTTAAGGGAGAGGGGAGTCAGCCCCAAGTCATAGTTCATGTGGGGACACATGACATAGGGAGGATAAAGGAAGGGGATATTAAACAGAAATTTATGGAGTTGGGGTGGAAACTTAGGGCCAAATCAAACAGAATGGTTATCTTGGGACTCTTGCCTGTGCCACGGGATAGTTTAGAGAAGAACAGAGAGAGGGAAAGTTTGAACTCGTGGCTGAGGAGATGGTGCAGGACGGAAGGGTTCAGGTTCTTGAACAATTGGGGCTCATTCTGGGGAAGGTGGGACCTCTAATGATCTGGATGAGGGTATAGTTGGGTGGATTAGTAAATTTGCTGATGACACCAAAGTTGGAGGTGTGGTAGATTGTGAGGAAGGGTGTCATAGTCTGCAGGGAGACTTAGATAGGTTGCAGAGCTGGGCCGAGAGGTGGCGGATGGAATTTAATGCGGAGAAGTGTGAGGTAATTCACTTTGGTAGGAGCAACAGATGTGTCGAGTATAGGGCTAACGGGAGGACTTTGAATAGTGTGGATGAACAGAGGGATCTAGGTGTGTGTGTACATAGATCCCTGAAAGTTGGGAATCAAGTAGATAAGGTTGTTAAGAAGGCGTACGGTGTCTTGGCGTTTATTGGTAGGGGGATTGAATTTAGGAGTCGCAGTGTAATGTTGCAACTGTACACTACTCTAGTGCGGCCGCACTTGGAGTACTGTGTGCAGTTCTGGTCCCCGCATTACAAGAAGGATGTGGAGGTGTTGGAGAGGGTGCAGAGGAGGTTTACTAGGATGTTGCCTGGTATGGTGGGGAGGTCCTATGAGGAGAGACTGAGGGATTTAGGGTTGTTTTCGTTGGAAAGAAGGCGGCTAAGAGGGGATCTTATTGAAACATATAAGATGATTAGAGGTTTAGATAGGGTGGATAGTGATAGCCTTTTTCCTCGGATGGAGAAAGCTAGCACGAGGGGGCATGGCTTTAAATTAAGGGGGGGTAGCTACAGGACGGATGTCAGGGGTAGGTTCTTTACCCAGCGGGTGGTGAGGGATTGGAATGCCCTGCCTGCTGCAGTTGTAAATGCGTCTAGTTTGGGGGCGTTTAAGAGATCTCTGGATAGGTTTATGGACGAAAAGGGATTGGTATAGGCTAGTGGGTCATTGTTTTTGTAACTGGTCGGCGCAACATCGTGGGCCGAAGGGCCTGTTCTGCGCTGTAATGTTCTATGTTCTATGTTCTATGTTCTACAAGAGTGATGGTCTACACCTGAACCAGAGGGGAACCAATATCTTGGGGGATGCAGGGGGGTTTAAACTGATTCGGGGGGGGTGGGATCCTGAGTAGCAGGGATGAAATTGAGGGGGTCATAGATGAGGACTGCAAAGCGTGGCATCGTGGGGATGGAGTAGAGCATGGTTTGAAATGTGTATACTTTAATGCGAGGAGTATTCGCAATAAGGTGGATGAACTTGCAGCGTGGATCAGTACCTGGAACTTTGATGTTGTGGCCATTTCAGAGACATGGATAGAGCAGGGACAGGAATGGTTGTTGCAGGTTCCGGGGTTCAAATGCTTCAGTTGGAGTAGAGAAGGAGGTAGAAGGGGGGCAGGAGTGGCATTATTAGTCAAGGACTGTATCACAGTGACAGAAAAGAAGTTTGATGAGGACTTGTCTGTTGAGGTAGTATGGGCTGAGATTAGAAATAGGAGAGGAGAGGTCACCCTGTTGGGAGTCTTTTATAGACCTCCTAAAAGTTCTAGAGAGGTAGAGGAAAGGATTGCAGAGACAATCCTGGACAGGAGCGAAAGTAATAGGGTAATTGTTATGGGAGACTTTAACTTTACTAATATTGATTGGAATTGCTATAGCTCTAGCTCATTAGAGGGGTCAGTTTTTACACAAAGCGTGCAGGAAGGTTTTTTGACTCAGTATGTAGATAGGCCAACTAGAGGTGAGGCTATATTGGATTTGGTGTTGGGAAATGAGCCAGACCAGGTGTTAGACTTGGAAGTTGGTGAGCATTTTGGTGATAGTGACCACAATTCGGTTACGTTCACCTTAGTGATGGAAAGGGATAGGCATGAACCTCGGGGCAGTAGTTATAGCTGGGGGAAGGGTAATTATGAGGCTGTTAGGAGAGAATTAGGGAGCATAGGTTGGACTAGGAGACTACAGGGACTGGGAACATCCAAAATGTGGAGTTTATTCAAGGAGCAGCTACTGCAAGTCCTTGATAAGTATGTCCCTGTCAGGCAAGGAGGAAATGGTTGAGCAAGGGAACCGTGGTGCACTAAAAAAGTTGATTCGCTGGTTAAAAAGAAAAAGGAGGCTTATGTCAGGATGAGGCTTGAGGGCTCAGGTAGTGCACTGGAAAGCTATAGATTAGCCAGGAGGGAGTTAAAGAGTGAGTTAAGAAGAGCTAAAAGAGGACATGAGAAGGCTTTGGCCGATAGGATTAAGGAGAATCCTAAGGCTTTCTTTAGATATGTTAAGAATGGAAGATTGGTTAGGGCAAGATTAGGGCCAGTCAAAGACAGCAGTGGGAAGTTATGTGTGGAACCGGAAGAGATTGGAGAGGCACTGAACAAATATTTCTCTTCGGTATTCACGCAGGGAGATGTAAATGTAGTTGTGGAGAACACTGGGTTACAGGGTTGTAAACTGGATAGTATTGCAGTAGATAAGGAGGATGTGCTAGATATTCTTGAGGGTTTGAAAATAGATAAGTCCCCTGGGCCGGACGGGATTTACCCTAGGATTCTCTGGGATGAAAGAGAGGCAATTGCAGAGCCTCTGGCTCTGATCTTCAGGTCGTCGTTGGTCACAGGTATAGTGCCAGAAGACTGGAGGATAGCGAATGTTGTCCCATTGTTTAAGAAGGGGAATAGAGACTTCCCCGGGAATTATAGACCGGTGAGTCTTACTTCTGTTGTGGGCAAAATATTAGAAAAAATTATTAGGGATAGGATTTATAGTTATGTAGAGAGTATTGAATTGATTGGAGATAGTCAGCACGGTTTTGTGAAGTGTAGGTCGTGCCTTACTAACCTTATTGAGTTTTTTGAAAAAGTGACCAAAGACGTGGATGGGGGTAAGGCAGTTGACGTGGTATATATGGACTTTAGTAAGGTGTTTGATAAGGTTCACCATGGAAGGCTTCTGCAGAAAATGCAGATGTATGGGATTGAGGGTGATTTAGTTAATTGGATCAGGAATTGGCTAGCTGATAGAAGACAGAGGGTGGTGGTTGATGGAAAGTATTCGTCATGGAGTTTGGTTACAAGTGGTGTGCCTCAGGGATCTGTTTTGGGGCCACTGCTGTTTGTAATTTTTATAAATGATCTGGATGAGGGTATAGAAGGATGGATTAGTAAATTTGCTGATGACACCAAAGTCGGAGGAGTGGTAGATAGTGAAGAGGGGTATCATAATTTACAGAGAGACTTGGACAAGTTGCAGAGCTGGGCCGAGAGGTGGCAGATGGAGTTTAATGCGGAAAAGTGTGAGGTAATTCACTTTGGCAGGAATAACAGATGTGTAGAGTATAGGGCTAACGGTAGGACTCTGAATAGTGTTGACGAACAGAGGGATCTAGGTGTATATGTGCATAGATAGATTTATATAGATTTATATAGATGATCTGGAGGAGGGAACCGAGTGTAGGGTGTTGAAATTTGCTGATGACACCAAGATTGGGGGAACGGCAAATTGTGCGGAGGGTGTGGAGAGTCTGCAGAAGGATCTAGATAGGCTGGGCGAATGGGCCAGGAAATGGCAAATGGAATTTAATGTTGGCAAGTGTGAGGTGGTCCACTTTGGTAGGAAGAATGGTAGGAAGGACTATTACTTACGTGGCGAAAAACTGCAGCAGGCGACGGTGCAGAGGGACCTCGGGGTCCTTGTGCATGAGTCGCAAAAACCCAGCTTGCAGGTGCAGCATGTGGTCAGGAAGGCAAATGGGATGCTGGCCTTCATAGCAAAGGGGATTGAATATAAAAGTAGGGAGGTCTTGCTGCAGCTGTATAGGGCATTGGTGAGGCCGCAGCTGGAGTACTGTGTGCAGTTTTGGGCACCGCACCTGCGCAAAGATATTTTGGCCTTGGAGGGAGTGCAGAGGAGGTTTACTAGGCTGATACCGGAGTTGAGGGGGTTGAGCTATGAGGAGAGGCTGAATAAACTAGGCTTGTACTCGTTAGAGTTTAGAAGAATGAGGGGAGATCTCATTGAGACATATAAGATGATGAATGGGATGGATAGGATAGAGGTGGAGAGACTCTTCCCGCTCAAAAAAGACAGTGGGACTAGGGGGCACAGCCTCAAGATAAAGGGGGGGCGGTTTAGAACGGAGTTGAGGAGGAACTTCTTCACTCAAAGGGTGGTGAATCTCTGGAATTCTCTGCCCGTTGAAGTGGTGGAGGCTGCCTCGCTAAATATTTTTAAGACGCGGGTTGATGGGTTTTTGATAAGAGAGGGGATTAAGGGTTATGGGGAGAGGGCGGGAAAGTGGAACTGAGCCACGACAGATCAGCCATGATCTTATTGAATGGCGGGGCAGGCTCGAAGGGCTAGATGGCCTACTCCTGCTCCTATTTCTTATGTTCTTATGTAGATCCCTGAAAGTTGGAAATCAAGTTGATAAGGTTGTTAGGAAGGCATACGGTGCCTTGGCGTTTATTGGTAGGGGGATTGAATTTCGGAGCCGCAACGTCATGTTGCAACTGTACAAAACTCTGGTGCACTTGGAGTATTGTGTACAGTTCTGGTCCCCACATTATAGGAAGGATGTGGAGGCATTGGAGAGGGTGCAGAGGAGGTTTACCAGGATGTTGCCTGGTATGGAGGGAAGGTCCTATGAGGAGAGACTGAGGGATTTGAGATTGTTTTCGTTAGAAAGAAGGCAGCTAAGAGGAGACCTTATTGAAACATACAAGATGATTAGAGGTTTAGATAGGGTGGACAGTGATAGCCTTTTTCCTCGGATAGAGAAAGCTAGCAAGAGGGGACAAAGCTTTAAATTAAGGGGTGGTAGTTATCGGACGGATGTCAGAGGTAGGTTCTTTACCCAGAGGGTGGTGGGGGAATGGAATGCCCTCCCTGCTGCAGTTGTAGATGTGCCTAGTTTGGGGGCGTTTAAGAGGTCCGTGGATAGGTTTACGGATGGAAAGGGATTGGTTTAGGTTAGAGGGTCATTGCTTTTTTCTTAATTGGTCGGCGCAACATCGTGGGCCAAAGGGCCTGTTCTGCGCTGTAATGTTCTATGTTCTATGTTCTATCTGGTAAAGATGCCAGATAAGAAAAAAAATAGAGATATGTCATGTGAACATGCTAAAATAGTACTATGACAAGGAAAGTGAACTGGAGTAACAGGGATTAGTTACTGCCACTCAGAATTTGGAATCAAATTGAGATGATGTGGATTTTGATGTGCCTCAAAAAAATGTGAATAATGAAGAAGTCCTTCAAGAATGGAATAGGGTAGTGAGCTATCTGTCCCAGGAAGAGTGCTATGAGGACCTATATAGAAATAGAATGGGGCGGCACGGTAGCACAGTGGTTAGCACTGCTGCTTCACAGGTCCAGGGTCCTGGGTTCGATTCCTGGCTCAGGTCAGTGTATGTGGAGTTTGCACATTCTCCTCATGTCTGCGTGGGTTTCCTCTGGGTACTCCAGTTTCCTCCCACAGTCCAAAGATGCGTAGATTAGGTTGATTGGCCATGCTAAGAAATTGCCCATTAGTGTTCAGGGATGTGTAGGTTAGAGGGATTAGTGGGCATAATATATGGGGATAGGGCCTGGGTGGGATTGTGTTCGGTGCAGACTCGATGGACCGAAGGGCCTCTTTCTGCACTGTAGCGTTCTATGATTCACGGACTAATGATATAGTACATGAGGTTGATGTAGGGAATGCTGTTCTGATAAAACAACACGCCTATTGCCTTTGTTGTGCCTGTTACTTGCCGCACAGTCTGTTTTAACCCTTATACAATGGACAAAGAACTGCGAGGAGAAGTCTTGTTAGTACAACCAATATTTATTTAAACCCACACAATCAATAATCACCCACCCAACCAACGATAAGTTATCTTATAGGAAAATACTAAAGTTCAAGTCCAATACGAGACCTTGACTTAACATTGCGTGACTCGCAAATACCCAAGCAGATATTGGCCTTTATCTGTGTGCTGGTTTCGGTAGTCGTCTGCGTAGTCTGGTCCTTTGGTTTGGTCTGGTACTCTGGCTCTGGACTTCCTTCCTTGAGTGTGGTGGCTCCCCTCGTGCTGGTGGTCACTGGCAATGTTCACCGTTGTTGTAGCTCGTTCATAGGGTCAGAGAGAGAGAGAGATTCTTGGTTGTGCAGCACCCTTTATACCCGGTTGGGTTTCATACCCCTTTTGGCCATTGCCAATCAATTGATCAGGAGTTGATCACCCTGATCAATAAAGCCCAATTGGGTGCTGCCACACCAATCTCTGCGTATGTCCCCAACGGCCACGTCTGTAGGTGCTGGAGGCACATATGTCACATACCTCCCCCCCAAATAAGGGGTCACGGTGGCCTTATGTCTGGTAAACAACCTAGTGTGACCAGAAATTCTCTTTGATCCTGGAGATGACCCATATCCTGTGGATTCACACGTCCGGGTTGCAGCCTGTTTGTCTCTGTCTTTTAAACTGCAGCCTGTCGTTTTAGTTCTTGCCCAATTGTCCCAGCGTGCTTTACAAATCGGCAGTTTGGATGGCCTGTTTGACCACACCTCAATCCTCTCAAAGCAGCAGAGGTTCAGAAGGAAGTGGAAGCAATGCTACAAAGATGACATCATAGAGCTGAGGCAAAGCGAGTGGAGTTCACCAATCATATTGGTCTCCAAACCTGATGGTATTCAAGAATTCTGTGTAGATTATCAGAAGATCAATCCTATGACTAAATCTGATTCATACCCAATTCCAAGGCTGGACGATTATGTGGAAAAGATTGTGTGATAGGACAAGCTACTTACATCACAAAGTTTGACTTACGTTTTACTGTAAAAAGTGTGTATGAAGTGGTGTGACCTGTTCTTCAGCAACTTCTAGTAGTTAAATAAAAAAAATCCCTGACACTCACTCTAAAATTAACATATATAGTCCTTGGTGGGTCGGATAAAGGAAAACATCAAGGCTTTTTACTTTTATGTGAGAAATAAAAGAATGACCAGGGTGAGGTTAGGGCCAGTCAAGGATAGTAGTGGGAACTTGTGCATGGAGTCAGAAGATATAGATGAGGCATTAAATGAATACTTTTCTTCAGTGTTCACTAAGGAGAGGGGCCATGTTTTTGAGGGTGTGTGTGATACAGGCTGATAGGATGGAGGAAGTAGATGTTCTGAGGAAAGATGTATTAGCAATTTTGAAAAACCTGAGGTTCAATAAGTTCCCTGGGCCTGATGGGATATATCCTAGGATACTTTGGGAGGCAAGGGTGAGATTGCGGAGCCTTTAGCTTTGGTCCTTGGGTCCTCGCTGTCCATGGGGATTGTGCCAGAGAACTGGAGAGTGGTGAATGTTGTTCCTATCTTCAAGAAAGGAAGTAGGAATGACCCTGGTAATTACAGACCAGTTAGCCTTATTTTGGTGGTTGGTAAATTAATGGAAAGGGCCCTGAGAGATAGGATTTATGACCATTTGGAAAGATGCAGTTTAATCCGGGATAGTCAGCATGGTTTCGTGAGAGGTAAGTCCTGCCTCTCAAATTTGATTCTGTTCTTTGAGGAGTTAACTAAGTGTGTAGACGAAGGCAGAGCAGTTGATGTCATGTACATGGATTTTTGTAAGGCGTTTGATAAGTTTCCCCATGGTAGATCATGAAGAAAGTAAGGACATGTGGGATATAAGGAAATTTGGATGATTGGATAAGTAACTGGCCGTCTCATTGAAGACAGAGATGGGGGTGGAGGGGAAATTTTCAGACTGGAGGCCAGTTACCAGAGGTATACCACAGAGGTCAATGCTGGGTCCTCTGCTATTTGTGATTTTTATCAATGACTTGGAAGAGAGGGCTGAAGGGTGGGTTAGTAAATTTGCTGATGACACCAAGATTGGTGGAGTAATGGATGAGGTGGAGGGCTCTAGTAGGCTGCAAAGAGACATTGACAGGATGCAGAGCTGGGCCGAAAAGTAGCAGATGGAGTTTAACCCTGATAAGTGTGAGGCGGTTCATTTTGGTCAGACAAACTTGAATGCAGATTACAGAGTCTAATGGCAGGATTCTGAGGAATGTGGAGGGACAGAGAGATCTTGGGTTCATATCCACAGATCTCTGAAGGTTGCCACTCAAGTGGATAGAGCTGTGAAGAAGGCTTATAGTGTGTTAGTGTTTATTAATAGAGGGTTTGAGTTTAAGAAACGTGGGGTTATGCTACAACTATACCCGACCTTGGTGAGACCACATTTGGAATATTGTGTGCAGTCCTGGTCACCTCACTATAAGAAGGATGTGGAAGCATTGGAGAGAGTGCAGAGGAGATTTACCAGGATGCTGCCTGGTTTAGAGGTAGGTCTTATGAGGAAAGGTTGAGGGAACTGGGGCTTTTCTGTGTAGAGCCGAGGAGGATGAGAGGCGACTTAATAGAAGTTTATAAGATGATGAAGGGGATAGGTAGAGTGGACGTGCAGAGACTATTTCCTCGGGTGGATGTAGCTGTTACAGAGGGGGCATAACTATAAGGTTCATGGTGGGAGATATAGGAGGAATGTCCGAGGTAGATTCTTTACTCAGAGAGTGATCGGGGTGTGGAATGCACTGCCTGCTGTGATAGTGGAGTCAGACACTTTAGGAACTTTCAAGCAGTTATTGGATAGGCACATGGAGCGCAGCAGAATGATAGGGCGTGGGATAGCTTGGTCTTGGGTTTAGACATAGCTCAGCACAACATCAAGAGCTGAAGGGCCTGTAATGTGCTGTACTGTTCTACGTTCTATATAACAATTTATGTATCTAATTAACAGTGAACAAATTAACTCAGCTATTAACAAACCAAATAAATCCCTTCCAACAAATGAACTATTTCCAAATAAAACAATGGTATGCTGTTCAAATAAATACAATTCCTACTCATTAACAAAAATAGAATTTAGTCCCCCTCTAACTTATAACCAGGTCTTTTGTCTTCCAAAATATTTTGTTCTTTCTCTGATTCTTCTGTCTGGAACTTCTATCTTCTTTGGTACCTTTGCTATCTAGATGGTACTTTCTCTAAGACATAGATGAAGCTATGAGGGCCAATGATTTTCTCTCTCTCTCTCGAGAAAATGAGAGTTGAGAACTGTTTGGTCTGGCAGGTAGCAGTTGCTCTCCCTCTTTGTCTCACTGTCCCCTTCTTATACCGATTATGACATATCTATATTTTCCACTATAGGATTGGTTCTAGGTTGTCAAAACCATCTGATTTAAATTTAATAGGTTTTTGGTATCTAAGTGCTTGATTCAAACTGATTGGTTACATTCAAAAGCCTGTTTTCTTGGTAAAAACTGCTGCTTCACCTTCAATACTTATACTTCAGTTTGGGCTCTTTATGTACTTACATTTTAAATCTCTAAACTCAAAAAAAGCACAACTTCTAATGGAACCAAGCAATGCTCCACCACCACCCCCCCCAACATTTTACAATTTAGAAACACCAAATTCTAACTTCTTATCTCCCAATCTACAATTACAATACCCAGCTTCGTGACACCTCCCTCCTTAAGAAAGAAATAAACCATCATCATGAAAATCTAGCTTCAATTTTTTTCCTTTCACAACCTGAACTTCATTATATTACTAGATCCATAGCTCATTAATCTAATTTATTTATCTATAACATTGAACATGACCATTTCTATAAAATATAATAATTTCATGATCTGCAACAAGTACAGTTTGTAAACTAAATTCTTGTTGCATGAGATCCAATTAAATAATCTGGTGTTCTTGTCCTTAAAAATCTTTCCAAAAATGTCAAAGGATTGTGATTGGTATACACAATTGTCTCTGATGCATTGCTTGCAACGTAAACATTAAAATGTTGCAAGTCCATTACCAAACTCAATAATTCTTTTTCAATTTTTGAATTTTTTTTCTGTTGGGTATTTAACTTTTTGAAAAATAACCAATTGGCCTTTTAATGCCACCATCATCCTCCTGTAACAACACAACTCCAACACTTACATTTGCTTTGATGGTGACTTTGAAGGGTTCAAAAAATTTGGCATGGCTAAAATGGATGCAGTGGTTCACGGTGCTTTTAAATTCTCAAATGCCTCCTGGCATTGTTCTGTCCACTGAAATTTTGTGTTCTTTTTTAACAAATCTGTCAATGGTGCCACTACACTACTAAGGTTTGGTACAAATTTCCCTTAGAATCTATTCAACCCAATAATCGTAGCAATTTCTTCTTCGAGGATGGTCTTAGAAAATTCCTCGATAGCCTTCATCTTTACATGTCATCCATCTGTATCCAATGTTGTGCCCAAAGAATGTCACTTCCATCTTTGCAAATGCTGTTTTTTGCCAAGTTTATGACCAACTTGGCCTTCCATGATATCTCGAAGAGCTCTGCCAGATGCTCCATGTGATCTTTCCACGAATGGCTAAAGAAGACTAAGGCATCTATTTAGACAGCACAATTAGTCAATCCTGCAAGAACTCTGTTCATAAGCCTTTGAAAAGTGGCTGGTGCATTTTTCATCACTTTATATTCTATAGCCCATTTGGAGTTACAAAAGCAGAAACTTCTTTTGCTCTCTCTGACAAAGGTACTTGCCAGTAACAGCAAAGGATGTCCAACTTTGTGATGTAAGTGGCTTATCCTAATTTTTCCACAGAACTCTCCAGCCTTGGAATTGGGTATGAGTCAGATTTAGTCACAGTGTTGGCCTTACGATAATCTAAACAGTTTCTAAACAGTGATGGTTTCCATCAGATTTGGGAACTAACACTTGGCAAGCTCCATTTGCTTTGACTCGGCTTTATGATGTTTTCTTATAGCATCTTTCTACTTCCTTCTGAACTGGCGTGACTTTGAGAGGATTAAGTTGGTAGGTGTTGGTGTTGTTTTATCGGAACAGCATTCCTGATGTCAACCTTGTGTACTATATTATTAGTCCTTCCCATCCAATTTCTCCATAGATCCTCTTAGCACTGTAGCAAGTCTTTCAATTCAGTTCTCTGTTCCTCAGACAGATAGTTCACTACCCTATCCCATTCCTTAAGGATTTCTTCTATTTATTCTGAGGTACATCAAAATCCACATCTTCTGAATTTGATTCTTCACTGTGAGTGGCATTAACTAAAATCTGTTTCTCCAGTTCCCTTTCTCTGTCATAGTACTATTTCAGCACATTCACATGACATACACTTTTTTCCTTTCTGGCATCTTTACTAGATAATTCACCTGACTTAATATCTGCTCAGTCTGACAGGGACTAAACCTTGCTTTGAATGCATCTCCTACTGGTAATAACACCAATATTTTACCTCCACGAGCAAGCATATGAATTTTAGATTTCTTATCTGCTTCTTGCTTCATTCGGGACTGTGCCATCTTTAAATGTTGACTAGCTAATTTACTGAGCATAATTCACCTCGCATAATTCATCTAGCTGTTTAATCTTTCTCACCTCAGATACATAATCCAACTTTGAGATCTCTGACTTTGGAAGTACTAACTTTTCCTTAATTAATTTTAAAGGTCCCCTTATTTCAAAAAACAAAGAAAGAACAAAGAACAATACAGCACAGGAACAGGCCCTTTGGCCATCCACACCTGCACTGATCATGTGTTCTTAACTAGACTATCCATTTGTATCCCTCTATTCCCTGTTTGTTCATGTGGCTATCTAGATACGTCTTAAATGATCCTAGCGTGTCTGCCTCAACCACCTTACCTGGCAGCGCATTCCAGGCCCCCACCACTCTCTGTGTAAAATACGTCCCCTGCATATCCGTATTGAACCTTGTCCCCCTTACCTTGAACTTGTGTTTGTCATTTCAAACCTGGGAAAAAGCTTCCAACTGTTCACTCTATCTATGCCCTTCATAATTTTATAAACTTCTATTAGGTTGCCCCTCAACCTCCGTCTTTCCAGGGAGAACAGCCCTAGTTTACTCAATCTCACCTCACAGCTAATCCTCTCCATACCAGGCAACATCCTGGTAAACCTTTTCTGTACTGTCTCCAAAGCTTCAACGTTCTACTGATAGTGTGGCGACCAGAACTGGACGCAGTATTCCAAATGTGGCCTAGCCAACGTTCGATATAACTGCAACATCATCTGCCAACTTTTATACTCTATTCCCCGTCCAATAAAGGCAAGTATGCCATATGCCTTCTTCACCAACTTTTCCACCTATGCTGCCATCTTTAAGGATCTGTGGACTTCCTCACCCAGATACCTCTGTTTATCTATACTCCTGATGATTCTCCCATATATTGTATAGCTCCCCCCCTGCATTAGATCTCCCAAAATGCATCGCTTTGAATTTATCTGGATTAAATTTCATCTGCCATTTGTCCGCCCAATTTTCCAGCCTATCTATATCCTGCTGTATTCTCTGTCAATGTTCATCACTATCCGCAACTCCAGCAATCTTTGTGTCGGCCGCAAACTTATTGACCACACCAGCTACATCATCTTTCAAATCATTTATATATATCACAAACAGCAAGTCCCAATACAAAGCCCTGTGGAACACCACTAGTAAGAGCAAAGAACAGTACAGCACAGGAAACAGGCCCTCCAGCCCTCTAAGCCTGCGCCGCTCATTGGTCCAACTAGACCATTTGTTTGTATCCCTCCATTCCTAGTCTGCTCATGTGACTATTCAGATAAGTCTTAAATGATCCCAGCGTGTCCGCCTCCACCATCCTACTTGGCAGCGCATTCCAGGCCCCCACCACCCTCTGCGTGAAAAATTGCCCCTCTGATATCTGAGTTAAACCTCGCCCCTCTCACCTTGAGCCTGTTACCCCTTGTGATTGTCACCTCCGACCTGGGAAAAAGCTTCCCACTGTTCACCCTATCTATACCCTTCATAATTTTATACACCTCTATTAGGTCTCCCCTCATTCTCCATCTTTCCAGGGAGAACAACCTCAGTTTACCCAATCTCTCCTCATAGCTAAGACCCTCCATACCAGGCAACATCCTGGTAAACCTTTTCTGCACTCTCTCCAAAGCCTCCACGTCCTTCTGGTAGTGTGGCGACCAGAACTGGACTCAGTACTCCAAATGTGGCCTAACCAATGTCCTATACAGCTGTAACATCAGACTCCAGTTTTTATACTCTATACCCCATCCTATAAAGGCAAGCATGCCATAGGCCTCCTTCACCACCTTCTCCACCCGTGCTGCCACCTTCAAGGATCTATGGACTTTTACACCCAGGTCCCTTTATGTGTCTATACTCTTGACGGTTCTGCCATTTATTGTATAACTCCCCCCTACATTAGATCTACCAAAATGCATCACTTCGCATTTATCTGGATTAAATTCCATCTGCCATTTCTCCGCCCAATTTTCCAGCCTATCTATGTCCTGCTGTATTGTCCGACAATGTTCATCACTTTCAGCAAGTCAAGCAATCTTTGTGTCATCCGCAAACTTACTTATCACTCCAGTTACACCTTCTTCCAAATCATTTATATATATCACAAATAGCAGAGGTCCCAGTACAGAGCCCTGCGGAACACCACTGGTCACAGACCTCCAGCCGGAAAAAGACCCTTCGACTGCTACCCTCTGTCTCCTGTGTCCAAGCCAGTTATCTACCCATCTATACACTTCTCCTTGTATCCCATGTGATTTAACTTTTTGCACCAACCTGCCATGAGGGACCTTGTCAAACGCCTTATTAAAATCCAAATAGATGACATCCGTTTTTGTTACTTCCTCAAAAAACTCCACCAAATTTGTGAGGCACGACCTCCCTCTTACAAATCCATGCTGTCTGTCACTAATGAGATTATTCCATTCTTCATGTGCATACATCCTATCACTAAGAATCCTCTCCAACAACTTCCCTACCACAGACGTCAAGCTCACCGGCCTATAACTACCCAGGTTATCCCTGCTACCCTTCTTAAATAATGGTACCATATTCGCTATCCTCCAATCCCCTGGGACCTCACCTGTGTCCAATGAAGAGACAAAGATTTCTGTTAGAGGCCCAGCAATTTCACCTCTTGTCTCCCTGAGCAGTCTAGGATAGATGCCATCAGGCCCTGGGGATTTGTCAGTTTTAATGTTCCCTACAAAAACCTAACACTTCCTCCCTTGTAATGGAGGTTTTCTCTAACAAATCAACACTTCCCTCTGAGACACTCCCAGTCAACACATCGCTTTCCTTTGTGAATACCGATGCAAAGTATTCATTTAGGATCTCCCCTACTCCCTTGGGCTCTAAGCATAATTCACCTCCTTTGTCCCTGAGAGGTCTGTTTTTTTCCTGACAACTCTTTTGTTCCTAATGTATGAATAAAATGCCTTAGGATTCTCCTTAATCCCATCTGCCAAGTATATTTCATGACTCATTTTTGCTCTTCTAACTCCCCGTTTGAGTTCTTTCCTACCTTCTCTGTATTCCTCCAGTGCTCCGTCTGTTTTTATTTGCCTGGTCCTAACATACGCCTCTCTTTTCTTTTTGATTAGATCCTCAATTTCCCTGGTTATGCACAGCTCTCAAATCCTACCTTTCCTGTCCTTCCTTTTTACAGGCACATGCCTGTCCTGCAGTCTTATCAACTGTTCCTTAAAATACTCCCACATGCCAGATGTGGATTTACCCTTGAACAGCCTCTCCCAATTAGCAGTCACCAATTCCTGCCTAATCTGGCTATAGTTAGCCTTCCCCCAATTCAGCACCCTACCTGTAGGACAACACTCATCTTTTTCTATTACTATCCTAAAGTTAACAGAATTGTGGTCACTATTCGCCACATGTTCCCCCACTGAAACTTTGATGACCTGACCGGGCTCATTACCCAATACTAGGTTCAGTATAGCTCCCTCTCTAGTTGGGCTATCTACATATTGTTCCAAAGAACCTTCCTGTATGCATTTTACAAATTCCTCCCCAACCAGACCCCCAGCCCTGAGCACTTTCCAGTCTATACCAGGGAAATTAAAGTCTCCCACTACAACAACCCTATTTTTTCTGCACCTATCCAGAACCTCCTTACATATTTGTTCCTCCACTTCCCGTAGGCTGTTGGGAGGCCTGTAGTATACCCCCAGCACAGTGACTGTGCCCTTCCTGTTTCTGAGCTCCACCCACAGTGACTCATTACATGACCCCTCTAAATTGTCCACCCTCTGCACTGCTGTAATATGCTCCCTAACTAATATCGCTACTCCCCCATCTCTTTTAGCCCCTCCTCTGTCTCACTTATACCCCGGAATATTCAGCTGCCAGTCCTGTCCTTCTTTTAACCAAGTCTCTGTCACTGCAATCACATCCAAATTCCACGTAAGCATTAAGGCCCTAAGTTCATCTGTCTTACCAGTTACGCTCCTCGCATTGAAGCAGATGTACTCCAGATCTCCAGGCCCACTTAGGTCATCCTCCTCTAGAATGCTCTTCTTCTTAGCTAGCCTTGCCCTGGCCCCAAGCTCGTCCCCAGCCTTTGTGCTTACTGACTTACTGTTTTGATCCCCACCCCCCTGCCACATTAGTTTAAACCATCCCAAAACACTCTAGCAAAACTCCCAGCCAGGATATTTGTGCCCTTCCAGTTAAGGTGTAACCCGTCCTTTCTGTACAGGTGCCATTCTCTCTTGAAGACTTCCCAGTGATCCATGAATTTGAAATCCTCCCTCCTGCACCAGTCCTTTAGCCATGTGTTCAATTGTACAATATCCCTGTTCCTAGCCTCTCTAGCACTAGGCACTGGGAGCAGTCCAGAGATTGATACTCTAGAGGCCCTACTTTTTAGCCTAGCACCCAACTCCCTGAATTGGTCTCGTAGGACCCCCCTGCTCTTTCTACCTATGTCATTTTCACCAATGTGTACAATGACATCTGTTTGATTATCTTCCTTTTTTAAGTCTCACAACACCAGGTTAAAGTCCAACAAGTTTATTTGATAGTAAACCCACAAGCTTTTGGGGTTTGCCCCTTCGTCAGGTGAGTGGAAAGTTCTGGTATGGAGAGTTCTGGTGTAGTGTGGAGTGGAGGGACCAGAACTCTCCACTCACCTGACGAAGGGGCAAACCCCAAAAGCATGTGGGTTTACTGTCAAATAAACTTGTTGGACTTTAACCTGTTGTTGTGAGATTTCTTGTGTGTTTACCCCAGTCCAACGCCAGCATCTCCACATCATGAACACCACTAGTCACAGACCTCCAATCAGAAAAAGACCCCTCCACTGCCACCCTCTGTCTTCTTTGGCCAAGCCAGTTCTGTAGCCATCTAACTAGTTCACCTTTGAATCCATGAGATCTAACCTCCTGCACCAGTCTGCCATGAGGGACTTTATCAAATGCTTTACTAAAAACCACATAGATGACATCTACGGCCCTTCCCTCATCAATCATTTTTCTCACCTCCTCAAAAAACTAGAAACACAGACACATAGAAAAACTACAGCACAAACAGTCTTTCGGCCCACAAGTTGCGCTGAACATGTCCCTACCTACTAGGCTTACAGGTAACTTGTGTACAGGTACACAAGTCACTGAAAGTGGAGTGCACATGGGGTTTGACCCTTCGTCAGGTGAGTGGAGAGTTCTGGTATGGAGAATTCTGGTGTGGTGTGGAGTGGAGGGACCAGAAGTAGTCAAGAAGGTATATGATGTGCTTGCCTTCATCGGCCGGGGCATTGAGTTTAAAAATTGGCAAGTCATGTTTATAGAACCTTAGGCCGCACTTAGAATATAGAACATAGAACATAGAAAAACTACAGCACAAACAGGCTCTTTGGCCCACAAGTTGCACCAAACATATCCCTACCTACTAGGCTTACCTATAACCCTCTATCTTATTAAGTCCCATGTACTCATCCAAAAGTCTCTTAAAAGACCCTATCAAATCGCCTCCACCATCACTGCGGGCAGCCGATTCCACACACCCACCACCTCTGAGTGAAAAACTTGCCCTTGACACCTCCTCTGTACCTACACCCCAGCACCTTAAACCTGTGTCCTCTTGCGGCAGCCATTTCAGCCCTGGGAAAAAGCCTCTGAGAATCCACTCGATCAATACCTCTCAACATCTTATACACCTCTGTCAGGTCACCCCTCATCCTTCATCTCTCTAACGAGAAAAGATCAAGCTCTCTCAACCTATCCTCATAAGGCATGCCACCCAACCCAGGCAACATCTCCTCTGCACCCTTTTAATGGCTTCCACATCCTTCCTATAATGAGACAACCAGAACTGAGCACAGTACTCCAAGTGGGGTCTTATACAGCTGCAGCATTATCTCCCGACTCCTAAACTCAATTCCTCGATTGATGAAGGCCTGTACACCATACACCTTCTTAACCACATCCTCTGCCTGCGAAGCTGATTTGAGAGTCCTATGAACCTGGACCCCAAGATCCTTCTGATCTTCCACACTGCTAAGAGTCTTACCCTTAATATTATATTCCTTCATCCCATTTGACCTGCCAAAATGAACCACCACACACTTATCCGGGTTGAAGTCCATCTGCCACTTCTCTGCTTGGTCTTGCATCCCACCTATGTCTCATTGCAACTTCTGACATCCCTCCAAACTATCCACAACACCCCCAACTTTTGTGTCATTGGCAAACTTACCAACCCATCCCTCCACTTCCTCATCCAGGTCATTTATAAAAATCACAAAGAGCTAGGGTCCCAGAACAGATCCCTGGGGCACTCCACTGGTGACTGACCTCCATGCAGAAAAAGACCTACCACAACCACTCTTTGCCTTCTGTGGGCAAGCCAGTTCTGGATCCACAAAGCAATGTCCACTTGGATCCCATGCCCCCTCGCTTTCTCAATAAGCCTTGCATGGGGGACCTTATCGAATGCCTTGAAGTCACATCTTCAAAAAACTCAACCAGGCTCACAAGGCACGATCTGCCTCTGACAAAGCCGTGCTGAATATTTTTGATCATACTATATTCATACATCCTGTCTCTCAGGATCTTCTCCATCAACTTTCCACTGAGGTTAGACTCACCGGTGGATAATTTCCTGGGCTATCTCTACTCCCTTTCTTGTATAGAGGAACCACATCACAATCCTCCAATCCTCTGGAACCTCTTCCATCTCCATTGATGACGCAAGGATCATCGCCAGAGGCTCTGCAATCTCTTCCCTTGCCTCCCACAGTAACCTGCGGTATATCCCATCCAGTCCCAGCAACTTATCTAGCTTGATGCTTTTCAAAAGCTCCAACACATCCTCTTTCTTAATGTCCACATACTCAAACTTTTCAGTCCACTGCAAGCCTGCACCACAACCACCAAGATCCTTTTCCTGTGAATACTGAAGTAAAGAGAATACTGAAGAACATAGTGTTCAATTCTGGTCACCACACTATCAGAAGGATGTGGAAGCTTTGGAGAGGGTACAGAAAAGACTCACCAGGATGTTGCATGGTATGGAGGGCATTAGCTATGAGGAGAGGTTGGAGAAACTTGGTTTGTTCTCACTGGAGCGACAGAGGTTGAGGGAAGACCTGATAGAAGTCTACAAGATTATGAGCGGCATGGACAGAGTGGATAGTCAGAAGCTTTTTCCCAGGGTGGAAGAGTCAATTACTATGGGGCAGAGGTTTAAGGTGCGAGGGGAAAGGTTTAAACAAGATGTACGAGGCAGATTTTTTATAGAGAATAGTGCGTGCCTGGAAGTCGTTGCCAGGGGAGGGAGTGGAAGCAGATATGGGAGTGACTTTTAATGTGCGTCTTGACAAATGCATGAATAGAATGGGGGATATTGTCCCTGGAAGGATAGGGGGTTTTAATTCAGTCAGGCAGCATGATCAGTGCAGGCTTGGAGGGTTGAAGGGCCTGTTCCTGCTCTGTAACTTTCTTTGTTCTTTGTACCCTCATCTACCCACTTGGTTACATACTCAAAAAATTCAATCAAATTTATTGGGCATGACCTGCCACTGACAAAACCATGCTGACTATCCCTGATAAAACTTTGCCTCTCCAAATGGAGATAGATTCTCTCCTTCAGAACTTTCTCCAGTAGTTTCCCAACCAGAGGCATGAGATTCATCGATCTGTATTTCCGCAGCTTGTCTCCCCAGCCTTTTTTAAATAGTGGGACCACATTAGCTGTTCTTCAGTCCTCTGGCACCTCCCCAGTAAGAAGTCTCACAACACCAGGTTAAAGTCCAACAGGTTTATTTGGTAGCAAACGCCACTAGATTTTGGGGCTTTGCCCCTTCGTCAGGTGAGTCAGGTGTTTACCCAAGTCCAACGCCAGCATCTCCACATCATGACCTCCCCTTTGGCTAGGGAAGAATTAAATATTTGAGACAGATCTCCTGCAATTTCCTCCCTTGCCTCCCATAATAGCTGGGATGCAATTCATCTGTACTTAAAAGTGGAGATTTGTCCACTTTTAAGCCTGTCAATACCTCCAATTCCTTTTCACTCCCTATGATAATTTTCTCTAGAGCCTCATTGTGTCTCTCCCTAAGTTCCATAACTACCTCTTCATTCTCATGGGTGAAGACAGGTTTGAAATATTGCATAGAACATAGAACACTACAGCACAAACAGGCCCTTCGGCCCACAAGTTGCGCCAATCATATCCCTACTTAACAGGCCTATCTATAACTCTCAATCCCATTAAATCCCATGTACTCGTCCAGAAATCTCTTAAAAGATACCAATGAGTTCACCTCTACCATCACTGATGGCAGCCTATTCCACTCACTCACCACCCTCTGAGTGAAAAACTTACCCCTGACATCTCCTCTGTACCTACTCCCCAGCACCTTAAACCTGTGTCCTCTTGTAGCAACCATTTCAGCCCTGGGAAAAAGCCTCAGAGTCCACCCTCCCTGTACCTCTCAACATCTTATAAACCTCTATCAGGTCGCCTCTCAATCTTTGTCTCTCCAGGGAGAAGAGTCCTAGCTCCCTCAACCCATCTTCACAAGGCATGCCTCCCAATCCAGGCAACATCCTTGTAAATCTCCTCTGCACCCTCTCAATAGCTTCCACATCCTTCCTGTAGTGAGGCGACCAGAACTGAGCACAGCATTCCAAGTGGGGTCTGACAAGGGTCTTATAAAGTTGCAGCATTACCTCCTGACTCCTAAACTCCATCCCTCGATTAATGAAGGCCAGTACACCATACGCCTTCTTGACCACATCCTCCACCTGCGAGGCCGATTTAAGAGTCCTATGGACTCGGACCCCAAGGTCCTTCTGCTCCTCAACACTGCTAAGAGTGTTCTACGTTCTACCATGTCCTCTGCCTCCACCCACTGATTTCCCCCTAGGTCCCTAGTTGGCCCTACTTTTTTTCTGGTTATCCTCTTCCCATTGATATATTTACAGAATATCTTAGGACTTTCCCTACTTTTACCAGCCAGAGCTTTCTCATATCCCCACTTTGCTCTCCTAATTAATTTCTTAAGCTCCATCTTGCACTTTCTACTGATGCCTCTGTAAGACTTACTCTCTTTATACTTGTTAAAAGCCTCTCTTTTCTTTCATAATGAATCAGTACTTTTTCTTCTTCTCATTTTGTCTCTGGTCAGCCATGGTTCTCTGGCTTTGTTACACCTTCCTATTACTCTAGAGGGAACATGTTGGTCCTGTGTTTGTGCTGTAGTGTTCTATGTTCTATGTACCCTCTCCATTTAATCTTTGAATACTGCTCTTCTGTAGATTTCCCCACAAGTAACTTGTTCCAATTTACCTTGGCCGGATCCTGCCTAATTTTATTAAAATCTACTCTTCCCCCCCATCTGAAACCTTTTTCTGCTACTTGTCAATTTTTTTGTCCAGAACAAATTTGAATTGAACCATGTTGTGGTTGCTATTACCAAAATGCTCCCCCACCAACACATCAACCACCTGTCTGGCTTCATTCCCCAGAATTAGGTCCAGCCCAGCTCCTTCCCTTGGTGGATCCTCTACATATTGACTTAACGAGGTTTCCTGTGTACATTTTAAGAACTTTATTCCATCTAAGCCTTTAACTTGATGGCTATCCCAATTAATGTTGGGAAAGTTAAAATCACTTAGTATATTTATTATTTTTACACCCCTTTGTGAGTTGCGCATATTTATTTGCTCTTCAATTTCCTGCTAACTATCTGTGGCGGTCTATAATAACATCCACAAAGTTTCATTTGATGCCCCCTCCAAGATATCATCTCTCCTTACTGCAGCAACTGCCTCCTTAACTAATAATGCAATGCCTCCTCCTCTTTTACCCCCTCCTCTGTCTCACTTGAAGATTCTACATCCCCGGATGTTAAGCTGCCAATCCTGCCCCTCACTCAACCATGTCTCTGTGATGGCTATTATATCAAAATTACACGTGTCAATCCTTGTTCTTAACTCATCTGTTTTACCTTTAATACTCCTGGCATTAAAGTAGAGGCCCTTTAACCTTGTCTTACTTCCTTGAAACTTACTACTGTTATATTCCTTCTAATCTCATTGCTTTTCTATGTTATACTGTGTCCCTATTCTGCTAACAGTCTGGGTCCCCTCCCCTTGCCAAACTTGTTAAAATCTTCCCAACAGCACTGGCAAATCCACCAGCAAGGATGTTATGCCCTCCCTGGTTCAGATGTAGACTGATCCACTTGTACAAGTCCCACCTTCCCCAAAAACAATCTCAGTGGTCCAGGAATCTAAAACCTTCCCTCCTGCACCAACTCTTAAGCCGCGTATTCATCAGTGCTATTCTCCTATTTCTGTTCTCACTTGCTTGTGGCACTGGGAGTAATCCAGAGATTACAACTCAAAAGGTCTTACTCCTTAGTCTATTGCCTAACTCCCTGAATTCTTGGTGGATGACCTCATCCCTCTTTCTACCTATGTCATTGGTATCAATATATACCATGATCGCTGCAGTACCCCGGAGCCCCTACTCCCTTCCCGGCCAAAAATCCAGAAGGGACATCTGGACGGATAAACTCCACGGTGGCTTCCCACATTTACCCCAGCTGAAAATCCCAATGTGTAATCCCCAGACAAAAGTACCTCCGAAGGGTTGACCCCCCCACCCCCCGGCAGGGAAAAAACTTGGGAGGCCCTGGAGAGTTGCAGATGATTTATAATGCTTATTTTCGGCATAATAGAGTTGTTTGTTATCTTGTGTCAATATTATTTTTTGTTTTATAATCTATCATTGTGGATTGCCTGCAGCCCAGACGGTGAGCCCCTTCGATAAAGTAACCCCTGGGCAGAGTAATCTCGATTAGAAGGGAACAAGCTAATCGGGCAAGTGAAAGTTCAGATGGTTAAATTCTGGAAGGTTGCAGATGACTCACAATGGTCATTTTATTGTGATAGAGGTGTTTTGTTACTGTACTATGATGTAATCCCCAAAGGGTCATTCTCGGAAAGTGCAGCCCAAGAGCAGAATCCTTGGAAGGGGAAAGTAAGGAGGGCAATGCCCTGGAAAGTCAAAGATAACCCACAGTGAACCTTTTCTTAGTGTAAGGGAGAATATTGTTATCAGTAAAAGGATGGCATTAGCCTTGGGTACTATTTATATCATAGTTTGCTGGTTTATTGTTGTTGCAAGTTGTCTTTAGCCTTGGAAGGCTGGTTGTGGATAACTTGCAATGCGTACCAGCTGTTTCTTGTTGTGATATGTTGTTTGTACTATTGTATTTAAATGACATGTTTGTTGTTGATACTGTTAGGTGTTACCTTTATAATTGCGAGATGGGTTTTGAAAGTGCAATGTATTTTTGTATTTGTAACTGTTTTGATAAATAAAAAGAGTGGGTCAAATTGATGGTCTGATCAGGGAGCCCTATGCTCTGTACTTAAACAGGAGAGTCAATTCCTCTGGCACAGATGCAGACTACATACTGAGTGCATTCTGTATAGTGTCCTTGGTTCTTGTAAATAAAGGAATCTTTGTGAAGGGACTACCACCTCTGAAAACTTATTACAACTGGGCAGCACAGTGGTTAGCACTGCTACCTAACTGTGCTAGGGACCCAGGTTCAATACCTGGTTTGGGCCACTATGTGTGCAGAGTTTACATATTGTCTCTGTGGGTTTTCTCTGGGTGCTCTTAGAACCCGAGTCCCAGCGATCAGCCGAGAGGAGCCGAACCCGAGTCCCAGCGATCAGCCGAGAGGAGCCGAACCCGAGTCCCAGCGATCAGCCGAGAGGAGCCGAACCCGAGTCCCAGCGATCAGCCGAGAGGAGCCGAACCCGAGTCCCAGCGATCAGCCGAGAGGAGCCGAACCCGAGTCCCAGCGATCAGCCGAGAGGAGCCGAACCCGAGTCCCAGCGATCAGCCGAGAGGAGCAGAACCCGAGTCGGATCGATGAGCTGAGGGAAACTGAATCCCAATTTTGATGAAGTATCTGTTGGTGGCTTCATTCAGAAGCGGAGAAGTCTGGGACTAAGTGTTTGATTGTTAAGAGAGAATGAGCGGGCAGAATTGGGCTGAGAGGCCGGGTGGAGGTTCCACTGTTTCCTCGGGCTCTACTGCGGGGACAGGCGGGCCGCTGAGGTGTCAGGAGAGTTATGCATGTAGCGGCTCGGAGGCGGCCTTCGAGTGTGATGAGTGCGGGAGCCTACAGTGTGTCCTCTGTGAGCGGGAACTGCACACACAGCCCCGATTCCGGGATCATGAGCGGAGTCGCCTGCAGCCCGGGCACGTCCCATACTGTGATCAGTGCAGCAACAACTCGAGCCCGGGGTCTGGGCCTTCTGTCCGGCACAGGGCCGCCTCCCGCTGTCTGAGCTGTAAAGTTAACCTTTGCACCGAGTGCCAACGCCGGAGCCACACCAGCAGGCGCAAACATCCTCTGAGCAGCTACCCACAGCCAGGGCCCGGAGAACAGGGAGAGGCACAGACTCAGCAACTGGACAAGAGGCTGAGCCAGGCTGTCAGCAGCTTTCTGTTGGTCGATGAGAAGGAGCAGATCCAGGTAAAGAAAATGGGGAGAAACTGTCCTGTAGGAAAGCCAAACACTTAGGGTTCATATTGGACAAATAATATAGTGAGAGTGATAATCCAGAAACTAAAAAGTAGATATTAAAATGTTTAGCGACATTAATTGGGGACAAAATTTAATTAGCACTTGGGGAAAAATAAAGGTTAAAGGTTAGTTACAAGCAGATCATGTTTGATTAACTCAATCGAGTTCTTGAAGCAACGGAGAGAGTTCATGAGGATCGGGCACTTAATGTGTATAAGGACTCTTGGATTTAAAAATACAAACCCATGGGATTCAAGGGACAATAAAATGAACGAAAGGATATAAAACAATACTGAAATGTTATTTTTCAAACTCGAATGTAGTAAACAATGAGGAGGACGGCAACAGACATCAGGAAGATGTACTGGTGAAATGGGCAGACACCTGGCAGATGAACTCGAAGGTGGAGAAATGTGAGGTGATTCACTTTGGTGTAAGGAATGAGGAGAGGCAACATAAACGAAGTGTCATAATCTTAAAGGGGCTACAGGACAGAGGCACATGGGCATATACGTTCAAAAATATTTGAAGGTGACAAGATAAAAAGGCATTATTACCTCCCCTCCCTGCCATTGAACAACCTTGTTACCTCATGTAAGTTCTCTGTAGAGTAATCCACTCAGTCCTATACCTGGCTTTGCTCCTATTACTAGGCAAATTTATTACTCTCAAGTGCCCACCCAGTTGCCTCTTGTAGGCAAGAGTTCCACATCTCTTTTCTGGGGGTGGGGGGGTGTGGTGTGTGTGTGTGTGGGGGAAGAGTGGTGCTGGTGGGGTAGTGCTTTCTCAGCCAGGCATCCCCATCTCTTGCCCACAATCTTAAATCTTTGTCCCTTAGTCTTTGTACCATTGGCTAGTGACAATAGATTTTCTTTGTCTAACGTGTCTAACCCTATCAGAATCTGTACACACCCAGTAATTGACTCCTCAATCTCATTTGCTCCACAAACAGCCTTGGTTCTATAATTTAACATTATAAAACTAAAGTCCCTCACCCATGGAATCATTCTGGCAAAGCTCCTTGTGCATTTTCAAAATGTCAACATCTTTCCTGAAGTATGGTGACCAAAATTGGATGTAATACTCTAGTTATGGCCTAGTTAGAGCTCCAGAAAGCTTTAGCATCATTTCTCACTTTTCCAATCAAGCTCAAGATCCCATTATCTTGATTTGATTACATTTATTATTGTCACGTATTAATATACAATGAAAAATATTGTTTTATGCATACCATATAGGCAAAGTATACCGTACAGAGGGAAGGAAAGGAGAGAGTGCAGAATGTAGTGTTACTGTCATAGTTAGGGTGTAGAGATAGATCAACTTAAAGCGAGGTAGGTCCATTCAAAAGTCTGATGGCAGCAGGGAAAAAGTTGTTTTTGAATTGGTTGGTACATGATCTGACTTTTCCCCAATGGAAGAAGGAGGAAGAGAATATGTCTGGGGTGTGTGGGGTCCTTGGTTATAGAACATAGAACATAGAACACTACAGCACAAACAGGCCCTTCGGCCCACAAGTTGCGCCGACCACATCACCTACCAACCTACAGACCTATCTATAACCCTCAATCTCATTAAACCCCATATACTCATCCAGAAGTCTTTTAAAAGACCCCAGCGAGTTCGCCTCCACCACCACTGACGGCAGCCGATTCCATTCACTCACCACCCTCTGAGTGAAAAACTTACCCCTAACATCACTTCTGAACCTCCCTCCCCGCACCTTAAATCTGTGTCCTCTCGTAGCGACCATTTCAAACCGGGGAAATAGCCTCTGAGAGTCCACCCTATCTATTCCTCTCAACATTTTGTAAACTTCTATCAGGTCGCCTCTCAACCTTCGTCTCTCCAGGGAAAAGAGTCCCAGCTCCCTCAACCTAACTTCATAAGGCATGCCTCCCAGTCCAGGCAACATCCTTGTAAATCTCCTCTGCACCCTTTCAATAGCTTCTACATCTTTCCTATAGTGAGGCGACCAGATGTTGACTGCTTTTCTGAGGCAACGGGAAATGTAGATGGATGACAGTCAATGGATGGGAGGCTGGTTTGAGCGATGGACTGGGCTTCATTCACGACCCTTTGTCGTTACTTGTGATCTTGAGCAGAGCAATAGCCAGTAGTCCACGGTCGTGGACGTGCCAAATTACCTTACTCTCCTGAGAAAGTGGAGGCATTGGTGGACTTTCTTAATGATAGCGTCTGTATGGATGGACCAGGGCATCTCCTTTCTTTTGTCGACATTGAGAGAGAGTTTATTGTTGTCGCACCAGTTCACCAGATTTTCTATCTCTTTTGTGTACTGTACTGTATCTCAAAAGAACTTGAGATATGTGCTTCAGCCATATCTCAAGTTCTTTGACAAGAATGACATTTGGACTATGGCAAGCAAATTCTTGAGTGCTGCCAAAAACTTGAATCTCTAAATCAACCAAAGGTGTTTAGCTAGCACCAGCTACAGGCTGTGAAGCAACAGACAAAACCATTGATGGCACCAGTTTCAAGACTGCCATGCCTTAGTAAGTGTGATCTCTAGGGGTACCACTTGATAAAAATATACATGCACACATCCAGAAAACAAGTTTTCATGTGGCTGACTCCACGTTTTTGTCTGGAAGCAATGTGGCATTAAACTGAAAACTAAAATCAAACTCGAATAGATCATTGCCCTCAATACCCTATTATATGGTGCAGAACCATGGATCTTCTCATGGTGCCACATCTGAGCTCTGCAGTGCTGCCATCAAAGACACATGAGGTCGTCATGATAATTTCATAGCAGGTTCAAAATCACAACAAGGTTCTCCATCATACTGGCTGCAACAGCATGGAGATCACCCTGCAGAATTTTCATCTTGGATGGGCAGGTCATGTTTTTTGCCTGGATGATTACAGAATCCCCAAGCAGATCTTCTATGGTGAATTGCCTTGGAACAAACATTAACAAAATGGTCAGTACAAATGATGTAAGGACACCATAAAAAGAAACCTCAAACTCCTGCATTGCAGATTGCCTCTCTTGAAGTCAAAGGTGATGGGCCTTGACAATATTCTGGCAATAATATTAAAGACTTGTGTTCCAGAACTTGCTGTGCCCCTAGCTAAGCTGTTCCATATAACTACAACACTGGTGTCCACCCGATAATGTGAAAAATTGCCCAGGTATGTATTGTACATAAGAAACTGGTCAAATCAAACACAGTCAATTACTGCCCCATCAGTCTACTCTCTATCATCAGTAAAATGCTGGAAGAGACCATCAACAGTGGTGTTGATGGCACTTACTCAGCAATAACCTGCTCACATACATTCATTTTGAGTTCTGCCAGGGTTACTCCATTCATTACCTCGTTACAGCCTTTGTTCAAGATGGACAAAAGAGTTGAACTCCAAAGGTGAGGCTCATTTGACTGAGTATGGCATCAAGGAGCCCTAGCAAAACTGGAATCAGTGGAAATCAGAGAAAATCATTAGAGTCACACCTGGCACAAAGGAAGATGGTTGTGGTGGTTGGAGGTCAATCATCTCAGCGCCAGGACATCACTGCAGGAGTTCTTCAGGGTAGTGTCCAAGTCCCAACCATCGTCAGATGCTTTATCAAAGACCTTTCTTCCATCATAATGTCAAATGGAGGTGTTCGCTGATGTTAGTACATATTCAGTACCATTTGTGACTCCTCAGATACTGAAGCAATCCTTGTCCAAATGCAGCAAGATCTGGACAATACCCAAGCTTGGGCTGACAAGTGACAACTAACATTGGCACCATACAAGTGTCAAGCAATGACCATCTCTAGCAAGAGAGGATCTAACCATTGCCCACTTGACATTCAGTGGTATTACCATTGTTGAATCCCCCGCTATCAACATCCTGGGGATTACGATTGACCAGAAATGAATAGAACTAACCATATAAAAACTGTGGCTATCAGAGCAGGTCAAAGGATAAGAATCCTGCAGAGAGTAGTTCATAATGCAGGGGATGGACAGGGTAGAGGTAGAAAGATTCTTCCAGCTTAGAAAGGATAGCAGAACTAGGGGACACAGCCTCAAGATAAGGGGGGGGTTGCGGGGGGCAGTTTAGATCGGAGTTGAGGAGGAACTTCTTCACTCAAAGGGTGGTGAATCTCTGGAATTCTCTGCCCATTGAAGTGGCTACCTCACTAAATATATTTAAGTCGCGGGTAGATAGGTTTCTGATAGACAGGGGAATTAAGGGTTATCGGGAGAAAGTGGGAAAGTGGAACTGATCCACTTCAGATCAGCCATGATCTTATTGAATGGCGAGGCAGGCTCGAAGTGCTAAATGGCCTACTTCTGCTCCTATTTCTTATGTTCTTATGATTGAAAGATTGCTGATTGGATAATTTTTTTGGGGGAAGAACAAAGGTACTGTTTTCTTCCAGAAATTAAATTGCTATGTCTGAAATGCATTTGTTCTGTATTGTTTTCTTGTCCGTGTATTAAATTTTGTAACTTTCGTTGAATTTTCCGTAATTGCAGTTTGTCAAATATTTTATTTATTAGGTGGCAGATGAAGAAGAATTTATTCAGAAACTTAATTGCAAAGCTGATGAAAACCTCAAGGTTATTTCAATCTTTGGCAACACTGGTGATGGTAAATCTCATACCCTTAATCATACATTCTTCTATGGATGCGAAGTTTTCAAGACCTCTCCAGCCCAGGAGTCATGCACTGTTGGAGTGTGGGCAGCGTATGATCCTGTTCATCATGTTGTTGTCATTGATACTGAAGGTTTACTGGGAGCGACTGTCAACCTAAGTCAAAGAACAAGATTGCTACTTAAAGTACTTGCTATATCTGATATAGTTATCTACAGAACTCATGCAGACAGATTACACAATGACCTCTTTAAGTTTCTCGGCGATGCATCTGAAGCCTACCTTAAACACTTCACAAAAGAGTTGAAAGCCACTACTGCAAGATGTGGATTGGATGTTCCGTTATCGACTCTGGGACCATCAGTTATAATTTTCCATGAGACTGTGCATACTAAATTATTGGGATCTGGTAAGTTGTACAAAACTCTTTCATGTTAATAGATCTAAATATTCAAGTGCATCACTTAACTAAATCTTGTTGTTCCCCCCCCCCCCCCCCCCGCCCACCCTGAAATGTAGTTAGTATTACTTATCTTAAAGTATCTATGCAGCAAACTAAGCACATTTGACGTAGCAGAACATTTTGATCATAAATTCTTCCTGCTCACCCCAATATTTTTGTATTACTCAATGGTTTCTGGCCTTTCTATTCTAAAGTAAAAATAAATCAACTTGAAGTAATGCGACATGCAGGGTAATTTTGAACTTCAGTCAATATGTTGTTGTATGGAAGAGAAGTTTAAATTTAAAGATACGTGAGCATATATTTTCTTTTGCTGATTTCCTGCTGTTCACTCTGGTGCAAAAGGAAAGTTGATGGCCAATTTCACAATTATCAGTTGCGTCTTGTTAGGTTCTTATGATTTGCATTTAAATCTAGAAGATGAGTATCAGTAGATTGGTTAACCACAGAGCATGCTTGAGCATTGGTCAAAGTCTTTGTACTGTTGCAGGCCCAATTTCATCTGGTCCACTAACACAAAATGCTGCACTGGCCTAGCTCCGTATTTTCTTTTCCATGTTCATTCATAATTCAATAAAAATTCAATATATAAAGTATGATGCAAGGCCCAAAGACAAGTTATCTGAGATTGGTCAAGTGTGGTGTCTCAATGTTTAGCAAGAAGGACATAATCAAGTTGCAATATCCACTCCAAGAGGACCCATCAATAAGGTCTGGAATCTAGACTGCCTTCACTAGTGACTATCAAGGGATGTAGAATGCCCAATTGACTGAACACAAATAGAACATAGAACACTACAGCACAAACAGGCCCTTCGGCCCACGAGTTGCGCCGATCACATCAACACCTATCTATAACCCCCAATCCCATAAAACCCCATATACTCATCCAGAAGTCTTTTAAAAGACCCCAGCGAGTTTGCCTCCACCACCACTGACAGCAACCGATTCCACTCACTCACCACCCTCTGAGTGAAAAACTTACCCCTAACATCACTTCTGTACTTTCCTCCCCGCACCTTAAATCTGTGTCCTCTCGTAGCGACCATTTCAACCCGGGGAAATAGCCTCTGAGAATCCACCCTATCCATTCCTCTCAACATTTTATAAACCTCTATCAGGTCGCCTCTCAACCTTCGTCTCTCCAGGGAAAAGAGACCCAGCTCCCTCAACCTAACTTCATAAGGCATGCCTCCCAGTCCAGGCAACATCCTTGTAAATCTCCTCTGTACCCTTTCAATAGCTTCTACGTCTTTCCTATAGTGAGGTGACCAGAACTGCGCACAGTACTCCAAATGAGGCCTGACAAGGGTCTTATAAAGTTGCAGCATTACCTCCCGACTCCTAAACTCAATCCCTCGATTAATGAAGGCCAGTACCCCATACGCCTTCTTGACCACCTCTTCCACCTGCGAGGCCGATTTAAGAGTCCTGTGGACCCGGACCCCAAGATCCTTCTGCTCTTCAACACTACTAAGACTCCTGCCCTTGATAGTGTACTTGTTCATCCCGTTGGTTCTGCCAAAATGGACGCATTTATCCGCGTTGAAGTCCATCTGCCACTTCTCCGCCCAGTCCTGCATCCTATTTATGTCCTGCTGCAACTTTTGACATCCTTCCAGACCATCCACAACACCACCGACCTTCGTGTCATTAGCGAACTTACTTACCCATCCCTCCACTTCCTCATCCAGGTCACTTATGAAAATGACAAACAGCAAGGGTCCTAGAACAGATCCCTGGGGCACTCCACTGGTGACTGACCTCCATTCAGAAAAAGACCCATCCACAACCACTCTCTGCCTTCTGCAGGCAAGCCAGTTCTTGATCCACAAGGCCAAAGGCCCTTGGATCCCATGCCCTCTCACCTTCTCAAGAAGTCTTGCATGGGGGACCTTATCAAACGCCTTGCTGAAGTCCATGTACACCACGTCCACGGCACTTCCTTCGTCAATGTGTTCAGTCACATTATCGAAGAACTCAACTAGGCTTGTAAGGCACGACCTGCCCTTGACAAATCCATGCTGACTATTCCTGATCATGTCAAACCTCTCCAAATGCTCGTAAATCTTGTCCCTCAGAAGCCTCTCCATCAGCTTACCAACCACTGAGGTCAGACTCACCGGTCGGTAATTTCCCGGGCTATCTCTGTTCCCTTTCTTGAAAATAGGGACTACATCCGCAATCCTCCAATCTTCCGGAACCTCTCCCGTCTCCATTGACGACGCAAAGATCATCGCCAGGGGCTCTGCAATCACTTCCCTCGCCTCCCACAGTATCCTGGGGTATATCCCATCTGGTCCCGGCGACTTATCTATCTTGATAGAATTCAAAAGTTCTAACACATCCTCCACCTTAATATCCACAAACTCAATCTTTTCCATCTGCTGCAAATCCGTAGCAAAATCTCCCAGATCAGCTTCCACCGTGAATACTGAGGCAAAGTACTCATTAAGCACCTCTGCCATTTCTTCTGGTTCCACACAGACCTTTCCCCCTTCACCTTTTATAGGTCCTATCCCTTCTCTTCTCACCCTTTTACCTTTCACATATTTATAGAAGGCCTTGGGATTCTCCTTAATCTTACCCACCAAGGTCTTCTCATGACCCCTTCTGGCTCTCCTAATTTCCCTTTTAAGCTCCTTTCTACAGTCCTTATACTCCTCAAGATCCTTAACCTCTCCTAGTTCCCTGAACCTTTTGTACACCTTCCCTTTCCTCCTGACTAGGTTCAACACAGCCTTCGTGCACCACCAATATGTCAAGTAGTGACAAATGTTTTATTCAGAATGGCCAACACTTACATCAGAGGAGTGTTCTCAACCTAACTGTCTTGAGCTGATTTTTCAACTCGTTTTCCTTCAGTACAAAGTTTCATGTGTTTAGTTCCACCAGTGCAGCAGACCAGTCAGATTGTATGAGGAGTTGACAAGTAGTTGGAAAATTTATATCAGTTAAGTGCCCGGAAATTACCATCTCAAGTGGAGAAATGTTCAGTCATCTCAACTTATTTGCACGGCACCACATCATTGAGTTTATAGATTGGAGGTTACCATTGACAAATAGCTTAACTGGACTAGCCATATCTATCCATGTTGCTACAAGGTAAGTACAGAGGCTGAACACTTCAGTGAGTGTATTACTTCCTAATGCTGCAAACTTGCATGACAATCGACAAAGATGGCATACTCACCGCTCATCTGAGTGGGTTTCTTTTATCCGTTTGTGGAATGCAAGCGTTGCTGGCAAGGCCAGCATTTGTTACTCATCCCTAATTGCCATTGAGAATGTGGTGGTTAACATCTTTTTGAATCACTGCAGTTCATTTGTTGTAGATGCACCAACAATGCTGTTAAAAAAGAAGACCCAGAATTTTGGCCGAGTGACAGTGACGTAACAGCAATTTAGGGCTGTTGATGCCACATTTGGCCAAGTGTTGCCTTGATGCTGAGGACAGTCACTCTTTCCCCTGAGCCAAAGCTGCAGCAAATCTCAGTTCTCAAAACACTGAATAGTACCTGGGATAGAGTAGTCCACTGTCTGGAGTTTGCACATTCTCCCCATGTCTGTGTGGGTTTCCTCTGGGTGCTGTGGTTTCCCCAAAATTCAGAAAGATGTTCTGGTTAGGCACATTGACCCGAACAGGGCCGAACTGTGGCAATTTGGGGAATTTCACGGTAACTTTATTACAGTGTTAATGTAAGCCTTACTTGTGACTATTAAATAAACTTTTTAACATTTTTTTGTCCCAGTGTTCCTGCTGCTCCATTAATACTTATTCCTATAGCATGTCACTAGTTGCAGAGCATTATGAACGGGGAGGGCACATATACACATACCAACGATATAGGTAGATAAAGGGGATAAGATCCTGCAAGCAGAATTTAAGAAGCTAGGAAGTACATTTAAAAAAAAGTAGAATCCAGAAGGTAGTAGTCTCTGAGTTACTTCTGGTGTCAAGTGCTAGTGAGTTTAGAAGGTTAGTCCAGTTGAATAGAAGGTTAGTCAATTGAATGTGTGGCTGGAGAGATAATGCAGGAGGAAGAGCTTTAGATTTTGGGATGTTGGGACCGTTTTTGGGGACGTTGTACAAGGTGGGTGGCTTATGCCTGAATGAAAATGGGGCCAGCATTCTTGCAGGGAGATTTGCTAGTGTTGTTGGGGACAGATTAAACTAACTTGGCAGGGGCATAGAATCCTGAGCAACAGTTCAGCAGTGGTGGATGTACAGCCAAGTGAGTCAGGAAGACATAGAAGTTATAGACCTGTTAAGGCACAATGGAATTTGGCAAGTTTGGATGATATTTATTTTAATGCAAGGAGTCTGACAAAAAACGCAGATGAGTTAAAAGCACAGATTAAAACATGGGCATATGATGTCATTGATGTCACTGAGACATGGTTGAAAGAGGGCAGGATTGACAGTGCAATATTCCAGGAGATAGGATCTTCAGGCGAGAGAGGGAAGGAGGTAAAAGAGGAGGGGATGTCACAATTTTGATCAGGGAATCAATTGCAGCAGTAGGAAAGTGCAACATCTTAGGCTGCTCAAATGAAGCCATATGGATAGAACTTAAAAACCAAAAAGGAGCAATGACATTGCTTGGAGTGTTCTACAGGTCCCCCACATTTCTGAGAGAAATAGAAGAGTAGACAAGTAGGCAAATTTCAGAGAAGAGTACAAGTAATAGGGTAGTGATCCATTATCCCCAAGAGGAAGCTTATGGATTACAGTGAGGATCAAAGTAGCAGAGGACCTGAACTTAAAAAGGAAAGTAGGAGAGCAAAAAGCGGATATGAACCAGCAGGTGGAATAAAGGAAAAATCCTAAATTGTTTACAAATACATTAAGGGTAAAAGGATAACTAGGGAAAGATCCCCAATAAGGATCACAGTGGTAATTTGTGTGTGGAGCCAGAGGACATAAGTAGGGTTCTAATTGAATACTTTGTGTCAGTGTCGACCAGTGAGAGAGGTAATCACAGAGAAGAGCTGTGATACAATTAAACAAATGCTCTGACTGATGAAGGCAGTGTACCAAATGCCGCCTTCATCAACCACCCTGTGATTCCACTTTCAAGGAACAATGTACATGCACCTCTAGGTCTCTCTGTTCGACAACAGTCCCCAGGGCCTTACCATAAATTGTGTAAGTTTCACCCTGGTTTGTCTTATCAAAATGCAACACCTCGCCTTTATCAGAATTAAACTCCATCTTCCATTCCTTGGCCCACTGGCTCAGTTGATCAAGATCCCGCTGTAGTCTTAGATAACCTTCTTCAACGTCTATATAGAAACATAGAAAATAGGAGCAGGCTGATCATCCCACTCAATAGCCTAATCCTGCTGTTTCCTCATAATCTTTGATCCCATTCGCCCCAAATACTATATCCAGCTGCCCCTTGAATATGTTCAATGTTTTGGCCTCAACTGCTTCCTGTGGTAATGAATTCCACAGGCTCACCACTCTTTGGGTGAAGAAATGTCTCTGCACCTCTGTCCTAAATGGTCTACACTGAATCCTCAAGACTGTCACTCCTGGTTCTGGACTCCCCCACCAACCTCCCTGCATCTACCCAGTCTAGTCCTGTTAGAATTTTATAAGTCCCTATGAGATTCTCCTCCTCCACCACCACCACCAAACCACCCCCCCGCCCCTCTTCATTCGTCTGAACTCCAGTGAAAACGATACTAACCTAGTCAATCTCTCCTCATACATCAGTCTCGCCATCCCTGGAATCAGCCTGTGCTGCACTCCCCCAAGAACAAGACAGCCCTTCCTCAGAAAAGGAGACCAGAACTGCTCACAATATTCTAGGTGTGGCCTCACCAAGGCCCTGCATAATTGCAACAACACATCTCTGCCGTATTTGAAACATCTTGCAATGAAAGCCAACATGCCATTTGCCTTCTTTACTGCCTGCTGCACCTGCATGCTTACTGTCAGTGACTGGTGCTCAGGAACACCCAGATCCCACTGCACACTCCCCTCTCCCAATTTACAGCCATTCAGGTAATAATCTGCCACCTTATTTTTGCTCCCAAAGTAACTAACTTCCTACTTCTCCAAATTATACTGTATCTGCCATTGATTTGTCCACTCACCCACCTGACCAGATCATTCTAAAGGATCTCTGCATCCTTGTCACAGTTTACCCTCCCACCCAACTTGGTATCATCTGCAAACTTTGAGATGTTACATTTTGTTTCCTTATCGAAATCATTAATATATATTGTGAATAACTGGGGTTGCAGCACCAATCCCTGTGGCACCCCACTAGTTACTGCCTGCCAATTTGAAGAATACCCATGAATTCCTACTTTTTGTTTCTTCTCTGCCAACCAGTTTTCTATCCACCAATTTTGGTGTCATCCACAATCTTAGTAACTGTGCCTCCTATATTCCCATCCAAATCATTTGTATAAGTGACAAATGACAGTTGATGCAGAACTGATCCCTGTGACACACTGGCCTCCAGTGTGGAAAACAGCCCTCTACCACTACCCCGTTTCTCCCAAAGGCAAGTTAATTTTGTATCTAGTTACCTAGCTCTCCCTGGATGCCATGTGATCTAACTTTATTGACCAGTCTACTATGTGGTATGCTGTCGAAGGCCTTGCTAAAGTCCATGTAGACAATGAGTACCCACTGCTCTCATCTATTTTCTTGGTCACCCTTTCATAAAACCCTTCAAAGATCAACTTTTCAAGACATGATTTCCCACACACAGAGCATGCTGACTACTCCTCTTCTGTCCTTGCCTTACCAAATGCACGTAGGTCCTACCAGTCTGTAGTTCCCTGACTTTTACCTGCCCCCTTTCTGCTGGCTCCTTTCTAGGGAATTTTGCAAGCTTACAATAAATGCTCATCTTTACCTAACTGATTCTATGTTTTGATCTTACAAACTAAGATTATTTCCCAGTACAAATCTCATCCCTTCAATAACTGGGTTACCCCACCTCTCTTTCCTTTCTGTCCTTCCAAGATGTGCAGCTTCCTCTTTTTTCCAAATCACTCTTTGAGCTTCATATTCAAATTCCTGATCTTAGCTGCTGCTTGTAGCTGTTCCTATTGGGAGACATCCTGTCATGGTATGTCACAGTGGTCTGTCTTGTGTCATCCTCACATCCACAGTAGCTTGTTTGCAACTGCATTGTAATGCCCATCGTACATTTACACCTCGGTCAACCATTCTTTCTGCTGCCCTCTGCTTTGCCTTCTGGAAGTAAATTTTACAGGTTTTCAGTTCTGATCAAATGTACTGGGAGGCTGGGAACACAAAACAAGTGTGGAGTACGAGGAAAGTAGAAAGAAACTTAAGCAAGGAATAAGGATGACTAAAAGGGGTCACGAAAAGTCATTGACTAGCAGCACTAAGGAAAATCCCAAGACTTACTATGCATACATAAAGAGCAAGATGGTAGTCAGAGAGACGGTTGGCCCACTCAAAGACAGGGGAGGGAATCTATGCATGAAGCCAGAAGAAATGGATGAAGTATTAAATGAGACTTTGCATCAGTATTCATCAAAGTGTAGGACTTGGTGAATGATGAGTCTGGGAAAGAGTGTGTAGATAGATTGTGCCATATTGAGATCAAAAAGGAGGAGGTATTGTGATTCTTGAGAAACAGTAAGATAGACAAGTCTCCAGGGCCTGATGGGATATAACCCAGAATACTGAGAGAGGCAAGGGAGGAAATTGCTGGGGCCCTGAGAAAAACCTTTGTATCCTCACTGGCTACAGAGGAGGATGTGGAGATGCTGGCGTTGGACTGGGGTAAACACAGTCATGACAGGTTTATTTGGTACAAATGCCAGTAGCTTTTGGGGCTTTTCACCTGACAAAGGGGAAAAGCCCTGAAAGCTAGTGGCGTTTGCTACCAAATAAACCAGTTAGTCTTTAACCTGGTGTTGTGGGACTTCTTATTGTACAGAGGAGGAACCAGAGGACCGGAGAATAGCCAATGTTGTTCCTTTGTTTAAGAAGGTGATCCTTATGTAAGTGGTTGGGAAATTATTGAAGAGGATTCTTCGGGACAAGATTTACTTCCGCTTGGAAATAAGTGGACATGTTAACGAGAGCCACCGTGGTTTTGTGAAGGGGAGGTTATATCTCACTAACTTGATCAGGTTTTTCGAGGAAGTGATGAAGACAATTCATGAGGGCAGTGAATGTTGTCTATATGGACTTCAGTAAGGCCTTTGACAAGGTCCCTCAGGGCAGACTGGTACAGAAGGTGAAGTCGCATGGGATCAGAGATGTGCTGGCAAGATGGATACAGAACTGGCTCGGTCATAGAAGACTGAGGGTAGCAGTGGAAGGGTGGGTTTCTAAATGGAGGGTTGTGACAAGTGGCGTTCCTCAAGGATCAGTGCTGGGACCTTTGCTGTTTGTAATATACAGAAATGATTTGGAAGAAAAAGAAAACTGGTTTGATTAGTAAGTTTGCAGACAACACAAAGGTTGGTGGAATTGCGCATAGTGATGAGGACTGTCAGAAGATATAGCAGAGTATAGATCGGTTGGAGACTAGGGCGGAGAGATGGCAGATAGAGATTAATCTGGACAAATATGAGGTCATTTTGGAAGGTCTAATACTGATAAGAAATATACAGTTAATGGCAGAACCCTTAAGAGCATTGATAGACAGAGGGATCTGGGTGTACAGGTACACAGATCACTAAAGTGGCAACGCAGGTGGAGAAGGTAGTCAAGAAGGCTTACGGCATCATTGCCTTCATCAGCCAAGGCATTGAGTTTAAAAATTGGCAAGTCATGTTGCAGCTTCATAGAACTTGGGATATAACATTCAATTGTGGTCGCCACACTACTAACAGGATGTGGAGACTTTGGAGAGGGTACAGAAAAGATTTATCAAGTTGTTGCCTGGTATGGAGAGCATAAGTTATGAGGAGAGGTTGGAGAAACTTGGTTTGTTCTCACTGGAACGATGAAGGTTGAGGGGTGACCTGATAGAAGTCTATAAGATTATGAGTGGCATGGGCACAGTAGATATTGGAAGCTTTTTCCCAGGGTGGAAGAGTCAATTACTAGGGGGCATAGGTTTACGGTGCAAGGGTTAAGGTTTTAAGGAGATGTACGAGGGAAGTTCTTTGCACAGAGGGTGTGGGTGCCTGGAACTCATTGCCGGGGGAGGTAGTGGAAGCAGATATGATAGTGACTTTTAAGGGGCATCTTGACAAATACATGAATAGGATGGGAGTGGAGTGATATGGTCCACGGAAGGGTAGGGGGTTTTAGTTCGGTCAGGCAGAGTGGCCAGTGTAGGCTTGGAAGCCCAATGGGCCTATTTCTGTGCTGTAATTTTCTTTGTTCTTTGTACAAAATACTGATATTTCCATTTCCAAGAATCATGAATAGGTATAGAATTCCTACAGTGCAGAAGGAGATCGATTGGCCCATCAAGCCTGCACTAACAAGAATCGCACCCCAGGCCCGATCCCTGTAATCCCACATATTTATCCTACTAATCTGCCTGATACTAAGGAGCAATTTAGCATGGCCAAACAACCTAACCCACACATTTTTGAACTGTGGGAGGAAACTGGAGTACCTGGAGTAAACCCACGCAGTTACAGGGAGAATGTGCAAACTCCACACAGCCACCCTATACTGGAATTGAACCCAGGTCCCTGGGGCTGTGAGGTAGCAGTGCTAACCACTGTGCCATCATGTTGCCCCGTGTCTTTTTGCTCTTGCAATTTCAAACTCCTCTTCATTTATCTTATGGACTGTATGTTGAATTTTAAACTTGTCACTTGGTATCCAGATTTCAAAGGCCTCTATTTCTTCCACAGATTTTTATTTATTGTTTACTTATTTATTGATCTTATTCACCCTAATCCAATTTGTTTGTGGCTCAGGTAGTAATCTAGAGATGATTATGTTTCTGGTCCTGCTTCTGAATTTGGCCCCAAGCTGCTCATACTCCCTCAGCAGACTCGATCATACTCCTTCTTTCTCAGTCCTCCTTAGGTCTTTTCTACCCAAATGGATCACAACAACTGCATTCTTCCCCCTCACTCCAAGTTCCTTTCTAGTTCCAAGGCACCGGACAAGCCACACAGCCTTTGGGATTCATGTTTTTGTCTGCAGAGAACAGTATCTATGCCCAAACCATACTGTCCCACACTAGAACTATATTCCTTTTAATTCTTGTCTATTCCTCCATGAATGGCCCCCTGCACTACTGTGCTGTGGTCAGTTTGTTCATCCTCCCTGCACTTTTGCTGCTCTTGTTCATACAAGCTGCAAGGACACAGAATGTGTTGGACCAACTCGTGTTGAAGAGCAGAAGGATCTTGGGGTCCGGGTCCACAGGACTCTTAAATCGGCCTCGCAGGTGGAGGAGGTGGTCAAGAAGGTGTATGGTGTACTGGCCTTCATTAATCGAGGGATTGAGTTTAGGAGTCGGGAGGTAATGCTGCAACTTTATAAGACCCTTGTCAGGCCTCATTTGGAGTACTGTGCGCAGTTCTGGTCACCTCACTATAGGAAAGACGTAGAAGCTATTGAAAGGGTACAGAGGAGATTTACAAGGATGTTGCCTGGACTGGGAGGCATGCCTTATGAAGTTAGGTTGAGGGAGCTGGGACTCTTCTCCCTGGAGAGACGAAGGTTGAGAGGCGACCTGATAGAAGTTTATAAGATGTTGAGAGGAATAGATAGGGTGGATTCTCAGAGGCTATTTCCCCGGGTTGAAATGGTCGCTACGAGAGGACACAGGTTTAAGGTGCGGGGAGGAAAGTACAGAAGTGATGTTAGGGGTAAGTTTTTCACTCAGAGGGTGGTGAATGAATGGAATCGGCTGCCGTCAGTGGTGGTGGAGGCGAACTCGCTGGGGTCTTTTAAAAGACTTCTGGATGAGTATATGGGGTTTAATGGGATTGGGGGTTATAGATAGGTCTATAGATTGGTAGGTGTTGATGTGATCGGCGCAACTCGTGGGCCAAAGGGCCTGTTTGTGCTGTAGTGTTCTATGTTCTATGTTTAACTCAGCAATCATCTGGGTCCTCTTATCTGCATCAGTGAAGTTACCCACTCCTATCCCTGACCATGAGCTAAATTTGATGTACCTACTTGAAGGAATCTGACAACTGGATAATCTTTCTCCCCCTCCATTAACATTCAGTTTTTGAGCTGCAGACGCGTACTGCTGATGTGGTTGCCGTGGATCACACTGATGTCCGCTAAGGGTGGGAGGAAGGTCAAGAAAGCAGTTGTCAGAGAAGATTAAACAGTTATCGGAACTTGCAAGTGCCTCTGCACTTAATATGGGGAGTTGGCAGCATAATGGTATTATCTCTGTGTACAAGTAATCCAGTGACCCAGGTTAATGCTCTGGGTTCGAATACATCATAACAGATGATGAAATCTGAATTCAATAAAAAATCTGTCATTAAAAGTCTGATGATAACCATGAGTCCATCGTTGTTGTTGTAAAAACCCATCTGGTTCATGAATGTCCTTTAAGGAAGGAAATCTACCACTCTTACCTTGTCTGGCCTGCATGTCCAGATCCACAGCAATGTGGGTGACTCTTAAATGCCTCTTAAAATGATCTAACAAACCACTCAAAGGGTAATAAGGGATAGGCAATAAAAGCTGGTCAGCCAACAAATAAAAAAAGTGTGTTCCTAGGATGGTATGTTGCTCCCCTGGTGTCAGAATCAAGGATGTCACTGGGTGACTTACCAGGGTGTTGCCAGGACTGGAGTGTTTTAACTATGAAGTTAGTTATGAAGAGAAGTTGGTTAGGCTGGGGTTGTTTTCCTTCGAGCAAAGAAGGCTGAGACAGGTCTTGATTGAGGTGTACAAAATTGTGAGGGACACAGGATAGTCTTTCTGTTCCTATCACACCTTTGAATGGAATATTTCCAAATTTGCACATGATACAAAGTTGGATGGGAGGGTGAGCTGTGAGGAAGATGCAGAGATGCTTCAGCGTGGTATGGACAGGCTGAGGGAGTGGGCATATGCATGGTAGATGCGGTATTATGTGAGTAAATGTGGAGTTATTCACTTTGGCAGTGGCAATAGGAAGAGAACTTGTTACTTGAATGGGTGTAGATTGACGGTGGTAGATACGTAGCGAAACCTTGGTGTCTTCATGCATCAGTTGCTGAAAGTACGTGTGCAGATACAGCAGGCAATAAAGAAGGCAAATGGTGTGTTGGCTTTCACTGCGAGAGAATTTGAGTATAGGAATACAGATGGGCCGAAGGGCCTCTTTCTGCACTGTGGGGTTCTATGATTCACTGCAAATGCATTGGCATTGGTGAGGCCACACCAATTGTGAGCAGTTTGGTATCCTTATCTGAGGAGCGATGTCCTTGCTATAGAGGGAGTATAGCGAAGGTTTACCAGGCTGATTCTTGGGATGGCAGGTCCGTCATATGAGAACAAAGTATAGCACACAAACAGGCCTTTCGGCCTCCAAGCCTGTGCTGATCATGATGCTCTAACTAAAAAAAAACCTGCCCTTATTTGTTCCACATCCCTCTACTCCCTCCCTATTCATGTCCCAATCAGATGCCTCTTAAATGTTGCTAATGTCCCTGCTTCCACAATATCCTCTGGCAGCACGTTCCAGGCACTCGCCACTCTCTATGTGAAAAACTTCCCCTATGCATTTCCCTTAAACCTTCTGCCCTCATCTGCCCTTGTAATTCTCATTTCCACCCTTGGAAAAAGCCTCTGTCTATCCATCTTGTTTATGCCACTCACAATTTTGTAAACCTCTATCAGGTCTTCCCTCAGTCTCTGTATTTCCAATGAAAACAATCCTAGTTTATTCAATGTCTCCTCATAGCCAACACCCTTGAGGCCAGGCAACATCCTTCTCAGTCAGGAGGAGCTTCGACGTCCATCTGATAGTGTGGTGTCCGGAACTCCCAAATTCAGTCTAACCAAAGTTTTATAGAGCTGCAACATGATTTCTCAGCTCCTGTACCCAGTGCTTTGGCTGATGAAGGCAAGCATACCATAAGACTTCTTAAACACCTTGGCCACCTGTGTTGCCACGTTTGGGGAACTGTGGACCTGCACGCCCAGATCCCTCTGTATGTTAATGTTCCTAAGGGTTCTGCATTTACAGTATAATTCATACCTAAATTTGATCTTCCAAAATGCAACACCTTGCATTTGTCTGGAGTAACTCCATGAAGGGAGATTAAGTCGGTTAAGACTGTATTCATTGGAGTTTAAAAAATGAGAGGAGATCTCCTAGAAACTTACAAAATTCTAACAGGATTAGACTTGCAAAATTCAGAAAGAATGTTCACCAATGGTGGGGAAGTCCAGGATTAGGGAGTTATAGTTTGAGGATAAGGGATAAACCTTAAAGAACTGAGGTGAGGAGAGGCTGAGGGATTTGGGGTTGTTTTCGCTGGAAAGAAGGCGGCTAAGAGGGGATCTTATTGAAACATCTAAGATGATTAGAGGTTTAGATAGGGTGGATAGTGATAGCCTTTTTCCTCTGATGGAGAAATCTAGCACGAGGGGGCATGGCTTTAAATTAAGGGGGGGTAGTTATAGGACGGATGTCAGGGGTAGGTTCTTTACCCGGAGGGTGGTGAGGGATTGGAATGCCCTGCCTGCTGCAGTTGTAAATGCACCTAGTTTGGGGGCGTTTAAGAGATCCGTGGATAGGTTTATGGACGAAAAGGGATTGGTTTAGGTTAGTGGGTCATTGTTTTGTAACTGGTCGGCGCAACATCGTGGGCCGAAGGGCCTGTTCTGCGCTGTAATGTTCTATGTTCACCCAGAGGGCAGTGAATGTGTGGAATTCACTACTACAGAAAGTGGTTGAGGCCAAAATGTTGTGTGATTTCAAGAAGAAATTAGATACATCTCTTGGGGGCTAAAGGGATCATGGGATATGGGGAGAAGGAGGATCAGGATATTATAGATGATCTGGAGGAGGGGGCTGAGTGTAGAGAGATGAAATTTGCTGATGACATGAAGTTGAGTGGAAAAGCAAATTGCATGGAGGGTGTAGAAAGTCTGCAGAGAGATCTGGATAGGCTGAGCGAGTGGGCGAGGACCTGGCAGATGGAGTATAATGTTAGCAAGTGTGAGGTTATCCACTTTGGCAGAAATGATAGTGGGAGGGATTATTATTTAAAAGGCGAAAAGCTGCAGCATGCTACGGTACAGAGGGACCTGGGGGTCCTTGTGCATGAGTTGCAAAAACCCAGTCTGCAGGTGCAGCAGGTGATCAAGAAGGCGAATGGAATGTTGGCCTTTATAGTGAGGGGGATAGAATATAAAAGCAGGGAGGTCTTGCTGCAACTGTACAGTGTACTGGTGAGGCAGCAGCTGGAGTACTGTGTGCAGTTTTGGTCGCCACACTTGCGCAAGGACATATTGGCCTTGAAGGGAGTGCAGAGGAGGTTTGCTAGGCTGATACCGGAGATGAGGAGGTTGGACTATGAAGAAAGGCTAAATAGACTGGGTCTGTACTCGTTGGAGTTTAGAAGGATGAGGGGGGATCTTACAGAGACATATAAGATAATGAAGGGGATGGATAGGGTAGAGGTAGAGAGATTCTTCCCGCTTAGAAAGGATAGCAGGACCACGGGGACACAGCCTCAAGATAAGGGGGGTGGTGGGGGGCAGTTTAGATCGGCGTTGAGGAGGAACTTCTTCACTCAAAGGGTGGTGAATCTCTGGAATTCTCTGCCCATTGAAGTGGTGGAGGCTACCTCGCTGAATATATTTAAGTCACGGGTAGATAGGTTTCTGATAGACAAGGGCATTAAGCGTTATAGGGAGAAAGCGGGAAAGTGGAACTGATCCACTTCAAATCAGCCATGATCTTATTGAATGGCGGGGCAGGCTCGAAGGGCTAGATGGCCTACTCCTGCTCCTATTTCTTATGTTCTTATTAAATTTGATAATCAGCCATGATCATAATGAATGGTGGAACAGGCTCGAATGGTCTGCTCCTGCCTCTAGTTTCTATCATATCTATCATGGGCGGCACGGTAGCACAGTGGTTAGCCCTGCTGCTTCACAGCTGCAGGGTCCTGGGTTCAATTCCTGGCTCGGATCACTGTCTGTGTGGAGTTTGCACATTCTCTTCGTGTCTGTGTGGGTTTCCTCTGGGTGCTTCGGTTTCCTCCCACAGTCCAAAGGTGTGCAGCTTAAGTTGATTGGTTATGTTAAGAAATTGCCCATTAGTGTCCAGGTATGTGTAGGTTAGAGAGATTAGAGGGCATAATATGTAGGGATTGTGTTCAGTGCAGACTCGATGGGCTGAAGGGCCTCATTCTGCACTGTAGGATTCTATGATATAGTAAGCTGATCTTTCTCTTCAGCCTATCTGTAAATGCAACACCATATTCTGCACTATCCTTTCTCCCTTTTGAACAATCTGTTTTGTGTGTCTAGTATGCAAGAAACAACAGTTTTCACTATATCCCAAAACGTGACAATAATAAATCAAAACTGATACGAAGGAACCTTTCAGATTCATAGAGGAATCACTAACCAAGGACCATCAAATTAAAATGAAAGCAAATTACTGTCAATTTTCTGTGAGGGGATTGTTAACAAAACAGCCTGGTCCACATTGGTACCAAATGCACAAATGGGATGAAGTTCTGCAGGCAGATTTCTGGGTGCTTGGAAAGAAATTTAAAATACCTTGAGGGTAGTAATCTCCACACAGGTGAATGCAGAAATAGGAGGATAATGCAGTTGAAAATGTGGCTGGAGAGTTCGTGCAGGTGGGAGGGATTTTGGCTTTCTGGGACTTCGGAACCAGTTCTGGAGATGGGACATGTACTCGCTGGACAAGTTCCACCTTAACAAGCCAGGACCAATGTTGTAATAGTGAGGTTTGCTGGTGTTGTTTGGGAAGATCTAAATGACTAGACAGGGGGATGGGAACCTGACCACAGACTGAAAAGGTGGAGAAGCAAAGCTTGAAATCAGAGACTTAAAATTAGTAATTGAGTGTGGTTGGCTGAGGAAATAAAGGCTGTGAAAAATAAAGGAGTTGTTTAATGGTTAACATTTGGACTCCAATGCGAGGAATCTAGTGACCAAAATGGATGAGTGGAGGACAGGTAGATGCTTTTAAGTATGATGTCATAGCTATTACTAAAACATGACTGAAGGAAAGATGGGAATGGCAGCTCCAAGTTAGAGAGTATTCAGTTGAGGTAGAGAAGGGGATGAATAAAGTTAAGAGTCATGATATTGGTTAAACAATGTCAGGAAAGATGATATGATAGAAGGAGCTGATGTCTTGTTAGTCCTCCCAAAATACAAGAGGATGCACAATGAATGGTTGGACACTAGAAAATGTGGAAGACAAATGGGACCTTGAGATGCATGTCCTGAAAGCAACAGAATTAGTAGATAAGGTGATTAAGAAGCCAAATAGGATACTTGCCTTTATTGATCAAGCCATCGGATATAAAAGCAGGGAGGTTATGAAGAAGCTGTATAAAATGCTTGCTTGGCCACAGCTAGAGTTCTATGTGTAGTTCTGGTCACCATACAACAGGAAAGATATGATTGCACTAGAAAGGGTGCAGAAGGAAGTTACCAAGATGTTGCCTGAACTGGAGTGTTTCAACTATGAAGAGAGGCTGGTTAGACTGAGGTTATTTTCCTTGAAGCAGAGAAAACTGAACAGGGGATTTGATTCACAGATCACAGAATACTACAGTGCAGAAGAGGCCCTTTGGCCCATTGAGTCTGCCCCAACACATGATAGGCCCTGACCTGACCACCTAATCCCACTTGCCAGCAGTTGGCTCATGGCCTTGAATGTTAAGGCGTGCCAAGTACTCACCCAGGTACTTTTTAAAGGATGTGAGGCATCCCTTCTTCACCACCCTCCCAGGCATTGCACTCCAGACCGTCACCACCCTCTGGGTAAAAAATGTTTTTCCTCAAATCTTCCCTAAACCTCCCAGCCCTCACTTTTAATTTGTGTCCCCTTGTAATTGACCCTTCAACTAAGAGGAACAGGTGCTCCCTATCCACTCTGTGAATCCTTCCTAAAATGTGGCGACCAGAACTGCACACAATACTTTAGCTGTGGCCTCGTTAAAGTTCTATACAACTCCATCATGACCTCTCTGGTTTTTAATCTATACCCCAATTGATATGCCTTTTTCACCACCCTATTAACCTGCCTTCTGCCTTCAGAAAGCTGTGAACAAATACGCCAAGGGTCCCTTTGTTCCTCAGAACTTCCTAGTGTCAGACCTTTCACAGTATACTTCCTTGTCAAATTACTCCTTCCAAAGTGTATCACCTGACACTTTTCAGGGTCAAGTTCCATCTGCCATTAGAGTCATAGTCATAGAGATTTACAGCATGGAAACAGGCCCATATCCCTCTATACTTATCTTACCCACATAACTGTCTAAATGTTTTTTAAAAGACAAAATTTTATCTGCTTGTTCCAGACACTCACCACCCTCTGTGAAAAAATTGCCCCGTGGATACTTTTGTATCTCTCCCCTTTCATCTTAAACCTATGCTGTCTAGTTTTAGACTCCCCTCCTTTTGAGAAAAGATATTGACTAGCTGATCTGTGCCCCTCAGTATTTTATAGACCTTTATAAGATCACCCCTCAGCCTTCTGTACTCCAGAGGAAAAAGTCTCAGTCTATCCAGCCTCTCCTTATACCTCAAACCATCAAGTCCTGGTAGCATCCTAGTGAATTTCCCTTCTGCACTCTTTCTAGTTTAATAATATTGTTTCAATAATAGGGTGATAAGAACTGTACACAGTATTCCAAGTATGGCTGTACCAATGTCTTGTACAACTGCAACAAGATATTCCAAGTCCTGCATTCAATGTTCTGACTGATGAAACCAAGCACGCTGTGTTTTCTGTGTTTCTTTTAGATTCCAGCTTCCCCTCTAATTTGCTTTTAATTTAAATCTATGTTCTCTGATTATTGATCCCCCACCAAGGGAAAAGGTTCCTTCCTATCTACCCTAAAAATTTTGTACACCCCAAGAACAGAGACTGTGAGGCTCTAGAGAAAATTATCATAGGGAGTGACAAGGCCTTTTTTTACGAGCTCTGTCCACATGACTGCATTTTCAAGGAACTATGAACATGTACCCCTGGATCTCTTTGTTCTGCAACACCCGACCATTAACTGAGTAAGTCCTACCCTGATTCAATCACTAATCCATCCATTTGACTATCTCACCTATATCTTCCTTTAACCTAAGACACTGAACCTCACTGCTAACTACCTGGCCAATCTTTATGTCATCAGCAAATTTACTCATCCTATCCTCCGAATTGTCATCTATGTCATTTATATAAATGATGGAACAATTGGGGGAGCAACACAGATCCCTGTGATATGTCATCTGTCATCACCCCCTATCTCCTACCGCTAAACCTTTGCGATCACCCTGTATCTCATGGGCATTTACCTTCTTAAAAAGTTTCCCATGTGGGACTTTGTCAAAGGCTTTGCTGAAATCCATGAACTGCACTACCCTCATGCACATGCTCGGTTACATGGTCAAAAAATTCAATCAAATTTGTTAGGCATGACCTCCCTCTGACAAAACCATGCTGATGATCTCTGATCAAACCTTGCCTCTTCAAATAGAGATAGATTCTCTCCTTCAGAGTCTTCTCCAGTAGTTTCCCAACCAGAGACATGAGACTCACCAGCCTGTAGTTTGCTGGCGTGTCTCTACAACCTTTCTTAAATAGTGGGACCGCATTAGTTGTTCCCCAGTCCTCTGGCAATTCCCTGGCCGCTGGGGAAGAATTAAAAATTTGGGTCAATTTCCTCCTTTGCCTCTTTGGGACACAATTCATCTGGACCTGAAGATTTGTCCACTTTTAAGCCCACCAATACCTTGTCACTCCATATGATGAAGCTGGAATCTAAAAGAAACACAGGAAGTGCTGGAAATGATTTAAAATATGGAGCAGGAGATTCAGAGGGCATTTAAAGAAAAACATTTTCATTCAGAGGGTGTTCAAGATCTGGAACTCGCTGCCTGAAAGGGTGGAAATAGGAACCCTCAAACATTTAAATTTCTTTGATCTTTATGGCTACAGACCAAGTGCCGAAAATGGGATTAGAGTAGATAGGTGCTTGATGGCTGGTACAGACATGATGGGCCGTGGGGCTCCTCAATGCTGTAAAACTCTATGAACATCACAATTAAGCCCTAAGGTCAAAGCGGGTTCAATTCAAAAGTCACACTTGGAGTCTTTCATATTTTTCCAGCCAAACATCTGAGGGGGCAGAAGGGCAATGTGTTGCCATATCAGCTTCTAGCACCCCACCCCAGCAACCTTTTTCGCACCTTCCCTTTGCATTCCCCCTCCCTATTAACCCAGGAGTGTTCCCCCACCCCTCCCTAGCCTGGCGTGTTCCTGCATCCCCCCCCTAGCCTGTAGTGTCGCCCCCACACCCCAGCCTGGCGTATCGTGCCCCCACACAGCCCCCCTCCAGCCTGGAGTGTCGGCTATCCTATTCTGCCCCGCCCGAAGTGTGGGGCGTGCCTCTGTGGCTTGGGGCGTGCCAGCCCCTCCCCTACCCGTTTTGAGGCGTGCCAGCCCCTCCCTTTGGCTTGGGGTGCACTGGCTCTGCCCCTGCCCCCCAGCTTTGGGTGCGTCAGGGTGCTCCAAAGGAGCTCAACCCTCTGAGAGAAGAAAATCCTTCTCATCTCAGTCTTAAATTGGTGCACATTTATTCTGAGACTCTGCTCATTTGTCCTAGATTCTTCACTGAGGGAAAACATCCTCTCAACGTTTACCATGTCAAGCCCCTTAAGAATGTTATATTTTTCAATGAGATCACCTGTCAATCTTCCGAATTCCAGTGCGTAGAATCCTAACCATTTTCCTCCTAAGACAACCCTTCCATACCAGGGATCATCAAAGAACAAAGAAAATTACAGCATAGGAACAGGCCGTTCGGTCTGTGAAGCCTGCACCGACCACGCTGCTTGACTTAACTAAAACCCTCTACCCTTCTGGGGACCATATCCCTCTATTTTCATCCTATTCGTGTACTTGCCAACTCGCCTCTTAAAAGTCAGTACTGTATCCGCTTCCACTACCTTCCCCGGCAACGGGTTCCAGCACCCACTACTCTGTGTGTAAAAAATCTGCCTTGTACATCTCCTTTAAATCTTGCTCCTTGTACCTTAAACCTATGCCCCCTTGTAATTGACTCTTCCACTCTGGGAAAAAGCTTCTGTCTCTCCACCTGTCCATGCCTCTCATAATCTTAAAGACTTCTATCAGGTCTCCCTTCAACCTCAGTTGCTCTAGTGAGGAGAAACCAAGTTTCTCCAACCTCTCCTCATCTCGAATGCCCTCCATACCAGGCAACATCCTAGTAAATCTTTTCTGTACCTTCTCCAAAGCCTCCACATCGTTCTGGTACTGTGGCAACCAGAATTGAACACTATATTCCAAGTGTGGCCTAAGTAATGTTCTATAAGGCTGCAACATGACTTGCCACTTTTTAAACTCAATACCCCGGCTGATGAAGGCAGGCATGCAGTATGCCTTCTTGACTACCTTCTCCACCTGCATGGCCACTTTCAGTGACCTATGTACCTGTACGCTCAGATTTCTTTGTCTATCAATACCCTTAAAGGTTCTGCCATTTACTGTATATATCCTATCAGTATGAGATCTTCCAGAATGCATTACCTCACATTTGTCCAGATTAAACTGCATCTGCCATCTCTCCGCCCAAGTCTCCAGCTGATGGTCCTCATCGCACTCCACAAATCCACCAACCTTTGTGTCATCTGTGAACTTACTAATCAATCCAGTTACTTCTTCCTCTAAATCATTTATGTATATATTTCACAAACAGCAAAGGTCCCGGCACTGATCCCTGAGGAACACAACTTGTCACAGCCCTCCATTCAGAAACACACTCTTCCACTGCTACTCTCTCTTTGACCGAGCCAGTTTTGTTTCCACATTGCCAGCTCGTCTCTGATCCCATGCAACTTCACCTTCTGCACCAGTCTGCTGTGAGGGATCTTGTCAAAAGCCTTACTGAAGTCCATGTAGACAACATCCACTATCCTACTGTACTCAATCATCTTTGTCACTTCCTTGAAAAACTCGATCAAGTTAATGAGACACAACGTCCCCTTCACAAAACTATGTTGCCTCTCACTAATACGTACACTTATTTCCAAGTGGGAATAAATCCTGTCTTGAAGAATCTTCTCCAATAATTTCCCTCTCACTGATGTAAAGCTCACCGGCCTGTAATTACCTGGATTATTGTTGCTACCCTTCTTAAACAGTGGAACAACACTGGCTATTCCCCAATCCTCTGGGACCTCCCCTGTAAGAAGTCTCACAACACTGGGTTTATTTGATAGTAAACCCACAAGCTTTTGGATAATATACTGGTTGGACTTTAACCTGGTGTTGTGAGACTTCTTACTGTGTTTACCTCAGTCCAACGCATCTCCACGCCATGACCTCCCCTGTAGCCAGTGAGGATACAAAGATTTCCCTCAAGGCCCCTAGTGAACCTTCTCTGAACTGCCTCCAATTAAATAATATCTTTCCTTAAATAAGGGAACCAAAACTGCTTCCTCCAGAGGTGATCTCATCAGCACCTTGTCCAGTGACCATTCCTTTTTTTTGCACATCTGTGGTGTTCTCGCATTATTGCTCCCTCTCTATTTCGAGCTCTGTGGAATCCTACCTTTCTGTTTCTTAAATCTAATCACTTGGATTCCTTTTCAAGGATATTCTACCTTTCCAACACTACAATTTCACCCCTAGTTGTTAATTTTAAATCTGTGTTTATATTCTTGTTAATCAGAGTATTAACTGATGTGAGGTAAAAGCTTATATGAAGTTAGGTCACAGATGAGCTACGATCTCACTGAATGGCAGAAGGTAAGAGGTTAACTTGATTTATGTCCGTTTGAATTGGTAGATTAAGTGATCTAAGTGTCATTTTTGGAATTGTACAGAGACATAATTGGATAGGTAGAGAGCAATTAGTTCCTCTGGCAGGGGAATCAATGATGTGGAGATGCTGGCAATGGACTGATGACTCGCATTCCAACCATATTTTGTAAATTGAGTTTTATGTCTTTATATGCTCTGTTTGTGAACTGAAATCCCACTCACCTGATGAAGGAGCAGCGCCCCATAATCTCGAGGCTTGTGTTACCAAATAAACCTATTGGACTTTAACCTGGTGTTGTGAGATTTCTTACAGGGCAATCAATAACAGGAGGGCCTAATGTGAACATTAGACCTAGGCCAACTCTCAGTTTGTGAAAAGTTAGTACAAATCTAGAACTTGTTCTTCCAAATGGAAGCTGAGACAGTTTCTGTTTGCTGTTATTAATATTTCAGGTTGGAGTGTTGAAGTCCATAAAGTTGCACTTTGTTGGAACTACAGTGCATTGTGCAAAATTTGAACCTTGAAATTTAGTTCTTCAGGCAATGTACTTAGCGCAATGTCTTGTCATTGTTCCTTGTTACGATTTAAGGACTGATTCTATTAACCTAATAATGTTTAAGGGTAAAATAAAAGCCTTCTAACTGTCTGATCTCAGTTTTGGCTACTCATAATTAGTCCAATGTGATTGCACTTTCAAAATCACTTCCTGACTATTGTACTGTTAGTTGAACTGTAAGGTGATAAATGTATGGCGACAAACCACAAACTTACTGGAATATTAAAATACTTCATTCTCTCAACATTATCACAGATAGACCTGCAGAGGTACCAGAAAAACTGCTACAGGAACGATTTCGCAAGCTAGGCAGGTTTCCTGAAGCCTTCTGTTCCATCCAATATAAAGGGACCAGAACATATAATCCTCCAACGGATTTTTCAGGACTGTTACGGATGATTGAACAGCAATTGAACAATAACACAACTCGATCACCCAGACCTCCAGCAATCATTTTCAAGGCTCTGAAAGTAAGATATTGAATTAATATGATTTAGTTGGAAGTATTAAAATCTTGTTTGATTTGGGAGGCTCAGCAGCACCTGCTATCAAAACAAGTGCAAGGATTCAGTCAGATTGGTCACTTCAGATTAGCTAGTCTCACAAGAGAATGCATTTTACTTGTGGGAGTGAATCCTGCCAAACTTTTTATTAACATATTGCAGTGGAGCATATGACACATTTGATTGTGACAAAAGGAGTTTTGAAATGTGAAAAAAACAGCCTATCATGCCACGATTGCATTGTTGATCCAGTAATGTAACTAGTATGCTACCATACTTGGTTTATATAAATTGTTTGAACAGTGCCACTCAAAGAATGTTGGTTAATTTGCTGCTATCTGGTGGAAACTTGGTCCAGATGACAACCCCCTTACCTTTGAACAAGAGGTTTGTAGGTTAAAAAATCTGCCAGTGAAGTTGAGCACTTAACATTTTGTCTTTGACCCTGTATCAAACTACCCTTCTGAACAGCTAAGTAGGAAACCCACAAAGTCACTGGAGACTTTCTTTACATAGGCAAATCAAGTCTCATTCAAGTCATTATGCTCTGATGTGCAATGTTAGTTGAAGGCTTGGGAGTGGAATGATGGCTACACTGCCAGGCAGAGATGTCATGATTCAGCTCATGGGCCAAAAGTGAGTCTTAACCTACCCTCAGCCTTGACTACAAAGACTCTGGGAATGTGTTCTAGACTAATCCAAAAACAAAAGGATAGTCCCAGTTCAATCTGGACAACTTCCAGCAAAACATACATTTACAAAACCAAAATAGCATAATTGTGGAACTATACTGCCCTTGGGCTTGACTTGTGCTTAGCTGAGAATATAGTTAGAACATTTGAGTTTCATTCACTGCATTGTTGATATTGAATAATTGCCAGGCAGCATGGGCGGTGGTGATGCTTTAATGTTTTGATTGAAAAGAAAATCTTCCTAGTCCAAATAGCCTCCTGACCAACCTCACTGTCCCAAAACTAACTGCTGGGTACCTTCCCCTCAGGTTTCCAGCTGACGTCTTCTGACACTCAATAGTTAGATACTGATTCTCGCTGGATGTTGGGCTGGCCTTCAGGAAGAGTTATTTAAACAGTGCCCTATCTTTATGGTTCATAGGGCCATCCCTGTCGTAAGTACATGTGAAATAGGAGTAGCTTGCTCTGCCATAAGTAAGATAATGGCTGATCTGATTATGGCCTTAATTTTCTTGCCTGTCACACACAATGGAGGGTGAACTGTGATGAGGATGCAGAGATCCTTCAGCATGATCTGGACAGGTTGGGTGAGTGGGCAGATCAGTGGTAGATGCAGTATAACTTGAATAATTGTGAGGTTATTCACTTCGGAAGCAAAAACAAAAAGGCAGGTTACTACCTGAATGGCTGTAAATTTGGAGAGGGAAGTGTGCAGTGGGACCTGGTTGTCCTTGTGCACCGTCACTGAAGGTAAGCATGCAGATACAGCAGGTGGTAAAGAAGGCAAATGGTATATTGGTCTGCACTGGGGGAGGTTTTGAGTACAGGAGCAGGGATGGGTTGTTGCAATTATGCAGGGCTTGATGAGGTTACACCTAGAATATTGTGTGTAGTTTTGATTTCCTTTTCTGAGGAAAGATGTTCTTGCTCTTGAGGGAGTGCAGTGAAGGTTTACCAGGCTGATTCCGGGAGTGGTGGTATGAGGAGAGATTGACTAGGTTGGGATTGTTTTCACTGGAGTTCAGATGAATGAGGGGAGAATCTCATAGAGACTTATAAAATTCTAACAGGACTAGACATGGTAGATGCAGGGAGGATGTTTACGATAGTGGGGGAGTCCTGAACCAGGAGCCACAGTCTGAGGATTTGGGGTAGACCATTTAGGATGGAAGTGAGGAGACATTTCTTCACCCAAAGAGTGGTGAGCCTATGGAATTCATTACCACAGGAAGTAGTTGATGCCAAAACGTTGAATGTATTCAAGAGGTGACTAGATATAGCACTTGGGGCGAATGGCTTCAAAAGACTAATGTGCAGAAAAAGTACTTTAGAACATCAGACAATACAAGGTTCTTGTATTGTACTCTTCCCATATCCCACATCACTGTATTAGGTATCTGAATATACAAGTTTGGTCTAACATAACTAATGGAATTATTAATGCCTGTAATTCTTGACAAAGTGAAAATCACTTCATTTAATTGAGGAAAGTAAAACAAAGCATGCAGCAACAGCTCTCATACACACAAGGGAGAAAGCAGGATTCGGCTACAGAGTTGGATGATCAGCCGTGATCATAACGAATGGCGGAGCAGTCCCAAAGAGCCATTTGGCCGCCTCCTGCTTCTATCTTCTATGCTTCTACAACCTTTAAATCCTTGTATTTCATCCTTTCATGAACGATCAAGGCAATGCTGGCTAAGCCAGTATTTATTGCCCAACACTGCCCTGGAGACAATGTTGTGAGCTGTTTTCTTGAACTGCTGCAGGCTATTTGACATATGTGCCCCAACAGTGGTGTTGGGAAGGGTATTCCAGTATTCCAGTGACAGTACCATGCTGCCTTTGTCAATCTGTCCAATGCAGCCTTGAATGTATTCAATAACCCAGCCTCCAATGCACTCTATGGAAGGGAATTCAAAACGTTCTGAGAGAAATAGTTCTCCATCTTTCTGAGAGAAATCTCCATCTTTCTGAGAGAAATAGCTCTTCATCTGCCCGTTGAAGTGGTGAAAGCTGCCTCGCTAAATATATTTAAGACGCGGGTTGATAGGTTTTTGATAGGCAAGGGGATTAAGGGTTATGGGGAGAGGGTGGGAATGTGGAACTGAGACACGACAGATCAGCCATGCTCTTATTGAATGGCGGGGCAGGCTCGAGGGGCTAGATGGCCTACTCCTGCTCCTATTTCTTATGTTCTTATTATCATTGAGCTGTGTCTTCTAGCTTTAGATTCCCTCGTGAGAGGAAACATCCTCTGTATCCACTTTGTTATGGATCTTTCAGAATTTTATTTTCATTCATTCATTTGTTCATGATATTTGGGCATCACTGGCTAGATCAGCTCATCCTTAATTGCCCTTGAGAAGGTGATGGTAAGCTGCCACCTCCAACTACCAATTCAGCCTCTGAACTTTGGGGAAGTGCTCTCCAAGGCGGCTTTCATGACACACAACAGCACAGAGTCGCTGAGCAGACTGATAGCCAATTTCTGCAAACATGAAGATGGCCTCAACTGGGATCTTGGGTTCATGTCACACTATCTGTAATTCCCACAACTTGCCTGGGTTTGCAAAATCTCACTAACTGTCCTGGCTGGAGACAATACACATCTCTTTAACCTGTGCTTAAACCTCTCTCCACTCACATTGCCTGTACCTTTAAGATTTGATTACCTGTAAAGACTAGCATTCCAACCATTATTTTGTAAATTGGGTTTGTGGCTTTATATGCCCTGTTTGTGAATTGAAATCCCACTCACTTGACGAAGGAGCAGCACTCCGAAAGCTAATGGCTTTTGCTATCAAATAAACCTTTTGGACTTTAACTGGTGTTGTGAGACTTCTTGCTGTGTTTACGTACAAGTACTGCGTCCACATGATGTAGATACACCCAGGATTTTGACCCAGCAACACTGAAAGAACAACAATATATTTCCAAGTCAGGATTATGAATGGCTTGGAGAGGAAGTTCCAAGTGGCAGTGTTCCCATTTGTTTTGCGGCCCTTGTCCTTCTAGATAGTTTGCAAGCTGTTGTTGAAAGAGCCTTCATGAGTTTCTACAGTGCATCTGACAGATGGTATAAACTGTTGCCGTTGTGTGTTGGTAGTGAATGGAGTGAATATTTGTGGGTAGGGTGCCAGTCAAGTGGACTGCTTTATCCTGGATGGTATCCAGCTTCTTGAGTATTCTTGGAGCTGCACTCATCCAGGCAAGTAGAGAGCATTCCATCACAGTCCTGACTTCTGCATTTTGATGCTGAACAGACTTTGGGGAGTCAAGAGCTGAGTTACTCACTGCAGAATTCCCAGCTTCAAACACACTCTTGTACACATTGTACACAGTATTCTGAGTGAGGCCTTACTTACACCCTGGATAATTGCAACAAAACATGCCTATTTTTAAACTCCAACTGCTCTGCCATAAAGGTCAAAATGCCATTTGCCTTTGTAACTACTTGTCGGACCTGCTTGCTAGTCTTTTTTGATTAATGCACCAGAACACCTAGGTCCCTGAGTACTTCACTCACCTGCAGTCTCTCTCCATTTCGATCATAATCTGCATTTTGATTCCTCACGTTTCTCCTGTTATACACCATACCCCATTGCAGAATCACAACGTACTCGTCACAACCTGTCCTTTCATCTACCTTCATATCCAGGTCATTAATGTAAATAGAGAACAGTTGCCGGCTAAGAACTGATCCTTACGATACTCCACTATCTTTCCACTACTCTACCTCTCTGTTTACTCTAACTCTCTGTTTACTCTAACTCTCTGTTTACTCTAACTCTCTGTTTACTCTAACTCTCTGTTTACTCTAACTCTCTGTTTACTCTAACTCTCTGTTTACTCTAACTCTCTGTTTTCTATGTGGCGCCAGTTTTCAATCCATGCTAATACACTTCCTCCAGTTCTGTAGACTTTTACTTTATGCACCAGCCTCTTTTGTGACACCTTATCAAATGCCTGCTGAAAATCTAAATACACTACATCTTCAAATTCACCTCCATCTATTCTGCCTGTTACATCCTCAAAGAATTCAAACAAATTTGTCAGATGTGATTCATCTTTCATAAAATCATGTTGACTAGGTTTGATTATGTTCATCTTTCCTAAATGATTAGCTGTTTCCTCTTTGATTATTGACTCCAGCATCTTGCCAGTAATAGATGTTAAGCTAACTGACCTATAGTTCCTTGCCTTCTGCCATTCTCCCTTTTGAACAAGGTTGTCACATTGGCTGTTTTCCAATTTCTGGTACCCTCCCGGAATTTAGTGAGTTACAAAAAAATTTAAACCAATGGGTCCACTATCTCTACAGCCATTTTCATTTAAACCCTAGCATGCAGTTTATCGGATCCTAGTGACTTGCCCACTTTTAGCACCTTGAGATTCTTTAATACTCTATCCCTTGTGATTGGGATTATTGTAAGTTCTGTTATGTTATTTGAAATCAGCCCCCCTGATAATTTAGTGGTATTTGCAATGTCTTCCACAATGAAGATTGATGCAAAAAATTTATTTAGCATTTCTGCCATTTCTTTGTTTGCTGTTATCAATTCACTTGCCTTGTCCAGTAGAGTGCCCACATTACCTTGGCCGCCTGCTTCCTATTTCTATATCCATAGAAACTCTTACAGTTTGTTTTAATGCTGCATGCAAGCTTTCTCTCAAAATTCATTTTCTTCCTTATGGACTTTTTAGTTTGATTTGAATTTTATTTGATTTCATCAAATAATTAAGTCTTTTGCTGCTAGACCCTAAAAGCTTCCGAGTCCTCTAGTTTATCACTACCCCTTGCCACTTTGTATATTGTGCTTTTCAATTTAACATTATCTTTGACTTCCTGCGTTAACTCTGGATTATGTCCCTTCCTCGTGGAATCCCTCTTTTAGATTGGGATAAACTCTTGCTGAGCATTTTGGACCAGCTGTTTGAACTTGATTTGATTTGGTTTTTGATGTAGATAGGGGCATGTCCTCCACTATGCTTTCTGACAATCTCCGTTGTTTTGTTGACATTGAGGGAAAGATTATTGTTGCACATCACTTCACAAGATTCTCTGTCTCATCATTGTTTGAGGTCCGACCCACTACATTGATGTCACCTGCAAATTTGAAAGTTGACTTGGAGGGGAGTTTGGCCGCACAGTCATAAGGAGAATAGTACAGGGCAGAGGACACAGTCTTGTGGGGCACCGGTGTTGAGAGTGATCATGGAGGAGGTGTTGTTGCCTAGGAAGTTCAGGATCCAGTCATGATTAAATGGCGGAACAGACTCGATGAGCCAAGTGGCCTAATTCTGCTGCTATGTCTTATGGTGTTTGGTTTTTGTAGTTAAGGACCCATATGATAGAATTCCAGACTCAGTTTGAGAGTGAATGCCATAGGTCCGTAACAAGTAATTTCAACTTAAATAAGGGCAATTGTAATGGTATGAGGAGGAGTTATCTGAGGTGAACTGATAAACAAGCGATAATACAGGTCTGTATATGAGCAGTGGCAGTTCTTTGGAAAGTTAGTCATGGCGCAAATCATTTCCAGCCTCCTGGATTGCCTGGATCCACTACAGTTAGCCTATCGTTGCAGTAGGTCAACAGCAGATGCCACCTCCCTGGCCCTGCACTCAACCCTGCAATATCTAAATAACAAAGACACCTATATCAGACCAAAGTTATTGACTATGGCTCAGCCTTCAACACCATTATTCCCATGAAACTCACCTCCGAACTCCATGGTCTAGGGTTCAGCAACTCTGTGACTGGATCTTGAACTTCCCAACCCACAGACCACAATCTGTAAGGATAGGCAACAAAACCTCCTCCAAGATCATCCGCAGCACTTGTGTCCCACAAGACTGTTTCCTCAGCCCCCTGCTATACTTTTTATATACCTATGACTGTGTAGCCAAATTTCTCTCCAACTAGTTTTTCAAGTTTGCTGATGACACTACCTTAGAGGGTTGGATTTCAAACAATGATGAGATGGAGTACAGGAGAGAGATGGAAAATCTGGTGAATTGGTGAATGACAATAATCTCTCCCTTGATGTCAACAAAATGAAGGAGATAGTCATCAACTTTAGGAAGCATAGTAGCGAATATGCCCGTCTACATCAATAGGGATGAAGTGGAACAGAGAACAGTAGAGTACAGGAACAGGCCCTTTGGCCCTCCAAGGTTGCACCGATCATGATGTCTACCTAAAATACAACTGTAAAACTGTCCGGAGTCCGTATCCTTCTATTACCATCCTGTTCATGTATTTGTCTAGATGCCCTTTAAATGCTGCTATCGTATCCGCTGCCACCACTTCCCCAGGCAACATGTTCCAGACATTCACCACCCTCTGAGAAGCTTAAGGAAGCTTGGCATGTCTACTACGTTCTCACCATCTTTTACAGGTACACCATGTTGTATCACAGCTTGGTCTAGCTCCTGCTCTGCCCAAGACTGCAAGAAACTACAAAAGGTCATAAATGTAGTCCAATCCATCACACAAACCAGCCTCCCATCCATTGACTCTCTTTACGCTTACTGCTGCCTCGGAAAAGCAGCCACATAATTAAGGACCCCACAGGCCCCGGAAACACACTCTTCTACCTTCTTTTGTTGGGAAAAAGATACAAAAGTCTGGGGACATATACCAACGGACTCGAGAATGGCTTCTTCCCTGCTGCCATCTGACTTTTGAATGGATTACCGTATATTAAGTTAATCTTTCCCTGCACCCTATCTATGACTGTAACACGACATTCAGTACTGTATCGTATGCTTTGTCTGTCTTGTGTGCAAGAAACAATACTTTTCACTGTATACTAATACATGTGACAATAATAAATCAAATCAAAATCAATGTCATAACTCAGCACTGCTTTGAAACCTTCCTTGATAACAACGCTACCCCATTTCGTTTCTCTTTTGGCCTCTTCTTTTGGAACATGGTATACCCTGGAATCTTGAGTACCCAGTCCAGTTCATCCTGCAAGCACGTTTCTGTGAGAGCTAATACATTGTATTCATGTGTTGCAATCGGTGCTGTCAACTCATCTATTTGTTATAAATGCTTTGAGCATTCAGATAAAGTAAATTTAGCTTTGATTTTTTACAGTTGTTTACAACTCTGGATTCTGTGTTGCATATTTTTGTTTGTTTCCTGCCCCATCCTGTCACACTGTGACAGACAAGTCTCCTGTGCTACTGCTCTCTCATATAACCCTGATTTTTAAAAAATACTTACTGTTCTTAGACCCTTCCCCCCTCCTAGTTACAGCTCTTGTATGAGCCCTTGCTGTATTGTAATGTTCATATGATCTGTTCCTACCTGTTGTTTTCTGTTGATATGCACGCAGACTGATTGCTAATATGCCGTCCTAACTTTAACTTTGATTTCCCAATTTTCTGAACAACTAAAACCTCACCCCCACTCTTTAAAGCCTCCTGTCCTTTCCCAGTTATACAGTCTGCCAGAACACTGGTTCCAGCATAATCCAGATGTAGGCTGTCCCAATAATACACCTCCCACTTTCCCCAGCACTGATGTCAATGGCCCATGAACTGATACCCACTTTCCCCACACTTGTCTTTGAGCAACACATTCATCTTTCCAATCTTACATATTCTTTGCCACTTTGCGTGGGCTCAGGTAATAATCCAGAGATTATAACCTTGGAGGTTCTGCCCTTTATTTTAGTGCCTCCCTCTTCAAACTTCCTACACGGAACATCCTTCTTCGTTCTACCTTTGTCGTTGGTGCCTGCATGGACCATGACCACTGGATCTTCCCCCTCCCACTGCAAGTTATTCGACAACTGAGAGCAGATGTCCCAAATCCCGACACCAGGCAGGGAATACAGCCTTCGAGATTCTTAATGCCGGCTACAGGGATCAGTGTCTATTCCCCTGACTGTGCTATCAGTGACTACTCCTCTTCTGCCACTTAAACCGCTCCCTGAACCATGATGCTGTAGTCAGTTTGCTCATTCTTACTACAGTACCCTCTCTCATCCACACATGGAGCAAGGATTTTGTATCTGTTGGACAATGGCTGATGCTCCTCCAGTTCAATCGGTTGGATCCCTCTACCTGCCTCACTCACAGATGCACCCTCTTGTCCCTGACCACCTGTCAAATTCGAGGTAGTTCATCTAAGGGGTGTGACTGCCTCCTGAAATAGTGTCCTAGTATTTTTTCCCCCCGCCTGATGTGTCACAGCATCTGAAGCTCCAACTGCGGCACAGCCACCCTGAGCCACAATTCCTCAAGCAACCCCACAATTGCTATAGACCTGTAGAAGTGGGACAGTCTACATCTGAATCAGAATTGGACTAACATCCTTGCTGGCAGGTTTGCTAGTACTGTTGGGAAGTGTTTAAACTAGTTTGGCAGGGAGCGGGGACCCAGACTGTTTGCAGAATGGTGACACAGTATAACATAGAAAAGCAGTCAGATCAGAGGGAATACAGCGGTAGTATGTTTCAAGGGAGTAAGATGAGGCCTGAGGGCCTCTATTTTAATGCCAAGAGTGTTAAAAGTAAAACAGATGAGTTGAAGGTGAGAATTGACACTTGTAATTATGATATAATAGCTATCACAGAAACATGGTTGAGTGAAGGGCAGGATTGGCAGCTGAACATACTGGGATATAGAATCTTCAGGCAAGAGAGAAGTGGGGGTAAAAGAGGAGGAGGCATTGCATTATTAGTTAAGGAGACAGTTACTGCATTAAAGAGAGATGATATTTTGGTGGGTGCATCAAATGAAGCTTTGTGGATAGAGCTTAGGAATAAACAAGGGACAGCTACATTGCTAGATGTTTGTTATAGACCTCCAGACAGTCAACGGGAAGTTGAAGAGCAAATATGTGCACAATTCACGGAGAGGTGTAAAAGTAATGAGGGCAATTACATTAGGTGATTTCAATTTTCCCAACATTAATTCAGATAGCCATCATGTTAAGGACTTAGATGGGGTAGGGTTCTTAAAATATATACAGGATAACTGTTAGGTCACTAAAAGAATCCAACAAGGCATGGCACAGTGCTGGACCTAATTCTGGAGAATTAAACCTGACAAGTGGTTAATGTGTTGGTGGGGAGCATTTTGGTGATAGCGATCTCAACATAGTTCAGTTCAGTTTTGTTATGGACAAAGAAATAGACAAGTTGCAGGAAAAGTTTTGGATTGGGGGAGAGTAGATTTAACAAAATAATACAGGATCTGGTCAAGGTAGACTGGAAGGAGTAACTTGTGAGGAAATCTACAGAAGAGCAGTGGGGGATGTTCAAAGATTATATCGGGAGGATACAGCCCAATATATTCCCTTTAGGGTAATAGGAAGCTGTAACAAACCCAGAGAAACATGGATGACCAGAGACATCCAGGATGGAATGAGAAGGAAAAGAGAGGCTTTTAACATGTATAAGGGGAGTAAGTTAACATGTATAAGGGGAGTAAGTCTGTGGAGACATTAATGGAGTACAGAAAGTGCAGGATGGAGCTTAAGAAATCAATTAGAGCATAGAAGTAATATGAGAAAGCTCTGGCTGGCAGAAGTAGGGAAAATTCTAAGATATTCTATAAGTATATAAATGGGAAGAGGATAACCAGAGAAAGAATAGGGCCAATTAATGATCATGGGGTAAATCTATGGGTGAAGGCAGAGGACATTGATAGGGTGTTAAACAAACATCTGTCTTCACCTATGAGAATGAGGAGGTAGTTACGGAACTCAGGGAATGAGACTGCGAGGTTCTAGGACAAATTGTCATAGGGAGTGACGAAGCATTGGAGGTGTTGGTGAGTTTAAAAGTGGACAAATCTCCAGGTCTGGATGAATTGCATCTCAGGGCATTGTGGGAGAGAAGGGAGGAAATTACAGGGACTCTGACCGAAATTTTTAATTACTCCTCTGGCCACAGAGGGGTGCAAGAGGACTGGAGAATAGCTAATGTGGTCTCACTAATTAAAAAACGTGGTGGAGACAAGCCAGGAACTACAAACCAGTGAGTCTCATGTCTGTGGTTGGGAAACTATTGGGGAAGATTCTGAAGGAGAGAATCTATCTCCATTTGGAGAGGCAAGGTTTGATCAGGGATAGTCAGCATGGTTTTGTCAGAGGAAGGTCATGCCTAACAAATTTGATTGAATTTTATGAGTAGGTGATGGTAGTGTGGTTCATATAGTTTACATGGATTTCAGCAAAGCCTTTGACAAAGTCCCTTATGGGAGATTTATGAAGAAAACAAATGCACATGGGATACAGAGTGATCTGATAAGATGGATTCATAATTGGCTTAGTGGTAGGATGATGGTAGTCATGTTTATTCCCTGTTTGTAAACACAAGTCTTCACTCGCCTATGAAGGAGTGACACTCTGAAAGCCTGTGCTGCCAAATAAATCTGTTGGACTTTAACCTGGTGTTGTGAGACTTCTTACTGTTATTAGTGGTAGGAAGATGTGGAGTTGCCGGCGTTGGGGTAAACGCAGTAAGAAGTCTCACAATACCAGGTTAAAGTCCAACACGTTTATTTGGTAGCAAAAGCCACTAGATTTTGGAGCGCTGCTCTTTCGTCAGGTAAGTGGGAGTTCTGTTCACAAACAGGGCCTATAAAGACACAAATTCAATTTACAAAATCATGGTTGGAATGCGAGCCTTTACAGGTAATCAAGACTTAAAGGTACAGACAATGTGAATGGAGAGACGGTTGAGCACAGGTTAAAGAGATGTGTATTGTCTCCAGCCGGGACAGATTTTGCAAGCCCAGGCAAGTCATGGGGTTACAGATTGTGTGACATGAACCCAAGATCCCAGTTGAGGCTGTTCTCATGTGTGCAGAACTTGGCTATCAGTCTCTGCCTAGTGACTCGGCATTGTCGTTTGTCGCGAAGGCACCTTGGAGAATGCTTACCTGAAGATCAGAGGCCGAATGCCTATGACCGCTGAAGTGTTCCCCAACAGGAGGAGAACAGCCTTGCCTGGTGATTGTCGAGCAGTGTTCATTCATCCGTTGTCATAGCGTCTGCATAATCTCCCCAGTGTACCGTGCCTTTTCTGCAGCGTATCAGGTAGACAACTTGGCTGACTTGCAAGAGTATGTACCGTGTACCTGGTGGATGGCATTCTCGTGTGAGATGATGGCATCTGTGTCGATGATCTGGCACATCTTGCAGAGGTTGCTGTGGCAGGGTTGTGTGATGTCGTGGTCACTGTTCTCCTGAAGGCTGGGTAGTTTGCTGCAGACAATGGTCTGTTTGAGGTTGTGCAGTTGTTTGAAGGCAAGAAATGGGGGTGTGGGGATGGCCTTGGCGAGATGTTCATCTTCATCAATTACATGTTGAAGGCTCCGGGGAAGTACTGGACGGCGAAGGGTACTTTGTCTGCCACGTCCTATGTTTGTATTTAGAGGAGGTTGGTGCGGTTTTTCACTATGGTGCGTCGGAACTCTCGATCGATGAGTCGAGTGCCATATCCTGTTCTAATGAGGGGATCTTTCAGCATTTGGAGATGTCTGTTGTGATCCTCCTCATCTGAGCAGATCCTGTGTATACGGAGGGCTTGTCTGTAGGGCAGAACGTGTTTAGGGCAGAAGCTGGAGAAGTGGACTATCGTGAGGTTATCCGTGGGCTTGCTGTACAGTGAAGTGCTGAGGTGACCATCCTTGGCAGAGATGTGCGTGTCCAAGAATGCAGCCGATTCCAGAGAGTAGTCCTTGGTCAGTCTGATGGTGTGATGGAGCTTGTTGATGTTATCATATAGTCGTTTGTGATTGTTCACCATGAGTCCAAAGGAAGAGGGCAGCAAGGTAACACAGTGCTTAGCACTGTTGCTTCACAGCTGCAGGAAGCTGAGTTCGAACCTCGACTAAGGTCACTGTCTCTGTGGAGTTTCCTTAAAAGAAACCAAAGGAAGAAAATGTCATCGATGTATCTAGTGTATTGCATCGGTTGAAAGTCCTGTGCGGTGAAGAGGACTTGTTCGAAGTATGCATGAAGATGTTGACATATTGAGGTGTGAATTAGATCCCAAGGGCTGTTCCGTGTGTCTGGATGAAGAACTGGTTGTTGAAGGTGAAGACATTGTGGTCCAGGATGAAGTGGATGAGTTGTAAAATTGCTTCTGAAGACTGGCAATGTCGGCTTTGAGTACTGAGGCAGTTGCAGCAATGCCATCGTTGTGGGGGATGTTGGTGTAGAATGCCGAGACATCCATTGTGACGAAGAGTGCTCCTGCTTCAACTGCTTCACATGTGCTGAGTTTCTGTAGGAAGTCCATAATGTTACGACAAAAGCTGGGGTTCTTTGTACAATGGGTTACAGAATGTCCTCAATGTAGCCAGAGAAGTTCTTGCACAGGGTCCCGTTGCCCAATGCGATGGGACGGCCGGGTGTGTTGCCTTGTGTATCTTTGGAAGGCAGTAGAGATCTTCAACGCGGGACATACGTAGGATGAGAGCACGGACGGTGCTCTGAAGGTCTGGATCAAAAGTCTTGATCATTCTGTTGAGTTGACGGCGTGTTCTTTGGTCAGATCTCTGGGTAACTGTCTGTGGTGTTCGTCATAGTTTGGTTGTCTGTACACTTTTTTGCAATAATCTGTTTTGTTCAGTATGACGATGGCCCTCCTTTGTCTGCTGGCTTGATGATAATGTTATGGTTGATCTTGAGAGCGCTTTGACGTTGCTTTGGGCTTGGGTGATGTTCGGGGCTGTCTTGTGAGTGCAATTGATGAATCTGGTGTTGATGCATCTCCTGACGGCTCGGGCATACATGTCAAGTCGAGGGCAGTGGCCTTCCAAAGAAGTCCAATTCAACTCCTTCCTCTTCAGTTGCTGCACTGCGGATTTCTCTATTGGCTGTTCTGGTTCATTGGCTGTCTCATTTTGTTCACTGTTGGCCTCTTGGGGTTTGTGGAAGAACTCCCACAGCCTCATTTGCCTGATGAATTCCTCTGTGCCTGCTGCGAGACTGATGAGGATATTTTGGTGATGGGGCAGAAGTTGAGCCATCAGCTGAGAACTTCGATTTCATCTTGTTGAAGTGTGTAGTCTAATAAGTTGACAATGGACTTCCCTGCAGTGATATTGTTTTCTACAGTGATAGGAAACAGAGGGTGATGACAGACAACTGCTTCAGTGACTGGAGGCCAGTGACCAGTGTAGCACTACAGGGATTCGTGCTGGGCCGCCTATTGTTTGTCATTTATGTAAATTACATAGATGATCACATGGGGTAGGATCAGTAAGTTTGCCGATGACACAAAGATTGGCCAGGTGGTTAAGTAAGGTCAAGTGACTTGGGTTACAGGAAGATATAGACGAGATGGTCAAATGGGCGGATAAGTAGCAGATGGAATTTAAACTTGAAAAGTGTGAGGTGACACACTTAGGAAGGAGTAATTTGACAAGGAAGTATACTATGAAAGGTTTCACACTGGGAAGTTCCAAAGAACAAAGGGACCCTTTATCTAAATGTCTCTGAAGGTGGAAAGGCAGGGTGCTGCAAAAGGCATATGGCACACTCACCTTTATCAATCGGAATATAGATTACAAAAGCAGAGAAATCATGATGGAGTTGTATAGAACTTTGGTTAGGTCACAGCTGGAGGAGGGTGTGCAGTTCTGGTCACCATGTTATGGGAAGGATGTGATTGCACTGGAAGGGATGTAGAAGAGAGTCACCAGGATGTTGCCTGGGATGGAACATCTAAGTGATAAAGAGAGATTGGATAGACTTGGGTTGTTTTCTCTGAACCGTAGAAACCATTGAAACCCTACAGTGCAGAAATAAATTTGATCCATTGAGTCTGCACTGACCACAATCCCACCCAGGCCCTATCCCGATGTCCCTACATATTTACCTGCTAATCCCTCTAACCTGTGTATCTCAGGACACTAAGGGGCAATTTTAGCATGGCCAATCAACTCTGGAGCAGTTCAAAATTATGAGGGGCTTGGACAGGGTGGATAGGGAGCAGCTGTTCCCCTTAGTTGGAGGGCCAGTTTCTTTTAACTTCAGCCCCCTCGTAAGTGGTGGGAGGTTTAGGGGGATTTGAGGAAAAGCTCTTTTACCCAGAGGGTGGTGATGGTCTGGAATGCACTGACTTGAGGGTGATGAAAGCGGGATGCCTCACATCTTTCAAAAAGTACCTGGATGAGTACTTGGCATGCCATAACTTTCAAAGCTTATTGCCAAGTGCAGGCAAGGGGGATTAGGTGGGAAGGTCAGGATCGTTCATGCATCAGTGTAGACTCGATGGGTTGAAGGGCCTCGTCTGCACTGTAGTATTCTGAGATTCTGTGTTCACTCGGAACCACAATGGGGTCCACCAGCCCCCACATCATGCAGGCACAACACATCACCTGGCCCCCCATTCCTATTTTATTCAATTAGGTTTTAATCTGGTTATTAAAAAAAAACTGGTTTTTAAACATTTTCATCTGTAAACTATTTTCCCTTATTATCTTTAATCTGAAAGCAAATTAAAGCAGGTAATTCAAATTAGCAGATACTAACCAGCCAGTTAAATTTTCATTTTCCTGTGATGTCACAGTGCGTCCCTCGCAGGTCCAGCACTGTCTGCCAGCATAAGGTGAGTCTCGTGCTCTTCACTGAAATCTCACCTCTTTCCTCAATTTTGTTACTGATATCTCGCCCCTGTCCCCGCACTCTTTTTACAGAAGTCTTACCCCTTTCCCCACGCTGTTTATTGAAGTCTTGTTTCCCTCTGCACTCTTTATTGAACCAGGCTTCTTCCTCTAGTTTGATGGTATTGGTAGAGTGGGGATTGTGCCAGGCCCCAAGATTGCAGATGATGATTATGATTCTATTGCTGCAGAAGGCCTATGGCAATGTCATAGTTGCCCAGTCTTGAGTGCTAGATCTGTTTGAAATCCATCCCATTTTGCATGGTAGTAATGCCATACACTGCAATGGATGGTATCTTCAGTGTGAGGACGGGACTTTATCTCCACAAGGTCTATGCAGTATCCTACCCCCATACTGTCAGGGACAGATGTATCTGCAGCAGGCTGGTGAGGATGAGGTCATGTATGTTTTTCCCTCTTGTTGGTTCCCTCACCACCTGCCACATGCCCAGTCTAGCAGCTTTGCCCTTCAGGACCCAGCCAGTTCAGACTGTACTGGTGTACCAAACCTCTCTTGGTGATGGATACTGAAGTTCCCCACCGATAGTACATTCTTTGCCTTTGCATCTTCAGTGTTTCCTCCAATTGATATTCAACATGCATGAGTACTGATCATCAGTTAAGGCAGACGGTACATGGTAATCTGCAGGAGGTTTCCCTGTCTATGCTTGACCTACTGCCATAAGATTTCATGCAGTTCAGAGTTGATGTTGAGGACTCCCAGGGCAAATCCCTCACGACTGTACATTACTATGCCACTGCTTCTACTGGATCTGTCCTGTAGTGGGACAGGGCAGACCCAGTGATGGTGGTACAACGTCTGGCACATTGTCTGTTGCGTATGATTCAGTAATATGCCCATATCTGGCTTTTGCTTGACTAGTCCGTGAATCTCCCACTTTCTTAATTTTGGTACAAGCCCTACCCCAGTAAGGATGATTTTGCAGGGTTGACAGGTCTAAGTTAGCTATTGTTGTCACATGTAGGCCAGATCAGGTAAGGTCAAATAGACATTAGTGAATCAGGTGGTTTTTATTAAGCTTTTAATTCTAGATTTTTATGGAATTCAAATTCCACCACCTGCCATGGTGAGATTTGAACACTCAGAATTACTGGACAATACCACTGTACCACCACCTCTGCAGGAATCATACCTGATGTTTGAATAAGATTGCCCCCCATTCTTTTAAACTCTGAAGGATATAGGCTCACGTGCTCAACCTTTTCTTGTAAGACAGCCCCTCTATCTTAGGAATCAGCTGAGTGAATCCTCCCTGAACTGCTTCCAATTTAATAATCCTTTCTTGAGTAAGGAGACAAAATTTTATATTGCACTCGAGGAAGAGTCTCACCAATGTATTGAATAGATGTAGTGAGACTTACCTGTGTTTATACTTGTTGCGGTAATCTTTTATGTGTGACCTTATCAAATGCCTTTTGGAAATTGAAATACCACTGCATCTACTGGTTTCCCTTTATATGCCATATAAAGGATCATTACATCCTCAAAGAATTCAAATAAATTAATTTTGTTAATTTGTCAAACATGATTTACCTGTCAAACTATCATGTTGATTTTGCCTGAGTGTACTATGATTTTCTGAATGTTCTGCTACTATCCATTTCATATTGGATTCTAACAATTTACCAACGACAGATTGGCCTACAGTTTCCTCCTTTCTATCTCCCTTCTCTCTTGAATAATGGTGTTTCATTTGTGGCTTTCCAATCCACTATAATCTTTATCCAATATAGGAAATTTTAGAAAATTACAACCAACACATGCACTGCCTCTGCAGTTATTTTGTTTAAGATCTTGGGTGCAGGCCATCATAGCCAGATGCACCATCTGACAGTGACACTTTGTGGCCATAATAAAGTTCTGGTCAAAAATCCTTTCTCAATTCTTGCCAATAAAAATGGATTAATTAACCACTTTTTCATTTGTGGGTCTTTCTAATTTCCTGACATAGTTACAGTGAAACTTTTGAAGTTAGATTAAAAATGCGCTAGTTGTCACATAGAGCCAAATAAGGATATTGATTAAAGGGAGGGTAAAATAATGGCAAGCATGGTTTAAGAGATATGTAACACATTTTGTGAAAATGTTTTCCTCTTCAGTTGGAAGAACATTTTTCTAGACATAGATCTTTAATGGAATTTCTGGATTGTCCTGAATCAGGCCATTGAATATGAAAGCAATGAAATCATGGCATCCTAAAATCCCTAGCGTGCAGAAGAGTCACTGTCATACCCAAAACCTTGCCCATTAGCGGAACTGTTTACTGTAAATTAAAATCCATAAAAAATAGAAGGATGACCTGACAGCATTCCTGTTCTCTCAATTAGAGAATTCACGATTGAATTTAGTGCATCGCTAACACAGATTGTCAACAAATGATATCACCTTGGCAAGTTCCCATGCAGTGGAAACATGTCACTTATAAAAGTAAATGTGCAATGGAGCAAAGGAGAAAGACACACTATTCCACAAGTGAATAGGGACGGCATAGTAACAAGTGGTTAGCACTGCTGCTTCACAGCACTGTCTGTGTGGAGTTTGCACATTCTCCTTGTGTCTGTGTGGGTTTCCTCCGAGTTCTCTGGTTTCCTCCCTCAGTCCAAAGATGTGCAGGTTAGGTCGATTGGCCATACTAAAATTGTTCCTTAATGTCCTGAGATGTGTAGGTTAGAGGGATTAGAGGGTAAATATGTAGAGAGATGGGGGAAGGACCTGGGTGGGATTGTGGTGGGAGCAGACTCAATGCGCTGAATGGTCTATTTCTGCATTGTAGGGTTTCTGTGATCTTTCTGTGATCTTCTAAGAGGCCGTTCCGTGTATCGATTTGCACTAACTCTCTTCTGACAGTGTACCTTACCCAGGCCCACACCTCTGCCCTATGCCTGTAAACCCACACATTTACTATGGCTAATCCCATCTAACCTATACATCTTGAGACACTAAGGAGCACTTTATTATGTCCAATCCAGGTAACAAGCACATTTTTGGACTGTAGGAAGAAACTGGAGCACTGGAATATAGAGAGAGCAGGAGGGAGCTGAAAAGGGGAGTTAGAAGGGCGAAAAGGGGGCATGAAATTGCTTTGGCGGATAAGATTAAGGAAAATCCAAAGGCATTTTACTCTTATATTAGGAACAAAAGGGTGGTTGGAGGGAAAATCGGTCCTCATAGGGACAAAGGAGGGGAACTGTGCATAGAGTCTGAGAGAATGGGGGAGATCGTGAATGAATACTTTGCGTCGGTATTCATGAAGGAGAGGGGCTTGGTGTCTTGTAATGTCTTGGAGGGAGTTGTAGACCAGTTGAAGGAAATATCCATTACGAGGGAGGAAGTGTTAGGGTTTTTAGGCAGCGTAAAAACAGATAAAGCTCCGGGACGTGATGGCATTTATCCCAGGCTGCTTAGGGAGGTGAGAGATGAAATTGCTGGGCCTCTGACACAAATCTTTGTCTCTTCTTTGGACACAGGTGAGGTCCCAGAGGACTGGAGGATAACTAATGTGGTACCGCTGTTTAAAAAGGGCAGTAGGGATAATCCTGGTAATTGTAGGCTGGTGAGTTTGACATCAGTGGTAGGGAAGTTGTTGGAAAAAATTCTTAGGGATAGGATGTATAAGCATTTGGAGCGTTGCGATCTGATTAGGGATACGCAGCATGGCTTTGTTCAGGGGAGGTCTTGCCTTATGAATCTGGTAGAATCTTTTGAGGAGGTGACAAAAATGGTTGACGAAGGACGAGCCGTTGATGTCAGTAAGGCGTTTGGCAAAGTCCCTGGTAGGCTGGTAGAAAAGGTTAAGGCTCATGGGATACAGGGACAGGTATCTAGATGGATAGAAAACTGGCTAGGCAACAGGAGACAGAGAGTAGTAGTGGAAGGGTCCTTTTCAAGCTGGAGGTCTGTCACCAGTAGTGTGCCGCAGGGCTCAGTACTGGGACCTCTTCTATTCGTAATATATATAAATGACTTGGAAGAGGGCGTACGTGGTGTGATCAGCAAGTTTGCAGATGACACCAAGATGGCAGGATTGGCGGATAGCGAGGATGAGTGTCAGGTGACACAGCAGGATATAGATAGGCTGGTATATTGGGCAGATAAATGGCAGATGGAATTTAATCCTGATAAATGCGAGGTGATGCATTTTGGAAGGAATAATGTAGGGAGGAGTTACATGATAAAGGGTAGACCTATTAAGAGTATAGAAACGCAGAGGGACCTGGGAGTGCAAGTGCACAAGTCTCTGAAGGTGGCAAGTCAGGTGGAGAAGGTTGCAAAGAAAGCTTACGGTATGCTAGCCTTTATAGGAAGGGGTATAGAGCATAAGAGCTGACGTCTAATGCTACAGTTGTACAGAACGTTGGTTAGACCACATTTGGAGTACTGCGTCCAGTTCTGGTCACCTTACTACCGGAAGGACGTGGAGACCCTGGAGAGAGTGCAGAGGAGGTTTACCAGGATGCTGCCTGGTATGGAAGGACTGGGTTATGAGGAAAGATTGGGTAAACTGGGGCTCTTTTCCTTAGAAAGATGGAGATTAAGGGGGGATCTGATAGAGGTGTATAAAATAATGAAGGGTATAGATACAGTAAACAGTGGCAGGCTTTTTCCTAGATTGGAGACAAATATCACGATGGGCCACGAGCTTAGGGTGAGGGGGGAGGAGTATAATTTGGATACTAGAGGGAGGTTTTTCACACAGAGGGTCGTGGGGGTATGGAATGCACTACCAAGTAAGGTGGTGGAGGCAGGCACGCTGGACTTGTTTAAGGTTTACTTAGGCACATGAGCGAAACAGGGATGGAGGGTTATAGGAGACGGTTTTAAGTAAGGGTCAGAGCCTCGGGACGCTCCTGGAAATCTAATGCTACATGTGTTGATGTTTTGTCTCTTTTACTCCGCAGGTGCGTCGGTCCACCTTGTTGTCTAATGAGGGGCATGCACACGGTGGGTCGTGCGTGGGCTGCTCTTGGATATTTCGAGAGTGGCCTAGTACTTCGTGTCGTTTGTGTATGCTTAAAACTGGACCAATAGATGGGCACCACAACAGCTCAGTGACTATCACTGCTAGCTGTGCAGATACATGGATTTGGGCCAGTGTCTGTGGGAGTTTGCGCATTCTCCCTGTGGTTGCGTGGGTTTCCTCCGGATGCTCCAGTTTCCTCCCACACCCCAAAGATGTGCTCTTAGGCTGATTGGTGTAACAAATTGTCCCTAAATTATTCTCCCCTGAATCAGGTTTCCAATGGGGGTACCATAAGCATAGACACGGGTCAAGGGAGGTGTAGGAAAAATACATTGTTAAGATGGCGGCGCGGGCTCGTTGGGCCGGAGGGCCTGTTTCCTGTGCTGTTTTGTTCTTTGTTCTTTGCACTCAGAGAAAACCCATGCAGACCCATGGAGAATGAGCAAACTCCACACAGACAGTCACCTAGAGCTAGAATTGAATCCAGGTCACTGGAAATATGAGGCAGCAGTGTTAACTATTGTGCCAGCAATACTGCCCTGTTGCTAACTTCAGTATTTGTTTGTGAAATGCTTTGTAACGTTTTGAGAAAATGAACAGGATTTGCAATTCAGGGGAGCCCAGTTAAATAAAGGATGTAGGAGAGCAATGACAAAGAGTACATTCAGATCCTGTGGATTACCATCAAGCATGGGAGTTTATTGTTGTAAATTAAAACTCAAAAAATGGAGCTATTTTTCACTAGATTCTAAAATTTTAAAACAAAAGGATCTAATAAAGGCTGTCAAACTCGTGCAAAATTTCAATTGGATAAATAATGGAAATTATTTTCACTGGTTGATGAGTTGTAACAATGGTCCAGCATTTTTGTACATCTTAGAGAGGAGAAAACCCTGCTGGAATGTTAAGTTTGCAAAATCTTCTCTTTAGGCTTTGAGTGAACGCTTTAGTGGAGAAATTGCAGATGACCAAATGGCTCATAGTTGCTTCTTCCCCGATGAATATTTTACTTGCTCCTCCACATGTCTCAGCTGTGGGTAAGTGATTTTTAAAAAAGTTGTGGTAAATTTAGAGGGGAGGCAGAACTGGTTTTTGACAATGCATGTAGAATTGTGGCCATGCACAGTAATGGAAGCTGAGTTTAGTTAACCTTTTAATAATCATGGGTGAACTGGGTAATCATGGGTTGGAGGCATAAATTATCAGGATTATATTGATTATTAGTCCTAAATGCTGTGTCACATTGATTTAAGAAAATATTAACTCCCTATTTAAATCAACATATTCACTACATATTAGTTATGTTAACACGTTTAAAATTCATAATGTAACTAGGTTGAGGACTAAACCCAGCAGAAGCTTCAACAATGGCGAGTTTGTAATATTACTATAACTGAAGTGATAAAAAAAAGTCCTGGGGAGCTGGAATTTCCTTTTTCGGCAGTCTGACAGCATCTGTGGAGTTTAATGTTTTAAAGCTTTGGATGACCTTTCATCCTTTGAGCTTGGGTGCAGTTGTTCAGTGAGCATGACAGAAATAAAATCAAAATTGCTGGGAAATATTCAGCAGGCCTGGCAGCATCTGAAGGGGGAAAACAGGGTTAACAGTTCAGAATTGGAGAAAATTAAAGATGTAACAGTTTTTAAGAAAGGCATGGAAAATAGGACAGAGTTTGTAGCAGGGTAGAGGGAGGGTCAAAATCCCTGTACCTCTACCAAAATTAATAGTGACATGGCCAAATGCATGTTAATTAAGGAAAGCCAGCATGGTTTTGTTAAGGGAAAATCATGTTAAACTACTTGCTGGAGTTTTTGAAGAGGTAATAGAGGGGGTTGATAAAAGCAATGATGTTGATGTGGTGTACATGGACTTCAAAAAGACATTTGATACAGTGTCACGCAGCAGACTTGTGTGAGTAAAGTTATAGCTCATAGAATAAAAGGGACAATGGCAACATGAATGTGAAATTCGCTGAGTGACATGAAACCAGGAGTAGTTAATGGATGTTTTGCAGGTTGGAGGAAGGTTTGTAGTGGCATTTCCTAGGTGGAGCATTGGGATCCTTGCTTTTCCTGATATGTATTAATGACCTGAACCTTGGTGTACAGGGCATTATTTCAAAGTCTGCAAATAGTACAAAGCTTGGAAGCATTGTGAACTATGAAAAGGTTAGTTCAGAACTTCAAAATGGCATAGACAGGTAGGTGAAATGGGCGGACAGGTGGCAGATGAAATTCATTGGAAGAGAAATGTGAGGTGATTCATTTTGGCATGAACATGGAGAGACAATGTAAAACAAAGGGTAAAACTCTAAAGGGGGTGAGGGACTTGGACATATATGTGCATAAGTCAATGAAGGAACAGGGCAGGTTGCAAGAATGGTTAAGAAGCTTACAGGCTTTATTAATTGGGGCATAGGATACAAGAGCAAGGATGTTGTGTTGAACCTCTATAATACATTAGTTCGGTCTCAGCTGGAGCATTGCATTCAGTTCTGCATTTCAAGCTTGAGGAAGGATGTTAAGTTAGTGGAAAGAATGCAGAGAAAATGCATGCAAATGATTCCAGGAATGAGGAATTTCAGTTATGAAGATGGATTGGAAATGTTATGACTGTTTACTTTGGAGAAATGAAGGCTGAGATTTGACAGAAGTATTCAAAATTGAGGCGTATAGACAGAGTAGATAGAAACTCATTCCATTTGCCAAAGAATCAAGAACGAAAGGGCACTGATTCAAAGTAGTTGGGAATGCACTGATGAGTGTGTGATAGGGGTAGGTTCAATTGAAACATTCAAAAGGAAATGACACCATTGTCTGAAAAGGCACGACATTCAGAGTTATGGGAAGAGTGGTACTAAGTTAATTGCTTTTTCAGCGATCAGTTTCAGATATGATGGATTGAATGATCTCCTGCAATGTAACAATTCTGTGATGCTGTGATTTTGAAATGCGAAGAGACATTATGAACTAAAATTCTAAAGGGGGAGCAGGAGCAAAAAGCCATGAAAGCATATGTGCACAAATTTTTGGCAGAGCCATTGAGAAAGTGGTTGAGATGTCTTATGGGATCCTGGGCTTTATACTAAAGAATTGGAGCACAAAAGCAAAAAAAAGATATGAACTACCTTTACAAAACATTGGTTCAGCCTCAACTGGAATGGTGTGTCAGATTCTTAGGATGAAGGCTGTAGTGAGAGTTCAGAAACTCATTATGGGCACGTTTCCAGGGATGAGGAACTTCAGCTATGTGGATGGATTGGAGAAGCTGCTGCTATCTTCCTTGGAGAAGAAAAAATAGAGAGGAGATTTGATAGTAATGTTCAAAATTGTGATGGGTCAAGACAGAATAGATTTAGAAAAACATTTCCATTAGCAGGAGGGTTGAGAACAAGAGGTGATTGGCAAAAAACCAAAGGCAATGTGAGAAAAAAGTTTATATGTAGTGAGTGGTTGAGTCTTGGAATGCATTGCCTGGGACTGTAGTGGAGGAAAGTTGAATCATGGTTTTGTGCAGAAAAATGGATGAGCACCAGAAGGGAAAAGAAATTACAGGGTTACAGAGATTAGGACTAGCTAAATTGTTCTTGCAGAGTATTGGCAGGATCTTGGCAGACAAAATGACAACTTTTGTGCTGAAAGCTGTATAAAGTTTGGAATGTATATTTCCTTGTCATGTTCTCAGGTACTATATTCTTAATTGACTTGAATTTCAAGATGGCACAGAGCGGCTCAGATGGTTGCTAAATCCAGGTTGCTGTTCAGACCGCCAAGAAAATGGTATTATACTTGTTTGGAAAGATTTTGCATTCTTCTGTATAGATGTTCAGTGTCTAGCTGTCAAGTGATGTCAAATAAATTAAAAATTGATACCTGCTGTTTCAGAATTAGTGCCCATTTCCTTCATTCTGATTATTCAAGTTCTATCCTGTCAATTTGGAATAATTTTAGTGTCTAGATTTGCTGATACTTTTGACGTTGTAATGTTGCCCTTTTTTAGGATTGGCTGCAAGAACAGTATGAATCATGCAAAGGATGGCATTCCTCATGAATCTGAAAGCCGCTGCAGCTACTCACACCAGTATGATAACAGAGTGTATACCTGCAAGGTGAGTGCATTTCATATATTGACGTTGATTTTACTACACTGATAATAAGAACATAAGAAATAGGAGCAGGAGTAGGCCATCTAGCCCTTCGAGCCTGCCCTGCCATTCAATAAGATCATGGCTGATCTGTCGTGGCTCAGTTCCACTTTCCCGCCCTCTCCCCATAACCCTTAATCCCCTCTCTTATCAAGAACCCATCAACCCGCTTCTTAAAAATATTTAGCGAGGCAGCCTCCACCACTTCAACGGGCAGAGAATTCCAGAGATTCACCACCCTTTGAGTGAAGAAGTTCCTCCTCAACTCCGTTCTAAACCGCCTCCCCTTTATCTTGAGGCTGTGCCCCCTAGTCCTACTGTCTTTTTTGAGCTGGAAGAGTCTCTCCACCTCTATCCTATCCATCCCATTCATCATCTTATACGTCTCAATGAGATCTTCCCTCATTCTTCTAAACTCTAACGAGTACAAGCCTAGTTTATTCAGCCTCTCCTCATAGCTCAACCCCCTCAACTCCGGTATCAGCCTAGTAAACCTCCTCTGCACTCCCTCCAAGACCAAAATATCCTTGCGCAGGTGCGGCGCCCAAAACTGCACACAGTACTCCAGCTGCAGCCTCACCAATGCCCTATACAGCTGCAGCAAGACCTCCCTACTTTTATATTCAATCTCCCTCGCTATGAAGGCCAGCATCCCATTCGCCTTCCTGACCACCTGCTGCACCTGCAAGCTGGGTTTTTGTGACCCATGCACAAGGACCCCGAGGTCCCTCTGCACCGTCACCTGCTGCAGTTTTTCGCCACGTAAGTAATAGTCCTTCCTACCATTCTTCCTACCAAAGTGGACCACCTCACACTTGCCAACATTAAATTCCATTTGCCATTTCCTGGCCCATTCGCCCAGCCTATCTAGATAGAACATAGAACATTACAGCGCAGAACAGGCCCTTCGGCCCACGATGTTGCGCCGACCAGTTTAAAAAAAAACAATGACCCACTAACCTAAACCAATCCCTTTTCGTCCATAAACCTGTCCACGGATCTCTTAAACGCCCCCAAACTAGGCGCATTTACAACTGCAGCAGGCAGGGCATTCCAATCCCTCACCACCCTCTGGGTAAAGAACCTACCCCTGACATCTGTCCTATAACTACCCCCCCTTAGTTTAAAGCCATGCCCCCTCGTGCTAGATTTTTCCATCAGAGGAAAAAGGCTATCACTATCCACCCTATCTAAACCTCTAATCATCTTATATGTTTCAATAAGATCCCCTCTTAGCCGCCTTCTTTCCAGCGAAAACAACCCCAAATCCCTCAGCCTCTCCTCATAGGATCTCCCCTCCATACCAGGCAACATCCTGGTAAACCTCCTCTGCACCCTCTCCAAAGCCTCCACATCCTTCCTGTAATGTGGGGACCAGAACTGCACACAATACTCCAAGTGCGGCCGCACCAGAGTTGTGTACAGTTGCAACATAACGCCACGACTCCTAAATTCAATCCCCCTACCAATAAACGCCAAGACACTGTATGCCTTCTTAACAACCTTATCTACTTGATTCCCAACTTTCAGGGATCTATGTACACATACACCTAGATCCCTCTGCTCCTCCACACTATTCAAAGTCTTCCCGTTAGCCCTATACTCAACACATCTGTTATTCCTACCAAAGTGAATTACCTCACATTTCTCTGCATTAAACTCCATCCGCCACCTCTCGGCCCAGCTCTGCAACCTGTCTAAGTCTTCCTGCAAACTGTGACACCCTTCCTCACTATCTACCACACCTCCGACTTTGGTGTCATCAGCAAATTTACTGATCCACCCAACTATACCCTCATCCAGATCATTAATAAAAATCACAAACAGCAGTGGCCCCAACACAGATCCCTGAGGCACACCACTTGTAACCGAACTCCATGATGAATATTTACCGTCAACCACTACCCTCTGTCTCCTATCCGCTAGCCAATTCCTAATCCAGTTCCCTAGATCACCCCCAATCCCATACATCTGCATTTTGTGCAGAAGCCTACCATGGTGAACCTTATCAAACGCCTTACTAAAATCCATATACACCACGTCCACTGCCTTACCCCCATCCACCTCTTTGGTCACTTTCTCAAAAAACTCAATAAGGTTAGTAAGGCACGACCTACCCGCCACAAAACCATGCTGACTATCTCCAATCAACTCATTACTCTCCAAATAACTATAAATCCTATCCCTAATAATTTTTTCCAAAACCTTGCCCACAACAGAAGTGAGACTCACCGGTCTATAATTCCCGGGGAAGTCTCTGTTCCCCTTCTTAAACAATGGGACAACATTCGCTAACCTCCAATCATCTGGTACTATACCAGAGGCCAACGATGACCTGAAGATCAGAGCCAGAGGCTCTGCAATCACTTCCCTTGCCTCCCAGAGAATCCTGGGGTAAATCCCATCCGGACCAGGGGACTTATCTATTTTCAGATCCTCCAGAATATCCAGCACATCCTCCTTATCAACTGTAACACTGTCAATTCTACTCCCCTGCAACCCAGTGTCCTCCTCAGCTATATGCATGTCCCCCCGCGTGAACACCGAAGAGAAATATTGGTTCAATGCTTCACCAATCTCCTCCGGTTCCACACATAACTTCCCTCTGCCGTCTATAACTGGCCCTAACCTTGCCCTAACCAACCTTCTGTTCTTGACATACCTATAGAACGCCTTAGGATTCTCCTTAACCCTATCAGCCAAAGTCTTCTCATGTCCTCTTTTAGCCCTTCTTAGCTCGCTCTTCAACTCCCTCCTAGCCAATCTAAAGCTCTCTAGTGCACTATCCGAGTGCTCACGTCTCATCCGAACATAAGCCTCCTTTTTCTTTTTAACCAACGAATCAACTTTTTTGGTGCACCACGGTTCCCTAGCCTTACCAATTCCACCTTGCCTGACAGGGACATACCTATCACAGACTCGCAGTAGCTGCTCCTTGAAAAAACTCCACATTTCGGACGTTCCCAATCCCTGTAATCTCCTAGTCCAACCTATGTTTCCTAATTCTCTCCTAATAGCCTCATAATTACCCTTCCCCCAGCTAAAACCACTGGCCCGAGGTTCATGCCTATCCCTTTCCATCACTAAGGTGAACGTAACCGAATTGTGGTCACTATCACCAAAATGCACACCAACTTCCAAATCCAACACCTGATCTGGCTCATTTCCCAGCACCAAATCCAATATAGCCTCACCTCTAGTTGGCCTATCTACATACTGAGTCAAAAAACCTTCCTGCACACTTTGCACAAAAACTGACCCCTCTAACGAGCTACAGCTATAACAATTCCAATCAATATTAGTAAAGTTAAAATCCCCCATAACAATTACCCTATTACTTTCACTCCTAACCAGGATCGTCTCCGCAATCCTTTCCTCAACCTCTCTAGAACTTTTAGGAGGTCTATAAAAGACTCCCAACAGGGTGACCTCTCCTCTCCTATTTCTAATCTCCTTCTGCAGACTCTCCACACCCTCCGCACAATTTGCCTTTCCCCCAATCTTGGTGTCATCAGCAAATTTCGACACCCTACACTCGGTTCCCTCCTCCAGATCATCTATATAAATGGTAAATAGCTGAGGCCCCAGCACCGACCCCTGGGGCACCCCACTAGTCACCAACCGCCAATCCGAATAGCACCCATTGACCCCCACTCTCTGTCTCCTATTTGACAACCAATCCTCTATCCATGCTAACACCCTACCCCCAACTCCATGTCCCCTGACCTTCTGCAATAACCTCTTGTGAGGTACCTTGTCAAACGCCTTCTGAAAATCCAGAAAGACCACATCACCGGCTCTCCTCTATCCACTGCCCTAGACACATCCTCATAGAACTCCAGTAAATTTGTCAGACACGACTTCCCTTTAATGAAACCATGTTGCGTCTGCCCTATCAAGCAATTCCCTTCAAGATGCCTCGCAATTTCCTCCTTAATGACGGATTCTAACATTTTACCTACCACAGACGTTAAACTAACCGACCTATAATTCCCCGCCTTTTGCCTGGCACCCTTCTTGAACAACGGCGTAACATTAGCCGTCCTGTAGTTCAAGTCTAGGAAGCATTTATAGAGAAGGCAATCCACAGTAACATAACTCTACAAGATTAGCATATTTCATCAATTCTGCTGGAAAAAAGATTTAAGTCTTAATGTATATTTGTATAACATGTTAGTGCAGCAGACATCTTAACTTTGATGGCAGACCTGAGGAATTCAGAAAGGTGGCTGAAAATGTATCAAGGTGATGGCTTTAAGAACAGTTATTGGAGGTGAGAAGTTGGTTAGGGCCTTTAGATTTAAGGGAGAAAGTTCCAGAGAATGGAGCATGGTGACTTAAAACTCGTTATTCATTGTTTAACACATTATTTCTAAATTGATTTGCACCTTACAGCAAAAGATTTTCTTTTAATTCCTTTTTTGAATTATTACAGAACCTATATTTTCATGGATTTGCAGTTTATGTCAGCTAGACTGTGGCAGCATTTGTTCACTTATCATCATTCTTGGTTAGTTAGGAGTTGATAGAAATTTTATAATTTGGATTTTATAATCCCTGCCTCTGGAGGACCATCCAGTATTATGAAGTCCATCATTACTTGAGTCAGTAGTGGACTTGGATTGAGCTGTTCTCAGATGATCTCTTGAGCTTGAAATAATTATTTCTCCATTAGATTGACCTTATGAGCCAGATTGCATCTTTGTGTAATGTTTTATGGCATATAAATTTATTGCTAACTTCCATTAATATTCTCCTTTTCAACTGGACACATTTAACTAGTGAGTTACTATTTAAGAACTCCCCTAACTATATTAATGGATAAAAAATGAAAATATTGTTGAAGTTGGAAACATTACTTACACTTTTATGAAAGCCCTTCACAGAAATCATAGAAACCCTCCAGTACAGAAAGAGGCCATTCGGCCCTTCGAGCCTGCACCGATCACAATGCCACCCAGGCCCTACCCCCATATCCCTACATATTTGCCCACTAATCCCTCTACCTTACACATCTCAGGACACAAAGGGCAATTTCTAGCATGGCCAATCAACCTAACCTGCACATCTTTGGACTGTGGGAGGAAACCGGAGCACCCGGAGGAAACACACGCAGACACGAGGAGAATGTGCAAACTCCACACAGACTCCCTTAAAAGTTGATAAAAATAAATAAGATTTGATGAAGTGTGTATTCCAATTTTAAAATTACATTTTACATGTTGCATTAAGTTTCAACGTACATAAGCAAGTTTTGGAATTGAGAAACACCAAATCAAAGGTGAAAGATGAAGGAAGGGCTCTGAATATAGTTTATAAGGACTTTAGTAAGACGTTTGGCAAGGGCCCACGTGGCAAATTAAAATCATGTGGGATTTGATGTGGGCTGGCTAGATGGATACAGAACTGGCTTGATCATAAAAGACAGAGTGGTGGTGGAAGGGTGTTTTTTTCAGGATGTAGCTAGTGCTGTTCCGGAGAGATCATTGCTGGGACCTCTGTTGTTGGTAGTATATATAAATGATCTAGAGGAAAATGTGGGTGGTCTGATTAGTAAGTTTAAACACAGAAACATGGAAATAGGAGGAGGCCATTTGGCCCTTTGAGCCTGTTCCACCAGTAAATGCAATGATGGCTGATCATCCAACTCAATAGCCTAATCCTGCTTTTTCCCCATAACTTTTGATCCCATTTTCCGTAAGTGCTATATCCATCCGCCTCCTGAATACATTCAATGTTTAGGCATCATCTACTTCCTGTAGTAATGAATTCCACAGGTTCACCACTCTTTGGGTAAAGAAATGTCTCCTCACCTCCATCCTAAATAGTGTATCCTGAACCCCCAGACTGTTACTCCTGGTTCTGGATTCCCCCCACCATCGGGAATATGCTCCCTGCATCTACCCTGTCTAGTCCTGTTAAAATTTTATAAGTCTCTGAGATCCCCCCCATTAGTCTGAACTCCAGTGAAAATAATCCTAGTCAATCTCTCCTCTTACATCAGTCCTGCCACCCCTGGAATCAACCCGGAAAACATTCATAGAAGTCATAAAAACCCTACAGTGCAAAAAGAGGCCATTTGGTCCATCGAGTCTGCACCGACCACAATCCCACCCAGGCCCTATCCCCACATATTTACCTGCTAATCCCTCTAACCTACACATCCTGGGACAGTAAGGGACAATTTAGCATGGCCAGTTAACCTAACCTGCACATCTTTGGACTGTGGGAGGAAACCCACACAGACACAGGAAGAATGTGCAAACTCCACACAGACAGTGACCCAAGCCAGGAATCGAACCCAGGTCCCTGGAGCTGTGAAGCAGCCGTGCTAACCACTGTGCTACCGTGCTGCCCAAAGAGCAAGAATATCCTTCCTCAGAAAAGGAGATCAAAACTGCGTACAATACTCTAGGTGTGACCTCACCAAGGCCCTGTATAATTGCGACAACACATCCCTGCTCTTCTACTTTAAACCTCTCACAGTGAAGGCCAACATTCCGTTTGCCTTCTTTATCACCTACTGCACCTGCATGCTTCAGTGACTGGTGCACAAGGCCACCCACGTCCCGCTGCACACTCCCCTCTCTGTTTACAGGCGTTCATCTGCCTCCTTGTTTTTGCTTCCAAGGTGAATAACCTCACGCTTCTCAAGTTATATTGCACCTGCCATTGATTTGTCCACTCATTCAACCTGTCCAGGATTCTGAAGGATCCCTGCATCCTTGTCACAGTTCACCCTCCCACCCAACTTGGTATCATCTGCAAACTTTGAGATGTTACATTATGTTCCCTTGTCCAAATCATGAATATATATTGTGAATTTGTGGATGACATGAAGATTGATGGATGTGCTGATAGTAGAAAGGATTGCCGTAGGATACAACAGGATGTACAAAACATGGAGTTATAGAATTCCTACAATACAGAAGGTCCAACAAATCTGCACCGACGACAATCCCATCTTGGCCCTTTCCCCGTAACCCCACATATTTACCCTGCTAATCCCTCTAACCTACGCATCCCAGGGCACTAAGGGGCAATTTAGCATGGCCGATGCACCTAACTTGCACATCTTTAGACTGCGGGAGGAAACCCATGCAGAAACAGGGAGAACGTGCAATCTCCACACAGACAGTGACCCAAGCTGGGAATTGAACCCTGGTCCCTGGAGCTGTGAGGCAGCAGTGCTACCTACTGTACCACTATGTTGCTCTATATATAGATAGATTGAAAACTTGGGCACAGAAATGGCAGATGCAGATTAATCTGGACAAATGCGAGATGGTACTCTTTGGAAGATCACATTTAGGTGTAAATTAGACAGTAAATGGCAGAGCCCTTAAGAACATAAAATCCCTACAACACAGAGTGGCATGGTGGCACAGTGGTTAACACTGCGGCCTCACAGCACCAGAGACCTAAGTTAGATTCCCGGCTTGGGTGACCATCTGTGTGGAGTTTGTGTGTTCCCCTCATGTTTGCATGGGTTTCCTCTGGATGTTCCAGTTTCCTCCCCCAGTCCAAATATGTGTGAGTTATTGGGTTGATTGGCCATGCTAAATTGTCTCTTTAGTGTCATGTGTTAATAGGGTAAATAAGTGGGATTATGGAGATAGGGCCTGGGTAGGAATGCAACTGGTGCAGACTTGATGGGCCAAATGGCCTCTTTCTGCACTGCAGAGATTCTATGAATATACTGAGGGATCTGGGTATGCAAGTCCACAGTTCCCTATAAGTGGCAACCCAGATGGCTAAACTGATAAAGAAGACATACGGCATGCTTGTCTTCAGCTGCGCATTGAGTATATGAGTTGGGAAATCATGTTGCAGCTACATAAAACGTTGATTTGGCTGCATTTGGAGTATTGCATGCAGTTCTGTTTGGCACACTACCAGAAGCATTGGAGAGAATGCGAAAAAGATTAACCAGGATATTGCCTGATTTCAAGGGCGTTGGCTATGAGGAGAGGTTAAATAAACTAGAATTCTTTTCATTAGAAAGACTGAGGCTGAAGAGAGATCTGTAAAATGTCTACAAAATTATGAGAGGCATAGACAGGGTGGAAGGGGGCACAGGTTCAAGGAGAGAGGGGGAAAGTTTAAGGGAGATGTCTGGGGGATGTTTTTCATGCCAAGAGTGGTGGGTGCCTCGAATGAGTAAGTGGTGGAAGCAGGCAGATTAGCAACATTTAAGAGGCACTTGTATGGGTACATGGATATGAAGGGAATAGAGGGATACAAACCGAATAAGGGCAGAAAGTATTTTTTGGAATTTAGTTAGGGCATCATGATTGGTACAGACTTGGAGAGCTGAAGGGCCTGTTCCTATGCTGTGCTTTCCTTTGTTCTTTGAATCTTATTTTCTGTACTGTATTTATCACCTGTTGTTCATTGTTATATTTTGAAGTTTATGAACGGAGTCCCCCTTTGCCCTCTATGTCTGTCATCACCTTATTTAAGAACCTTATTGAAAACCCATCTTTACAACAAAGCTTTCAGTTATGCAGTCATACAGTCATAGCTATTTACAACACAGATAATTCTCAGTGTGCTGACAACATCCACTTCTGCCTCACCACTACTTGGCTCAATTCCTCCATTATCACTAAATTATCAGACTGTGTATCCAACATTCAGTCTTGGATGAGCAGAAATGCCCTCCAGTTGAATATTAGGAAGACCCAGCTACTGACTCCATCCTCCTTCCTGCCGACTGAGGTTTAACCAGATGGTTTGCAACCATGGTATCATATTTATGCTTTTGTAAATTTGCCATTAGCACATCTGTTGCTAAAACCCTTTCTCATGCCTTTATCACCTTAAGCCTTGACTACTCTAAAGTATACTTCCTACATTCTATCCTCATTTTGTATACACAGGATCAATGCTGCTTATATCTATACTCACGGCAAGTCCAGTTCATTCATTACCCCTATGCTACATTGGCTCCAAGTTAAGCTTCAGTTTTAAAAATCTTATCTTTACATCGAAATCCCTCCAAGGTCTCCCACCTCTCTATCTCTATAATATGCTCTTATTCCACAACCCTATAAGATATCTGCATTGACTAATTATGATCTCTTGAACTGCCCTGGTCCCAAGCTCTAGAATTTCATCCCCAAACATCTCCACCTCTGTAATTTTTTTTAAGACGTTCCGTATGTAGGCGACACGGTGGCACAGTGGTAGCACTGCTGCCTCACAGGGACCTGGCTTCAATTCCTGGCGTGGGTCACTGTCTGTATGGAGTCTGTATGTTCTTCTCGTATCTATGTGGGTTTCCTCTAGGTGTCCTGCTTTCCTTCCACATTCCAAAAGACGTGCTGGTTAGGGTACATTGACCATGCTAAATTTTTCCTCAGTTTTACAGTAACTTCATTGCAGTGTTAATGTAAGCCTACTTGCGACTAATAAATAAACTTCACATTAAAGCTCAGGTAGCTAAGTGCCAATTTTTGCTTTGCAATACTTCTGCTTAAACAAAGGAGACTATAAAGGGATAAGGGAGGAGTTGGCTAAGGTAGATTGAGAGCAAAAACTTTATGGTGAGAAAAAGTGGAGGACTTTCAAAGTGATCTTTCACAGTGTTCAGCAAAAGTATATACCAGTGATAAGGACTGCAGAAAAAGAGATAATCAGCCATGAATATTAAGGAAATAAAGGAGGGTACCAAACTGAAAGAAAATGCATACAAAGTGGCAAAGATTAGTGGGACCCTAGAGGATTAGGAAACATAGCAAAAATTTCTACAAATACATAAAACGAAAAAGAGTGGTGAAAGTAAACATTGGTCCTTTAGAGATCGAGAAGGGGGATGTAATAACTGGAAATGAGGAAATGGCTGAGACATTGCACAGGTATTTTGTGTCGATCTTCACAGTGGAAGACACAAATAACATGCCAAAAATTGATGACAGGAAGGCTATGGTACGTGAGAACCTAGAAACCATCATTATCACAAAAGTGGTAGTGTTGGGCAAGTTAATGGGGCTAAAGTAGATGAGTCTCCTGGTCCTGATGGGATGCATCCCAGGGTACTAAAAGCGATGGCGGGAGAAATAGCAAATGCATTAGTGGTAATTTACCAAAATTCACTGGACTCTGGGGTGGTTCCTGCAGATTGGAAAATAGCAAATGTTTAAAAAACTATTTAAAAAAAGAGGTAGACGAAAGGTGGGTAACTATAGGCTGGTTAGCTTAACTTCTGTAGTAGGGAAAATGCTTGAATCTATTATCAAGGAAGAAATAGCAAGACATCTGAATATAAATTGTTCCATTGGTAAGACACAGCATGGGTTCATGAAGGGCAGGTCATGTTTGACTAATTTGGTGGAATTCTTTGAGAACATTACATGTGCAGTAGGCAATGGGGAACCTGTTGATGTGGTGTATCTGGATTTCCAGAAGGCATTTGACAAGCTGCCGCACCAAAGACTGATACATAAATAAAGGAACACAATGTTATGGGTAATGCATTAGCATGGATGGAAGATTGGTAAACTAACAGAAAGCAAAGAGTGGAGGTAAATGGGTGTTTTTCTGGTTTGCAATCAGTGACCAGTTGTGTGCCTCAGGGATCAGTGTTGGGACCACAATTGTTTACGATTTACATGGATGATTGGGAATTGGGGACCAAATGTAGTGTGTCAAAATTCGCAGATGATACTAAGATGGGTGGAAGAGCAAAGTGTGCAGAGGACAGTGAAAGTCTGCAAAGGGATATAGATAATCTAAGTGAGTGGGCGGGGTTCTGGCAGATGGAGTACAATGTTGGTAAATATGAAGTCATCCATTTTGGTAGGAATAACAGCAAAATGGATGATTATTTAAATGGTGAAAAATTGCAGCAGGCTGCTGTGCAGAGGGACCTGGATGTCCTTGTGCAAGAATCACAAGGAGTTGGTTTGCAGGTGCAGCAGGTAATTAAGGCAAATGGAATTTTGTCCTTCATTGCTAGAGGGATGGAGTTTAAAAACAGTGAGATTATGTTGCAGCTGTATAAGGTGCTAGTGAGGCCACACCTGGAGTACTGTGTATAGCTTTGGTCTCCTTATTTGAGAAAGATACACTGGCACTGGAGGGGATGCAGAGGAGATTCACTAAGTTGATTCCAGAGCTGAGAGGGTTGGCTTACGAGTAGACTGGGGCTATACTCGCTGGAATTCAGAAGACTGAGGGGAGATCTTATAGAAAGATGTAAGATTGTAAAGATATAGATAAGATAGAAGCAGGGAATTGTTTCCACTGGCAGGTGAATCTAGAACTAAGGGGCATAGCCTCAAAATAAGGGGGAGCAGATTTAGGACTGAATTGAGGAGGAACTTCTTCACACAAAAGGTTGTGAATCTATGAAATTCCCTGCCCAGTGAAGCAGTTGAGGCTACTTCATTGAATGTTTTTAAGGTAAGAATAGATAAATTTTTGAACAGTAAAGGAATTAAGTGTTATGGTGAGCGGGCGGGTAAGTGAAACCGAGTCCACAGAAAGATTGAATGGCGGAGCAGGCTCAAGGGGTCAGATGGCCTACTCCTGCTCCTAGTTTTGATGTGAAGCACTGTGGGATGTTTTACTTTGTTAAACACTCTATACAAGTTGATTTTGATCATTGTTGTTTGTCACCGCCTGGTCAATTTTCCCATTCAGCCATTGGAGCAGAAGAAGAGAAAGTGCCACATACACTTTTTATTGAACAGCCATGGTCTGATATTGTTTGAAACTGTATATAAATATTTAAATTCTGATTTTATTTCAGTCCTGTTATGAGCATGGAAAAGAAATGATTGTGGTCCCCAAAACCTCTGCTTCAACAGACTCTCCTTGGTTGGGTCTCGCCATATATGCATGGTCAGGGTGAGTCTCCAGCATCTTAATTACTTAACTTACAAATCAGGTGCGTAATCAGAGAGGCTTAATTAAAGATTAGTTTAAAAAATCTCTAGGAAAGAGTAATCATAACATGACATTTCATGTTCAGTTTGAGAATGAGAAATGTGGATCCATAATTCAAAAACAAAGGCAGTTAGAAGGGTATGAAGACAGAGTTTGTTAAAGTGGACTGGGAAAATAGGATAAAAAGTAAGATGGTGGTGAGGCAATGATAGGCGTTTAAGGAGATACTTCATAACTATTATCAAATACATATTCTATTGAGAAAGAAAGACTCTCCCAGAAGGATGTACAATCTACAGTTGATTAAGGAATTTAAGAGCGGTAACAAATTGAAAGAAAAGGTGTGCAATGCTGCAAAGACTCATAGTCGGGTGGAAGATTGGGAAAATTGTAGAAATCAGTAAAAGATAATGGAGTACAAGAGAAAATTAGCAAGAAGTATGAAAACAGACACTAAAACCTACAAATCTATAAAAAGAAGAGTAGCTAAAATGAACATTGGTCCCTAGTGTGAGGTAAGTGAACCATTAATGAGAAAATGGCAGAGCCTTTGAACAGGTCTTCATGGTAAAAGATGCAATGCATTCCCAAGATAGTTGAAAATGGAGAGAGGAACTTGAACTAATCAAAATCACAAGCGAAAATCTAATGGGAATTTTAATGGAAGTTGAGGTTGACAGGTCCTCTGGACCTGATAGTCTGCATCCAAGTGTATTAAAAGAAGTGACTGCATTGGTTGCAATCTTCCGAAATTCTTTGATTGTGGAAAGTCCCAGTGGATTGGAAAACAGCAAATGTAACACATCAATTCAAGAAAGGAAAGAGACCATGTTGGAAACAGAGGCCAATTAGCCTAATGTTGTCACTGGAGAAAATGCTAGGATCCATTAAAATAAGAGGAGCAGAATATTTTGAATTAGTACTGTGGTCTCAGGATTTTACAATCTATGTTAGTGACTTGGTGAAGGGACCGCTTTGTACTGTAGCTAAACTTGCTGACAGTACGATGATAGGTAACAAAGCAAATTGAGAGGAGAATACATAATGTGAGGTAATGCATTTAGAGAGGACAAACACTTATAGGGAATACTCAATAAATGGGAATATGCTAAGAAGGGTAGATGAAGTGAGAGATCTTGGCATACAAGTGGTCCCTAAAGGTTCGAGTATACAAAGTTATAAAGAAAGCACATGGAATGCTCTCATTCATTGAATATAAAATAAAAATATAATGTTGGAATTGTGTAAGACACTGGTGAGGTCACAACTGGAATTTTGAGTGCAGTTCTGGTCATCATATTACAGGAAGGACATAATTGCTCTGGAGAGAGAGCAGAGGTTTACTCAAATGTTGCCAGGGCTAGCAAAGTGCAACTATAAGGAGTGATTGGATAGATTGGGGTTATTTTTTATGGAACAATAAAGCAAAGGGATGACTTGATAGAGCTGTATAGAATTATGAAGGGAAGAGATAGAGAAGACAGGATAAAATTGTTTCGCTTGGTGAAGAAATCTAGAACCAGGGGACTTAGATTCAAGGTAAGTAGCAATAGGTATAGCGAGAACCTGAGGAAGAGCCTTTTTATGCAAAGGGTGATGGGTGTCTGGAATACACTGCTCGAGTTGGTGGTGGAGGCAGAGAACCTAAACTCTCTTAAAAAGTACCTGGATCTGCACCTTAAGTGCTGTAAGATATGGGGCTTTGGGCTGAGCGCAGGAAGGTGGGATTAGAAAGGGCACCTGGGTATTCTTGGGGCTGGCATGGACAAGCTGGGCGAATGGCTTTCTTCTGTGCTGTAACTTTTCTGTTTTGTTATAAGAATCAGGGAAGTGATATAGATGGATTAAATGAGTGGGAAAACATTTGAAAGATGGAACATAATGTGGGAAAGTGGGATTGTCTGTTTTGGCAGGAAGAATAGAAAAGCAGAGATTGTAGAATGCTGCCGTACAGAGGAACCTGGATGTTCTCGTGCTTGAATCATAAAAAGTCAGCAAGGAGATGGGGCAAATAATTAAGAAAGTAAATCTTCAGTTGACATTCATTACAAGGGGGATGACATAGAAAAGTAGGGAAGTCTTGCTACAATTACAACACATGGCATTAGTGAGACCACAGGCAGAATGTTATGTACTGTTTTGGTCACCTTACTTAGGAGTGGACATCTTTGCATTGGAGACAGTTAAAAGAAAACCCACGAGGCTAGTCCTGAGGATGAAGATATTGTCTTATAAGAGAAAATTGAACAGATTAGGCCTATGCTCATCGGAATGTGGAAGAATGGGAAGTGATCTGAATGATGCAAGGTTCTGAAGGGTAGACGAGGCAGATTTATACAGATTTATGGTCCGGATTTGTTGGCAAGCCTTCCTTTGCTGGTCAGTACCAGTGTTGATATTCCTACAGTTCTATGTGCTGTAAGATTGGCTTTATCAGCAATGTAATAAATAGCGCCCAAGCCATTTCATTGTCTTTGCCCCTGAAAAGTGTCAAGTCTACCTCAAATTATCCTAGAAATTCAAGGTATCCTAAAAATTCAAACAACAGGTTCAAATTCTATTACTGCATAATAGCTAGCTGTTTCATGCTGCTATTATGCAGTAGCAACATGAGAAAGAACAAAATCAGCCCGGGAAACAGGCCCTTCGGCCCAACGAGCCCGCGCCGCCATCTCAACACCACCAGTCCACCTCTCTACCCACGACCCCTGTCTAATGTTTTATGGCCATCCAGATTGAGGGAAACTGATTTAGGGACAATTTATTCCTGCCAATCAGCCTAACAGCACACCTTTGGGGTGTGGGAGGAAACCGGAGCACCCGGAGAAAACCCACGCAAGCACAGGGAGAATGTGCAAACTCCCACAGACACTGGCCCAAATCCATGTGTCTGCACAGCAATCAGCGATAGTCACTGAGCTGTCATCTTGCCCAGTATCTTGTCCAGTTTAGGCACACACTAACGACATGAAGCACAAGGCCAATCTCGAACAACCAAGAGCAGCCCCAGTACGACCCATCGCGTGTGTGCCCCTCGTTGGACACGAGGTGGACCGACTTAAAACCTGTGAATGAAAAGAGAAAAAACATTATCATACTATACCCATTTACATTACCAGGGACGCCCCAATGCTAATGACCCTTATTTAAAAGGATCTCCTATATCCACCCATCTCCAACTCAGTCATGTGCCTGTCTAAGTTACTCTTAAAAGACTCTCGCGTGTTTGCCTCCACCACCTTACTTGACAGAGCATTCCATACCCCCACTACCCTCTGTATGAAAAACCTCCCTCTAATATCTGTGTTGTACCTCTCCCCCCTCACCTTAAGTCCATGGCCCCTTGTCCTACGCGTCTCTATCATAGGAAATAGCTTACCTCTGTTTACTGTATCTATACCCTTCATAATCTTGTATACCTCTATTAGATCCCTCCTCAGTCGGCGTCTTTCAAGAGAAAAGAGCCCCAATTTCTTCAGTCTTTCCTCATACCCCAGTCCTTCCATACCAGGCAACATCCTGGTAAACCTCCTCTGCGCTCTCTCCAGAGTCTCCACGTCCTTCTGGTAGTAAGGTGACCAGAACTGGACGCAGTACTCCAAATGCGGCCTAACCAACGTTCTGTACAACTGCAACATTAGACTCCAGTTCTTATATTCTATACCCCTTCTTATAAAGGCTAACATACCATAGGCTTTCTTCACCACACTCTCCACTTGCACTGCCACCTTCAATGACTTGTGCACTTGCACCCCCAGGTCTCGCTGCGATTCTATACTCCTTACGGGCTTACCCTTTAGCATATAACTTCCCCCTACATTATTCCGGCCAAAATGCATCACTTCACATTTATCCGGATTAAACTCCATTTCCCACGTATCTGCCCAATCAACCAGCCTATCAATATCCCGCTGTATTGCCAGACACTGCTCCTCACTGCCTGCCAATCCAGCCATCTTGGTGTCATCAGCAAATTTGCTGATCACACCACTTCACCCTCTTCCAAATCATTTATATACACTACAAAGAGAAGAGGTCCCAGTACTGAGCCCTGTGGCACACCACTAGTGACAGACCTCCAGCTAGAAAAAGACCCCTCCACTACTACTCTCTGACTCCTCTTTGCAAAAAGTCTGACAACACCAGGTTTTAATCCAACCGATTTATTTGATAGTAAACGCACAAGCTTTCAGGGTTAGTCCCTTCGTCAGGTGAATGGAGAGTTCTGGCCTCAGACAGAGCATATAAAGCACGGACTGTTTAGAGATTACTGATTAGAATGCGAATCCTTACACCTAACCTGCTGTTCAAGACCTGAAGTGGTTGACAATGTGAGTGGAAGGAGCACTGATCACAGGTTAAAGAGATGTGTATTGTCTCCAGACAGTACAGTAAGTGAGGTTTTGCAAACCCAGGCAAGTCACGGGGGTTACAGATAGTGCGACATGAACCCAAGATCCCTGTTGAGACCGCCCTCATGTGTGCGGAACTTGGCTATCAGTCTCTGTTCAGCGACTCTGCGCTGTCGTGTGTCGTGAAGGCCACCTTGGAGAATGCTTACCCGAAGGTCAGAGGCTGAATGCCCGTGACCACTGAAGTGTTCGCCAACAGGAAGGGAACAGTCTTGCCTGGTGATTGTCGAGCGATGTTCATTCATCCGTTGTCGTAGCGTCTGCATGGTCTCCCCAATGTACCATGCTTCGGGACATCCTTTCTTGCAACGTATCAGGTAGACAATGTTGGCCGAGTTGCAAGAGTATTTACCATGTACCTGGTGGGTGGAATTCTCACGTGTGATGATGGTATCCATGTCGATGATCTGGCATGTCTTGCAGAGGTTGCTGTGGCAGGGTTGTGTGGTATTGTGGTCACTGTTCTCCTGAAGGCTGGGTAGTTTGCTGCGAACAATGGTCTGTTTGAGGTTGTGTGGTTGTCTGAAGGCAAGAAGTGGGGGTGTGGGGATAGCCCTGGCGAGATGTTCGTCTTCATCAATGATATGTTGAAGACTCCGGAGAAGATGCCGTAGCTTCTCCGCTCCGGGGAAGTACTGGACGACGAAGGGTACTCTGTCCACTGTGTCCCGTGTTTGCCTTCTGAGGAGATCGGTGCGGTTTTCATTGTTCGCAGCAAACTACCCAGCCTTCAGGAGAACAGTGACCACAATACCACACAACCATGCCACAGCAACCTCTGCAAGACATGCCGGATCATCGACATGGATACCATCATCACACGTGAGAATTCCATCCACCAGGTACATGGTAAATACTCTTTCAACTCGGCCAACATTGTCTACCTGATACGTTGCAAGAAAGGATGTCCCGAAGCATGGTACATTGGGGAGACCATGCAGACGCTACGACAACGGATGAATGAACATCGCTCGACAATCACCAGGCAAGACTGTTCCCTTCCTGTTGGCGAACACTTCAGTGGTCACGGGCATTCAGCCTCTGACCTTCGGGTAAGCATTCTCCAAGGTGGCCTTCACGACACACGACAGCGCAGAGTCGCTGAACAGAGACTGACAGCCAAGTTCCGCACACATGAGGACGGTCTCAACAGGGATCTTGGGTTCATGTCGCACTATCTGTAACCCCCGTGACTTGCCTGGGTTTGCAAAACCTCACTTACTGTACTGTCTGGAGACAATACACATCTCTTTAACCTGTGATCAGTGCTCCTTCCACTCACATTGTCAACCACTTCAAGTCTTGAACAGCAGGTTAGGTGTAAGGATTCGCATTCTAATCAGTAATCTCTAAACAGTCTGTGCTTTATATGCTCTGTCTGAGGCCAGAACTCTCCATTCACCTGACGAAGGGACTAACCCCGAAAGCTTGTGCGTTTACTATCAAATAAATCGGTTGGATTAAAACCTGGTGTTGTCAGACTTCTTACTGTGTTTACGCCAGTCCAATGCCGGCATACCCACATCATGACTACTATCGACACAAACTGCCAGATCGAAGTGGAGAGGATCTCCAAGAAGATTGCGCATATCGACACAGACATCAAGTTTTTACAGAGATGTAAGAAAGCAGACAAGATACCAAAAGGACTACAGATCACGAACCCACTCAGGGCAACCTATAACACAGACTACGCTGAGAGACTTTGCCGTCGCACCTCTCTCACACTTCTCAACCACCTCATACACCAGCTTTACAGCAAACGCCGCACCCTGGAAACTAAAATGGAATACGTTTTCTCAACTTGTGCTCAGGATGCAGACCAACTGCGAAACTCTGCCAAGCGGATGAGCCAAAGAAACTACACCACCTACATGCACACCAAGAACAGGAAACTTGAGAAACTCGGCATCGCCGCGAGCAACAACCAAGCCTCCCCTGGCACCACAGTAGAAAACAGCACTACCGCAGGGAGGTCTATTGTCAACTTGTCGGACTACACACTTCAACCAGATGAAATCGAAGTTCTCAGCCGAGGGCTCAATTTCTGCCCCACCACCAAAATGGACCCCATCAGTCTTGCAGCAGACACAGAGGAACTCATCAGGCAAATGAGGCTGCGGGAGTTTTTCCACAAACCCCAAGAGGCCAGCAGCGAACACAATGAGACAGTCGATGAACCAGAACAGCCGACACAGAGATCCGCAGTGCAACAGCCTAAGAGGAAGGAATCCGATTGGACTCCTCCGGAAGGCCGCTGCCCTCGACTGGACTTGTATGCCCAAACCATTAGGAGGTGCGTTAACACCAGATTCATCAGCCACACTCACAAGACAGCCCTGAACATCACCCAAGCACAACGCAACGCCATCCACGCTCTCAAGACAAACCGCAACATTGTCATCAAACCAGCAGACAAAAGAGGGGCCATCGTCATACTGAACAGAACGGATTACTGTAAAGAAGTGTACCGACAACTAAACAATGAGGAACACTACAGACAATTACCCACAGATCCGACCAAAGAACACACTCGTCAACTCAACAATCTGATCAAGACCTTTGATCCGGACCTTCAGAGCACCCTCCGTGCTCTCATTCCACGTACTCCCCGCATTGGAGATCTCTACTGCCTCCCAAAGATACACAAGGCAAACACACCCGGCCGTCCCATCGTATCGGGCAATGGAACTCTGTGTGAGAACCTCTCCGGCTACGTCGAGGGCATCCTGAAACCTATTGTACAAAGAACCCCCAGCTTTTGTCGCGACACTACGGACTTCCTACTGAAACTCAGCACACACGGAGCAGTTGAACCAGGGACACTCCTCGTCACAATGGATGTCTCGGCGCTCTACACCAACATCCCCCACAACGATGGCATTGCTGCGACTGCCTCAGTACTCAATGCTGACAACTGCCAGTTTCCAGATGCAATTTTACAACTCATCCGCTTTATCCTGGACCACAATGTCTTCACCTTCAACAACCAGTTTTTCATCCAGACACATGGAACAGCCATGGGGACCAAATTTGCACCTCAATATGCCAACATCTTCATGCACAGGTTCGAACAAGACTTCTTCACTGCACAGAATCTTCAACCAATGCTATACACTAGATACATCGATGACATTTTCTTCCTTTGGCTTCATGGTGAACAATCATTGAAACAACTATATGATGATATCAACAAATTCCACCCCACCATCAAACTCACCATGGACTATTCCCCAGAATCAGTTGCATTCTTGGACACACGCATCTCCATTAAGGACGGTCACCTCAGCACCTCACTGTACTGCAAGCCCACAGACAATCTCACAATGCTCCACTTCTCCAGTTTCCACCCTAAACACGTTAAAGAAGCCATTCCCTATGGACAAGCCCTCCGTATACACAGTATTTGCTCAGATGAGGAGGATCGTGACAGACACCTCCAGACCCTGAAAGATGCCCTCATAAGAACAGGATATGGTGCTCGACTCATAGATCGGCAGTTCCGATGCGCCACAGCGAAAAACCGCACCGATCTCCTCAGAAGGCAAACATGGGACACAGTGGACAGAGTACCCTTCGTCATCCAGTACTTCCCCGGAGCGGAGAAGCTACGGCATCTTCTCCGGAGTCTTCAACATATCATTGATGAAGACGAACATCTCGCCAGGGCTATCCCCACACCCCCACTTCTTGCCTTCAGACAACCACACAACCTCAAACAGACCATTGTTCGCAGCAAACTACCCAGCCTTCGGGAGAACAGTGACCACAATACCACACAACCCTGCCACAGCAACCTCTGCAAGACATGCCGGATCATCGACATGGATACCATCATCACACGTGAGAATTCCACCCACCAGGTACATGGTAAATACTCTTGCAACTCGGCCAACATTGTCTACCTGATACGTTGCAAGAAAGGATGTCCCGAAGCATGGTACATTGGGGAGACCATGCAGACGCTACGACAACGGATGAATGAACATCGCTCGACAATCACCAGGCAAGACTGTTCCCTTCCTGTTGGCGAACACTTCAGTGGTCACGGGCATTCAGCCTCTGACCTTCGGGTAAGCATTCTCCAAGGTGGCCTTCACGACACACGACAGCGCAGAGTCGCTGAACAGAGACTGATAGCCAAGTTCCGCACACATGAGGACGGTCTCAACAGGGATCTTGGGTTCATGTCGCACTATCTGTAACCCCCGTGACTTGCCTGGGTTTGCAAAACCTCACTTACTGTACTGCCTGGAGACAATACACATCTCTTTAACCTGTGATCAGTGCTCCTTCCACTCACATTGTCAACCACTTCAAGTCTTGAACAGCAGGTTAGGTGTAAGGATTCGCATTCTAATCAGTAATCTCTAAACAGTCTGTGCTTTATATGCTCTGTCTGAGGCCAGAACTCTCCATTCACCTGACGAAGGGACTAACCCTGAAAGCTTGTGCGTTTACTATCAAATAAATCGGTTGGATTAAAACCTGGTGTTGTCAGACTTTTTACTGTGTTTACGCCAGTCCAACGCCGGCATACCCACATCATGTCCTCTTTGCAAGCCAGTTCTCTACCCATCTAGATACCTGACCACATATCCCATGAGCTTTAATCTTCTGTACCAACCTACCATGAGGGACTTTGTCAAACGCCTTACTGAAATCCATATAGACGACATCAACGGCTCGTCCTTCGTCAACCGTTTTTGTCACCTCCTCAAAGAATTCTACCAGATTCATAAGGCAAGACTTCCCCTTGACAAAGCCATGCTGCGTATCCTTAATCAGATCGCAATGCTCCAAGTGCGCATACATCCTATCCCTAAGAATCCTCTCCATCAACTTACCTACCACTGACGTTAAGCTCACTGGCCTATAGTTACCCGGGCTATCCCTCCTACCTTTTTAAACAACGGTACCACATTTGCTATCCTCCAGTCCTCTGGGACCTCACCTGTGTCCAAAGAAGAGACAAAGATTTGTGTCAGAGGCCCAGCAATCTCATCCCTCGCCTCTCTAAGCAGCCTAGGATAAATGCAATCAGGCCCCGGAGATTTATCAGTTTTAATGCCCTCTAAAAGCCCTGACACCTCTTCCCTCGTAATCGATAGATCTTTCAATTGGTCTACCGCTCCCTCAATGACCGTACTAGACATCAAGCCCCTCTCCTTCGTGAATACCGACGCAAAGTATTCATTCAGGATCTCCCCATTCCCTCTGCCTCTAAGCACAATTCCCCACATCTGTCCCTGAGAGGACCGATTTTACCCCTAGCCACCCTTTTGTTCTTAAGATAGGAGTAAAACCCCTTTGGATTCTCCTTAACCCTACCTGCCAAAGCCATCTCATGCCCCCTCTTGCTCTCCTAACTCCCCGTTTGAGATCCCTCCTACTCTCTCTGTATTCCTCCAATGCTCTCTCCGTTCCCAGCTGCTTAGACCTGACATACGCCTCTTGTTTCTTCCTAACCAGGTCTTCTATATCTCTAGTAATCCACGGTTCCCTAATCCTACCTTTCCCATCCTTTCTCCTAACCGGCACATGCCTTTCCTGCACCCTTTGCAGTTTTCCCTTGAAAGACTCCCACATGCCTAACGTGGTCTTGCCTTCCAACAGCCTATCCGGTCTGTATCCCTAAGCTCCTGCCTAATCCGGCTGTATCTAGCCTTCCCCCAATTTAGCACCCTCCCCTTGGGACAGCGCTTGTCTTTTTCCATTCGTATCCTAAAGTAGACGGAGTTGTGGTCACTATTAGCCACATGTTCGCCTACCGCAACCTCAACCACCTGACCCGGCTCATTTCCCAGAACTAAATCCAGTATCGCCCCCTCTCTAGTCGAGCTATCTACATACTGTTGCAAGGATCCTTCCAATACACATCTTACGAATTCCTCCCCATCAGACCCCCCAGCTCTAGGCACCTTCCAATCCACCCCAGGGAGATTAAAATCTCCCACTACAACAACCCTATTCTTCCTACACTTATCCAAAATGTCCCTACATATACCCTCTTCCACTGCCCGTGGGCTATCGGGCGGCCTACATTACACTCCTAGCATAGTAATGGCCCCCTTCCTATTCCTCAACTCCACCCACAGAGACTCAATTCCCAACCCCTCCATGTTATCCTCCCTCTGCACCGCTGTGATCTGCTCTCTAACTAAGAGTGCCACTCCCCCTCCTCTTTTCAACCCTCCCCTATCACGCCTAAAACAGTTATACCCTGGAACATTTAGCTGCCAGTCCTGCCCCTCCTTTAACCACGTCTCTGTCACTGCCACCACATCTAAATTCCTCGCGAACATCAAGGCCCTAAGTTCATCCGACTTTCCCGTCACACTCCTCGCATTAAAACAGATGCACCTAAGACCCTCAGGCCTTCTCGGATCCTCCTTCTCCTGGGGGATTTTCCTATCAACTAGACTTACCCTGACCTCCAACTCACCCCTAGTGCCTGAGCTGTCTCTCTCCTCCCCACCCCCCCTCCATACTCGTTTAAACCCTGCCTAAACAATAGTGGTGTTGGCCACTAACAGGATGCTGTCGTCAGGTCATCAAAGAGATCTATGGGTACAGGTTCATAACTCCTTGAAAGTGGAATCACAGGTGGAAAAGAGTGGTGAAGAAGGCAATTGGCATACTTGGCTTCATTGCTCAGAACATTGAATACAGGAGTTGGGACAAGATATTGCCACACTTGGAATATTGTGTACAGTTATGGTCACCCTATTATAGAAAGGATAGTATTAAATTAGAAAGAGTGCAGAAAAGATTTACCTGGATGCTACTGGGACTTGATGGTTTGAGTTATAAGGAGAGGCTGGATAGACTGAGACTTTTTTCTTTGGAGCATAGGAGGCTTAGGGGTGATCTTATAGAGGTCTATAAAATAATGAGGGGCATAGTTCAGCTGGGTAGTTAATATTTTTTCCCAAAGGTACGGGAGACTAAAAGTAGAGGGCATAAGTTTAATGTGAGAGGGGAGAGATACAAAGAAGTCCAGAGGGGCAATTTTTTTCATGCAGAGGGTGGTGAGTATCTGGAACAAGCTGCCAGAAGTATTAGTAGAGGCGGGTACAGTTTTGTCTTTTAAAAAGCATTTAGCCAGCTACATGGGGATAAGGTTGGTATAGAGGGATATAGATCAAACATGGGCAATTGGGACTTAGCTTAAGTGGTTAAAAAAGGGCAGCATGGCCAAGTTGGGCCAAAGGGCCTGTTTCTTTGCTGCAAACCTCTATGGCTCTAAGTCAAAAAGACATTCTGCCCATCACACAAGTGAGTATGTGATCAATATATTTCAGCATCACTCTCATAAGAACATAAGAAATAGGAGCAGGAGTAGGCCATCTAGCCCTTCGAGCCTGCCCCACCATTCAATAAGATCATGGCTGATCTGTCGTGGCTCAGTTCCACATTCCCGCCCTCTCCCCATAACCCTTAATCCCCTCTCTTATCAAAAACCCATCAACCCGCGTCTTAAGAATATTTAGTGAGGTAGCCTCCACCACTTCAATGGGCAGAGAATTCCAGAGATTCACCACCCTTTGAGTGAAGAAGTTCCTCCTCAACTCCGTTCTAAACCGCCCCCCCCTTTATCTTGAGGCTGTGCCCCCTAGTCCTACTATCCTTTCTGAGCGGGAAGAGTCTCTCCACCTCTATCCTATCCATCCCATTCATCATCTTATACGTCTCAATGAGATCTCCCCTCATTCTTCTAAACTCCAGTGAGTACAAGCCTAGTTTATTCAGCCTCTCCTCATAGCTCAACCCCCTCAACTCCAGCATCAGCCTAGTAAACCTCCTCTGCACTCCCTCCAAGGCCAAAATATCCTTGCGTAAGTACGGCGCCCAAAACTGCACACAGTACTCCAGCTGCGGCCTCACCAATGCCCTATACAGCCGCAGCAAGACCTCCCTACTTTTATATTCAATCCCCCTCGCTATGAAGGCCAGCATCCCATTAGCCTTCCTGACCACCTGCTGCACCTGCAAGCTGGGTTTTTGCCACTCATGTACAAGGACCCCAAGGTCCCTCTGCACCGTCGCCTGCTGCAGTTTTTCTCCACGTAAGTAATAATCCTTCCTACCATTATTCCTACCAAAGTGGACCACCTCGCACTTGCCAACATTAAATTCCATTTGCCAGTTCCTGGCCCATTCGCCCAGCCTATCTAGATCCTTCTGTAGACTCTCCACACCCTCCGCACAATTTGCTGTTCCACCAATCTTGGTGTCATCAGCAAATTTCAACACCATACACTCAGTTCCCTCCTCCAGATCATCTATATAAATGGTAAATAGCTGAGCCCCCAGCACCGACCCCTGGGGGTCTCATGCTAGGCATGTAGGCTATATGTCCCAAAGACTGGCAAATAATATCAAATAACATGTTCCTCTGTTTGCAATAGGCAAGGTATCAATCGTACCCAGCCAGCCCATACTTGCGAAGCTGAAAACAGTGTCCAACATTATATGTGATTCTGTGATTGGACAACATTTGCTGAATAATCTTTAGCGTGTTAGGAATTATACTGACAACAATTTAAAGTTGTCTTACACTCACAGTATCACATGTACTGGAAGCTACATATATTAACACACAGGGCCCTGTTCTTTGCAGACAGAAGGAACATATACACACATTATGTCTGTTTCAGCTAAACAGAATAAGTGATAGCCATTTACTGGTTCATTTCTCAGGCCGTTTCCTTGACCAATCAGAGTCAAGCTGTGTGGTTTAAATTTTCGAACAATATATGACCGATAACTGTTAGCCACAATTAATCAGTTTATTCTCCATGACAATACCTCTACTCATAATAGTCCACTAGCCAATCAGTCAGCATTCTCTTCTCATACAGTATAAAGTTGTTTCTCCAGACATTTCTTATGATTGTCGTACTGAGTGCAAGACAGAAAGCTTCAACAAAATGTCCTTTTTAGCACTGCTCAATTCTGTACTACCAGACAAAGAAATCTTAAGAACTAGATGCAGGAGTAGGCAATTCAGCCCCTCAAGTCTGCACCATCATTCAGTACAATCATGGTTGATCTCATCTTGACCTCAACTCCATTTTCTTGCCTGTTCTCATAGTACTTCAATCAATTACTGATTAAAATTCTGACTATCTCTTTCATAAATTTACTCAGTGTCCCAGTATCCAACACAACCCTTTGAGACAAGTTATTTCACCTCAACTGTGTTTTAAATCTACTACCCCTTATCCTAAAACAATGACCTCTTGCTCTAAGATTGTCCACAAATGGAAACTTCCTCTCTACGCCTTCTTTGTCAATCCCCAGAGAAGATTGAAATATAAACAGGAATTGCTGGAAAATTGCACGACTGGCAGCTGACAGAATATATGTCAAGATGTGGGGAGAGAGAAAAACAGTTAATGATTTGAGTCCAATATGACTCTTCAGAACTGGAGAGAGATAGAAATGTGATGGGTTTTATGCCGTTGAAAAAAGGGAGGTGCATGTGGAGCAAAATAGAAGTTTGTGTATATGAGAGATTAAAAGTCAAAAATGTCTTGAAATACAAGACAAAAAGAGTGGTAATGTTGGTATTAAAGTTTAAAACTTTGATCCAAAATAGATGTCAATAGCAGATTAAAGGTCAGCATTGTCTGAAAGCAAAGCAAGTAAAAAGTCTGACAACACCAGGTTTCAGTCCAACCAATTTATTTGATAGTAAACTCACTAGCTTTTGGGTTAGTCCCTTTGTCAGGTGAATGGATTCACCTGACAAAGGGGCTAACCCGAAAGCTAGTGAGTTTACTATCAAATAAATCGGTTGGACTGAAACCTGGTGTTGTCAGACTTTTTACTGTGTTTACCCCAGTCCAACGCCGGCATATCCACATCATGAAAGCAAAGCAGCAGCATGTGTTAAGAGCAGAGAAAATGTCAGTGCTACCTGAAAGCAAGAACATGAGAACAAGATACAGACTGACACTTGGAGTGTGGGGTATGTGGTGATACATTCACAAAAGAGGACAGAGTTCATGATCTGAAACTGATGAACTTCTCCTCACCTTCCTGTCATGTGGACATCCCCAGCCTTGACCTGTGACAGCTTTCCAGTGAGATTCAATGCAAACTTGAGGAACAGCAGCATTTGATTAGGAATTCGACAGCCTTCTGGACTCAACACAAAAGTTCAGTCAATTCACAAATTGAGGAATTAAATTTGTACTTTGCTTCAGTTTTCACAAAGGAATAATGTGCCAGAAGTGCTGAGAGAAACATGTTTTAGTGAGGAGCTGAAGAAAATCAGCATTAGTAGAGGAATGGTTTGGAGGAAATTGATGAGATTAAAGGTGCATAAATCTCCAGGTCTTGACAATTTTTATCGCAGAGTACTATAGACTGGTGAGTCTAATTTCGGTACTGGGAAAGTTGCTAGGGTCTATTATCAAGGATTTCATAACTTGGCATTTGGCAGACAGTGGTATAATCAGACAAAGTCAGCATGCATTTACAAAAGGGAAATTATGCTTGATGAATCTATTGGAACATTTTTAGGATGTAACTAGTAGGGTTAACCAAGGAAAACCAGTGGTTTATTTAGACTTTTAGAAGGCTTTCGACAGGGTCTTACAAAACAGACTATTATGTAAAGTTAAAGCACAACAGATCGCAGGTAAGGTCTTGAGATGGATTGGAAGCTGGTTAGCAGACAGGAAGCAAAGAGTTGGCATAAATGATCTTTTTCTGAGTGGGAGTCAGTGACTAGCGGGGTTCTGCAAAAATCTGTGCTGGGACCTCAGCTTTTCACATTATATATTAATGATTTGGAAGAGGGAACTGAATGTGTTATCTCCAAATTTGCAGATGATACAAAGTTGGATCGGAAGGTGAGCTGCGAGGAGGATGCAGAGATGCTTCAGCATGATTTGGACAGTCTGTGTGTGTGGTCATCTGCATAGTAGATGCAGTATAATATGGATACATGTGAGGTTTTCTACTTTGGTAGCAATAAGAAGAAGACAGATTATTACTTGATTGGGTTAAATTGAGAGAGGTATGGATACTCAACGTGACCTTGGAGTCCTTGTGTATCAGTCACTGAAAGTAAGCATGCAGGTACAGAAGGCAGAAAAGAAGGCAAATATTGGCTTTCATAGCAAGAGGATTCGAGTATAGGGATAATGATGTTTTCCTGCAATTATGTAGGGCACTAGGGAGCTTATACTTCGAGTATTGTGTGCAGTTTTGGTGTCCTTATTGAGGAAGGATGTCCTTGCTACAGAGGGAATACAGCAAAGGTTTACCAGGCCAATTCCTTGAATGGCAGGTCTGTCATATGAGGAGAGACTAAGTCAGTTATGATTATATTGACTGGAGTTTAGAAAAGTAAGAGGGGATCTCATGGAAACTTATAAAATTCAAACGGTAGATTCGGAAAGAATGTTCCCAATGGTGGGGGAGTTCAGAGCTAGGAGACATAGTTTGAGGGGTAAACCTTTTAGAACTGACGTGAAGAGAAAATTCTTCACTCAGAGGATGGTGGATGTGTGAAATTCACCGAATGTTTAATTTGATTTTGATTTATTATTGTCACGTGTATTAACATACAGTGGAAACTATTGTTTCTTGCGTGCTATATAGACAAAGCATTCTTTATAGAGAAGGAAACGAGAGATTGCAGAATGTAGTGTTACAGTCAAAGCTAGAATGTAGAGAAAGATCAACTTAATGCACGGTAAGTCCATTCAAAAGTCCGACACAAGAAAGAAGCTGTTCCTGAGTTGGTTGGTACGTGATCTCAGACTTTTGATCCTTTTTCCTGATAAGATGTTTTCCTGCAGTTGTGTAGGGCGTTGGGGAGCTTACACTTGGAGTATTGTGTGCAGTTTTGGTGTCCTTATCGAGGAATGAGGTCCTTCGGGGTGCATGGGGTCCTTAGCTATGCTGGCTGCTTTGCCGAGTCATTGGGAAGTGTGGACAGTGACAATGGATGGGAGGCTGGTTTGCATGATGGATTGGGCTACGTTCACAACCTTTTGTATTTTCTTGAGGTCTTCGGAAGAGCAGGAGCCATACAAAGCTGTGCTAAAACCAGAAAGAATGCTTTCGATGGTACATCTGTAAAAGTTGGTGAGAATCGTAGCTGACGTGCCAAATTTTCTCAGTCTTCTGAGAAAGTAGAGGCATTGGTGGGCTTTCTTAACTATAATGTTGGCATGAGAGGACCAGGACAGGTTGGTGATCTGGACACCTAAGAACTTGAAGCTCCTGACCCTTTCTACTTTGTCCCCGTTGATGTAGACAGGGGCATGTTCTCCTCTGTGTCCGCAAGTCGATGACAATCTCCTTCGTTTCATTCACAAAGAACAAAGAAAGAACGAAGAATAATACAGCACAAGAACAGGCTCTTCGGCCCTCCAAGCCTGCACCGATCATGTGTTCCTAGCTAGACCATCCGTTTGTATCCCTCTATTCCCAGACTGTTCATGTGGCTATCGAAATAAGTCTTAAATGATCCCAGCGTGTCTGCCTCAACCACCTTTATTTGGTAGTGCATTCCAGGCACCACCACCACCACCACCCTCTGCGTAAAATACGTCCCCCGCATATCCATATTGAACCTTGCCCCCCTTACGTTGAACTTGTGACCCCTTGTGTTTGTCATTTCTAACCTGTTCACCCTGTCTATGCCCTTCATAATTTTATAAACCTCTATTAGGTCGCCCCTCAACTTCCGTCTTTGCAGGGAGAACAACCGTATTTTACTCGATCTCACCTCATAGCTAATCAGGCAACATCTTGGTAAACCTTTTCTGCACTCTCTCCAAAGCCTCAACGTCATCCTGGTAATGTGGCAACCAGAACTGGACACAGTATTCCACATGTGGCCTAACCAATGTTCTATGTAACTGCAACATCACATTGCCAACTTTTATATTCTGTGTCCTGTCCAGTAAAGGCAAGCATGCCATATGCCTTCTTCACCACCTTTTCCACTTGTGCTGCCATCTTTAAGGATCTGTGGGCTTGCACACCCAGATCCCCATGTGTGTCTATACTCCTGATGGTTCTGCCGTTTATTGTATAGCTCCCCCTGCATTAGATCTACCAAATTGCGTTATTTTGTGTTTATTTGGATTAAATTCCATCTACCATGTCTCCGCCCAATTTTCCAGCCTATCTATATCCTACTGTATTCTCTAACAATGTTCGTCGTTGTCCACAACTCCAGCAATCTTTGTGTCCACAAACTTACTAATCAGCTACATCATCTTCCAAATCATTTATATATATATATATCACAAACAGCAAAGGTCCCAGTACAGAGCAAAGCGGATCACTGCTAGTCACAGACCTCCAATCAGGAAAAGATCCCTCCACTGCTACCCTCTATCTTCTATGACCAAGCCAGTTCTGTGTCCACCTTGCCAACTCACCTCTGATCCCATGCGACTTCACCTACTGCGCCAGTCTGTCATGAGGGACCTTATCAAAGGCCTCAGCAAAGTCCATGTAGACAATATCCACTGCCCTACCCTCATCAATCATCTTCATCACTTCCTCAAAAAACTTGATCAACTTAGTGAGACATGACCTTCACTTCACAAAATTATGTTGCCTCTCGCAAATACATCCACTTACTTTCAAGTGGGAGTAAAGTCTGCCTGGAAGAATCCTCTCCAATAATTTCCCTACCACTGACGTAAGGCTCACCCGCCTATAATTACGTGGATCATTCTTGCTACCCTTCTTAAGTGAAGGAACAACATTGGCTATTCTTCAATCCTCTGGGACCTTCCCTGTAACCAGTGAGGATACAAAGATTTTTCTCAAGACCCCAGCAATTTTCTCCCTTGCCTCTCAGTATTCTGGGGTATATCCGATCAGGCCCTCAGGACTTGTCAACCTTAATGTTTCTCAAGAACCTCAGTACCTCCTCATTTTTGATCTCAGCACCCTTTCCCAGATTTATCACCCATGAAATCCTTCACTTTGGTGAATACTGATGAAAAGTATTCATTTAATACAATTTCATCTTGCTCCATGCATAGATTCCCTCCCTTGTCCTTGAGTGGGCCAACCGTCTCCCTGGCTACCCTCTTGCTCTCATATATGTATAAAAAGCCTTGGGGTTTTCCTTAATGCTGCTGGTCAATGATTTTTCATGACCCCTTTTAGTCGTCCTTACTCCTTGCTTAAGTTTCTTTCTACTTTCCTTGTATTCTGCACTTGCTTCATGTGTTCCTAGCCTTGACAAATGTTTCCTTTTTCTCTTTGACTAGGCTCACAATAACTCTCATTATCCAAGGTTCCCAAAACTTGCCATAGTTACCCTTTATCCTTACAGGAATGTGCTGGTCCTAAATCTCTATCAACTTGCACTTGAAAGCCTCCCACATGCCAGATGTTGATTTGCCCCCAAACATCTGTCCCCAATCTACACTCTCAGTTCCTGCCTAATGTTGTAATTAACCTTCCCCCAGTTTAGCGCCTTAACTTGAGGACTTTATCCATTGGTACCTTAAAGCTTACTGAATTGTGATCACTGTTCCCGAACAGCCCCCCTACTGAAACGTCAGCCACCTGGCCGGGCTCATTCCCAAAACCAGGTTCAGTATGGCTCCTTCTCTAGTTGGACTATCCCTCCTGAATGCTCCTTACAAACTCTGTCTGTCTTTTAGAGGAAGTTAAAATCTCCTACCACAACAACCCTGTTACTTTGACGCCTTGTCAAAATCTGCCTACATATTTGTTCCTCTATCTCCGCTGGCTGTTGGGCGGCCCATAGTAAACCCCCAATATTGTGACTACACCCTTCCTATTCTTGAGTGTTACTCGCATTGCCTCACTGTATGAGCCCTCCTGCAATACAGCTGTGATATTTTCCTTAGTCAGTTGTGCAACTCCCCCACCCCTTTTATATCCCCGCTATCCCACCTGAACCATCTGTATGCTGGAATGTTAAACTGCCAATCCTGTCCTGCACTTAACCAAAGTCTCTGTAATGTCAACAACATCATTGTTCCAAGCACAATCCAAGCTCTGCCTTACCTGTTGCACTTCTCACATTGAAACAAATTCACTTCAGTCCACCAGACTCACTTGGATTAGCAACTATGTCCTGCCTGCACTTTCTCTGAGTCTTACTGGCCCTACTCCCTGGTTCCCCTTCAGCTAATTCCCCTTTGCTTTGGTTACCATCCCCTGCCAGACTAATTTAAATCCTCCCGTGTGATACGAACAAACATCCCGGCCAGAATATTTGTGCCTTTCCGGTTTATGTGCAACCCATCTTTTTTGTACAGGTCCCGTCTACCCCAGAAGAGACCCCAATGGTCCAGATGTCTGAAACCCTCCCTCCTACATCACCTGTTTAGCCACATGTTGAGCTGCACTGTCTTCCTATTCCTAGCCTCACTGGCACATGGCACAGGGAGTAATCCAGAGAATACAACCCGAGAGGTCTTGCTTTCTAACTTTCTACCTAACGCCCTAAACCGCTGCAAGCAGGATCTAATCGCTCTTCCTAGCTATGTCATTTGTACCAATATTACCATGACCCCTGGCTGTTCACCCTCTCCCTTCAGAATGATTTCTGACTGTGCAGGGACATTGTGGACCCTGGCACCAGGGAGGCAACATACCATCCTAGAGTCTCTTCCATGTCCACAGAAGTGCCTATCTGCACCCCTAACTATAGAGTCCCCTATGACTATTGCTCTAGTGCTCTTTGGGGAAAGAAATCTGCCGCCTTACCTGGTCTGGCCTACATGTGACTCCAGAGCCACAGCAATGTGGTTAACTCTCAACTGCCCTCAGGGATGGGCAATAAATGCTGGCCAGCCAGCGACACCCACGTCCCATGAATGAATAAAAAAAAATATTCTAACCTTTCCTAAATTCATGCACCCAGATCTGTCTGCACCTCAAGAGTTCTGGAATATCTCATCATTTAAGTAATGTGCTTATTTTTTATTCTTTCTGCCAAAATGGACAATACCACATTTTCCATTTGTCAGATATTTTCTCACTCACTTAACCTAAGTTTTTTTGTGGCCTCCATTATGTCTTTGTCGCAACTTATTTTTCTACCTATCTTTGTGTTATCAACAAATTTGGCATCCATCCCTTCAATTCTTTCATTCAAGTATTTGTATAAATTGTAAACAATTGAGGTCCCAGCACTGATCCTTGTGGCCCACCATGTGTTACGTTTTGCCAACCTAAAAAGGGCCCATTTAAGCCAACTCTGTGCTCCCTGTTAGCTAGCCAGCCTACTATCCATGCCAACATATTACTCTCTATAACATGAGATTTTATTTTCTGCAATAATCTCTGGTATGGTACTTAATCAAATGTCTTCTGAAAATCTAAGTACAGTATATCCACTGGTTCTCCTTTAGTCACATCACAGGTCACTTCCTCCAAGAACTCCAATAAGTTGGTTAAAAATTTCCCTTTCATAAAACCAAATTGATTCTGCCTGACCACCTTGTGCTTATCTAAGTGCCGTGCTATAATTTCTTTCATAATAGCTTTGAACATTTTCCCTGTGGCGGATGTTAGGCTAAATAGCCTGTAGTTTCCCACTTTCTTGTTTCCCTCCAATTTTGTATATTGGCCTATATTTTGCACATTTCCCTGAATCTGCATGGGTTTTCTCCTGATGTTTCGGTTTCTTCCCACAGTCCAAAGATGAGCAGGTTGGGTGGATTGTCCGTTAGTGTCCAAGATAAACATACATAAGAAATAGGAGCAGGAGTAGGCCATCTGGCCCTTCGAGCCTGCCCCGCCATTCAATAAGATCATGGCTGATCTGTCGTGGCTCAGTTCCACATTCCCGCCCTCTCCCCATAACCCTTAATCCCCTCTCTTATCAAAAACCCATCAACCCGCGTCTTAAAAATATTTAGCGAGCTAGCCTCCTCCACTTCAACGGGCAGAGAATTCCAGAGATTCACCACCCTTTGAGTGAAGAAGTTCTTCCTCAACTCCGTTCTAAACCGCCCCCCCTTTATCTTGAGGCTGTGCCCCCTAGTCCCACTGTCCTTTCTGAGCGGGAAGAGTCTCTCCACCTCTATCGAGTGAAGGAGCAGGGAGACAGATAAGAAACTACCTGTTAAAAACCTGTTTAAATAAGTTTAAAGCACTTTGTAGTAAGAACTAACCTTGTAGAACTGTTTAAATCATTTAAAAGCATTTTTGTGGGCTTTTTGTATTTACCGCTTTAAGAATTCTGAGGGAGTGGTTAGAAGGGAGTTGAGGGGGAGCAAGCTTTAAATCAGCGCCAGGTTTAAAAGGAGGCCTGGTGTAGAAAGTGGGCAGCGTCGGAGCGGGCAGCGGAGTGAGAAGGAAGCAGAGTGAGCTATTAGGGCTTAAGATCAAAAGGGCTTGGGGGAAAAAGGGCCAGGTAAGTTCATGTGGAATTTTCAATGTTACTACAGTGAATAATGGAGGGGCATGTGATGTGTTGTTTCTGTATGATGTGGGAACTGGTGGACCCCAGGGTCCTCCCAGGTGACCACGTCTGCAGTAAGTGCAGGTTACTGGAGGAGCTCCAGCTCAAGGTAGACAAGCTGGCCTCTGAGCTACAGACACTGAGGCTCATCAGGGGGAGAGAGGGTGCCATTGTCAAGGGGTGCAAGTGACATCCACCCCCCCTAGACTGGCTAACTCTAAGGGTCAGGAACAAGAGGGGGCTGCTGAGAGGAGGAAGGGGGGTGGGGAGAGGAGGCCTCAGCCTCTCAATCTGCATAACAGGTTTGAGGTTCTTGCTTCCAGTGTGAATGACGAGGACGAGGGAGGTGAGGTCGGTGAGCAAACTGCACACGGTACAGTGGTGCAGCAGGGCATAGGCAAAGAGAAGGTGAAAAGGAACGTTGGGGATAGTGGGGTGAAGGGTATTGACACTGTCCTTTGTCACAATGACAAAGTCCACAGAAGAGTGTGTTGTCTGCCTGGTGCTCGGGTCCGGGATGTTGCATCTGGGCTGCAGAGGAACCTGGAGTGGGAGGGTGAGAATCCGGTCGTTGTGGTACATGTGGGTGCCAACGACGTAGGCAAAATGAGAACTGAGGATCTGGGGAGGGAGTATGAAAAGCTGGGAATGGAATTAAAAAGTAGAACCGACAAGGTGGTTATCTCTGAGCTACTGCCTGAACTGAGTGCAGACGGGCGTAGGGTTGACAGGATTAAGGAAGTGAATGGGTGGCTCAGGGATTGGTGTGGGAGGAATGGGTTTGAATTTATGGGGCATTGGCATCGGTACTGGGGTCGGTAGGACCTGTTCGGGCGGGATGGGGTGGGTCTGAACCGTGCTGGGACCAGAGTCCTGGCGAATCGTGTAAAGAGGACTGTAGACAGGGCTTTAAACTAATTGGGGGGGGGAGGGTGCGAGGGTAGGTGACATTAAGAGGCCTAAAGTTAAGGAGAGGGTACAGGTAAGGGTAGAGGCCGAGGATGTCCCCATAATAAAGGGAGTAGGGGGCGTGAGTATGGTTGGTGGCATTCCGGCAAATAGGGTCCAGGTGAAGGCTGGGATGAGGGCACTTTATCTGAATGCACGAAGCATTCGGAATAAAGTGGATGAGCTGGTGGCGCAGATCAGCACAAATGGATATGATCTGGTGGCCATTACAGAGACGTGGCTGCAAGGTGACAGGGACTAGGAGCTGAATGTCCAGGGGTATCAAGTGTTTAGAAAGGATAGGCGGGAGGAAAAGGGGGGGGTGTAGCTCTGCTGATTAAGGATAGCATCAGGGTGGTAGCAAGGGATGATATTGGAGCCAAAGAGCAGAAAGTGGAATCATTGTGGGTAGAGATTAGGAACAGCAAAGGGAGGAAGACGCTGGTGGGTGTTGTCTATAGGCCCCCGAATAATGATCTGGAGGTGGGGCGGGCTGTTAACGCGCAAATAAGTGCGGCGTGCAGGAATGGGACGGCCGTAATTATGGGGGATTTCAATCTGCATATTGATTGGTCGACCCATGTTGGACGTGGTGGGCTCGAGGAGGAGTTCTTGGAATGCTGCCGGGATAGTTTCCTTGAACAGTGCGTGTTGGAGCCGACGAGGGAGCGAGCTATCTTGGATCTGGTGTTATGTAATGAGGCGGGTAGAATCAGGGACCTTGCAGTGAAGGATCCTCTTGGGGAGAGTGATCATTGTATGGTGGAGTTTCTGGTGCAGATGGAGGAGGACAAAGTGGGTTCCCGGACACGCGTCCTTTGTTTGAACAGAGGGGAGTACGGTAGGATGAGAGAGGAATTGGCGAATGTGGACTGGGGGAGCGCGTTGGAAGGTAGGTCTGCTGAGGAGCAGTGGAGGATTTTTAAGGAGATTTTTCTTGGTGCTCAGCAGAAATTTATTCCAATGGTCAAAAAGGACCGTAGGAGGAGAGGTAATAAGCCGTGGATAACGAAGGAGGTGAAGGAAAGTGTTAAATTAAAAGCGGAGGCGTTTAGAGTAGCTAAGAGTAGTGGGCGAGAAGAGGCTTGGGAGAGGTTTAAATGTCAACAAAGATTGACAAAGAAATTGATAAAGAAGGGTAGGAGAAACTATGAAGCTGGGCTAGCGCTTAATATAAAAAAGGATAGCAAGAGTTTTTATAAGTATATAAAAAGGAAGAGGCTGGCTAGGGTGAACGTTGGACCCTTAGAGGATGAGAAGGGGGACTTAGTGGTAGGGGATGGGGAAATGGCTGAGGTCTTGAATAACTTTTTTGTTTCGGTCTTCACGGAGGAGGACGTGAATAATTTGCCGGGTGTTAGAGATGGAAAGGTGGTAGGACTGGAGGGTCTCAATGACATTACTGTTACTAGAGAGGCGGTGCTCGACAGACTGGAGGGGCTGATTGTGGACAAGTCCCCAGGACTGGATGGAATGCATCTGAGGGTTCTGAAAGAAATGGCGGAGGTGATAGTGGATGCCTTGGTGATTATTTTCTAGACGTCGCTGGATTCCGGGGAAGTGCCGGAAGATTGGAAAACGGCTAATGTTACGCCGTTGTTTAAGAAGGGTGCCAGGCAAAAGGCGGGGAATTATAGGCCGGTTAGTTTAACGTCTGTTGTAGGTAAAATGTTAGAATCCGTCATCAAGGAGGAAATAGCGAGGCATCTTGAGGGGAATTGCTTGATAGAGCAGACGCAGCACGGTTTCGTTAAGGGGAAGTCGTGTCTGACAAATTTACTGGAGTTCTATGAGGATGTGTCTAGGGCGGTGGATAGAGGAGAGCCGGTGGATGTGGTCTTGATTTTCAGAAGGCGTTTGACAAGGTACCTCACAAGAAGTTATTGCAGAAGGTCAGGGGACATGGAGTTGGGGGTAGGGTGTTAGCGTGGATAGAGGACTGGTTGTCAAATAGGAGGCAGAGAGTGGGGGTCAATGGGTGCTATTCGGATTGGCGGTTGGTGACTAGTGGAGTGCCCCAGGGGTCGGTGCTGGGGCCTCAGCTATTTACCATTTATATAGATGATCTGGAGGAGGGAACTGAGTGTATGGTGTCGAAATTTGCTGATGACACCAAGATTGATGGAACGGCAAATTGCGCGGAGGGTGTGGAGAGTCTGCAGAAGGATCTAGATAGGTTAAATGGATTTGATAAGGAAAATGTGTGGGTTTAGGGCAGGGGAGAAGGCCTGAGTAAGATACTCTATCAGAGAATCAGTGCAAACTCGATGGGCTGAATTGCCTCTTCTTCACTGTAGGGATTCTAGGATTCTATGATTTGCTCTCTTCCAATCTAATGGGACCTTCCTCAAAACTGTGGAGTTTTGGCAAATTAAAACCAGTGCATCAACTATCTCATTACACACGACCTCGAAGATCCTAGGTTGAAGTCCATCAGGACCCAATTTTTCTTCTTTTTGTAATTCTTTATAGTCTACTAATTTCTACACACACACTGTCTGCGTAACATGGCCTGCCTCTTATGGCTCAGCTCCTAATTAGATATACTCTCTCACCTGAATGAACTACACCTTGGACTTCAAGGGCTGAGAGCAACCACCTTCAATGTCCAAATCAAAATTCAGTCAATGATAAAAATCCTGACATTCTGAATTTGCTTTGTGGAGGAAAACAACATTGAAATGTTACCAAATACGTGTGAAATCCTGACCATGAATGAGTTACAATTTCAGTACCAATTTAAAGTTGACGTCAGCAACATCTCACTGAACTTCAATTAAAAAAAAATGATTCACTTGTGGGACATGGGTCTCGCTGGCTGACCAACATTTAATGCCCATCCCTAGGCAAATAGTAGTAAAGAGTGGGGAGGGAGCTGAGACTTGAATAAAGAGCATGGAGAGAGATGTGAGACTTGAACAAAGAGCTCGAAGGGAGAGAAGTGAGGCTTCAATAAAGAACGGAGAGGAAGGCAAGACTTTCATAATGAGTGCGGAGCAAGAGAGGTGAGCCTTCAATAAAGAACACAGAGCGAGAGGGCTGTGACTTCAATAAAGTGCGAGTTAAGACTTCAATATTGAGTGTGAAGAAAGAGAACACAATTTTAACAAAGAACGGGCAAAGAGGTGAGATTTCAATAAAGAGCTCGGAGAGAGGGGTGACACTTCAGTAAAGAGGTGAGACTTCAAAACAACAATGAGCAACAACACAGGAAAACCAAGGGAGAGCAATGCTCTTGGTAGTTAAGATCGGATGAATATTTCTACTGTCCTTAATGTTACACTTAAATTACTCCTTTTAATTTTATTTAAGTCATGGCAGGACAGCTCAGCCATGTGGAATGTTCGTCTTGTCAGGGGCACTTCATTGTTATTGGCGACCATGTGCTCAGGAGGGTCTCCAGGAAACCCCTGGTTCCTGCTCCCTCTGTAACAGATTTTCCATTTTGCATATTGTTGGGGGTGGGGGATGTGGTGTGGTGATTTCTCAGCAGAATGTAGCAAGAGCCAAGTCCATGGTACCATGAATGGCTCAACTGCACGGTAGAAAAAGAATGGGAGAGCAATGATGATTGACAGAAAAGGGGGAGGCAGAAGAAAGAAGGCCAGCAGCAAATAGGGCTATAGTACTAAAGACTGTCAAAATACTAAAAATTCAAGTCTAAAGGCATTATCTGAATTCATGGTGCATTTGCAATAGATAGATGATTTAACTGCAAATTGATACAAATATGATTGTAACTATGGATTATGCACGATGACCAAGGCTAAGAACTGAATGGGTACTGAATGTTTAGGAAGGACAAATAGAAAGGTAAAGGAGGTGGGATGGTGTTGTTGGTTAAGGATGAAATCAGTGCAATAGTGAGAGAGGACATTGGTTCATAAAATCAGTCTGAGTGGAATGAGGAAATAACAAGGAGCATGAAGTATTACTGGGAGTTGTCTGTAGGCCTCCAAACAGTAATGGTAACATAGGGGATGGCATTAACTGGAAATTAGAGATGCTTGTAACAATGGTGCTATCATGTCATCTATATATAGATTGGTCATACCAAAGTAGCAAAAATGTTTTGGAAAATGAATTCCTGGATTATGTCTGAGTTTTTTTTAGGACTAGTATGCCAAGGGTAACAATTAGGTAACATGCTAGCCTCGATTTGGTATTGTGCAATGTGAGGGGTTATTTAATGAACTTGTTGTGCGCGGTCTTTTCGGGAACAGTGACCATTACATGATAAACTTCTTCATTAGGGTAGAAAGTGAAGAAGTCCAATCTGAAACTAGGATCCTAAATCCAAACAATGGAAACTGCAAAGCTATGAAGTATGGAGGGTGTTAGCTACAATAAATTGGAGAACTTCATAAAGACATCATTGGATATGCAATGGGTAAGATTTAAGGAACAAATATTTGCATTGTATTAGTTATACAGTCCACAAAAACACAAAGAAAAGCAGCTCAACTGTGATTAACGAAGAAAGTAAGGATAGTATTGGATCCAAAGTGTAGTCATATAAAGATGCTAGAAAAAGTAGCAAGTCTTGAGAAATGGAACAGTTCAGAATTCAACAAAGGGGACCTAGATATTGATTAAAAGGGGAAAATTAGAATACAAGAGTAAATTTGCAAGCAACAAAAAAAAGGACTATGAAAGCTTCTGCAAGTATGTAAAAAGAAAAAGACGTATGTCTAGTCCGAAACAGGAGAATTTATAATGGAGAACAAGGAAATGGTAGAGCAATAAAAACAACTATATTTCACAGAGGAATAATTTCCCAGAAATGCTAAGGAACCAAGGGTCTAGTGAGAAGGAGGAATTAAAGGAAATTAGTATTACAAAAAAAAACTGCTGGAGAAATTCATGGGACTGAAAGCCGATAAATCCCAAAGCCTGATAATCTACATTCCAGGCCACTACAATAGAATACCGTGGAAATAGTGGATGCATTGGTTGTCATCTTCTAAAATTCAGTAGATTTTGGAGCAGTCTCAGCTGACTGGAGGGTGACAAATGTAACCCTTCTGCTTAAGAAAGGAGGGAGGAGAAAACGGAATTACAGACCAGTTAGCCCAACATCAGCAGAGGGAAATGCTCGAGTCTGTTATAAAGGATATGATAACAGGACACTTAGAAAATATCAATGGGATTAGCCAAAGTCTTATAAAAGAGAAATCATGTTTGACAAACCTACTGGAGGGGTCACAGATTCAAGGTGAGGGGGGCGAGGTTTAACTCAGATATCAGAGGGACGTATTTTACACAGAGGGTGGTGGGGACCTGGAATGCAGTGCCAAGCAGGGTGGTGGAGGCGGACACGCTGGGATCGTTTAAGACTTATCTGAATAGTCACGTGAGCAGACTGGGAATGGAGGGATACAAAAGAATGGTCTAGTTGGACAAATGAGCGGCGCAGGCTTGGAGGGCCAAAAGGCCTATTTCCCGTGCTGTTTTGTTCTTCGGAGTTTTTTGAGGGCAAAATTAGTCGAATAGATAAGGATGATTGGTGGTGGTGGTTTATTTAGATTTTCAGAAAACTTGTAAAGTTCCACATAAGAGATTCATGTGTAACATCAAACTATGTGGGACTGAGGGTAATACATTGGCATAGATTGAGAATTGGTTAGCAGGCTTGAAAGAGAGATTCAGAATAAATGGGCCAAGTTGCAGCTGGTGACTGCAGGATTCTGCAGAGATTATTCACAATATAGTTCGATGATTTGGATGAGGAAACCAAATGTAATATTTCCAAGTTTATTGACGATACAACTTATGAAGTTACCCACGCAGATGGAGAAACAGGATGACAAGACTATTGTTTCAGTGGTGATAAGTTGGGAAATGTTGACATACAAAGGGACCCCAGTCTCCTTGTACACCAGTCATTGAAAGCAAACATGCAGGTACAGCGAGCAGTTAGGAAGGCAAATGATGTCTTGACCTTTATTGCAAAAGGACTTAAGTATAGGAGCAAGGCTTATTGCAACTGTACCATGCTTTGGTGAAATCACACCTGGAGTAAGTATAGTGTGCAGTTTCGACCTCCTAGTCTAAGAAAGGATATATTTGCGGTAGAAGGAGTGCAGCAAAGGTTCACCAAACTGATCCCTGGATGGCAGAATTATCATATGAGAAGTTGGGTTGACTGGGCCTGTATTCAGTGGAATTTAGAAGAATGAGAGGGGATTGCATTGAAAGATATAAAATTCTGACAGGATGCAGGAATGTTGTTTCCTCTGACTGGGGGAAGTGGATATGGGGTAGGCCATTTCGGATTGAGATGAGGAGACGGCAGGAGAATGGCATGGAGGATCAGCTATGCCCAGATTGAATGGCAGAGTAGGCTTGAAGAGCTGAATGGCCTACCACTGCTCCAATTTTCTACGTATCTATGAATTGTTGAGACAATTTGGTGTTTGAGAGAAAATGACCCATAGAGTCTACTTCATTTCTTTTTTTGTGCTGCAGTACCTATTCTGTAAGAGAACCAGATGACTTCCTGAATGCCTCAAGTGGTTCAAATTTGAGTTCCAGCAACAACAGTGACTGAGTTGCAGGTCCAGTTGTGGGAGGGATCGCCAAATTCTCAGATAGGGCCATTGATGCTTTGATTTTTTTTTACCAGAACTATAACTTGTGTAGCTCTTCCTCAGTCTCTGGAATGATATCCAAGTATTGTGTGTAACTGTATACACAACTGTGTGCAATTCTGGTCACCTCACTATAAGAAGGATGTGATAGCACCAGAAGGGGAACAAAGGAGGTTCACCAGGATGTTGCCTGGGATGGAGCATTTGAGCTATAGGAGAGACTAGATAGGCTTGGATTGTTTTCTTTAGAGCAGTGAAGGCTAAGGGGGGATATGATTGAAGTGTATAAGATTGTGAGGTTATGGAAAGGATGAATAAGGAGTGGCTGTTCCCATTGGCTGAGGGGGCAATCATGAAGGAGCATAGTTTTAGGGTAGGGGGTGTGACATTAAGAAAGGATTTGAGGAAAACTTTTTCACACACAGTTGTGGGAGTCTGGAATGCACTGCCTGGGAAGGTACCAAGGTCAGAAACCTTACAACCTTTTAAAAAATATTTGAATGACTACTTGAAATATCATAATATTCAAGGATATGGGGCAAGTACAGTAAAATAGGATGAGTGCGCCTTTAGTGGTAGATATTGTCAATGAAGACTTGATGGACCGAAGAGTGCTTTCTGCAATGCGTGACTCTATAACACTTCAAGACATAAACTATCATTTATCATCCCAAACATTATGTGTCAACGCTGGAACAAACAAATGCATCTACCATGTAAGAGATGAGCAATATTTTAAGCGATTGTTTTAAATCTGTATTATTTTGTCCAATGCATGGGTATTAATGGGATTAAAGTATCAAACCTGATATTGCTGAGGTATACCGGCAGCTCATTAATTCCCAAATTACACTTCCAGAATTGATGTGCTACAAGAGGGATAGGATGCACATTTTTAATGTATTGAATTGGTTTAAAGAATTATTGGTTTAAAAACCTGTTGCATCTTGCAGGTATGTGATTGAGTGCCCAAATTGTGGAATAATTTATCGTAGTCGGCAATATTGGTTTGGAAACCAGGATCCAGTGGACACTGTGGTGAGAACAGAAATTGAACACGTTTGGCTTGGAGTGAGTAATGAAAATCACATTTCTCATGTAGATATTAGGTGTTTATACCTGTTTGTTTTCCATATTTTATTGGCAGAACAACAGTAGAAACATAGGAGCAGACTTCCAAGCTGGGGGGGGGGGCCGGTGGGGAGGGGGATGGGAGGGGTGGGTTGGAGAGAGGGAGTTGGGGGGGGTTGGAGGGAGGGAGTTGGGGGGGGTTGGAGGGAGGGAGTGGGGGGGGGTTGGGGGGGAGGGAGTGGGGGGGGTTTGGGGGGGAGGGAGTGGGGGGGGTTTGGGGGGGAGGGAGTGGGGGGGGTTTGGGGGGGAGGGAGTGGGGGGGGTTTGGGGGGGAGGGAGTGGGGGGGGTTTGGGGGGGAGGGAGTGGGGGGGGTTTGGGGGGGAGGGAGTGGGGGGGGTTGGAGGGAGGGAGGGGTTGGGGGGGTTTGTTGGGAGGGTTGGAGGGAGGGGAGGTGGGGTGGGGGGTTGGGGATGGGTTTGGGGGGTTGGAGGGTGGGGAGTGGGGGGGTTGGAGGGGAGGGGGTTGAGGGAGGTTGGAGGAAGGTTGGGGTTCAGGGGGTTGGGTTGGGTGTTTGGGTTGGGGGGTCGGGGGATGTCGGTGGGAGTGGGCCGGGGGTTTGGGGGGTTGGAGGGAGGGGGTTTGGGGAGGGTGGTGGGGTCAGAGGGAGAGGGTTTGGGGAGGGTGGTGGGGTCAGAGGGAGAGGGTTAGAGTGTTTGGGGGGGGTGGTGGGGTCGGAGAAATGGGGGGTCAGAGGGATGGGGGGTTGGGCGGGTCAGGGGGTCAGAGGGATGGGGGTTTGTGTACTTCAGGTAAGTACACAAGAACTACTGGAAGTCTATGACTCTTACCTCAGAACCTGAACCTTTACAGAGGTTCTGGGAGAACCTTTGGAAGTCCTGCTATCCTTTCTAAGCGGGAAGAATCTCTCTACCTCTACCCTATCCATCCACTTCATTATCTTATATGTCTCTATAAGATCCCCCCTCAGCCTTCTAAACTCCAACGAGTACAGACCCAGTCTATTCAGTCTCTCTTCATAGGCTAACCCCCTCATCTCCGTTATCAGCCTAGTGAACCTTCTCTGCACTCCCTCCAAGGCCAATATATCCTTCCGCAAGTGCGGCGACCAAAATTGCACACAGTACTCCAGCTGCGGCCTCACCTGTACAGTTGCAGCAAGACCTCCCTGCTTTTATATTCTATCCCCCTCACTATAAAGGCCAACATTCCATTCGCCTCCTTGATCACCTGCTGCACCTGCAGACTGGGTTTTTGCGATTCGTGCACAAGGACCCCCAGGTCCCTCTGCACCGTAGCATGCTGCAGCTTTTCGCCTTTTAAATAATAATTCCTCCTATTATTTTTACCAAAGTGGATAACCTCACACTTGCCAACATTATACTCCATCTGCCAGGTCCTCGCCCACTCGCTCAGCCTATCTAGATCTCTCTGCAGATTTTCCACACCCTCCACACAATTTGCTTTTCCACTCATCTTCGTGTCATCAGCAAATTTCGTCACCCTACACTCAGCCCCCTCCTCCAGATCATCAATGGGATCAAAGGGATAGAATATGGCTCCCCTGCCACACTGCTCCCAGGCTGGATAATGCTTCCCCCGGGCCCCACTGACATTGTCCCACCCCCACAACATTACTGGCCCCCCCCTTATTCCCCCACCTGCACTGTGGCCCAGACCGATCACAGGCCCCTCCCTCCCTCCCTCCCCCTCACTGATTAGAAGTAGAGTGGCAGCAGACTTCCCCCCTTCCCCCTCACTGATCACAGGCAGAGTGGCAGCGGAATTGCCCCCCCTTCCCCCTCACTGATCACAGGCAGAGTGGCAGCGGAATTGCCCCCCTTCCCCCTCACTGATCAGTGCATTTAAGTGGTCATCGTGCTTGTTTCGGGTGCTGTCCGAATTGTGGCCATTTTCAGGCCTTGGTAAAGGGGAAGCAACACGGAAGTGAGCGCAGATTGTGCTACTTGCCTCACGCCCAACTTTACCAGGTTTTCGCAACATGATAGTAAAATCGGGTCCAAGGTATTTAATTAAGTAAGTGACTGATTTGTCTCTCTGTCCTCATTGTGCAGGTTAGGTTGTTTGGCCATCGTAAATTGCCCCATACTATCAGAATATGTAAGATATCCCCATACATGGAGTTATGGGAATAGGGCCTGGATGGAATTGTGGCTGGTGCAGACTCAGTGGGCCAAATGGCCTCATTCTGCACTGTATGGATTCTATGATCGAAGAGAGAAAAAGCAATCTGGCTAATTAGCTGTAACTTTACTCTTATTTTGGAGTTGGGAGTGGACACTAACTGCTACTGAATACTGACTTAGGAATTCGGAACTAGCACATTCCTGAAAGAATGAAGGATAGGTATGGCAAGCTTCAGAAACCTTGGATAACGAGAGATATTGAGAGCCTAGTTAAAGAGAAAAAGGAAGCATTTGTCAAGTGTAGGAGGCTAGGAACACACAAAGCAAGTGCATAATACAAAGAAAGTAAAAAGAAACTTCACCAAAGAGTAAAGAGGGCTAAAAGGGATCACACAAAGTCATTGGCCAGCAGGATTAAGGAAAATCCCAAGGCTTTTTATACATATATAAAGGGCAAGAGGGTAGCCAGGGAGACAGTTGGCCCACTCAAGGACAGGGAAGGGAATCTATACATGGAGCCAGAGGAAATGGGCGAGGTAGTAGATGAGAACTTTGCATCAGTATTCACCAAAATGAACAACTTGGTGGATGATGAGTGTGGGGAAGGGTGTGTAGATATTTTGGGTCATGTTGATATGAAAATGGGGGTGGTATTGGGGTTCTTGAGAAACATTTAAGGTAGACAAGTCGCCAGGGCCTGATGGGATATACGTCAAAATACTGAGAGATGCAAGGGAGGAATTGCTGGGGTCTTGAGAGAAACCTTTGTATCCTGGCTGGCTACAGAGGAGGTCCCAGAAGATTGGAGAGTAGCCAGTGAGCCAATATTGTTTGAAATGGGTAGCAAGGATAATCCAGGTAATTACAGGCCAGTGAGCCTTACGTAGGTAGGAAAATTATTGGAGAGAGTCCTTCAAGACAGGATTTACTCCCATTTGGAAATAAGTAGACGTGTTAAGAGGCAGCATGATTTTGCGAAGGGGAGGTCGTGTTTCACAAGCTTGATTGAGCTTTTCGAGGAAGTGACGAAGGTGATTGATGAGGGTAGGGCAGTGGACGTTCTCTACGTGGATTTCTTTGACATGGTCCCTCGTGGACAGACTGGTACAGAAGGTGTAGTCGCACAGGATCAGAGGTGAGCTGGCAAGATGGATACAGAACTGCCTCGGTCTTAGAAGACAGAGGGTGGCAGTGGAAGGATGCGTTTCTGAACAGAGGGCTGTGACAAGTGTGTTCCTCACAGATCAGTATTGGGACCTTTGCTGTTTGTAATATATGTAAATGATTTAGAGGAAAATGTAACTGATTTGATTAGTAAGTTTGCAGACGACATAAAGGTTGGTGGAATTGTGCGTAGTGATGAGGACCGTCAGAGGATGCAGCAGGATATAGATCGGTTGGAGACTTGGGTGGAGAGATGGCAAATGGAGATTAATCTGGACAAATGTGAGGTAATGTATTTTGGAATACAGATAGGAAATATATAGTAAATGGCAGAACCCTTAACAGTATTGATCAGCAGAGGGATCTGGGTGTACAGGTACATAGGTCATTGTAAATGGCAACACAGGTGGAAAAGGAGTGCAGCATGCTTGACTTCATCGGCCAGGGCATTGAGTTTGAAAATTGACAAGTCATGTTGCAGCTTTATAGAACCTTAGTTAGGTTGCACTTGGTTGTCACACTACTAAAAAAATGTGGAGGCTTTGGAGAGAGTACAGAAAAGATTTACCAGGATATTGCCTGTTATGGAGAGCTATGAGGAGAGGTTGGAGAAACTTTGTTTGTTCTCACTGGAATGACGAAGGTTGAGGAGCGACCTGATAGAAGTCAGGTTAAACAAGGTTGTGAGAGGCATGGACAGAGTGGATAGATAGAAGCTTTTTCCCAGAGTGTAAGAGTCAATTATTAGGGGGCACAGGTTTAAGATGCGAGGGGCAAGGTTTAAAAGAGATGTATGAGGCAGATTTTTTAAGTAGAGGGTGGTGAGTGCCTGGAACTCGCTGCCAAGGGTGATAGTGATGATGTGGAGTTGCAGGTGTTGGACTGGTGGTAGGCACAGTAAGTAGTCTCACAACACCAGATTCAATTGCAACAGGTTTGTTTGGCAGCATGAACTTTCAGAGCGTTGCCCCGTCATTAGGTGGTAATGGAAGCAGATATGATAGTGACTTTTAAGGGGTGTCTTGACAAATACATGATGTGGAACTGCCAGCGTTGGACTGGGGTAGGCACAATACTTAGTCTCACAACACCAGATTAAAGTCCAACCTGCTGGACTTTCACCTGGTGTTGTGAGACTACTTACTTGACAAATACATGAATAGGATGAGAATAGAGGGTCCCCAGAAGGGTAGGGAGTTTTAGTTCAGTCAGGCAGCATGGTCATTGCAGGCTTAAGAGGGCTGAAGGGCCTGTTCTTGTGCTGAAATTTTCTTTGTTTGTTTGCTGCTGGCAATATCTTCAAATAGCGCAGGTTATCTAGTAACTGACAGAGGATCGCAAGCACAAACCTGTCCTGTCATTACTTGTAATTTTTAATAAATAGTGTTACGCAAAATGGCACTTCTCTCTTTTTCAGAGTGATGGGTTTCTGAAGGACAATAACAATGCTGCGCAACGATTGCTGGATGGCATGAATTTGATGGCACAGTCAGTTTCAGAATTTGGCGCAAAACCAACCAAAGCTGTGACAGCCTGGCTAACAGATCAGATTGCACCTGCCTATTGGAGACCCAATTCTCAGATTATTGTAAGTGTTATCTCTTGGGATTTTCTATTGCAGCTCTACCCTTCTCTTCTGTTACACAACATTCCTGCCACATGGACAGATAACAGCTTTATTTTTCCCTTCTCAAGTCATCAGTTATGGCACGGAAGTAGGCCATTTGTTTCAGAGTCTTTGCTATCTCTCTATGGAGCTATCCCATCTGTCATCTCTGCTTCAGACACCCTCATGAGAGTGAGTTCCACTTGCTGCGTAAAGAAGTTCTTCCTCACATCTCCCTGCATTTCAGCAAGACCTATTCCTTGTACCATCAGCTAATGGATACAGTTTCTCCTTGTCTACCTGATTCAAACCTGTCATAATCTTGTACACCTCCATTAAATCTCCCCACAATCTCCTTTACTCGAAGAAGATAATCGCCAACTTCTCCAATATAACCCTGTGGCTAAAATCCCCCAATACTGGAATAATTTTGATAAATCTCCTCTACACTTCTTAAGGACCGATGCATTCTTCTAAGTTGCAGTGACCAGAGCTAGACGCAATACTTGAACTTCATATAGGTTCATCATATCTTCCCTGCGTTTATATTCAGTGCCTCTATTTATGAAGCCCAAGATCTCATACGCATTCTAATATATTCTGCCACCTTCAGTGATTCATGCACATGCACCACCAGATCCCTCTGTCCTGCACACTCTTTCGTCTACATTGCCTCTGTTTATCTCACACTTCTTTGTGTTAAATTCCATCTGCCACTTGTCTGCCCATTCAACTAGCCTACTTGGACAGGTGACTCTACTGTTGCTGTACCCTTCCCTTTGAATTCAAAACAATGCTGGCGCATGGAAAGATGAAGCAGTTGTGTGTTTTTGCCAGTAGCACACTCTCTGATCCCGAAGGGCTCCCTGAGTGGCAGAATTGAACTTGTTACCTTTTGTTCTGCCCATCAAGGGACAGTTTCTTGTTTGCATGGCGTCTCCTTAAAGATTTGGTTCATGTCAGAATCTATCTGACCAATGGGAGACTAATATGACCATCTCCTGACACAGAACATGCTTGATGGGTGTGAGGAGAGACCAATGTGCAAACTGGTGCCTCTTACTCTTCAGCTTCACGTCAGCCATGTTTCGCTCCAGTGTAGTTATGAATTTGAGTGCTATTATGATATCCCTCGAAGGTAAATTAAAATCACGGTGCACCTATTCTATTAAGGTTATCATTTTGTTCAAGCCAAATTCTGGTACAGGAACATTATTTTGGAATTAGTTTGATGATTGAAGCACGATTTGTTTGGTTAGGAATTCTTCTCTCGCTCAGTAACAAGGAGAGATGGAATTTAAAAATAAGGAGGTTATGTTGCAACTGTGTAAGATGCTGGTGCGACCACAAAACTGTGTACAGTTTTGGTCTCCTTATTTGAGAAAGGATATACTGGCACGGGAGGAGGTGGGGTACAAAGGAGATTCACGGTTTGATTCTAGAGTTGAGAAGGTTGGCTTATGAAGAGAGACTGAATGGACTGGGGCTATTCTCATTGGAATTCAGAAGAGTGAGGGGAGATCTCATGAAAGCATATAAGATTATGAAGGGTATAGATACGATGGAAGCGGGGGAGTTGTTTCCGCTGGCAGGTGAAACCAGAACTAGGAGGCATGGCCTCAAAATAAGGGGGAGCAGATCTAGGACTCAGTTGAGGAGGAACTTCTTCACACAAAGAGTTGTGAATCTGTGGAATTCCCTGCCCAGTGAAGCAGTTGAGGCTATCTCATTGAATGTTTTTGAGACAAGGATAGATAAATTTTTGAACAGTAAAGGAGTTAAGTGAATGGGTGGGTAAGTAGAGCTGAGTCCACAAAAGAATCAGCCATGATCTTATTGAATGGTGGAGCAGTCTTGAGGGGCCAGATGGCCTACTCCTGCTTCTAGTTGTTATGCTCTTATATATTGTCTGAGATGCTCACTCATCCCTATGTGAGTGACCTCACTGCAATATAGCTCCTTACACACATGCTTAACAGACCAAGTCATGGTGTTCTCTTAAACAGCTGTTTTAATCAAGGTAGCAAGGGGAGGGAATTGAAATGAAGTGACTGGGAGAGAGATTGCTAAAAGAGAGAGATTGTCAACAGTGTAAGAGGGAGGATAGGCAAGTGATGGAGAAGGGAAATGCTCAGGCCGAAGGTTTGAGATGTGTCTATTTTAACGCTAGGAGTGTTGTGAACAAAGTGGATGAGCTTAGAGCATGGATTGCTGCTTGGAGATGTGATGTGGTGGCCACTATAGAGACTTGGATGACTCAGGGACAGGACTGGATACTTCAAGTGCCAGGTTTCAAATATTTCAGGAGGGACAGGGAGGGAGGTAAAAGAGGTAGGGGAGTGACACTGTTGATCAGGGATAGTGTCACGACTGTAGAGAAGGTGGACGCCGTGGAGGGATTGTCTACAGAGTCTCTGTGGGTGGAGGTTCGGAACAGGAAAGGGTCAATAACTTTACCGGGTGTTTTCTATAGGCCGCCCAATAGTAACAGGAATGTTGAGGAGCAGATCGGGAAACAGATCCTGGAGAGATGTAATAATAAGAGTTGTCATGATGGGAGATTTTAATTTCCCAAACATCAATTGGAACCTCCCTAGGTTAAGGGGTTTGGATGGGGAGGAGTTGGTTAGGTGTGTTCTGGGGAGTTTTTGATACAGTATGTTGATAAGCCTATAAGAGGAGAGGCTGTATTTGATTTGGTATTGGGTAATGAACCTGGACAGGTGTCAGATCTCTCGTTGGGAGAGCATTTTGGAGATAGTGATCATAACTCCTTTACACTAGCATTGGAGAGAGATAGGATCAGGCAAGATAGGAAAGTGTTTATCTGGAGTAAGGGGAATTATGAAGCCATCAGGCAGGGAATTAGAGGCACAATTTGGAAGGAGGGATTCTCGGGGAAATGTATAGAAGTAATGTGGCAGATTTTCAAGGAATGTTTGAGTGGAGTTCTGCATGACAACGTTGTGATGAGACAGGGAAGTTTTGGTACGTTACAGGAACTGTGGTGCACAAAAGTTGTAATGAATCTAGTCAAAAAGAAAAGAAAAGTGTACAGAAAAGAAAAGATCTAGAGGAGTATACAACTTGTAGGAAGGAATTTAGGAAGGAAATTAGGAGAGCCAGAAGGGGTCATGAGAAGGCCTTGGCAAGTAAGATTAAGGAAAACACTAAGGCGTTCTACAAGTATGTGAAGAGCAAAAGGATGAGATGTAAAGGAATAGGACCTATAAAATGTAATGATGGGAAAGTTTGTACAGAACCGGTAGAAATACCAAAGGTGCTCAATGAATACTTTACTTCAGTATTCACGTTGGAAAAAGATCTTGGTGGTTGTAGTGCAGGCTTACGATGGACTGAAAAGTTTGAGTACGTGGACAAAGAACAACGCAGCACGGGAAACAGGCCCTTTGGCCCAACGAGTCCGCGCCGCCATCTTAACAATGTGTTTTTCCTCCTCCACCCTTGACCCATGTCTATGCTTATGGTACCCCCATTAGAAACCAGATTAAAGGGAGAATAATTTAGGGACAATTTGTTACACCAATCAGCCTAAGAGCACATCTTTGGGGTGTGGGAGGAAACCCATGCATCCACAGGGAGAATGCGCAAACTCCCACAGACACTGGCCCAAATCCATGTATCTGCACGGCTAACAGTGATAGTCACTGAGCTGTTGTGATGCCCATCTGCTGATCCAGTTTTAAGCATACACAAACGACACGAGGTACTAGGCTACTCTCGAAACATCCAAGAGCAGCCCACGCACGACCCACCGTGTGCATGCCCCTCGTTAGACAACAAGGTGGACCGACGTACCTGCAGAGTAATAGAGACAAAACGTCAACACATGTAACAGCAGATTTCCAGGAACGTCCCGAGGCTCTGATCCTTATTTAAAACAGTCTCCTATAACCCTCCATCCCTGTTTTGCTCATGTGTCTATCCAAGTAAACCTTAAACAAGTCCAGCGTGCCTGCCTCCACCACCTTACTTGGCAGTGCATTCCATACCCCCACGACCCTCTGTGTGAAACATAGAGAAAGAGAATGTGTTGGAGCTTTTGAAAAGCATCAAGTTAGATAAGTTGCTGGGACTGGATAGAATGTACTCCAGGTTAATGTGGGAGGCAAGGGAAGAGATTGCAGAGCCTCTGGCAATGATCTTTGCGTCATCGATGGAGATGGGAGAGATTCTGGAGGATTGCGGATGTGGTTCCTCTATTCAAGAAAGGGCGTAGAGATAGCCCAGGAAATTATCAACCGGTGAATCTAATGTCAATGGTTAGTGAGTTGATGGTGAAGATCCTGAGAGACAGGATTTATGAACATTTGGAGAAGTATAATATGATCAAAAATATTCCGCACAGCTTTGTCAAAGGCAGATCATGCTTTTTGAGCCTGGTTGAGTTTTTTGAAGATGTGACTAAACACATTGACGAAGGAAGAGCGGTAGATGTGGTTTATATGGACTTCAGCAAGGCATTTGTTAAGGTCCCCCATGCAAGGCTTATTGAGGGGGCATGGGATCCAAGGGGACATTCCTTTGTGGATCCAGAACTGGCTTGCCCGCAGAAGGCAAAGAGTGGTTGTAGATGGGTCTTTTTCTGTATGGAGGTCAGTCACCAGTGGAGTGCCCCAGGGATCTGTTCTAGGATCCTTGCTGTTTGTGATTTTTATAAATGACCTGGATGAGGAAGTGGAGGGATGGGTTGGTACGTTTGTCAATGACACCAAGGTTGGAGGTGTTGTGGATAGCGTGGAGGGATATCAGAAGTTGCAGCGAGACATAGATAGGATGCAAGACTGGGTGGAAAAGTGGCAGATGGACTTCAACCCAGATAAGTGTGTGGTGGTTCATTTTGGCAGGTCAAATGGGATGAAGGAATATAATATTAAGGGTAAGACTCTTAGCAGTGTGGAAGATCAGAAGGATCTTGGGGCCTGGGTTCATAGGACTCTCAAATTGGCTTTGCAGGTAGAGGATATGGTTAAGAAGGCGTATGGTGTACTGGCTTTCATCAGTTGAGGAATTGAGTTTAGGAGTCGGGAGATAATGCTGCAGCTGTATAAGGCCCCACTTGGAGTACTGTGTTCAGTTCCGGTCACCCCATTACAGGAAGGATGTGGAAGCCGTTGAAAGGGTGCAGAGGAGATTTACAAGGATGTTGCCTGGATTGGGTGGCATGCCTTATGAGGATAGATTGAGAGAGCTCAGTCTTTTCCCCTTGGAGAGAAGGATGAGGGGTGACCTGATAGAGGTGTATAAGATGTTGAGAGGTATTGATCGGGTGGATTCTCAGAGGCTTTTTCCCAGGGCTGAAATGGCTGCCACATGAGGATACAGGTTTAGGGTGCTGGGGAGTAGGTACAGAGGAGATGTCAGGGGTAAATTTTTCACTCAGAGGATGGTGGGTGCGTGGAATTGGCTGCCGTCGGTGGTGACGGAGGCAGATTCGATAGGGTCTTTTAAGAGACTTCTGGATGAGTACATGGGACTTAGTAGGATTGAGGGTTATAGGTAAGCCTAGTAGGTAGAGTTGTTCAGTGTAACTTGTGGGCCGAAGGGCCTGTTTGTGCTGTAGTTTTTCTATGTTCTATCACTCTGGAAAGTCACAGGTCGGTGTCAGTAACTAGCCAGAGCCCAGAATTTAGGTATACATGAGCAGTTATAGTTTTAAATTTGATTACAAAAATTAGCAAATACCAATCAAGGTATCAGAGTTATCTCTATTCACACAGTTATTGATTAAGATTACATCATTCATAATTCATCATTCTGCTCACACTCGTTTCCTTCTCTATGAACGGAATGCTTTGTCTGCACAGTACACAAGAAACAATACTTTTCACTGTATTGTCACATGTGACAATAATAAACCAAATCAAGGTACAGGTTTTAAAATCAATCACATTTCTGCTCCAGGAAAAAGCTTCCAACTGTTCACCCAATCTATATCCCTTATAATTTTATAAACTTCTATCAGGCCGCCTGTCAGCCTCCGTATTTCCAGGAGAGCAATCCCAGTTTATTCAGTCTCTCCTCATAGCTAACACCCTCCTCTGTACCAGGCAACATGACAGTTGTCCTAATTGGTCCTTTTTTTATCATACTTTTACCTGCCTATTCAGTGAGTATTTTGTTATTTCAAACACTAATTATAGCAAAGTACAAACCTCTAAATTCTGCGTGGTTGTTTTTAATGAAGGAAATATATAAAGCTACTCCAGTCTCCCAGGGACAAGGTCAGTCTGCTGTGTGTCAGAAAGTTGAAATGTTGTAAAATGAGTTGCACTGTGTAGTATAAGGCAAATGCAAGCCCATCTGATAGTGAGAAATTATTTTAATGGGTATTGCATTTGTTTCACAGAACTGTCAAAAGTGCAATAAACCCTTTGAAGATCAGGAAACAAAGCACCACTGTAGAGCCTGTGGCGAAGGTTTCTGTGACCATTGCTCTTCAAAATCCAAGCCTGTTCCAGAACGTGGTTGGGGTTCAGCTCCTGTTCGGGTGTGTGACGAATGCTATGAGGATGCAGTAATCAGAACAGGTAATCCTAATCTGTACACCATCTCCCACCTCTTTACAAAGCTGCCGACATTGCATTCCTGCTCCATCTTGCAGTTTTTTAGATAAAGCTCTGATGAAGCACCATGGACATTTACTATGTTAAGGGTGCTATCATCAATCTAACTTGTAGTTGTCCTTATTTAAAATATCTGCTGATTTCAGACAAAGTCAAGACTTCTAGTAATACCAGCAAGCTGTTCGCACTTGATTATGGCCCGGCTAACCTTGGCAGTGAGATTTTGGGTGCAAATGACTGACAGTAATTAGGTGAGACAGTTGCTGGCTGGATATAGACTTTTTTACTACTGTCTCACCTGTAGAGACCTCTTTTACACAAGCTCCTTTATCTTGTACTCTCCGTCTCAATAAATTCTAGAATACTATATGCTTTTTTGGAAATATTGAGTATTTTTTTTAAACAAAACACACCTGTAAAACTGGTACAGTACAGCTCACCACACAGAAAAAAACAAAATTTAGAAAAATGAACAAAAAGATGAAGAGAGAAAGAATAAAATACAGAGAGAGTGAGAAAGGGAACACACCTTCGCATGTGTTATACTTTAGAGACTGTACTGCATGTTCTACAGAAAGCCTATGGAAGTGAATCTGATACTGTGGAATCTGTACATTTAAAAAAAAGATAGGGCCCATATCTTTTGGAACAAGTCTGATTCAGATCGAAGTATACAAGTTAGAAATTCCATTGGAATACACTTCATAATAATTTTGTGCCAAATCTGTACACAAGGTGACTTGTCATTGATCCAGGAGCAGAAAATAATGTTCCACGTTGCAAATGTTAGAATATTGTACAACCTTTTCTCGTTTACATTAATCATACATTTATCTGGAAGCCTGAGAATCAAAAACACAGGCTCCATCCCCAAGCTCATATCAAATATTTCTTTCAGCTCTTTAAGTATATCTGACCAATAGTTTTTTATTTTTACACAAGACTAGATACAGTGGGCCCTGTTTTACCATGTTGATTTGAAGTGCTGGGTGGACTTGAAACTGGGACTGTTTCAGGCCCAACTTTAGACCGTTCACAGGTGCCCCCATAGGCACTCTGCTTGCAAAAATATTAGCAATTCTGGATTGCACTGCATATGCCTGTGGACGGGACTTAATGTGCCTGAAATCCTGCAGCTCCAATCGGCACCTCGAAATGCACATGTGCAGACAAAAAAAGGATAGAATAATGCTCCCCTGCCGCATCCTTCCCAGGCCGGATAATGCCTCCCTCTGGCTCCCACAGAAAATGCCCCTCCCCCACAACATTACTCCCGCCCCCTGCCCCTGCCATCCAGATTGATAGCGGGCCCCTCTCCCCCACTGATATCAGGCAGACTGGCAGCAGACCCCCATCTTCCCTCACTGATCTCAAGCAGTGTGGCAATGGAACACCCTTTTCTCCATTGATCTCAGGCAGAGAGATACACTCTCCTCCCATTCAGGCCCAGATGGAATGCATCCCAGGGTACTGAAAGAAATGGCAGAAGTAATAGCAGATGCGTTAGTTGTAATTTATCAAAATTCGCTGGACTCTGGGGAAGTGCCAGCTGATTGGAAAACAGCTAATGTTACGCCGCTGTTTAAGAAAGGAAGTAGACAAAAGGTGGGTAACTACAGGCCGGTTAGCTTAACATCCATAGTTGGGAAAATGCTGGAATCCATCATTAAAGAAGAAATAGCAGGACACCTGGAAAAGAATGGTTCGATCAAGCAGATGCAGCATGGATTCATGAAGGGAAAGTCGTGTTTGATGAATTTACTGGATTTTTATGAAGATGTAACGAATGCGGTTGACAGAGGGGATGTGGGTGTTTGATAAAGTGCCTCACAAAAGGTTGCTGCAGAAGATTAAGGTACACAGAGTTGGGGTAAAGTTAGTGTGAATTAAGGATTGGCTATCTAACAGGAAGCAGAGAGTTGTAATAAATGGGTGCTTTTCTGGTTGGCAGTTGGTGACTAGTGGCGTGACGCAGGGATTGGTACTGGGGCCTCAACTGTTTACCATATACATAGACGATCTGGAGGAGGGGACTGAGTGTAGGGTAACAAAGTTTGCTGATGACACAAAGATGAGTGGGAAAGCAAATTGCGTGGAGGACGCGGGAAGTCTGCAGAGAGATTTGGATAGGCTGAGTGAGTGGGCGAGGATCGAGCAGATGGAGTATAACATTGGCAAGTCTGATGGATATGTGACCCCTCCCTCTTTCTCCCCTGTCTCCAATTATTGAGGCACTAATCCACCACTCCTCCCTTGGACTTGTCAGATGCCTCCGGGATGTCCGAGCTCTTGACAATGAAGCTGTCATGCACACTACCTGGATGTCTTGCACAGACATGCATAATGTTCATGTTATGATTGTACACTAGTTGAACATTCAGGGAGTGGAACAACCCCTTTCTGTTGATAAATCTCCACAAATTCTGTAGGGGAGCCTTGAGGGTGAGGTGTGTGCAGTCGATAGCCCCTTGTATGATAAGCACCTCTGCAATGCCTGTGAACCCTGATGGGGCTGGTCCAGGTTAAATTTGATAGACTGCCCAACCCGGGCAGTACATCAGGGCTTCTGTGACCTGCTTGACACAGGCGTGCACAGCTGATTGGGAAATGCCACGGACATCTCTGCTAGAGGTCCAGAAGGAGCCAGTCGCGTAAAAGTTAAGATCAGCCATCAATTTGACAGCCACAGCCTCTAGGTGTCAGGTCCTGCAACAGGTTTGCGTAGGTGTTGCACTGTCTGCTTTTAGAGGCACTTGTGCACAGAACTGCCAGGGTCTCTGTTCCCTCCTTCTGCACCCCCTCTCAGGGTGAATGGCGGCCACCTCCCATCTGTGGTGGTCATCTTCCTCTACTCCTGCAAGTGGTAAGGCCCGGGCATCCTGCACCCGCAATTCTTCCTCCAGCTCTTCCTCCTCAGCTCGAGTAGCAACCAAAAGAACAGCAAGATCAATTGGTTGCATCGCAAAATTCATCTCATTACTCTGAAGGGCGGTGGTTTGGGGGGAGACGGGGATGGAAATGGAGAGGAATGTAGAGGTTAAAGAATGCTACTTGCCCCTAACACACCAATAGTCACTGCCCATACCTCCCAGTTTCCCCAGCCACATGTCCCCCACAACACAGTCCCCTCAATTCTCCTAGCCACGTGCTCCCTGCAATCCCAGCTGCACCCAATTCCTTCAGCCACTTGCTCCCCACAATCCTTGCAAAGTTGAGAGGCTGCAGCAGTGCAATTTGCAAGAGCTTTGTACACATCCTTCAGCTGGAAATGAGTTGAGTATGCTAGGATCCAGCAGCACTACAAGACCCAAGGTCAGTGCTGAGACCGGGTCTGTGCGTCAAATCGGACATCGGAGACCTTGCAGAGCAACAGCCCCTCACGTACTCATAGAGCTGCCACCAACCCAAGACAGAAAATGGCTGCATCCGTGAGTAGCAGAGCGCCTTCGGACACTATGTACTTTCCTCCTTACTTTTTCGGACTTTTATGGAGTGTGTTTGTTTTGCGCGATTCAGATAAAGGGGGAAATGTCAGTAAAGTTGTGCATGCAGCCCGTTAATTCAACTTGTTTCGGGTGCGGTTCCAATCGTGTTCATTTTTGGGCCTTGATAAAGGGGGAACTGGCGCAGAGGTGAGTGCAGATCGCGCTACTCGCCTCACGCCTGACTTTACCAATTTTTCATGCCCAAAAACGGGTGCAAAAACAGATGGTAAAATCAGGCCCAGTAAGTGTGGTCCCCTATTATAAATTTACTTTTTTTGCACAGTGGGGATATGACATCTTGTATCTTAGATTTGGCGTAATGTGCAACCTATATAAAATTTTTGGTTGCATCTCTTTCGCTCTATCATAGACCAGAATTTTAAATTGCATTCTTCCAGATAAACGCCCCTATCCCCCCAGGATCTCTTCATTAATATTCACCACAAGACCCTTTTTCCAAATCTGCAGTACTTCTTACATGCTCAGATTGAACCTAAAACAGAATATGTTAAAGCTTACTGATAAATCATTTTAGTTCTGTAAACAGTAATATTTTTCTGCAGCGGAGACACTGGCAAAGTTGTTTTATTAAGAATAAAGGAAGAGATTCTCCCATCGCGACCTGCAAATTTTCTGGCGGATCAGAAGGGAGAGGTGCATGTCGGCCATTTCGCAGGTTCCCCCCGAGCGTTTATGATCCGCACACATCCAACTGGAAAAACGTTGGGACTGCAGAAAACCGGCGTGCATTACTTTCCATACCTTAGCATGCCATTATCGGGATCCACCCATGTTAGCATCTCCCATCTCTTTGGTGTAATGTCACTTTGGCGTGAATCAGTGTAGGTATATAAAAATCTGAATCTGACATGGCGGCCTTGAACTGGCATGAGGAGGTAAGTGCTGCTAGCAGAATGTGGGAGATGTGGCAGGCAGGCCGTGGAGATGTCTGGTGGGCTTCTTCCTGCTGTCTTCAGGTGCTGGCTCATGGACCGGTGATATCTGGAGTGGGAGGCTTGGGGGGGCTTCTATTTTCATAGTGCTCAGTGCGGGAGGCCCCATCAAGGAGTCCTGCTACCCTTCCACTCCAGGGTAGCGCTGTAGCTCAGTGTGGGAGGCCCCATCAAGGAGTCCTGCTACCCTTCCACTCCAGGGTAGCGCTGTAGATCAGTGTGGGAGGACCCATCAAGGAGCCATTCTTACCCTTCGTCTCCAGGGCACCTTGAAGTGGCATTGTTTTACTGTGGGATGTGGTCAGGGACTTGATTGAGTGCTGGTATCCCGGGGTGGGGGAGGAGTGCACAATGTGCTGACTAAGGCCTAACCAGATGAAGCAGCTGCTGTTCCATGCCAGGATGCAGAGGTTCAGACATGGACTGCACGGAATCTGCTGTCACTTGGCACACTTCTGGTGCTGATTTACAGTCCGTGCCTGCTCTGTGACATGGTCCAGCAACATATGCCTGTAACAGATGCTGCAGTTGCACACATAGCAATGGCTCAAGGGTGGACACTGCCCATGGCTGCATACCAACCTGCATAATTTGTCACAATGGGAATCTCACACAATCCTAATTGGGTCACGCATGGCGCCATGTGTGTATTGCCAGCACCCACAAGTGGGATGGTGCTGGGTCTATGCAGCCAATGATAATAATCCACTATTCTATGCTCTTTCCAAACCCTACTGTGCCAATGGATCTTTATCTGCTCCATTTGGAGCTGGCCATTATGGTGGCAGCAGGGGAAGAGGAGGAGGTGGCTTAGGCTGTGATAAGCGTGGAGAGACCACCACAGGAGCAGCCACTACCAGTGTCTCAGGAAGGAAGGGCAGGGGTTGTGACTAAGGGCCAGGAGGTGGGTGAGCAGGCTCCCAAGAGGGTGCCGAGACCAAGGAGATGTAGGCCCCGCAATTGATTCGAGGCACCCTTGGAGAAGATGTACCATCGCCGGCTGTGGCTCTCCAAGACCACGGTGCAACAACTTTGTGAGGTGCTTGCACATTTGGCACCTCAGGGGAGGGGCTCTTGGCTTTGCTTCCATTGCTGGGATTCCCAATGTCCAGGGAGCAGTGGATGGGACACAGATCACCTTGTGGGCCCCACATGCAAGACCGCAGCAATTTGAACAGGGAAGGGTTTCACTCCCTGAACGTCCAAATTGTATGCGACTATCAAATGAAGATCGTGCAGGTCGACGCACGCCAAGCAGGGAATGTCCACAACAGCTTTGTGCTCAGTCATTCGGACATCTCTGGGCTACTTTGAAGAACAGCCCAGGCTTTTGAGATGGCTACTAGGTGATACCTGCTGAGGTCATGGCTGATGAGGCCTGTACAGAGGCCTGAGACCAAGGCGGAGACCCACTACAATGAGGCCCATGCAGCCACCCAGTCCATTGCAGAGCAGTACATTGGCCTGTTTAAGATGCAGTTCCACTGCTTGGACTGCTCTGGGGCGGGACCCTCCAGTATGACGTTGTGCATGCTTCATACATCATCATCATTTGCTGCGCTCTGCACAACATCACCCAGCAGCAGGGAGACTAGCTGGAGCAGGAGGTGAAGGAGCGAAGTAGATGTCCCGTCACATGAAGAGTCGAGGAAAGAGGGCGGACAGCGATGGCAAGTGTCCAGCAGGGAAGGGCAGCAAGGGACACCTTGATTATATCCCGCTTCACCTAGCTGGTGCTGTGCACTGAGGGAGCCGCAACCACCATACATCCACCACACCCCAAGAGCAAGTGCAGCCACTATTCCTCTTCCAAACCGACCTGGGCCCTCAAAAAGTGAGAGATCTGGATATAAGTTGTCCCATTGATAAGACGCAGCATGGGTTCATAAAGGGCAGGTCATGTTTGATTAATTTGGTGGAACTTTTTGAGAACATTTCATGTGCAGTGGACAATGGGGAACCTGTGGATGTGGTGTATCTGGATTTCCAGAAGGCATTTGACAAGGCGCCGCTCCAAAGACTGCCAGATTAGATGAAGGTGCGCGGTGTTATGGGTAATGTATTAGCATGGATAGAGGATTGGTAAGCTAACAGAAAGCAAAGAGTGGGGGTAAATGGGTATTTTTCTGGTTGGTGATCAGTGATTAGTGGTGTGCCTCAGGGATCAGTGTTGGCACTGCAATTGTTTACGATTTATTTAGATGATTGGGAGTTGGGGACCAAGTGTAGTATGTCAAAATTCTCAGATAACATTAAAATGGGTGGAAGAGCAAAGTGTGCAGAGGACACAAAGTCTGCAAAGGGATATAGATAATCTAAGTGAGTGGGCAAGGATCTAGCAGATGGAGTACAATGTTGGTAAATGTGAGATCATCCATTTTCACGCAGGAAAAAGTCAGTGTAGTCGAGGATGATACTGCGATACAGGGTTGCAGACTAGACGGGATTGAGGTTCAGAAGGAAGAGGTGTTAGTAATTCTTGAGAGTATGAAAATAGATAAGTCCCCTGGGCCGGATGGGATTTACCCTAGGATTCTCTGGGAGGCTAGGGAGGAGATTGCAGAGCCTTTGGCTTTGATCTTCATGTCGTCATTGGCTACAGGTATAGTGCCAGAAGACTGGAGGATAGCAAATGTTGTCCCCTTGTTCAAGAAGGGGAGTAGAGATCATCCTGGGAATTATAGACCGGTGAGCCTTACTTCTGTTGTGGGCAAAGTTTTGGAAAGAATTATAAGGGGTAGGATTTATAATCATCTAGAGAGAAATAAATTGATTAGGGATAGTCAACACGGTTTTGTGAAGGTTAGGTCGTGTCTTATCGAGGTTTTTGAAAAGGTGACCAAAGAGGTGGATAAGGGTAAGGCAGTTGACGTGGTGTGTATGGATTTTAGCAAAGCGTTTGATAAGGTTCCCCATGGTAGGCTACTGCAGAAAATGCAGATGCATGGGATTGAGGATGATTTAGCAGTTTGGATCAGGCATTGGCTAGCTGATAGAAGACAGAGGGTGGTGGTTGATGGGAAATATTCAACCTGGAGTTCAGTTACAAGTGGTGTACCTCAAGGATCTGTTTTGGGGCCACTGCTGTTTGTCATTTTTATAAATGACCTAGTTGAGGGTGTAGAAGGATGGATTAGTAAATTTGCTGATGACACCAAAGTCGGAGGAGTTGTAGACAGTGAGGATGGATGTTACAGTTTGCAGAGGGACGTAGATAAGCTGCAGAACTGGGCTGAGAGGTGGCAAATGGAGTTTAATGCGGAAAAGTGTGAGGTGATTCACTTTGGTAAGAGGAACAGGAATACAGAATATAGGGCTAATGGAAGGACTCTTAGTAGTGTCAATGAGCAGAGAGATCTCGGTGTACATGTGCATAGCTTCCTGAAAGTTGGCACCCAGGTTGATAAGGTTGTACGGTGTGTTAGCTTTTGTTGGTAGAGGGATTGAAATTCGGAGCTGTAAGGTCATATTGCAACTGTACAAAACTCTGGTGTGGCCGCAATTGGAGTATTGTGTACAGTTCTGGTCGCCGCATTATAAGAAAGATGTGGAGGCATTGGAAAGGATGCAGAGGAGGTTTACCAGAATGTTGCCTGGTATGGTGGGAAGGTCTTATGAGGAGAGGCTGAGGGACTTGAGGTTATTTTCATTAGAAAGAAGAAGGTTACGAGGTGACCTAATTGAGGCATACAAGATGATCAGAGGGTTAGATAGGGTGGACAGTGAGAGCCTTTTTCCTCGGATGGTGATGGCTAACACAAGGGGACATAGCTTTAAATTGAAGGGCGATAATTATAGGACGGATGTCAGAGGTAGGTTCTTTACTCAGAGGGTAGTAAGGGCATGGAATGCCCTGCCTGCAGCAGTTGTGGACTCGCCAACTTTAAGGGCATTCAAATGGTCAGTGGATAGGCTTATGGATAACATTGGAATAGTTTAGGTTAGAGGGTCACTAGATTGGTTCCACTGGTCGGCGCAACATCGAGGGCCGCAGGGCCTGTCCTGCACTGTAATGTTCTATGTTCTGTGTTCTATTTTGGTAGGAATAACAGCAAAATGGACTATTACTTAAATGGTATAAAAAAATTGCAGCATGCTGCTGTGCAGAGGGACCTGGCTGTCCTTGTGCAGGAATCTCGAGGATTTGCAGGTGCAGCAAGTAATTAAGAAGGCAAATGGAATTTTGTCCTTCATTGCTAGAGGGATGGAGTTTAATAACAGCGAGATTATGTTGCAGCTGTATAAGGTGCTGGTGAGGCTACATCTGGAGTATTGTGTACAGTTTTGCTCTGCTTACTTGAGAAAGGATATACTGGCACTGGAGAGGTTGCAGAGCAGATTCATTCGTTGATTCTGGAGTTGAGAGGATTGGTTTGTGAGGAGAGACTGAGTAGGCTGTGGCTATACTCATTGGAATTCAGAAGAATGAGGTGAGATCTCATAGAAACATACAAAATAATGAGGGGACTAGATAAGATAGAAGCAAGGAAGTTGTTTCCACTGGCGGATGAAACTGGAACTAGGGGGCATAGCCTCAAAATAAGGGGAAGCAGATTTAGGACTGAGTTGAGGAGGAACTTCTTAACACAAAGGGTTGTGAATCTGTGGAATTCCTTGCCAAGTGAATCAGTTGAGGCTACCTCACTGAATGTTTTTAAGGCAAGTTTAGATAAATTTTTGAACAGTAAAGGAATTAAGGGTTATGGTGAGCAAGCGGGTAAGTGGAACTGAGTCCACAAAAAGATCCATGATCTTATTGAATGGTGGAGCAGGCTTGAGGGGCCAGTTCTCATCACCTTATGTTCTTTAAACCACTACATCACCCTTCCCCAGCCTCTGTCATCCCACCACCCTATTCCGCAGAAACATCTGAACCTGTTAAGGTGCCTGGGCTGGCGATGGTTACGAGTCTTGGTTGAAGGCTGGAGGATGATGACGACTCGCTGTTGTGCATACTGGGATCCTACCCCTGGTGCCAGTCAAGCCTAACTCCTACCTGTATTCGGAATGCATGCTGCCACCCTGGCCCACGTAGCTGTAAGAGTTGGGAACATGTGTTTTTTTGGCCAATGGGGGGAGAGGGAGCACTTGCACCAATGGTCTGGTGGATGTTGCAGAAGGTAGGGCAGGCACTCTGTAACGTGGCTGAGCCTCATGGCAGACAAAACTTCTGCATAGGAATGGGGACCACTCAGCCCTGAGGAAAGGGGGGGAAATCGGATACACATTAGTCACAGCTGTGAGGTACAATTAACAGTCTTATTGTGTTCTTAACATTATTAATTAATAAACCCTGACTACTGGTGACTTTCACCCAGACCCTCTTAATGAACACAACTTTCTTATTACTGCTTCTTTAGGTGCTAGCCCAGGATGCACATCAGAGGTGCAGATGTCCAGCTGTGGTGCACACTGCATCCCCTTGGCAGATGTCCCCTGGATGGCCAGGACCTGGAGGGCCCTGGCTGACTTGTGAATGGCACTGTTTCGGTGCCACCGTGTTCATCTCACTGGCCCTGAGATGCTCCAGTGTGAGGAAGGAGGGATTGCATGTACCACAGAACCCACCAAATGATAAATGAAGCATGCTTATCTCATGCTACCAAATAAACCTAAATAACAGGTTTATTCGGTAGCATGAGTTTTCAGAGCACTCACCTGATGAAGGAGCAGCGCTCCGAAAGCTCATTCTACCAGATAAACCTGTTGGACTTTAACCTGGTGTGGGGCCAGAGAGGGAATATCCGTGCACCTAACTATGGGATAAGGGAGCTGAGGATAAATCCCTAACTGAGTTTGAGAATGGACCGCCATGCTTTTGTAATCTCCATTTGAAAGTTGGATATTTCATATTCACAGAGGCATACAGTCTTGGCTCTTCAGTCAGAATCTCTTCTCCAGATTGACAGTCAGAGTCTTTTTCCCAGAGTTGAAATGTCTAATACTAGGGGACATGTGCTTAAGATGAAAGGGGGAAAGTTCAAATAAGATGTGAGGGGCAAGTTTTTTGCAGAGTGGTTGATGTCTGAAATACGCTGCCAGAGGTGGTGGTGCAGGCAGATACAAAAGGGACGTGTAAGGGGTTTTTAGATAACCACATGAATATGCAAGGAATAGACAGATATGGACCAAGAAGGGATTAATTTAATTTGATGTCATGTTCTGCACAACACCATGGGCCAAAGGGCCTGCTCCTATGTTGAAATGTTCTACGTTCTGTGCATCCAGGGGAGGTATACCCCGATCACTGGTCTTATATTATCTTGACCTTGGTGTTTGTAGAGAAAGGTTGGAAGTGGCCCGACCTGATGGGGACCTCGTCACCTGCTGGGTGTCTGTCTGTCAGAATTTCTGAGCAACGATACGACAGAGTTGTGGAGACCTCAGTGGAATTACAGACAGATATTGCTTGATATTGCTTAAATCCTGCCAAGGTCTTGGCCTTTTCAAGCTCTGTGGATGTTTATATTATCTTGCATAAAAGATCAATTTAACAATCTGTACGTCTGTTCTGCCTTTCATAGATTCTGATCACTCAATGGACACTTCTGGCACCTCAGCCTTCCGTATCCTTATTTACATTCCCTTTGTCCCATTCTACCTCCCCCAACCTAATAATATAAACCTTCGCTGATTCTCTTTGCTCTCAGCTCTGATGAACAGTCATCTAGACACAACATCCCCACAGATGCTGTCAGACCTGCTGAGATTTTCCAGCATTTTCTGACTGTGTCTGTTTTTGTGTGTATTATCTTGCAGTTTATCATTAGTTCTGAGGTACTCCCCTTGTAATTATAGTCCTGATTTTGTGGTCTTGTCCTCTATCCTGAAAAAGGGTTTGACATATGATCACTGAGGCACATGTTATTCTTTGAAGCCAGGGATATTTAGTCTTACTGGAACTTATCCACCAGTATGCTCTGGCAGAGGAATGACCTCAGTTTAGAGTGTGTTACCATTTACATTCAATCTTGGTCTTTCCTTGAGGTACCGGGGAGCAGGATGAGTGGCATGCAGGTGACACAGTGGCCAGCACTACTGCCTCTGAGCACCAACGAAACAGGTTTGATTCCTGGTTTGGGTCACTATCTTTGCAGGGTTTGTACATTCTCCCCATGTCTGCATGGGTCTTCTCTGGATATTCTGGTTTCCTCCCACAGTCTGAAAGACGTGCTGGTTAGGTGCATTGGCCATGCTGAATTCTCTCTGTGTACCCAAACAGGTGCCGGAGTGTGGCAACTAGGGGATTTTCACAGTAACTTCATTGTAGCAAGCCTACATGTGACATTAATAAATAAACAAAATTTTAAACTTCTGGACCTGTGTCAAATTCAGATTAGTAGGGTCTTGTGTTTGTAATATGCAAACATTTCCTTTGCTTGTGGATTGATAACGGGTCCCCATTGTTCTACTGCGGAGCAGCTGGGATTGTTGATCAGGGTTGTGCGACATTTTCTTAACCTTTGTTTTGCAATGTTGGCATTTATAATGGAGGATTACATCAGATTTACTTTATTTAAGTATGGCTAGTATGAGTAGCACCACAGCAGTGGATAAGCAGTTTAATATACATAGAGCTGGTGGGTATGGCCTTATAAATTCTCATAGAAAATCCCCTTCAGAACTACTGGTGTTGTGTTTATCTTTTGTATTTCTGTTATTTCGAAGTTAAAGATTCCTCATTGGTCTCCTGTGAAGGTACAGACAAATCAAGTGGGAGGCTTTCAAAATTGTGTTAATCAGGGTTCATTCTGTTTAGAGTGAAGAGCAAGGCTGGTAGAAGTAGGGAATCCTGGGTGACTTGGGATATTGAGGCCCTGGTCAAAAAGGAAAAGGAAGTATATAACACGCATAGGCAGCTGGGATCAAGTGCAAACTTTTGGAAGTATAGAGGGTGTCAGAATAGAGCTAAGAAAGAAATCAAAAATGCATAAAGGGGACACGAGATTGCTTTGGCAGATAAGGTAAAAAAGTATCCAAAGAGCTCCTACAAATGTATAAAGGGCAAAAGAGTAACTAGGGAAAAAAGGATCTCTTAAGAATCAACAAGGTCATCTCTGTGCAGATCCACAAGAGATGGGTGAGATCCTAGATGAATATTTCTCATCATCATTTACTGTTGAGAAAGGCCTGGATGTTAGGAATTTGGGGAAATAAATAATGATATCTTGGGGAGTGTACATATTATAGAGAAGGAGCTTTTGGAAGTCTTAAAGTGCACCAAGGTAGACCCTGGAACCTGATGAAGTGTATCCCAGGACGTTATGGGAGACGTGGGAAGAAATTGCAGATCCCCTAATAGAGATATTTGAATCACCAGCAACCACAGGGGAAGTGTCCAAAGATTGGAGAGTGGCAAATGTTGTGCCTTTGTTTAAGAAGGGCTGCATGGAAAAGCCTGGGAACTACAGACTGGTGAGACTAATGTCTTTAGTGTGTAAATTGTTAGAAGACATTATGAGAGACAAAATCTACAGGCATTTAGAGAGGCAAAACAGTCAACATGGCTTTGTGACTGGAAGATCATGTCTCACAAATTTCATTGAGCTTTTTGAAGGGGTAACCAAAAAAGTAGATGAGGATGGTGCAGTTGGCATTGTCTACATGGATTTTAGCAAGGCCTTTGACAAGGTATTGCATGGTAGATGGTTGCATAAGGTTAAATCTCATGAGATCCAGGTTGGGGTAACCAATTAGATACAAAATTGGCTTAATGACAGAAGACAGAGGGTGGTTGTAGAGAATTGTTCTTCAAATTGGAGGCCTGTGACTGGCGGTGGGCCTCAGGGACCAGTGCTGCGTCCACTGTTATTTGTCACTTATTTGATTTGGATGGGAATTTAGGCAGCATGTTAATAAGTTTGCAGATGACACCAAGATTGGTGACATAGTGGATAGTGAAGGAGGTTATCAAGGATTGCAACGGGAACTTGATCAATTGGACCAGTGCTCTGATGAATGGCAGTTGAGTTTAATTTAGATAAATGCAAGGTGATGCATTTTGATAGATCAAACCAGGGCAAGACTTAATCTGTTAATGGTAGGGCGTTGGTGAGAGGTATAGAACAAAGAGATCTATGGGTTCATAACTCTTTGAAAGTGAAGTTGTGGGTGGTCAGGGTGGTGAAGAAGGCATTCGGCATACTTGATTTCATTGGTCAGAACATTGAATACAGGAGTTGGAACATCTTGTTGAAGTTGTATAAGGGATTAGTAAGGACATGCTTGGAATACTGTGTATAGCTCTGGTCACCCTATTATAGAAAGGAAGTTATTAAACTAGAAAGAATGCAGAAAAGATTTACTAGGATGTTACTGGGACTTGATGGTTTGAGTTATAAGGAGAGACTGGATAGACTGGGACTTTTTTCTCTGGAGCGTAGGAGGCTGAGGGGTGATCTTACAGAGGTCTGTAAAATGATGAGGGGCATAGATCAACTAGATGGTCAACATCTTTTCCCAAAGTTAGGAGAGTCTGAAACTAGAGGGCATAGGTTTAAGGTGAGAGGGGAGAGATACAAAAGGGCCCAGAGGTGCAGTTTTTTCACACATAGGGTGATGAATGTTTGAAACAAGCTGCCAGAGGTTTTAGTAGAGGCGGGTAATATTTTGTCTTTTAAAAAGCATTTAGCCAGTTACTTGGGCAAGATTGATGTAGAGGGATATGGGCCAAATGCGGGCAATTAGGACTAGCTTAATGGTAAAAACTGGGTAGCATGGACAGGCTGGGCCGAAGGGCCTGTTTCCATGCTTGAAATATTTATAACTATGTATCCTGGAAAAGACTAGGTTTTATTGTCATTGGCACCTCCGACATAGCTGGAATATGGCGTCATTGTTGCACAGTGGTTAGCACTGCTGTCTCACAGTGCCAGGGTTTGATTCCCAGCTTGAGAGACTGCCTGTGTGGAGTTTGCACATTCTCCCTGTGTCTGTGTGGGTTTCCTTCGGGTGTTCTGGCTTCCTCCCACAGGCCAAAGATGTGCGGGTTCGGTGAATTGGCTGTGCTAAATTGCCCCTTAGTGTCAGGGGAACTAGCCAGGTTAAATGCATGGGGTTGTGGGGATAGGGCCTGGGTAGGATTCTGGTTGGTGCAGACTCGATGGGCCCAAATGGACTCCTCCTGCACTGTAGGATTCTATGAAGTATTTACTGATGTACACCCATGGTTGTGGAATCCTTGGTTTTTTTGGATTGGTTTTCTGTATTTTCCTTGGCTACTTGGTAGTTTGGATCCTAAATATACATCATCCTGTGGGGAGGGGGAGATTCCTGTCCCATCCCAAGATATGCTGACTGGATGTCTGGTTGATAAGAACATAAGAACATAAGAAATAGGAGCAGGAGTAGGCCATCTAGCCCCTTGAGCCTGCCCCGCCATTCAATAAGATCATGGCTGATCTGTCGTGTCTCAGTTCCACATTCCCGCCCTCTCCCCATAACCCTTAATCCCCTTGCCTATCAAAAACCTATCAACCCGCGTCTTAAATATATTTAGCGAGGCAGCCTCCACCACTTCAACGGGCAGAGAATTCCAGAGATTCACCACCCTTTGAGTGAAGAAGTTCCTCCTCAACTCCGTTCTAAACGGCCCCCCCTTTATCTTGAGGCTATGCCCCCTAGTCCTACTGTCCTTTCTGAGCGGGAAGAGCCTCTCCACCTCTATCCCATCCGTCCCATTCATCATCTTACATGTCTCAATGAGATCTCCCCTCATTCTTCTAAACTCTAACGAATACCAGCCTAGTTTATTCAGCCTCTCCTCATAGCTCAACCCCCTCAACTCCGGTATCAGCCTAGTAAACCTCCTCTGCACTCCCTCCAAGGCCAAAATATCCTTGCGTAAGTGCGGCGACCAAAACTGCACACAGTACTCCAGCTGCGGCCTCACCAGTGCCCTATACAGCTGCAGCAAGACCTCCCTACTTTTATATTCAATCCCCCTCGCTATGAAGGCCAGCATCCCATTTGCCTTCCTGACCACCTGCTGCACCTGCAGGCTGGGTTTTTGCGACTCATGCACAAGGACCCCGAGGTCCCTCTGCACCATCGCATGCTGCAATTTTTCGCCATGTAAGTAATAATCCTTCCTACCATTATTCCTACCAAAGTTGGCAACTTCACATTTGCCAACATTAAATTCCATTTGCCAGTTCCTGGCCCATTCACCCAGCCTATCTAGATCCTTCTGCAGACTTTCCACACCCTCCGCACAATTTGCCATTCCACCAATCTTGATGTCATCAGCAAATTTCGACACCATACACTCAGTTCCCTCCTCCAGATCATCTATATAAATGGTAAATAGCTGAGGCCCCAGTACCGACCCCTGGGGCACTCCACTAGTCACCAACCGCCAATCCGAATAGCACCCATTGACCCCCACTCTCTTCCTATTTGACAGCCAATCCCCTATCCACGCTAACACCCTACCCCCAACTCCATGTTCCCTGACGTTCTGTAATAACCTCTTGTGAGGCACCTTATCAAATGCCTTCTGAAAATCAAGAAACACCACATCCACCGGCTCTCCTCTATCCAGCGCCCTAGACACATGCTCATAGAATTCCAATAAATTCGTCAGACACGACTTCCCCTTAACAAAACCATGCTGCGTCTGCTCTATCAAACAATTCTCCTCAAGATGCCTTGCTATTTTCTCCTTGATCACGGATTCTAACATCCTGATAACTCCTGTTGCTTGGCTTTCCTTGATCGGAGAAAATGGGTGGAATGCTGTTGAGGGTGGGGCCTGAGTAGTGCCTCTAGTTTGACTTTGAAGCCCAGGGGTGATGTAAAATACTGTTCCTGTCCTGTAGGCCCTTTTAATTGTGTAGATGCTTATCTTGGCTGGGTAGGTTAAGGCAGCGACTACTTTGATTACCTTTTTCCAGAACCAGTGGAGAATATATTAGATAAGAGAATAAGTTGTCCTCCCCTGAGATTTTATCTCTTGGACAACTTTCCTTGAGGATTAGGTTCCACTGGGAGGGTTTCCTTTCGTCATCTGGGTAAATGAGTTGGTAATATAAGTTTTGACTTGTTATGTTTAGTCCCTAATGGGCTTCCCTCATCTTGTTGGAAAGAAGGGGATTGTATATCCCCGTGATAACCTGTCTGTGGGTGTCTTGGCAGTTTTCATCCTCCTAGTTAGTTGGGTCTCATTTGGTGGAAACTGGATTAAATTTTCTGGCTAGTGGTGGGGCTCGAGCAGCACTTCCGATATGCCTGGAGATAAGTGAGGCTTGTTTTGTTCTAAATCCAAATGTGATTTGAGAATCTTTGGCATATTGGCTCTTCTTTTATCTGTCTCAGTATCCCTTCCTTTCTTGGACTTGTGTAGGAAAGAGTAGCAGCTATTTTGAAAACTAATTTTTGGAAGGTGTGGAGATTATACTCCTAGTGGGAGATATCTTCTTATATGTGGGCCCAAGGGTGCATTTAGATACCTGGAGTCTATGCACACTCTTCCCTTAAGGTTGTGTAGCTCTGCACCTGTTATCCTGCCAACTTTAAAGTGTGCCAACTTTAAGGGCGTTCAGATGGTCAGTGGATAGGCATATGGATAACATTGGATTAGTTTAGGTTAGAGGGTCATTAGATTCGTTCCACTGGTCGGCGCAACATCGAGGGCCGAAGGGCCTGTGCTGTGCTGTAATGTTCTATGTTCTATCCTGTGTGTAAGAGTATGTACAATAATACTGCGTCTGAGGTTTTGAGTTGTATCCTGATGTTATCCTCTTTCTGGAGTATTGTTTTGTTTGGAGGTTTTGCTGTGCTGTTTTAGGCTCTGGTTGTATTGGCCCATCGGGTCTCCCTAATGGGTGTAGCTAGGCCCTTACTATCCTGTGGGCAAGGGTATGCACCATTGTGCTATGTGCCTTTGGCTTAACTCTGTTATCCTGATTCCCTCCACTCTGTAATATCCTTTCACCATTCATGCAGAGGGAGGTACCATTTAATCTGAATCATATATCTGTTATGATGAGTTGCCATCTTGAACCAGAAGGATATCCTTTGGAAGGATATATTTACCACAGAGATATTGCAACAAAGGTTCAGCAGACTGATTCTCAGGATGACAGGCTTGTCCTATGAAGAAAAATTGAGGACACTGGGCCTTTATTCTCTAGAGTAAACATAGATTTTAATTTGATTTAATTTATTATTGTCACATGTACAGAGAAAAGTATTGCTTGTCATGCACTATAAAGACAAAGCATACCGTTCATAGAGAAGGAAAAGAGAGAATGCAGAATGTAGTGTTACAGTCATAGCTAGGATATAGAGAAAGTTCAGTTTAATGCAAGGTAGGTCCATTCAAAAGTCTGACATCAGCAGGGAAGTACCCATTCTTGAGTTGGTTAATACATGCCCTTAGACTTTTGTATCTTCTTCCCGATGGAAGAAGGTGGAAGAGAGTATGCCCGGGCTGTGTGGGATTCTTAATTATGCTGGCTACTTTTCAGAAGCAGTGGGAAATGTAGACAGTGTAAGTGGATGGGAGGCTGGTTTGAGTGATGGATTGTGCTTTGTTCATGACCCTCTGGTTTCTTGTGGTCTTGGCTAGAGCAGGAGCCATACCAAGCTGTGATGCAACCAGAAAGAATGCTTTCTGTAAAAGTTGGTGAGAATCGTAGTGGACGTATCACATTTCCTTCATCTTCTGAGAAAGTAGAGGCACTAGTGGGCTATAGTGTTGGCATGGGGAGATCTGGACACCTAAAAACTTGAAGCTCCCAAGTGTGTTGGGCATTGAGATAAATGATTAGCCATGACCTAATTGAATAAGAGAGGGGGCATGACAGGCCAAATGTCATGCCAGCTCCTATTTCCTGTGTTTCTATATTTAATCACTAATATCCTTTTGCTCTTGCTGTTTCTCACCACCTTTTTCAACCCCACCTCCCCATCTTGTGCATTTTATATCAATGAAGAAAAAGTATGCTGCTATTATCATAACTTCAAATCTTTAATTATGTTCTGATTTTAACACTATTTGAAGATGTTGTACATGAAGAAGGTGATGAAAGCGGAACAATTATAGCACGGAAGGTTGGGGAAGCTGTGCAGAACACCTTCGGAGCAGTGGCTACAGCAATAGATTTTCCATTAGGTAAGAGGTTTATAAAGTAAGCCAATTATTTCAAGGGCAGGTATTGTTTGCTCCTGTGAAATTTTAAAGCAGACTTCTTTACATGTTTCTATCTTCCGTTTTGATCGTTCTTGGCCACTTATCTGGGCATAGCACAACTCCTTGAGCTTGCAAAAAAAACCAACACAGCTCCTTGAGCTGACAAAAATGAGGGTTTAAAAAAAATTATGCATCACCATCCTTACTCAATTTGTAAATAGAAAGCAGAAATCAACACTGGTCAATTTAATCAACTATGGAGGCTTGTGGATGGTGACTTTTTTGGCAGATTGTCTGTTCCTTAATAGTTATACATTTCCATTATAGTCTGCTAGAGTGTGCTAACCAAGCCAGAAAAACATTTGCAGCATGTTGTGTTGCCATCTAAGCATTTCTATTGCACATAGTTTCCACTGGCACTCCAGTAGGGATTGGGGCAGCATGTACTATAGTAACTAATGACATTTTTAGTACAGAGCAAGAATGCTATGATCCATTATTACTTAGTAGACACACTGAGATGGAAACAAAAACCTGGATGATGCCACATCTGGCTGTTCTGGGGTATTATCCAAATCGTTTGCTTATTTTCCTGGCCATTTAAACACTGCTGCCCCTTTTTATTCATAGAACTCTGTCCTCACACTGGCATCATACTCCCCCATGCCTTAAATTTAAAATAGTCATTCTTGTGTTTAAATCCCTTAATAATCTCACTCCTCATGATCTCTCACAATTCTTTCAGCTGCACAACCCCTTTTTCTCTGTGCTCCCCCCACTCCTTCTCCGAACTGTCCATTTCTTCACTTCTGCCTGGTTGTCCATCTCCTCTCTTTTCAACCCACCTTGGGTAGCTATGATGTTAGCTGACTAGGTGCCACGCTCTGGAATTCGCTCCCTAAATCTTCTAACCTTCCTCTTGTCCTTTAAGATTTTCCTAAAACCCATCTGTGACCAAGCATTAACTCCATTTCTTGGCTTAACATTCAGTACTCACAAGTGCTACAGAACTTTTTTCAGCATTAAAGCTAAGTGGGTGCCAATTATTTCCAGTGCATTTTGAAACTAGTGTTCAGACTTCAATGACCAAACAGCAATCTAATCTTTTTTCTGCTGTGAAAAAGCTGGCAGTAACCCATTTTTATATCAATGTAGGAATGTAATAATGTGTGCATCTATGCATGTTGTCTGGTTTTCAATATCCTTTGGCAAAAAGGTATTTCAGTGAATTTTGAAGGGGAAGTGGGGAGGTGTCACTGTTTCTTTTTAAAAATTGCCACTCCAATCACTTCATCAGTTCAGGTAACACACCACTGCTGGGAATTGGATATTTTAACCATAGCTAGGTCATTTGTCAGTAGATGGCAGCTGTAATCTGTGTGAGCAAGTTATAGAGTAGTTGAGATTTGAAAACTTGTTAATGTTCATTGCTTACTGAAATTATCTAGCAGCATTTAACAATTTTGTGGGATAGTAGAAACTTGTCTTCCACGATCTGCTTGTGCTCAGGACACTAGAAATCTCATGCAGACTTTTCCAGATGTTGCCATACTTAACGTCATATGATCTGTATCAATTAAAAATAATTCAAAACCTAATTCTGCTTTACTGCTGCTAACTATATCATTTCTGTGTTTTCTTCAAAAAAACACATTTTAAAAGTTCATTCTTGAAATGTGGGCTTTGCTGGCTAGGCCAGCATTTATTGCTCACCCCTAATTGCCCATGAGAAGTTGCCTTCTTGAACCATACATGGGTGTACCACAGTAGTACATCCACTGGCTTGTTGAGGAGGGAGTTACAGGACAGAGAAGGACAGTGATATGTTTCCAAGTCAGGATGGTGGAATCTTCAAGTGATGGTGTTCTCATGCAATCATAATGTATACATTTTCCATAAAATTTGGAACTATGCACAATTTTAATCGTAATCTCTTGAGGGTGTGTTCCTATGTATGTCTTCTGTTGCGTTATGAACAATTTTGGATGCTCTGCATATTTAGAAATGAGCTTCAATACAATGTTGATTTTGATCATTTAATATGACAGTCATTTCCAAAGACATTCAAGCATAGGCACCTTGCTGAAATGGATGTGTATGAGGGACACCTCAAAATTATCAGATACATCAGTTGTATGTTTATAAGAAGGCAATGGGTAATGACTTCTCCACGTCATTCGATCAATGCCCAGCCCTGTATGGGAAAAGACTGTGCAAACCAAGTTCTTTTGCTACTATTATAACCAGTTAATCTCAGCTGGATAATCATTGACTGCTGTATCCCTGCACCTCTGAACTAAGAAGGAAGAAAATCAGTCTGGCTGCCTTTCTGAAATATATATGAAATATAGTCTGACTCTAGCTGTCTCGACATTGACATGACAAATGTTGAGATGAAGGAACTTCCAATTCTTTGAAGAAGTGTGTTTGAGAAGGGATCTAAGCATGTAGAAATGAGTATTTTGTGCATTTTAATTTAGATTGACAACTCATGAATCATGTCTTTGTTAGGTCTAGTGAAAGATGCAGCCAGACCGTCATACTGGGTACCTGACCATAAGATCACTAATTGCTGCTATTGTCGGAAAGAATTTACAACAAAAATGTCAAAGCATCACTGCCGAGCCTGTGGGCAGGGTTTCTGCAATGAATGCTCTCAGGATAGGCGAACAGTCTCTTCACGTGGATGGGACCATCCTGTACGGGTCTGTATAAACTGTAATAAAAAACCAGGTGATCTTTGAATAGCACACTTGAAAAATACAATATTGATCTAACATTGAATTTTAATCCAAATTATTCATTTATTAATTATCACACATGCATGACATTTAAAAAGTGAAATAAAATTGTTGAAATAGTTCTGAACACTTCATATTCAAAAAAAACAAACTCCTAAGAAGTATATTTTTAAAAGGTTATGGACAATAACCAGAATTGAATAGGGAGTTGGTAACATTACATTTTTCCCTGTAGACTATCATATTCTAATTGAACTCACTGCTCTTACTCATGATTTTACTCACTAGAACTGACCTAGGTATTATGTTTGTATGTATTGTATGGAGTGTGTTGCCAAGTTCACTTGTAATTATATACAGATTACAAGAACTGGGTTCTGCTCACATGGAGAATGCCTCCGGTTTTACTGTCAAACACTATGGGTATTCGTGTGTGTAGCATGATTTGTACTTTTTTCCAGTGATATCAGTCAGTGTAGAAGCTCTCAAGTCGATGTAAACCTACAATGATACTGGCACAAATTTCTCCACACCTCCCTGTTTCTTTTGGAACCTACTCCTCAGTGACATTTTGTTTTCTAAATATTATGTATGTTAGTATGTTTTTAAAAAAGCTTCTGTTTATTTAAAAAGGCAAATCATGTTTTTGTTGATGCTGTTATTGGAATCCAAATCACTTGTTACCGTGAACAAATGTATAGTTCAGCTCATCAAATAATGTAAATTAGTGGTTATGAATAATTGATGTAAATAAAATGTTGGATGTCCTTTATACTGTTTCTGCTGCTTGCAAATCCTTTAAGTATATAATGTGTAATTTCACATGATTTGCTGTAGTAGATGAGACAACAAAGTTGATTATACAAACCTGTATTATGTATTGTATCTATGTGTAATGTATTATGTATTATAAAACATTACTATGTGAAAATAAATGTATTAGATATAAGAACATAAGAGGTAGGAACAGGATACTTCCATACAGACTGTTAAGCTTGCTCCACTATGGTCAAGACTTCAGCTCCAATTTCCTGCCCACTTCCTGTATCCCTTGATTCCCTGAGAGATGACAAATGTGTCTTTTTGAACCTTATATATTTAATGATGGTGGATCCACAGTCCTCTGGGCAGAGAATCCCAAAGATTCATAAAGCTTTGAGTGAAGAAATTTCTCCTCATCTCAGTCTTAAATGATTGGTCCCAAATGCTGAAACTGTGCTTTCTTGTTCTGGATTCCCCATCCAGGGAAAACAAAGAAACAAGTAACTACCTTGTCTAGCACCTTCATAGCATAGAATATTTCAGTTAGATCATCTTATTCTTCTAAACTTCAGCGAATATAGACACAGGTTACTCAGCCTCTCATCATAGGATAACCCTGCCATCCCAGGGACTAATCTAATGAATGTTCACTGTGCTGCCTCCAATGCAAGTATTTCTTTCTCTAAATATGGTGACCAAAATACGATAGTGAGTTTGAAGGGGTGTCTGGACAAATACATGAATAGGATGGGAATAGAAGGATATGATCCCCGGAAGGGTAGGGGGTTTTAGTTCACTCTGGCAGCCTGATTGGTGCAGGGCCTGTTCCTGTGCTGTAATTTTCTTTGTCCTAACACTGCATATTATACCAGATGTGGCCTCATCAAAACACTACAATGTAGCAAGCCTTTTTTATTCTTGTATTCCTAATGGTAAAGACCAGCATACAATTTTCTTTCATAATTGCCCGCTGTCTGTATACTAAAGTTTTATGTTCTTTGTATAACCACACCAAAGTCTCTCTGAACATCAGCATTTACAAGTTTTATGCCTTTTTAGAACAGATCTTTTCTATTCTTATAATTAAGTGAATAACCTCACACTTTTCCATTTAATCTCCATCTGCTATCTTGTTGTCTACTCACTTAATCTGACCCACTCATCTACCTACCCAATCACTCACTCACCTACCTACTCACCCACTCATTCACCAAACAACTCACCTATCACTCACTAATTCTCTTACCCACTTCTGACTCAACCACTCACCTACCCTAACACTCATCCATCAGACCACTCAATCACTCAGCATTACTCACCCACCCACTCCCTCAATTTTATTCATGCATTCACTCACTCACACACAATCACTCACTTGCCCAACTATCGCACTGCCACCCCATGCTCACTTAGTCATGCACTCATACACAAAGAGCATGAGAGGAGCCAGGAGTTCTAAACAAGTGAGAGAGGAGACAGGAGGACAAAAGAGCTTTTGACAGAGCACTAAGAGCAGAGAATGGAGTTTGGAAACAGCGTAAGTGGAGAGACAGTTGGGAGATTGAAAACAACACAGAGAGACAGTTGGGAAATTAAAAACAGCACAAGTGTGCAGTCAGAAATCTATGAGCGCTAGTTTGGATTTCCTGAGATGCTGTCAGTATTCAAAAGTGACATGGGGTAAGTGGGAGCAGCCGATGGATGAGTACAGTTGGGTATTGCTTATAGTTTGTAAGTCTTTATTTTGTAGTCTATAGTTTGTAAGAATTACATTCTGAAGTAATGAGGATTAGGGATGGAGGGCCCTAGATTAATTGATATTTTTGATACTAAGAATCTTCCAAAAAGTTTAAAGGGGTAAGTCATGACTGGAGAGCTCAAAATCATGATAGATGCCTCCTGTTCTATGTGGAAAGCCGAGAACACTTCCAATGCCTGGGACCAGCGCAGGAAGTGTTTCCAACTCCAGATTAAGGATGTCCAGGTTTTGGATCAACAACGGCATCCGTGAGCCGGAGAGTATCATGATAACACGTATTGAGAGGCTAAAACTCCACATGCAGGAAGGTGACCAGCAGGCAGAGCAAGAAGAGAGTGCAGCAATCTCCTCCAGCTGTTCTTCTGCAAAACAGACTGGATACTAGTGGAGGAAATGACCTTTCAAGAGAAAGCAGCACCATGATTGGAAGAGGAGTAAGAAGTGCGAGAATGCAACAGTTATTGGGGAATTTAATTTTAAGGAGAATAAGTGTTTTTATGGCTGCAAATGCAATGCCAGGATTGGTGTCCCTGGTGCTCAGGACAAGGATGTCTCAGAGCAGCTATAGGATGTTCTGGAGGGGAGGGTGAACAGCTAGTGTTCATAGTACACAATGGTATAAACTACATAGGTTAAAAAAAGCAGAATATAGGATGTTAGGAAATAAGTTGAAAAGAACCTTAAAGGTGATCTCAGAAATATTACTAGTATCACATGCTAGTCAGAGCAGAGAAAGCAGGATATATCAAATGAACATGTGGCTGAAGAGATGATACAAGGAGGCGGTTTCAAATTCCTTGGACATTGGGACCAATTCTGGGGGAGGTCGTACCAGTACAAACTGGACAGTTACACCTGATTAGGACCGGGACTGATGATAAAGGGGGAGTATTTGCTCATGTGATTAGGGAGGGTTTAAACTTTAATGGTTGGCTGAGTGGGTGAGTAGTTGGCTGAGTGATTAACTGGTTGAGTGAGTGAGAGTGGTTGGCTGAGTGGGTGAGTGACTGACTAGTTAGGTGAATGAATGAGTGTTTGGCTGAGTGAATATAGAGTCAGAGGTTTACAACATGAAAACAGGCCCTTCAGCCCAACTTGTCCATGCCACCCAGTTTTTACCATTAAGCTAGTTCCAGTTGCCCACGTTAGGCCCATATCCCTCTATACCCATGTAACTAGCTAAATGCTAAAACAAAATTATACTGGCCTCTACTACTACTTCTGGAAACTCATTCCAGACACTCACCACCCTTGGTGAAAAAATTGCCCCTCTGGACCCTTTCGTATCTTTTGCCTCCCACCTTAAACCTCTAGTTTTACACTTCCCTATCTTTGGGAAAAGATATTGACTACCTAGTTGATCTATGCTCCTCATTTTATAGACCTCTATAACATCACTTTTAAGCCTTCTACGCTCCAGGGAAAAAGTGCCAGTTATCTAGCCTCTCCTTATAACTCAGACCATCAAGTCCCAGTAGCAACTGAGTAAATCTGTTCTGCACTCTTTCTAGTTTAATAATATCCTTTCTATAATAGGGTGGCTAGAGCTATATACAGTATTCCAAATATGGCCTTACCAATGTTTTATACAACTTCAACAAGACGTCCTATCTCCTCTGGTCAGAATAATGAAACCAAGCATGCCAGATACCACCTTCACCATCCTGTTCTTTTGTTACTCCACTTTCAAGGAGCTTTGAACCTGTACCCTTAGGTCTCTTTGTTTTATAACTCTCCCCAATGCCCTATTGTTAACTAAGTCCTGCCCTAGCTCAGTCTACCAAAATGCATCACTTTGCATTTATCCAAGGTGGCACAGTGGTTAGCACTGCTGCCTCACAGTGCCAGGGACCTGGGTTCAATTCCTGCCTCTGGTTACCGTCTGTGTGGAGTTTGCACAATCTCCCTGTGTTTGTGTGGATTTCCTCTTGGTCCTCCGATTTCCTCCCACAGTCCAAAGATGTGTGGGTTAGGTTCCTTCACCATGCTAAATTGACCCTAGTGTCAGGGGGATTAGGAGGGTAAATATGTGTGGTTACAAGGCCTGGGTGGGAATGTGGTCGGTACAGGCTCAATGGGCCGAATGCAGTGTAGGGTTTCTATTCTGTCTGCCATTCATTGGCCCATGGCCTAGTTGATTGTTGCAATCTTAACCTTCACTATCCGCTTTGCCACCAATCTTGATGTCGTCTACAAACTTACTAACCGTGCCTCCTAAATCCCATCTAAATCATTAATATAAATGACATAACAGTGAACAAGCACCAATCCCTGAGGCACACTGTTGGTCACAGGTCTCCTGTTTGAAAAACCACCCTCTGCCTCTGTCATCAAGCCAACTTTGTATCTAATTGACTACCTCACCATGGATCCCATGAGATTTAATCCTATGCAACAAATATCATGCAGTACCTTGTCAAAGGCCTTGCTAAAGTCCATGTAGACAACATCAACTATGTTGCCCTCATCTATCTTGGTTACCTCTTCAAAAAACTCAATGAAATTTGTGAGACACGATCTTCCACTCACAAAGCTATGCTGACTGCCCCTAATCATTCTTACCTGTCTAAATGTCTGTTGATCCTGTCTCAGAATACATTCCAAAAGCTTACACGCTACAGACGTTCGGCTCACTGGCCAGTAGTTCCCAGGCTTTTCCCTGCAGCCCTTCTTAAACAAAGGCACAACATTTGCCACCCTGCAATTTTCAGGCATCTCAGCTGTGGCTGTCGATGATTTAAATGTCTCTGCAAGGTGACCCGCAATTTCTTCCCTAGCCTCACACATGTCCTGGGATACGCTTCATTAGGTCCTGGAGATTTATCTACTTTGATGCACTTTAAGACTTCTCGCACCTCCTTCTCTATAATATGTACACTCCTCAAGGTGTCACTATTTATTTCCCAAGTTCTCTAACACCCTTGCCTTTCTCAATTGTTATAATCTGTTTTTCTAGATGATCTTATTGTGAACATTTAGCTAAGGTCCAAGCTGATTAGTGTTATTATTAATAATAATTGTCTTAAACAATTCAATCGGTTTGTCCTTCAAGGAAGGTAAATTATTAGTTCTCCAATTTACCTGGATTCCTCTTAACCTGCTCCTTATCAGTTACATGAACTCAATTCTAAACCTGCATGTGTGTTATAGAAACATAGAACATTACAGCACAGTACAGGCCCTTCGGCCCTCAATGTTGTGCCGAGCTATGTCCAATCCCAAGATCAAACTATCCCCTTCCTATAATTCTGGTGTGCTCCATGTGCCTATCCAATAACCACTTGAAAGTTCCTAAAGTGTCTGACTCCACTATCACAGCAGGCTGTCTATTCTACACCCCAACCACTCTGAGTAAAGAATCTATGTAAAAAGTCTGACAACACCAGGTTTTAGTCCAACCTATTTATTTGATAATATTCTCACTAGCTTTCGAGGGGACAGCCTCTTCGTCAGGTGTCACCTGACGAAGAGGCTGTCCCCTCGAAAGCTAGTGAGAATATTATCAAATAAATAGGTTGGACTAAAACCTGGTGTTGTCAGACTTTTTACTGTGTTTACGCCAGTCCAACGCCGGCATACCCACATCATAAAGAATCTATGTCAGACATCCTATGAACCTTATGGTTATGACCCTTGGTAACAGCTACATCCACCCGAGGATGGCATTTGGAGCAAAGAGTCCAAATACTATTCACCTTCCAAGTGTCTCCAACTCTCATAGCAGCCTGAGTAAGAGTCGTCTACTGCAATTCAGAGACAGCTGGAGGGTGATTTAAATGGCATTAGTAAACCAGTTGGGTTTTTAAGGCAGTCATTACTGGTGCTAGCTTTTTACTCCGGATTTCTTTAATTTACTAATTTTGAATTCTCCAGCAGCTTTGGTGGCATTTAAACTTACGCATAACTGGTTCAGACCTCAGGTCATTAGTCCTGTAACATAAGCATTATGTGACCACTTATGGGATCCAATTTATTATAGAATCATACAGTGCAGAGGAGACCATTTGGCCCATCAAGTGTGCACCAACATATGAGAAATACCAGAGCACCCACCTAATACCATTTTCTAGAACTTGGCCCAAAGTCGTGACTGTTAAGGGGCCTCTAGAAGAATACATGAATAGGATGGGAATGGAAGGGTAGAGAGTCCGTTAGTGCGTAAGGTTTTCATTTAGGCAGGCATCATGATCAGTGCAGGCTTGGAGGGCCGAAGGGCCTGTTCATGTGCAATATTCTTTGCACTGGAAGGGATACAATCACGTCCTTCCAATAACATGGTGACCAGAGCTACACACAGTGCTCTAGCTTTGGCCTTACCAAAGTTCTATAACTCCAACATGACTTTGCTGCTTTTGTAATCTATGCCTCGATTAATAAAGGCAAATGTCTCAAATGTCTTTTTCACTATCCTATGAACGTGCCAAAGTCCCTTTGTTCCATAGAACTTCCTATTGTCGTACCATTCATTGAATACTTCTTTGTCAAATTATTCTTTCCAAAGTGTAATCCAATCATCTCACACTTTTCAGGATTAAATTCAATCTGCAACTTATCTGCCCATTTGATCATCCCATCCAAATCTTCTTGCAGCCCAAGACACTCAGCCTTACTGTTAACCACATGGCAAATCTTTTGTTATCTGCAAATTCACTAATCCTAATCCTTACATAGTTATATATGTTATTTATATAAATGACGAATAATTGGGGACCCTGCACATATCCCTGTGTTATGCCACTGGACACTGGCTTCTGATCACTAAAGCAACATTCTGTCGTCATCATCCTCTGTCTCCTACAACTGAACCAATTTTGAATCCACTTCATCAAAATACCCTGTGTTCCATGTGCACTTACCTTATAAGCCACCTATATGGGACCTTGTCAAAGGCTTTGCTGAAATCCTTATAAACTATGTCAACTGCACTACTCTCATCCACACACCTGGTCACCATCTCAAAAAATTTGATCAAATTTGTTGGGCATGAACTCCATCTGACAAAGCCATGCCAACCATCCCTGACAAGCCTTGCTTCTCCAAGTAGAGATAGTTGCACTTCTTAATGATTTTCTCCAATATCTCTTGCTCCATGAGACTGGGAGCTCCCAACTTCCTATAGCCGTCGATAGTTTTGTGCATGTGTTGGCTGGGATCAGGTAGTGACATTGCAATGTAATGGCACACCCATTCTGACATCAGTGTACTTGCATAAAAAGAGGAAAAAGGAAACAGTTTGAAAGCCCCAGTCACATGATCAGGGGCAGTGTACCATAATTGGAGAAGAAAGCCAAGCAGGAGCACAAAATGGGACGTGGAGAAGTCCTAAAAGTAGCAGACATGAAACAGAGACAAGGGCCAAGGAAAGTTGCTGAAGTTAAGAAAGGAGCAGAGAAAGAGGCTCCAAACAAAAAAAGTGTTTGGCTTACTTTAAGTGGAGGGGGATCAGAAGAAGTCCTGGTGATCAAATGAAGCAACTAAAGGTGGAGATGCCATGCTGTGGGACACTTGGGCAAAGATTATCTTTTTGAGCAGCAGTAATTTGCTCTTGGGTGAGGTGATTGAAGAGCTGAAGTTGTGCTCATTATTTGATGCTTGAATGGATTCTTGGGAGCCAAGATTGAAACCCTGTGAAGTGGGCCATTATTGATGCTGATTGAGTTAGAGTGACTCTTGGAGAGAATGCCAAAGCAAGATCTTCAAAGAAGAAGACCCTTGTGAGAGAGATTATTTCAATGATTTCCACAGAAAAGATTAATATGCAAAATAAAGGCTCATGAAGTTAAATGTAATATATTGTCATAGATGAAACATTGGTTAATGGGTAGGAAGTAGTGAGTAAGGATAAGCAGTGCATTTTCAAGTTACCAGGCTGTAACTAGTGCAGTGCCACAAAAATCAGTGCCAGACTCAGCTCAATAGAGAGAAAGAAAAAGTTGCAAATCTGATGCAGTCATAGAGATGTGTAGTAACTATAGAGTGGTATTTTTGTAAAACTTTAATTATCTAAATATCAATTAGGACATTGTTAGAGTAAGGGGTTTGGGTGGAGCAGGGAGAGGAATTTCTGAAATGCCTTCAGGACAACTGTCTTGACCAACATATCCATGATCCAACTAGAAAGGAGAGAATCTTGGAGCTGGTGCTAGGAAATCTAGGCTGATGCCAGAGTTGAGGGGGTTGAGCTATGAGGAGAGGCTGAATAAATTAGGCTTGAACTCGTTAGAGTTTAGAAGAATGAGGGGAGATCTCATTGAGACGTATAAGATGATGAATGGGATGGATAGGATAGAGGTGGAGAGACTCTTCCCGCTCAGAAAGGATAGTAGGACTAGGGGGCACAGCCTCAAGATAAAGGGGGGGCGGTTTAGAACAGAGTTGAGGAACTTCTTCACTCAAAGGGTGGTGAATCTCTGGAATTCTCTGCCCGTTGAAGTAGTGGAGGCTACCTCGCTAAATATTTTTAAGACGCGGTTTGATGGGTTTTTGATAAGAGAGGGGATTAAGGGTTATGGGGAGAGGGCGGGAATGTGGAACTGAGCCACGACAGATCAGTCATGATCTTATTGAATGGCGGGGCAGGCTCGAAGGGCTAGTTGGCCTACTCCTGCTCCTATTTCTTATGTTCTTATGTAAATCAGATGGGTCATGTTGACCGAGTGTCTGTGGGGGACCTTTTATGATTCAGTGATCACCTGTTTCAGGTGATCACTAGTAATGGTGAAGAGCAAGGAACAATCAAAAGTAGAATGTCCAAATTAGAAGAAAGCTAATTTCAATGGGATGAGAAGCCAGGGTAAAACATAACCAAAGACTGACAGAAAAAACTAATAGAATAGTGGGTAAGCTTTAAGGAAAATATCCTTTAGATATAGACTCAGAAAAAGATGAAAACATCCAAGGCTAGAGCTCCTTGGATGATGAGGGAGATAAAGAATAGATAATTTTTTTTGAAAGGTGAATGCTACATGTTAGATGAATTCTTCAAGTGAAAACTTGGACAAATACAGTCGATCAAGCGGGAAACCTAGGAGGAGTAGACCATTTCATCCCCAAAGTGAAGAGAAAAAAAGGTGGCGCTTAGAAATAAAAAGGAAATGGGTTATCAATTTGCTGGGATTATACTATGGGCCTTTCAACAGTCAAAAGAAGTTAAAGGAGCAGGTATTTTGGCAAACCACGGATAGGTGATATATAGGGTTATAGTTCTAGGGGATTTCAACTTGGCCAATGTTAACATGCGTCGCCTTAGTGTGAAAGGATTAGACTGGGTGGAATTTTTAAAGTGCATAGAACATAGACCATAGAACATTACAGGTTAGTACAGGCCCTTCGGCCCTTGATGTTGTGCCGACCTGTGAAACCATTCTGAAGCCCACCTAACCTACACTATTCCAATATCATCCATATGTTTATCCGATGACCATTCAAATGCCCTTAATGTTGGCAAATCCACTACTGTTGCAGGCAGGGCATTCCATGCCCTTACTACTCTCTGAGTAATGAACTTACCTCTGATGTCTGTCCTATATCTATCACCCCTCAATTTAAAGCCATGTCCCCTTGTGCTAGTCACCTCCATCTGAGGGAAAAGGCTCTCACTATCCACCCTATTTAATCCTCTGATCATCTTACATGCCTCTATTAAGTAACCTTTTAACCTTCTTCTCTCTAACAAAAACAGCATCGGGTCCCTCAGCCTTTCCTCATAATATCTTCCCACTATACCAGGCAACATCCTGGTAAATCTCCTCTGCGCCCTTTCCAATGCTTCCACATCCTTCCTATAATGCAGCGACCAGAACAACACAATACTCCAAGTGCAGCCGCACCAGAGTTTTGTACAGCTGCAACGTGACCTCATGACTCCTAAACTCAATCCCTCTACCAATAAAAGCTAATACACCATACGCCTTCTTAACAACCTATCGACCTGGGTGCCAACTTTCAGGGATCTATACACATGAACACCGAGATCTCTCTGCTCAACCACATTACCAAGTAACTTACCATTAGCCCATGAGTACCATACTATGAATACTCTGTATTCCTGTTACTCCTTCCAAAGTGAATCACTTCACACTTTTCCACATTAAACCATCTCTCAGCCCAGATCTGCAGCTTATTTAAGTCCCTCTGTAACCTGCAACATCTTTCCGCACTGAACACAGCTCCATGGACTTACGTGTCATCCACAAATTTACTAACCCATCCTTCTATGCCCTCATCCAGGTAATTTATAACAATGACAAACAGCAGTGGCCCCAAAACAGATCCTTGCAGTACACCAATATTAACTGAACTCCAGGATGAACATTCCCCATCAACTACCACCCTCTGCCTTCTATCAGCTAGCCAATTTCTGATCTAAAAGGCTAAATCATCCTCAATCCTATGCCTCCTTATCTTCTACAACAGCTTACCATGGGGAACCTTATCAAACGCTTTACTGAAACCCATCAACTGCTTTACCCTCATCCACCTCTTTGGTTACCTTCTCAAAGAACTCAATAAAATTTGTGAGACATGATTGGCCTTCACAAAACCGTGCTGTCCCTAATCAAATTATCCCTTTCTAGATGATTATAAATCCTAGCTCTTGCAATCTTTCCAAAACTTTGCACACAACAGAAGTAAGGCTCACTGGTCTATAATTACCAGGGCTGTCTCTACTCCCCTTCTTGAACAAGGGGACAACATTTGCTATCCTCCAGTCTTCTGGCACTATTCCTGTAAACAATGATGACGTAAAGGTCAAAGCCAAAGGCTCTGCAATCCCCTCACTAGCCTCCTGGAGAATCCTAGGATAAATCCCATCTGGCCCAGGGGACTTACCTGCTTTCATACTTTCCAGAATTGCTAACACCTCCTCCTTATGAACCTCAATCCAGTCTAGCCTAATAGCCTGTATCGCACTATTCTCCTTGACAACATTGTCTTTTTCCTCTGTGAATACTGACGAAAAAAAATCCTTTAGCATCTCTTCGGACTCCACGCACAACTTCCCACTACTCTCCTTGATTGGCCCTAATCTTACCCTAGTCATTCTTTTATTCCTGACATACTTATATAAAGCTTTAGGGTTTTCCTTGATCCTACCTGCCAAAGGCTTTTCAAGTCCTCTCCTGTGCATCAAGGAAAGATATTTGTGCCATTATGTAGATAGCCCTATTAGGAATGGGGCAGTGCTAGATCTAATCCTAGGAAAGGAAGCGCCAAAGTGTCATTTAGTCCAAAAATCAAGTGTATAAATTGGGGGCAGATTGATTTCAGTATCATTAGACAGGATCTGGCAAATGTAGTCTGGGAGCAGCTACTTGCTGGTAATTTGTAAAGGTTTTTTTATGAGTGAAGTAGAGTTCAAGGTGTGCCTCTAAGAGTGAAGGCCAAAGGCAGCAAGGCCAGGAAACCCTAGCTGTCAAGGGATATCAAGGGTTTGATAAAGAACAAAAAGGAAGTATATACTATATGGTATATGGCAGTTGTACACTAAAAATGGGTGAGACCCTTCAGGAGAATAGAGAGTGGAGGGAGGCGCTTTAAAAAAGAAATTAGGAAGGCAAAGAGGGCCACGAAATGTCATTGGCAGATAAGATTAAGGAAATTCCAAGGCATTTTATGAGGCATCTTATAAGTATATTAAGAACGAGAAAATGAACAGGGAAAGAATGGGCCCATTAGAGACCAAAGGGGCAATCTGTGTGTGGAGCCAGAGGATGTGGACAAGGTCTTAAATGAATACTTTGCATCTATATTCACTAAGAAGAAAGATATTGTAGCTGGAAATTTCATTTGGAACAGTGAAATTCTAGAGCATGTTAAACAGGCAGCATTAGATATTTTAGTGGGCATAAAGGACACAGGGTAATTTGATAAAGTGGATTCAAAATTGGCTCAGTTGTAGGAGACAGAGGGTAATGGCAAGAAGGCCCCTTCAGAGACTAGAAGCCAGTGTCCAGTGGTGTACCACAGGGACCTGTGTTGGTCCCCTTATTATTCATCATTTATATAAATGACATCGATGACCAGGTAGGGGATAGGATTAGTAAGTTTGTGGATGACACAAAGATTGTGGATGGGTGATTAGCAGTGAGGTGGAGTGTCTTGGGCTACAAAAGATATAAACGGAATGGTCAAATGGTTAGATAAGTGGCAGATGGAATTTAACCCTAGAAAGTGTCAAGTGATACACTTTGGAAGGAATAATTGGACAAAAAAAAGTATACAATGAATGGTAGGAAACGAGAAAGTTCTGTGGAACAAAGACACCTTTGTGTGTTTGTCCACAGAGCTCTGAAAGCAGAAGGGCATTTTAATAGGGTGGTTAAAAAGGCATTTGGGACACTTGCCTTTATCAATCAAGGCATAAATTACAAAAGCAGGAGATCATGTTGGAGTTGTATAGAACTTTGGTGAGGCCACAGCTTGAATACTATGTGCAATCCTGGTCACCAGATTATCAGAAGGATGTGATTGCAGTGGTGGGGTCCAGAGGAGATCTACCAGGCTACTGCCTGGGATGAAACATTTAAGTTATACAGAGTGGTTGGATAGGCTTGGGTTGTTTTTGTTGGAGCAGAGCAGACTGAGGGGCAAGCTGATCGAGGGGTACAAGGTTATGAGAAACATGGATAGAGTGGATAAGGAGCAACTGTTTCCATTAGTTGAAGGATTAGTCATGAGGGGACATATGTTCAAGGTGAGGGACTAGCTGATCTGTGCCCCTCATTATTTTATAGACCTCTATAAGATCATCCCTCAGCCTCCTATGCTCCAGAGAAAAAGTCGCAGTCTATCCAACCTCTCCTTATAATTCAATCCATCAAGTCCCGGTAGCATCCCAGTAAATATTTTCTGCACTCTTTCTAGTTTAATAATATTCTTTCCATAATAAGATGACCAGAATTGCACACAGTATTCCAAGTGTGGTCTTAGCAATGTCTTGTACAACTTCAGCAAGACATTCCAATTCCTGTATTCAATGATGAAACCAAGCGAGCCAAATGGCTTCTTCACCATTCTGTCCACCTGTGACTCCACTTTCAAGGAGCTATGAACATGTACTCCGAGATCTGTTTGTTCTGTAACTCTCCCCAGGGCCCTACCATTAACTGAGTAAGACCTGCCTTGGTTCAATCTACCAAAATGCACCACCTCACATTTGTCTAAATTAAACTCTGTCTGCCATTCGTCAGCCCACTGACCCAATTGATCAAGATCCCGTTGTAATTGGAGATAACTTTATTCACTGTCCATTATGTCACCAATTTTAATTTGCATGTTCTCCCCGTGTCTGCATGGATTTCCTTCCACATTCTGAAAGATGTGCTGGTTAGGTGCATTGACCTGACCAGTGCGCTGGACTGTGGCGACTAGGGGAATTTCACAGCAACTTCATTGCAGTGTTAATGTAAACCTTACTTGTGACTAATAAATAAACTTTACTTTGAAAAATACATTTGACAAGATTCCACATAAGAGGTTGGTGCGTAAAGTAAAAGCCCATGGAATTGGAGGGAGTGTGTTAGTATGGATTGAAATCTGGCTGCCAAATAGAAAATAAAGTGTTGAAATAAATAAGTCCTTTTCAGAGTGGAAAGATGTAACTAGGATAGGATTGCAGGGATCAGCTTTTAGCTCGCAATTGTTCACTATTTACGTTAATGACCTGCAGTAAGGAACAAAATGTTTCCAAATATGCTGATGATATGAAAAAAGGTGGAAAGACATATTGTGATGAGGATATTGTGGTTTTGTAATGGGATACAGATTAACAAAGAACAAAGATAGATTGGGTGAAAACGTGACAAATGCAGTTTAATGTGGGGATGTATGAGGTCATGCACCTAAGTAGGAGGAATCAAAAGGCAGATTATTATCTAAATGGAGAGGGACTGCAGATGAGTGAAGTACAGAGGGATCTTTCAGGAAGGAACTCTGCCATCCTTACCTGGTCTGGCCTATTTGTGACTCCATTCTGTTCAATTTTCTGACCTTCCACCTCTCTTTGCTCTTGAATATTTTTTCTCTTTCAGTTTGATACTGTCTTTAAGCTTTCCTTTTAACCAATGATGGTGGGTCTTGTACTTTGGACATTTTCTTAATTGTTGGAATGTACCTAATTCTGTGTATTCTTTTAATGTTTGCTAATGCATATAAACTGACTTATTTCTTAATCTTATTTGCCAGCTCATTTTCGCCAATTCTGCTATCATGCCCTAATAATTATCCTTCTTCAGGTTTAGAGTTTAGAAGGAGCTGGAGTTTAGAACTAGACAGATTAAATGTAAGAGGATGTTCCTGATGGTAGATTGTGAGGAAGGGTGTCATAGTCTGCAGGGAGACTTAGATAGGTTGCAGAGCTGGGCCAAGAGGTGGCGGATGGAATTTAATGCGGAGAAGTGTGAGGTAATTCACTTTGGTAGGAGCAACAGATGTGTCGAGTATAGGGCTAACGGGAGGACTTTGAATAGTGTGGATGAACAGAGGGATCTAGGTGTGTGTGTACATAGATCCCTGAAAGTTGGGAATCAAGTAGATAAGGTTGTCAAGAAGGCGTACGGTGTCTTGGCGTTTATTGGTAGGGGGATTGAATTTAGGAGTCGCAGTGTAATGTTGCAACTGTACACTACTCTAGTGCGGCCGCACTTGGAGTACTGTGTGCAGTTCTGGTCCCCGCATTACAAGAAGGATGTGGAGGCGTTGGAGAGGGTGCAGAGGAGGTTTACTAGGATGTTGCCTGGTATGGTGGGGAGGTCCTATGAGGAGAGACTGAGGGATCTAGGGTTGTTTTCGTTGGAAAGAAGGCGGCTAAGAGGGGATCTTATTGAAACATATAAGATGATTAGAGGTTTAGATAGGGTGGATAGTGATAGCCTTTTTCCTCGGATGGAGAAAGCTAGCATGAGGGGGCATGGCTTTAAATTAAGGGGGGGTAGCTACAGGACGGATGTCAGGGGTAAGTTCTTTACCCAGCGGGTGGTGAGGGATTGGAATGCCCTGCCTGCTGCAGTTGTAAATGCGTCTAGTTTGGGGGCGTTTAAGAGATCTCTGGATAGGTTTATGGACGAAAAGGGATTGGTATAGGCTAGTGGGTCATTGTTTTTGTAACTGGTCGGCGCAACATCGTGGGCCGAAGGGCCTGTTCTGCGCTGTAATGTTCTATGTTCTATGTTCTATGTTCTATTTAGGACTAAGATGAGGAGAAATTTTGTCACCTAGAGAGTGGTGAATCTGTGGAATTCATTAACACATTAACAATTAGAAAAATTAAGATAAGAAAGCACCTTCTCCGTCTTCTATATCTTCATTTACATTCCCTTTATCCAATTCCACACCCCCTCTCCCCCCATCCCAATACTATAAATCTCTGCTGATTCTCTTCGCTCTTAGCTCTGACGTAGGGTAATTTAGGCTCAAAACATTGGCTCTTTTCTCTCTAGCTCCACAGACCTGCTGAGATTTTCCAGCATTTTCTGTTTTGGAGGCCTAAACATTTGTATGTTTTCTAGAAGGAGTAAGATATATTTCTTGGGGCTAAAGGGATCAAAGGTTATGAGGGAGAAAGCGGAAACAAGTTGCTGAGTTGGATGATCAGCCATGATCAGAATGAGCGGTGAAGCCAGCTCAAAGGGCCAAATGGCCTTTTCAATGCTCCTATTTGCAAAGTTTCTATGTTTAAAAATACAGTTTTGGATCATCTCCTCTTCCCCTCAAACAGAATATAAAATTCAAACATGTGGCCATTGCTACTTAGGGGCAGCTTTAATGTGAGGTCATTAATTAGTTCTACCTCATTGTAGAATAGGTGTTTTATATAGCTTGCTGCCTGGTTGGTTTCAAGATATGTTATTCTAAGAAACCATCCCAAAAACATTCTATGATCATTATATGAAACTATCCCTTGGTCCCCAAAACTACTTACATTTTACCTGAACTCTGATGTACATAGTCAAATACAGATCAATTATAGTTTTTCCTAATCAATAATTCCACTTTCATTAGCTTAAAATCAATTTCATTTAGTATCATACATCAATACAAGTCTCTGTCAAGTACCTCAGTCGACCATGTGATACGTGGTGATGTTTTATTTGCCTGTCAAGTCGGGACATGACCACCCATCTTGGCTCAACTTACATCCCTGTTGTCTGGTCAAAGTAAACATTCCCACCAGCTCACTGCCAAGTTAAATAAACATGTGTGCCTGCATTCAAGGGCATTTCTAGCCTTATGTCTGGGCAGTGAATGCATCTATTCATTAATGTTGCAGAATACGTTCCCTCTTAGGAATTCCCAATATCATTACTGCTGACTAGTCAGTGATGTGGAGATGTAGATGTTGGACTGGAGTAAGCACAGTAAGAAGTCTCACAACACCAGGTTAAAGTTCAACAGTTCTATTTGGTAGCACAAGCTTTCGGAGCGCTGCTCCTTCTTTAGGTGAGTGAAGTGAAGTGAGTGAGTGTTCTTCATCATCCAGTACTTCCCCGGAACAGAGAAGCTACAACATCTTCTCCGGAACTTACAACATGTCATCAATGAAGGTGAACATCTCACCAAGACCATCCCCACACCCCCACTTCTTGCCCTCAAATAACTGCACAACCTGAAACAGACAGCAGCAAATTACCCAGTCTTCAGCAGAACAATGACGACACCACACAAGCTTGCCATAGCAATCTCTGCTAGATGTGCCAGATCATCGACACACACTTATCTATATTGAAATCCATCTGCTACTCCTTGGCCCACTTCCCTAACTGATCCCCTGTAATTTTTGACACCTTCTTTGCTATCATCAATACCTCCTAATTTAGTATCATCTGCAAACTTACTAACCATTGCCTTGTACACTCACAACCAAATAATTGATATAATGAATGTCAAGAGTCCCAATACTGACCCTGAGACAAACTACTAGTCACAGGCCTCCAATCCGAGAAACAATCTTCAACCATCAGCCTCTGCTTCCAACCATCAAGCTAATTTTGATTCCAATCTGTTAGCTCTTCCTGGATCTCATGCAACCTAACCTTCCGGACCAGCTTGCCATAGGGACCTTCTCAAAGGCCTTGCTAAAGTCCAATATAAACAACATCTACTGCCCTACCCTCATCCATTCTCTTGGTTATCTCCTCAAAAAATTCAAAGATTCTTCAGACATGACTTCCCATGCACAAAGCCATGCTGACAACCTTGACTACCCAAATGTTGATAGATCCTGTCCTTCAAAATCCCCTTCAGTATCTTATTCACCATGATGTCAGGCTCACCGGCCTATATTCTCTTATAGAACATAGAACATTACAGCGCAGAACAGGCCCTTCGGCCCACGATGTTGCGCCGACCAGTTAAAAAGCAATGACCCTCTAACCTAAACCAAACCCTTTCCATCCATAAACCTATCCACGGATCTCTTAAACGCCCCCAAATTAGGCGCATTTACAACTGCAGCAGGCAGGGCATTCCAATCCCATACCACCCTCTGGGTAAAGAACCCACCCCTGACATCCATCCTTGTCTTTGTTCTTAAACAATGGAACAACTTTAGCCACCCTCCAGTTTTCCAGTGGAAAGAGATGAAATAAATATCTCTGCAATGGCCTCTGCAATTTCTTCCCTAGCCTCCCACAAAACCCAAGGATGCACTTGATGAGGCCCAGGGGATTTTTCCATGTAATGCACTTCAAGGCTGCAGATAATTCTTCCTTAGTAAGATGCATGTGGCCCAAGATATCAGTTGTTTTCCTGCATTTCTTTAGCACCCATGATGTACTCTGCAAATAAAACCAAGGAGAAATATTCATTAAAAATCTCACTCATCTCTTGTGGCTCTACACACAGACAGCTATGCTGATCTTTAAGGGGACCCATTCACTCTCTAGCCTCCCTTTCACTCTTAATAAGGCGATGGAACCTGTTGAGATTTTCTTTAACCTTACCTGCCAGATCCACTTCATACCCTCTTTTTGTTGTCTCGATTTCCCTCTTACATTTTTTTATAGTCATCAAGGATTCACTTGTGCCCGATTGCCTAAACTATGTGCTTCCTTTTTCCAGACCAGAACCTCAAATACTGTTGATATTTGTTTCATGATATTGTATTCTGGGAAATTATGTACATGTACCATTTTATATTTTAATGTAAAGGTTTTTTAAATGGGGAGGGAGTGTTAAGTACTGCAAGATCTGAGCTGTTTGGTATATTTGTCCTCTCTGCTGCTGTCTTCTGTTCGGATGGTGTAAAAAGTAATGTCTGCCTGCAGTTAAGCATGTGCCAGTCTTGCTCAGTGCGATACAGGGTGGGCAAATGAAAAAGGAAGGAAAATAAACTGTTCCTGCAATGAAAGGTTCCCTGCATCTTGCCCTTGCTGCTCCTCCAAGTATAGCATCTGCCTTTAGAGAGCACAAGTAAAGGAGGCAGCAAACTTGTCACTGGAGAAACTGAAACAGCATCATTCAAGACAGAATCTGTGGTTGGAAGTAGCTCTTCACAGATTGTTATCTCCATGACCTACTCACTACTGCTCCTTCATTTCAATGAACATGGTTTTCAGGCTTTCTGCACTTTGGATATCTTGGTCACTTGAAGAGGTAGGTTATATGCAAATACAGAACAGTGCTTCTCCATTTCAACTGAAAGTTGTTTTATTGCACCTGCATCATCATTCATTCAATTCAATGTGGAGAAGCCAAATATCTAAGCCCGTTTCTTACGGGAGTGACACATTTAAGAAAGGTCTTGACATTTTCAATAGAGATTGAGGTGGCCCTGGGGTGGCCCTGGGGTGGGGGGGGGGGGGGGGGGGGGGGGGGGGAGGGTGGTGAGGTGGTTGGATGTGGGAAGGAACATATAAGAAATATTTTCTGAGGTATCTCGCTAGGGTGTCTTGTACTGAGTGATCCCACTCAATCAATAAGGTTCACCATGGTAGGCTTCTGCAGAAAATGCAGATGTATGGGATTGGTGGTAATTTAGGTACTTGGATCAGGAATTGGTTAGCAGATAGGAGACAGAGGGTGGTGGTTGATGGTAATTATTCATCATGGAGTTCGGTTACGAGTGGTGTGCCTCAGGGATCTGTTTTGGGGCCACTGCTGTTTGTAATCTTTATTAATGATCTGGATGAGGGTATAGTTGGGTGGATTAGTAAGTTTGCTGATGACACCAAAGTCGGAGGTGTGGTAGATTGTGAGGAAGGGTGTCGAAGTTTGCAGGGTGACTTGGACAGGTTGCAGAGCTGGGCCGCGAGGTGGCGGATGGAGTTTAATGCGGAGAAGTGTGAGGTAATCCATTTCGGTAGGAATAACAGATGTGTTGAGTATAGGGCTAACGGGAGGACTTTGAATAGAGTGGAGGAGCAGAGGGATCTAGGTGTATGTGTACATAGATCCCTGAAAGTTGGGAATCAAGTAGATAAGGTTGTTAAGAAGGCGTACGGTGTCTTGGCATTTATTGGTAGGGGGATTGAATTTAGGAGTCGCAGCGTCATGTTGCAACTGTACACAACTCTGGTGCGGCCGCACTTGGAGTACTGTGTGCAGTTCTGGTCCCCACATTACAGGAAGGATGTGGAGGCTTTGGAGAGGGTGCAGAGGAGGTTTACCAGGATGTTGCCTGGTATGCAGGGGAGGTCCTATGAGGAGAGACTGAGGGATTTGGGGTTGTTTTCACTGGAAAGAAGGCGGCTAAGAGGGGATCTTATAGAAACACATAAGATGATTAGAGGTTTAGATAGGGTGGATGGTGATAGCCTTTTTCCTCGGATGGAGAAATCTAGCACGAGGGGGCATGGCTTTAAATTAAGGACGGATGTCAGGGGCAGGTTTAGTTATAGGACGGATGTCAGGGGCAGGTTCTTTACCCAGAGGGTGGTGAGGGACTGGAATGCCCTGCCTGCTGCAGTTGTAAATGCGCCTAGTTTGGGGGCGTTTAAGAGATTGGTGGATAGGTTTATGGACGAAAAGGGATTGGTTTAGATTAGTGGGTCAATGTTTTTTTTTAAAAATAAGACTGGTCGGCGCAACATTGTGGGCCGAAGGGCCTGTTCCGCGCTGTAATGTTCTATGTTCTATGTTCTAATACACACACTACGAAGTCAGCATGTAGTTAAAGAATGAAAAGGAATTTATTTGCTAATGCATACATCAGGAGTGTGTGGGAAATTAACTGCCCTTTGATAGAATTTATACAGTGAATATAGAACATAGAACATAGAACATTACAGCGCAGAACAGGCCCTTCGGCCCACGATGTTGCGCCGACCAGTTACAAAAACAATGACCCACTAGCCTATACCAATCCCTTTTCGTCCATAAACCTATCCAGAGATCTCTTAAACGCCCCCAAACTAGACGCATTTACAACTGCAGCAGGCAGGGCATTCCAATCCCTCACCACCCGCTGGGTAAAGAACCTACCCCTGACATCCGTCCTGTAGCTACCCCCCCTTAATTTAAAGCCATGCCCCCTCGTGCTAGCTTTCTCCATCCGAGGAAAAAGGCTATCACTATCCACCCTATCTAAACCTCTAATCATCTTATATGTTTCAATAAGATCCCCTCTTAGCCGCCTTCTTTCCAACGAAAACAACCCTAGATCCCTCAGTCTCTCCTCATAGGACCTCCCCACCATACCAGGCAACATCCTAGTAAACCTCCTCTGCACCCTCTCCAACGCCTCCACATCATGAGGGGCATAGATTGGATGAACACATGTAGTCTTTTTCCCAGGGTAGGGGAATTGAGGGCATAGGTTTAAGGTGAGAGGGGAAAGATTTAAAAGAAACCTGAGGAGCAACTTTCTCCACATGTGGTGCATGTATGGAATGAGCTGCCAGAGAAAGTGGTTGAAGGAAGTTTAATAACAACATTTAAAAAGCATTCTAATAAGCATATGGATGGGAAAAGATTAGAGTGATATGGGCCAAACGCGGGCAATTAGAGCTAGCTGGGAGGGCACCATGGGCCAGCTGGGGTGAAGTGTCTGTCTCTGTTAGCGCGAGTGGGCGGACACGACCACAATGGACTCAAGGTCAGATTCAACAGTAGTACAGCTTTATTTTTTTTAAACATTGATGGAGGTGCAGTCAGGATGTACAAACGGAACTGTCCCAAAAGCACTCTAAAGACCCACTGCAACGGGCTACAGTTATACCTGAACTTCGATACATCGTACAATTCAAATGCTAATGTTTTGTTTACAGTATTCGACTCTGACCATCCTGTTTCAATGTCTTCAAGTATTGTAACGATGGTTTTAAGTATGTGTTAATCGTTTCTGTCTGATGGGTTTATTAATGGTCTAGAATCTCCGGGGTTTGAACAATGGGTGTTTGACTATTCTCAGGAAGTTTGTAGGGCCAGGGATGCTTCCTTAGTTATGCTAATCTTTAGGTGTCTCCATAGAGGGTTGCTTGATTAGATCAGAGGTGCTGATTTGGCTGGATGGGGTTATACTTTTTAATTTAGTTCCTGTAGGTGCCATCCTGTCTGGTTCCCTTTGTGTGCTAGCCCTCATTTGCATTTTAAAAGCATGTCCTCGCCTGCTAGTCTGTGTCTGTTCCCTTGTGACCTTTAGTGGGGAGGCTCTGAGTGCAGCTTTAGTCTGCTTCCATATTGCGTACCCAATTTCATAAAATTTGTGTATCTGATAACAGTCTCCATGCTGTATTGCTACTCTAATATCTGAAACTTAACAAGGTGGGTTGCATATTTGTTTTCATTGTAATCTCAGTCAAAATATATGACAAAAATATGAAATTTTTTTTCTGAACACCTATACGTGTTTAACAAAAATATCATTTGCAAGAAATAAAGAACATTTTTTCTTCTGCCTTCCTATATAATTTCAATTTAGCTATCTGGCTCCATTTCTACATTTCCACCTGTTTGACTTTGCTCTCTCTCATCATCTTTGACTACCTACTTCATTTAATGGTTGGGACTATGACATTGATTTGTCCTAATCAAAAAACAGACTTGCTTTGCTCTATTGATGTATTTTGTAATATCCACAAACTTTAGTTTCTTTTGGACTTTCACTTGCTTTAAAACAGTTGCTTTGGATGAAGACATTTCTCTTGTTCTCCTTTTGTCAGATTTCTTTCAAACAAATGACACTTGTTTACAGTATTCGACTCTGACCATCCTGTTTCAATGTCTTCAAGTATTGTAACGATGGTTTTAAGTATGTGTTAATCGTTTCTGTCTGATGGGTTTATTAATGGTCTAGAATCTCCGGGGTTTGAACAATGGGTGTTTGACTATTCTCAGGAAGTTTGTAGGGCCAGGGATGCTTCCTTAGTTATGCTAATCTGACACTTGTCTCTTTAATCTTCACTAGATATACAAATGTGCCTAGTCCCTTTCCAACAACTCCAATCACAAACTTCTCACCACCATGATGATTTTTCACCATGATCTTCTGACTAGCACTGTACTCATGAAGTTTCATGCCTAGTGCATCATGGCTTATCTTCACATTGTCTTACTTTTCTATTATTTTGCTGTTGACATCAGGCTCAAGCAAATTAAATCTCATCCCAGGAGCATGTTTAAGCATTAAATAGTAAGGTGGATAGTCTGCAATTCTGTACGAAGGCAGGAAATTATCTAGCTTGTGTCAAAGAGAAGGATGAAATGACTGCCTGGCTTCACTTAGCAAATATTTCTGTAAAGATCACTTCATATTCTGTACACTTCTTTCTGCAGCATGATGCTGGGTGATAGAATGGTATTAGAGTGTGTTTGACTCCACTTTTCCTCAAAAATATTTCAAACACTTCTGATGTAAACTGTAAACCGTTATCTGACGCCAACTGGCAACTTAGAAATTACAAATCAACTTCTCAAAATCTCAGTAGCTTTAGTATTGGGCATAGCCTCAATATTTATCCACTTGCTATGGTTTTTGACCAAAACAAGGCACTCTTTTCCTTCCACTTCAAACATATTAACATGCATTCTATAAACTCCACATTATCACTATAAATTTGGTTTTCCCAGTCTACATGAAGATTAAAGACCTTCATGATTTTTATAATATCATAGAATCTCTACAGTGCAGAAGGGGGCCATTTGGCCCAACGAGTCTACACTGACCAGAATTCCACCCAGGCCATATTCCTGTAACCCTCAGATTTATCCTGCTAATCCCCTGACACTAGGGTCAATTTAGCATGGCCAATCAACCTAACCTTTGGATGGAGGGAGGAAACAGGAGCACCAGGAAGAAACTCACACAGACAGAGGGAGAATGTAAAAACTCTACACGGTGACCTGAGGCCGAAATTGAACCCGAGTGCTACGAGCCAGCTGTGCTAACCACTGTGCCACCGTGCCAATTTTCTAATGTTTAGCCATGGAAAGATAGGAACTTTGTTCAAATCCTTTCTCATTCAGAGACACATTTCACAATTTTTCACTAACTGTTCAATATCTATCTTTGGACACCAAAGATTCTTGCTGTTGTTTTCATACAGACCATCCCTATGAGTTCATGATAAAGTTTCTCTAACCTTTTCTTAACCTTGATGGAATAATCACATTTAAACCCTACAGGAAGGACGAGCCGTGGATGTCGTCTATGTGGATTTCAGTAAGGTGTTTGACAAAGTCCCTCATGGTAGGTTGGTAGAAAAGATTAAGGCTCATAGGATACGAGGCCAGGTATCTAGATGGGTTGAGAACTGGCTTGCTAAGAGGAGACAGATAGTATAGTGGAGGGGTCCTTTTCTAGCTGGAGGTCTGTCACTAGTGGTGTGCCGCAGGGCTCAGTACTGGGACCCTCCTCTTTGTAGTATATATAAATGACTTGGAAGAGGGAGTAAGTGGTGTGATCAGCAAATTTGCAGATGACACTAAGATGGCTGGATTGGCAGGCAGTGAGGAGCAGTGTCTGGTAATACAACGGGATATTGATAGGCTGGTATATTGGGCAGATACATGGCTAATGGAGTTTAATCCGGATAAATGTGAGGTGATGCATTTTGGCCGGAATAATGTGGGGGGGAGTTATATGATAAAGGGTAAGCCCATAAAGAGCATTAGAAACACAGCAAGACCTGGGGCTGCAAGTGCACAAGTCTTTGAAGGTGGCAGTACAAGTGGAGAAGGTTATGAAGAAAGCCTATGGTATGTTAGCCTTTATAGGAAGGGGTATAGAATATAAGAGCTGGAGTCTAATGTTGCAGTTGTATAGAACATTGGTTAGGCTGCATTTGGAGTACTGCGTCCAGTTCTGGTCGCCTTACTATCGGAAGGACGTGGAGACTCTGGAGAGAGTGCAGAGGAGGTTTACCAAGATGTTGCCCGGTATGGAAGGACTGGGTTATGAGGAAAGATTGAGCAAACTGGGGCTGTTTTCCCTTGAAAGACGGCGACTGAGGGGGGGATCTAATAGAGGTATATAAGATTATGAAGGGTATAGATAAACAGAGGTAAGCTATTTCCTATGTTAGAGACACACAGTACGAGGGGCCACGGGCTTAGGGTGAGTGGGGAGAGGTATAACTCGGATATTAGAGGGAGGTTTTTCACACAGAGGGTAGTGGGGGTATGGAATGCTCTGCCAAGTAAGGTGGTGGAGGCAGGCACGCTGGAGTTGTTTAAGAGTAACTTAGACAGGCATGAGTGGGTCGGAGATGGGTGGATATAGGAGATTGTTTTAAATAAGGTTCATTAGCATTGGGACATCCCTGGTAATTTGAAAGGATGTGGTGTGATAATAATGTTTTTCTCTTTTAATTCACAGGTTTTAAGTCGGTCCGCCTTGTTGTCCAACAAGGGGCATACACGCGATGGATCGTACTTGGGCTGCTCTTGAATGTTCGAGATTGGCCTTGTGCTTCATGTTGTTAGTGTGTGCCTAAACTGGACCAGATGCTGGGCAAGACGACAGCTCAGTGACTATCACTGTTTGCTGTGCAGACACATGGATTTGGGCCAGTGTCTGTGGGAGTTTGTGCATTCTCCCCATGCTTGCGTGGGTTTTCTCCAGGTGCTCCGGTTTCCTCCCACACCCCAAAGATGTGCTATTAGGCTGATTGGAAGTAATAAATTGTCCCTAGTTTCCCTGAATGTGGATTGCCATAAAACAATAGATAAGGGTCGTGGGTGGAGGGGGGGACTGGTAATGTTAAGGTGGCGGCGCGGGCTCGTTGGGCCTGTTTCCTGGACTGTTTTTGTTCTTTGTTCACACACAATTCATTTCCACATATTAAATATTGCAACAATTTCTCAAGACATTCATAATTGGCCTAGAATTAAATAGTTGAATCTAAGAATAAGGTCCTGAATATAAATAAAGAAAACTACAATGGTTATAAAGCATGAGTTGGCTAATCAGTTGATGGAAAATTGAAAAAAATTGTTGATGGAGGATTGGCAATGGCAAACACTGAAACATGGATGAACCGCAACAATTGTTCATTCCTGCCTGGTAATAGATAAGTCCCCTGGTCCGGATGGGATCTACCCTAGGATTCTCTGGGAGGCTAGAGAGGTGATTGCAGAGCCTCTGGCTCAGATCTTCAGGTCGTCATTGGTCTCTGGTGTAGTCCCGGAGGATTGGAGGATAGCGAATGTTGTCCCATTGTTTAAGAAGGGGAACAGAGACTTTGCCGGGAATTATAGACCGGTGAGTCTTACTTCTGTTGTGGGCAAGGTTTTAGAAAAAATTATTAGGGATAGGATTTATAGTTATTTGGAGTGTAATGAATTGATTAGAAATAGTCAGCATGGTTTTGTAGCAGGTAGGTCGTGCCTTACTAACCTTATTGAGTTTTTTTGAGAAGGTGACCAAAGAGGTGGATGGGGGTAAGGCAGTTGACGTGGTATACATGGATTTTAGTAAGGCGTTCGATAAGGTTCACCATGGTAGGCTTCTGCAGAAAATGCAGATGTATGGGATTGTGGGTAATCTAGGAAGTTGGATCAGGAATTGGCTATCAGATAGGAGACAGAGGGTGGTGGTGGATGGTAAATATTCATCATGGAGTGCAGTTACGAGTGGTGTGCCTCAGGGATCTGTTTTGGGGCCACTGTTGTTTGTAATTTTTATTAATGATCTGGATGAGGGTATAGTTGGGTGGATTAGTAAATTTGCTGATGACACCAAAGTTGGAGGTGTGGTAGATTGTGAGGAAGGGTGTCATAGTCTGCAGGGAGACTTAGATAGGTTGCAGAGCTGGGCCAAGAGGTGGCGGATGGAATTTAATGCGGAGAAGTGTGAGGTAATTCACTTTGGTAGGAGCAACAGATGTGTCGAGTATAGGGCTAACGGGAGGACTTTGAATAGTGTGGATGAACAGAGGGATCTAGGTGTGTGTGTACATAGATCCCTGAAAGTTGGGAATCAAGTAGATAAGGTTGTCAAGAAGGCGTACGGTGTCTTGGCGTTTATTGGTAGGGGGATTGAATTTAGGAGTCGCAGTGTAATGTTGCAACTGTACACTACTCTAGTGCGGCCGCACTTGGAGTACTGTGTGCAGTTCTGGTCCCCGCATTACAAGAAGGATGTGGAGGCGTTGGAGAGGGTGCAGAGGAGGTTTACTAGGATGTTGCCTGGTATGGTGGGGAGGTCCTATGAGGAGAGACTGAGGGATCTAGGGTTGTTTTCGTTGGAAAGAAGGCGGCTAAGAGGGGATCTTATTGAAACATATAAGATGATTAGAGGTTTAGATAGGGTGGATAGTGATAGCCTTTTTCCTCGGATGGAGAAAGCTAGCACGAGGGGGCATGGCTTTAAATTAAGGGGGGGTAGCTACAGGACGGATGTCAGGGGTAGGTTCTTTACCCAGCGGGTGGTGAGGGATTGGAATGCCCTGCCTGCTGCAGTTGTAAATGCGCCTGGTTTGGGGGTGTTTAAGAGATCTCTGGATAGGTTTATGGACGAAAAGGGATTGGTATAGGCTAGTGGGTCATTGTTTTTGTAACTGGTCGGCGCAACATCGTGGGCCGAAGGGCCTGTTCTGCGCTGTAATGTTCTATGTTCTATGGTGCAAAAGTAAGACGGGAAAGGTGGCCAAACCATGTCTTATTAGGGAAATTAGGGATGGTATGAGATCCAAAGAATTGGCTAGAAAAAAAACAGCAGGCCTGAGGATTAGAAGCAGTTTAGAATTCAGCAAAAGAGGATAAATGGAGGAGAGGAAAACAGAATATGAAAGTAAGCTTGTGGGGAACATAAAAACTGACTGTAAAAGCTTTCACAGGTATCTGAGTAGAAAAAGACAGAAAAAAAAAACAAATGTAGGGCCCTTACAGTCAGAAACAAGGGAAGTTATAATGGGGAACAATAAAATGGCTGACCAAGTAAATACATAGTTTTGTTCTGTATTCACAAAGAACACAAATAACATGCCAGTAATTTTGGGGAACACAGGGCTTAGTGAGAGGGAGGAACTGAGGAAATCAGTATTAATAGGTAATGGGAAATTGATGAGATTGTGAAGTATCCTGTTCCTGTCTGACCTACTCTACTCACAAAGTGTCACTCTACTCGAGACTTAACACTGCTCTGATTACATTTGCATTTACTCTTTCTTGAACTCTCCAACTCGCTTCATAAGTTTGTTACAATAAGGCTGTTAGTTCCTGGTGTTACCTTGCAGAACTCTGTTTGCCTGTTGATGAAATTCTGAAATTTCAAACTGATTTTTTAAAAAACAAGTTGGTATGCAGCTTTAATTTAAACACCTTCCAAGCATTCCAGTTTAATGAGACAAACAAAGACAGTAATTCAATTATTCCTTTATTTGACACTTCTAGTACCAACTCAAACATAAACAGTTGCAACACATCAACGCTCGCCAAACAGCAACTTGAACTATTTAGCTGAAAATAGGTATGACCGAGTTTAGGGAAACTTTGGCCAAGAAATATCCTCAATATAGAATCTATCTTTTCCTTCTCTGAAGCATCCTTCAGGTGGAGGTCTTATTGTGATGGCTGGTCTCTTTGAGTTGTCGCTGCCAAACAAACGTTCACGTCTCTTATCCATAATTCTCCACTCATTTCTGGAAGATTCTCTGTCGTCCAGCCAACTACGTAAACAGAAACTGATCACACTGCTTGAACATCCAATGAAGTTACTTTTCAATGATGCCATTAGAGTCATAGAGGTTTACAGCATGGAAATAACCCTTCAACCCAACTTGTCCATGCCGTCCTTTTTTTTAAACCCTTAAGCAATTGTCCACATTTGGCCCATATCCCTCTATACCCATCTTACCCATGTAACAGTCTAAATGTTTTTTAAAAGACAAAATCGTACCCACCTCTACTACAACCTCTGGCAGCTTGTTCCAGACACTCACCACCCTCTGAAAAAAATTGCCCTTCTGGACCCTTTTGTATCTCTCCCCTCTCACCTTAAAACTATGCCCTCTAATTTTTGACTCCCTTATCTTTGGGAAAAGATATTGACTATCTAGCTGATTTATGCCCCTCATTATTTTCTAGACCTCTACAAGATCACCTCTCAGCCTTCTATGCTCCAGAGGGAAAAAAATCCCAGTCTATCCAGCCTCTCCTTATAACTCAATCCATCAAGTCCCAGTAGCATCCTAGCAAATCTTTTCTGCATTCTTTCTAGTTTCTATAATAGGGTGACCAGAACTGTACACAGTATCCCAAGTGTGGCCTTATCAATGTCTTGTAAATCTTCAAAAGATGTCCCAACTCCTGTATTCAATGTTCTGACCAATGAAACCAAGCATGCTGAATGCCTTCTTCACCATTCTGTCCATCTGTGATTCCACTTTCAAGGAGCATTGAATCTGTAGCCCTAGATCTCTTTGTTCTGTAACTCTCCCCAAAACCCTACCATTAACTGACCAAGGCCTGCCCCAGTTCAATCTACCAAAATGCATTACCTCGCATTTATCAAAATTAAAATCCACCTGACATTCATCAGCCCACTGGCCCAATTGATCAAGATCCTCTTGCAATCCGAGATAACCTTCTTCACTGCCACCAACCTTGGTGTCATCTGCAAACTTACTAACCATGCCTCCTATATTCTCATCCAAATCATTAATAAGTGACAAATAACATAGGACCCACCACCGATTCCTGAGGCACATTGTTTTTCAAACTGGAGACCTGTGACCAGCAATCTTCTACAATCACCCTCTGGTTTTTGTCATCAAGCTACTTTTATATCCATTTGGCTACCTCGCCCTGGAACGCGTGAGATTTAACCTTCTGCAACAAGCTACCTTGTCAAAGGCTTTTTACGCTTAGTTCATTTGACATGTACCATATATAGCAGCCATATGGTCTTGGTTAATATAAACAACTTCCCTTCTCTGGGAAGCTTCAGATCACAGATCATAGCTCCCAGACCAGAGCCTCTTTACAATCTGCACCTGTTTTTAATCTATAAAAGTTGATCAAAATCCCAGCATGCTTCACTCTTATCCAGAATAGCCATTGTAAAGCCACTATCGCCATTATTGTTACTAAACTATTGCTGCAGCCGTTCTTTCTCCATCCACAAAGTTGGAAAAAAAAGTAGGAAAAGTCTACAATAAATCAAAAGCAAAATACTGCAGATGCTGAAAATCTGAAATATAAACAACAAATGCTGGAAATACTCAACAGGTCTAGTAAGATTTGTGGAGAGAGAAACAGTTGTTGTCTGGAGTCAAATAGGACTCTTCTTCAGAGCTTTCCACAGTATTTTGTTTTTATGCAACATTCACATTCCCCCACTCAATCCTTAAGCAGAAACTATATGCAGATTACACAAATTTCATTGAACTTTAAGATTTGCTGTGTGCAATATGTTTAATTACACTGACTGAATCTGTACAATCTGCTAAAATATTAACAAACTTGTTATAATCCACTAATATTTAACCAAAATGGTTTAGTTTAATTTACAACTAACCAGCATAACAAAATATTCCATTAAGAACATCATTTTAAATCACTAGCTGTGCATCCTCTTGTAAACATAACATGCTCATCTTACTGATATTTTTAAAAAAAACATTTAATTGTCACTGTTGGGGTAAGGGTAGAAAAAGCACAGAAGTTTGCAACCTTCTTTCTTCAATGTACTGATTAAGCTATCAAATCACTTGTTATTTATGGATTGGCCTTGGAATAGGTGAAATGTGATCATCCTTCTTGGAGCTATATGAGAAGTGGTACAGATCTTGTCTGACTGCCATCAATAGTCCAGGTACACCACCTCTCCCTCCCAATTGTGAAGAAAAAGCAACATTAGGAATTGAGTCATTGGAAGCAGAGTGAGGAGATGGAATTGTTCGAAGGAGACAGCCATCATGTAGACTCCAGATTCGTGTGTAGCAATCCTGTCCAACTGAAAAATAACCAGAAATAATTAAATAAATTAATGCTATCGGGTGGAACAGATAAATAGAAAAGAATCTGGGAAGCTGATCTGGGAGATTTTGCTACGGATTTGCAGCAGATGGAAAAGATTGAGTTTGTGGATATTAAGGTGGAGGATGTGTTAGAACTTTTGAATTCTATCAAGATAGATAAGTCGCCGGGACCAGATGGGATATACCCCAGGATACTGTGGGCGGCGAGGGAAGTGATTGCAGAGCCCCTGGCGATGATCTTTGCGTCGTCAGTGGAGACGGGAGAGGTTCCAGAAGATTGGAGGATTGCGGATGTAGTCCCTATTTTCAAGAAAGGGAACAGAGATAGCCCGGGAAATTACCGACCGGTGAGTCTGACCTCAGTGGTTGGTAAGCTGATGGAAAGGCTTCTGAGGGACAAGATTTACGACCATTTGGAGAGGTTTGACATGAGCAGGAATAGTCAGCATGGATTTGTCAAGGGCAGGTCGTGCCTTACGAGCCTAGTTGAGTTCTTCGATAATGTGACTGAACACATTGACGAAGGAAGTGCCGTGGACGTGGTGTACATGGACTTCAGCAAGGCGTTTGATAAGGTCCCCCATGCAAGACTTCTTGAGAAGGTGAGAGGGCATGGGATCCAAGGGCCTTTGGCCTTGTGGATCAAGAACTGGCTTGCCTGCAGAAGGCAGAGAGTGGTTGTGGATGGGTCTTTTTCTGAATGGAGGTCAGTCACCAGTGGAGTGCCCCAGGGATCTGTTCTAGGACCCTTGCTGTTTGTCATTTTCATAAATGACCTGGATGAGGAAGTGGAAGGACGGGTAAGTAAGTTTGCTGATGACACGAAGGTCGGTGGTGTTGTGGATGGTCTGGAAGGATGGCAAAAGTTGCAGCAGGACATAAATAGGATGCAGGACTGGGCAGAGAAGTGGCAGATGGACTTCAACGCGGATAAATGCGTAGTCGTCCATTTTGGCAGAACCAACGGGATGAACGAGTACACTATCAAGGGCAGGAGTCTTGGTAGTGTTGAGGAGCAGAAGGATCTTGGGGTCCGGGTCCACAGGACTCTTAAATCGGCCTCGCAGGTGGAAGAGGTGGTCAAGAAGGCGTATGGTGTACTGGCCTTCATAAATCGAGGGATTGAGTTTAGGAGTCGGGAGGTAATGCTGCAACTTTATAAGACCCTTGTCAGGCCTCATTTGGAGTACTGTGCGCAGTTCTGGTCGCCTCACTATAGGAAAGACGTAGAAGCTATTGAAAGGGTACAGAGGAGATTTACAAGGATGTTGCCTGGACTGCCTTATGAAGTTAGGTTGAGGGAACTGGGTCTCTTTTCCCTGGAGAGACGTAGGTTGAGAGGCGACCTGATAGAGGTTTATAAAATGTTGAGAGGAATAGATAGGGTGGATTCTCAGAGGCTATTTCCCCGGGTTGAAATGGTCGCTACGAGAGGACACAGGTTTAAGGTGCGGGGAGGAAAGTACAGAAGTGATGTTAGGGGTAAGTTTTTCACTCAGAGGGTGGTGAGTGAATGGAATCGGCTGCCGTCAGTGGTGGTGGAGGCGAACTCGCTGGGGTCTTTTAAAAGACTTCTGGATGAGTATATGGGGTTTTATGGGATTGGGGGTTATAGATAGGTGTTGATGTGATCGGTGCAACTCGTGGGCCGAAGGGCCTGTTTGTGCTGTAGTGTTCTATGTTCTATTAATTGCTTTTCCCCTAGCTACTATAGATAAATCCAGAGCAGCAAGGTGTTCGTTAAATTTTTCTAAAATATTTCTTAGTTACAATTTCTATATCAAAATACGTTGTAATTTTATTGATTGTGGAGTTTTGTTTGGGGCATTGTCTTTTGGAATAAAAACAGAAAATGCTGGAAATACTCAGTGGATCATCAGTATATCTGTGGGATGGAAATACTAAAGATCAGTGACGTTTTATTAAAATGAATCGTCATCAACTTGAAATGTTAACTATATTTTTCTCTTCATAAATGCTGTCTAACCTGTTAAATATGTCCAGCATTTTGTGTTTTATTACAAATTTCCAGTTTCCGCGTGCAATCTTTTGTTTTTGCATTGCCTTTGGTTCTGGGCCCTTGCTGGGAGATATCTGCTGCTGGAAATGTCTGATTGGCAGGAGTTGTGTATCCTAATTCTATGAAATAAACTAAGAGCCTGTATAGTACTCTCTTAGGATCTCAAACATCTAAAATTATTTTTACATTTTAAATAATTTGTAGATAAAGTCAAAGTAAGTGCTGAATGGTAAGTAACCAATTTTTACGTGCAACAAACCTTACACATGCACTTGTCGATCAGTTTATTTTTATTTCACTAGCCCAGGGAAAAATGTGAAGTTGGTAGAATCCTGGTTAGAATTAGCTTCAGCACCAGTAATCAAGTATGGTCCTTTTGTGTAGGGCTCAATACAATTCACTGTTATCAGGGAGCTAGAGCAGCACTGTCAAATTAGACTCAGACCCAACGGACTGTAAAATTGAAAGAGGAGGCGGCACAGATGGCCAGTCCTGTAGCCATAATGCAGGAGGGCTAAACGATGGCAATGGGGACATAGCAAGCTTAAGTGACCATTGATTACCTAATACAGCAGGTGTGCTTCTGCTGTCAGCCCCTATCCACTTGCAGGGATCACAGTCTAAGGATATTTGGGTAAACATTTTAGAACTGAAATGAGCAGATAATTCTTCACCCACAGAGTGATCAGCCTGTGCAATTCACTACCAAAGAAAGCAGTTGAGGCCAAAACATTGAATGTTTTCAAGGACTTAGATATAATTCTTGGGCAAAAGGAATCAAAGGATTTGCAGCATAATCAAAGACTCCATGCACCCTGGACATACTTTCTTCTACCTTCTTCAGGAAAAAAGATACAAAAGTCTGAGATCACGTACCAAATGACTCAAAAACAGCTTCTTCCCTGCTGCCATCAGACTTTTGAATGGACCTACCTCACATTAAGTTGACTATGACTGTAACACTATATTCTGCACTCTCTCCTTTCTTTCGCTATGTTTTGTCTGCATAGCATGTAAGAAACAATACTTTTCACTGTATACTAATATATGTGACAATAATAATAAATTAAATTCTACATTTTCCTGTCTATTGTATTCTATTGTATTCTCTGACAATGTTCATCACTATCTGCAACTCCAGCAATCTTTGTGTCGCCCACAAACTTACTAATCAGGCCAGCTACATCATCTTCCAAATCATTTACGTACATCACAAACAGCAGAGGTCCCAGTATGGAGTCCTGCGGAACACCACTAGTCACTGACCTCCAATCAGGAAAAGACTCCGCCACTGGAACCCTGTCTTCTATGGCCAAGCCAGTTCTGTAGCCATCTAGGTAGTTCACCTTTGATCCCATGAGATTTAACCTTTTGCACCAGACTGCCATGAAGGGCCTTGTCAAATGCATGTAGACGACATCCACAGCCCTTCCCTCGTCAATCATTTTTGTCACCTCCTCAAAAAACTCAATCAAATTTGTGAGGCATGACCTCCCTCGTACAAAACCATGTTGTCTATTGCTAATGAGACTATTCAGTTCTAAATGTTTATAGATCCTATCTCTAAGAAACTTCTCCAACAATTTCCCTAGCACGGACATCAAGCCCACTGGCCTATAATTATTTGGGTTATGCTTGCTATCCTTCTTAAATAACTGGGCCACATTTGCTATCCTCCAATCCTCTGGGACCTCACCTATGTTCAACGAAGAAACAAAAATTTCTGTTAGAGGCCCAGAAATTTCATCTCTTGTCTCTCTCTTGTAATTGTGATTTGTTCTAACAGGTCTACACATCCCTCTCCGAGACATTACCAATCAACATGTCCCTCTCCTTTGTGAATACTGATACAAAGTATTCATTTAGGATCTCACCTACTTCCTTGGGTTCTAAGTATAATTCCCCTCCTTTGTGCTTGAGCGTCTGACTCTTTCTCTGACGATCCTCTTGTTCCTAACGTATGTATAAAATGCCTTGGGATTCTCTTTAATCCTGTTTGCCAAGGGCATTTCATGACCCCTTTTTGCCCTTCTAACTCCCTTTTTGAGTTCTTTTCTACGCTCTCCGTATTCCTCCATTGCTTCATCTGTTTTTAGCTGCCTGGACCTTACGTATGCCTCTTTTTTCTTTTTGATTAGACCCAAAATTTCCTTGGTTATCCATGGTTCTCAAATCCTACCTTTCCTGTCCTTCCTTTCTACAGACACATGCCTGTCCTGCACTCCTACCAACTGCTTCTTAAAAGACTCCCACATGCCAGATGTGGATTTACCCTCGAACAGCCTCTCCCAATCAACAGCCACCAAATCCTGCCTAATCTGGCTGTAATTAGCCTTCCCCCAATTCAGCACCTTACCCATAGGGCAACACTCATCCTTTTCCATGACTATTCGAAAGTTTACAGAATTGTGGTCACTGTTCATGACATATTGGAAAGCGGCTAATGTTACGCCGTTGTTTAAGAAGGGTGCCAGGCAAAAGGCGGGGAATTATAGGCCGGTTAGTTTAACGTCTGTTGTACGTAAAACGTTGGAATCCGTCATCGAGGAGGAAACAGCGAGGCATCTTGAGAGGAATTGCTTGATAGAGGAGACACAGCACGGTTTCGTTAAGGGGAAGTCGTGTCTGACAAATTTACTGGAGTTCTATGAGGATGTGTCTAGGGCGGTGGATAGAGGAGAGCCGGTGGATGTGGTCTTTCTTGATTTTCAGAAGGCGTTTGACGAAGTACCTCACAAGAGGTTATTGCAGAAGGTCAGGGGACATGGAGTTGGGGGTAGGGTGTTAGCGTGGATAGAGGACTGGTTGTCAAATAGGAGGCAGAGAGTGGGGGTCTATGGGTGCTATTCGGATTGGTGGTTGGTGACTAGTGGAGTGCCTCAGGGGTCGGTGCTGGGGCCTCAGCTATTTACCATTTATATAGATGGTCTGGAGGAGGGAACTGAGTGTATGGTGTCTAAATTTGCTGATGACACCAATATTGGTGGAAAGGTAAATTGTGCGGAGGGTGTGGAGAGTCTGCAGAAGGATCTAGATAGGCTGGGCGAATGGGCCAGGAACTGGCAAATGGAATTTAATGTTGGCAAGTGTGAGGTGGTCCACTTTGGTAGGAATAATGGTAGGAAGGATTATTACTTACGTGGAGAAAAACTGCAGCAGGCGACGGTGCAGAGGGACCTCAGGGTCCTTGTGCATGAGTCGCAAAAACCCAGCTTGCAGGTGCAGCAGGTGGTCAGGAAGGCGAATGGGATGCTGGCCTTCATAGCGAGGGGGATTGAATATAAAAGTAGGGAGGTCTTGCTGCGGCTATATAGGGCATTGGTGAGACCGCAGCTGGAGTACTGTGTGCAGTTTTGGGCACCATACTTACTCAAGGATATTTTGGCCTTGGAGGGAGTGCAGAGGAGGTTTACTAGGCTGATGCCGGAGTTGAGGGGGTTGAGCTATGAGGAGAGGCTGAATAAACTAGGCTTGTACTCGTTGAGGGGAGATCTCATTGAGACGTATAAGATGATGAATGGGATGGATAGGATAGAGGTGGAGAGACTCTTCCCGCTCAAAAAGGACAGTAGGACTAGGGGGCACAGCCTCAAGATAAAGGGGGGGCGGTTTAGAACGGAGTTGAGGAGGAACTTCTTCACTCAAAGGGTGGTGAATCTCTGGAATTCTCTGCCCGTTGAAGTGGTGGAGGCTACCTCGCTAAATGTTTTTAAGACGCGGGTTGATGGGTTTTTGATAAGAGAGGGGATTAAGGGTTATGGGGAGAGGGCGGGAATGTGGAACTGAGCCACAACAGATCAGCCATGATCTTATTGAATGGCGGGGCAGGCTCGAGGGGCCAGATGGCCTACTCCTGCTCCTATTTCTTATGTTCTTATGTTCTTATTTCCCCACTGAAACTTTGATGACCTGACTGGGATCATTCCCCAGTATTAGGTCTAGTACAGCTTCCTCTCTAGTTAGACTATCAACATACTGTTCCAAAGAACCTTCCTGGACACATTATACAAATTCCTCCCTGTCTGGACCCCCAGCCCTAAGGGATTTTCATAATGGAGTTTGCACATTCTCCCTGTATTTGCATGGGTTTCCTCCGAGTGCTCCAGTCTCCTCCTAGGTTAGGTTAACTGGCCATGCTAAATTGCCCCTTAATGTCAGGATAAATATGAGAGGTTATGGGAATAGGGCCTGGGAGGGATTGTTGTTGGTGCAGACATGATGGGTCAAATGGCCTCCTTCTGCACTATAGGGATTCTATGATCTCTTTATTCTATAACTCTCCCCTACCATTAACCGAGTGAGTTCTGCCCTGGTTGGATCTACCAAAATGCATCATCTCGCATTTATCTAAAATAAACTCCATCTACCATTCATCACCCCACTGGTCCAATTGATCAAGATCCCATTGCAATCCTAAATAACCTTCTTCACTGTCCACTATACCACCAATCTTAATGTCATCTGCAAACTTACTAACCATGCCTCTTAAATTCCCATCCAAATCATTAATATAAATAACAAACTTCAGTCGACCCAGCACCAATCCTTGAGGCACCACTGGTCACAGGCCTCCAACTTGAAAAACAACCCTCTACAACAACCCCCTGTCTTTGGTCGTCAAGCCAATTTTATATCGAATTGTCTATCTCACCTTGGATCCTATGAGGTTTAATCTTGTGGAACAATCTACCATGTGTTACCTTGTCAAACCTCATCTACCTTCTTGGTTGCCTCTTAAAAGAACTCAATCAAATTCATGTGACATTATCTTCCAGTCACAAAGTCATGCTGACTGTCCCTAGATTGTTATCCTCCAATCTTCAGGCACCTCACCAGTGGCTGTTGATTATTCAAATATCTCTGCTAGAGGACCCACAATTTCCTTCCTAGCCTCCCACAAATCCTGGGGTACACTTCATTAGGTCCCAAGGATTTATCTATCTTGATGCGCTTTAAAACTTACAGCAGACTTCCCCTATAATTTGTACACTCCTCGAGATATCACTTTTTATTTCTCTAAGTTCCCTCTCTCAACAGTAAATACTCATGAGAAATATTCATTTAGGACCTCACCCATCTCTTCTGGATCTGACTAAGAACAAAGAACAAAGTCAAGTACAGCAACACAACAGTGCCCTTCGGCCCTCCAAGCCTGTGCCGATCATGATGCCTGCCTAAACTAAAACCGCATGCACTTAGAGTCCGTATCCTTCCATTCCCATCCTATTCATGTTTTTGTTGAGTTGCCCCTAAAATGACACTATTGTATCTGATTCTACCAGCTCCCCATCTGAATATCCATCTGTCCATATCACTCAATCTTGTAGACCTCAATCTGGTCACCTTTCAACCTTCGACGTTCCAGAAATTATGAACCGAGTTTATCCAACCTCTCCTCATAGGTAATACCCTCCATACCAGGCAATATCCTGGTAAACCTCTACTGTACCCTTTCTAAAGCATCCACAACCTTCTTGTAGTGTGAAGACCAGAATTGTACGCAATATTCAAAATGAGGCATAATTAAGATTCTGTACAGCTGCAGCATGACCTGCCAATTTTTATATTCAACGTCCCAGCCAATGCCATATGCTTTCCTTTCCTTAACCACCTGTCGCTTTCAGTAATTGGTGAACATGTAATGCCTAGATCTCTCTGTCTGTCAATACTCCTAAGCGTTCTACCATTTACTGTATATTTTCTCTATGCATTGAACCTTCCAAATTTCATTACCTCACACTTATCTGGATTAAACCCCATCTGCCTTTCTCCGCCCAAGTCTCAATATCTTGCTGTATCCTCTGACAATCCTCTTCACTATCCGTAATTCCGCCAATTTTTGAATCATTTGCGAACTTACTAATCAGACGAGCTACATTTTCCTCCAAATCATTTATATATACTACAAACAACAAAGGTCCCAGAACTGATCCCTGTGGAACACCGCTAGTTACAGCCTTCTATTCAAAAAAGCACCCATCTACTGCTACCTTCTGCCTTCTGTGGCCAAGCCAGCTCTGTACTCATCTTACCAGCTCTCCTCTCATCCCATGTGATTTAACCTTTTGTACCAGTCTACCATTGAGTACTTTGTCAAAGGCTTTACTGACGTTCATGTATGTAACACCCACTGGCTTTCCCTCATCGATCATCTTCCTCACTTCCTCGAAAACTCAATCAAGTTAGTGAGACACAACATTCTCTTCACAAAACCAAGTTGTCTTTCACTATGTCCAGTTGTTTCCAAATGTGAGTAAATCCTGTCCCTAAGAATCTTTTCCAATAATTTCCTTACTACTGACATAAGAACATAAGAACATAAGAAATAGGAGCAGGAGTAGGCCATCTGGCCCTTCGAGCCTGCCCCGCCATTCAATAAGATCATGGCTGATCTGTCGTGGCTCAGTTCCACTTTCCCGCCCTCTCCCCATAACCCTTAATCCCCTCTCTTATCAAAAACCCATCAACCCGCTTCTTAAAAATATTTAGCGAGGCAGCCTCCACCACTTCAACGGGCAGAGAATTCCAGAGATTCACCACCCTTTGAGTGAAGAAGTTCCTCCTCAACTCCGTTCTGAACTGCCCCCCCTTTATCTTGAGGCTGTGCCCCCTAGTCCTACTGTCTTTTTTGAGCGGGAAGAGTCTTTCCACCTCTATCCTATCCATCCCATTCATCATCTTATATGTCTCAATGAGATCTCCCCTCATTCTTCTAAACTCTAACGAGTACAAGCCTAGTTTATTCAGCCTCTCCTCATAGCTCAACCCCCTCAACTCCGGTATCAGCCTAGTAAACCTCCTCTGCACTCCCTCCAAGGCCAAAATATCCTTGCGCAGGTGCGGCGCCCAAAACTGCACACAGTACTCCAGCTGCGGCCTCACCAATGCCCTATACAGCTGCAGCAAGACCTCCCTACTCTTATATTCAATCCCCCTCGCTATGAAGGCCAGCATCCCATTCGCCTTCCTGACCACCTGCTGCACCTGCAGGCTGGGTTTTTGCGACTCATGCACAAGGACCCCGAGGTCCCTCTGCACCGTCGCCTGCTGCAGTTTTTCGCCACGTAAGTAATAGTCCTTCCTACCATTCTTCCTACCAAAGTGGACCACCTCACACTTGCCAACATTAAATTCCATTTGCCATTTCCTGGCCCATTCGCCCAGCCTATCTAGATCCTTCTGCAGACTCTCCACACCCTCCGCACAATTTGCCTTTCCCCCAATCTTGGTGTCATCAGCAAATTTCGACACCCTACACTCGGTTCCCTCCTCCAGATCATCAACAATTTTCTATTTTGGCATTAGTGTGAGAATATGATGTTTCACTCCAGATGTGATTCAACTGTCAAACTAGGAAGCTTTTACCAAAACAAACTTTAGTGAACAACAAGGAATTAGCTTAACTTTAAACAATTGACAAGGTATAATTCTTACGAGTTCCAATTCAACCAAGATTCCTTTTATAGACTTAAACACCTCTTTAAAATTAGTTAGCAAAATTCAGGAATACTTTCTTGTCTTAGGTTAATAGACCCAGAGCTCTCAGCAAGCTCATTTCAGAGAGAGAGAAAGCCATTGCTTTCTTCTGGAAGACCAGGCAACAAGTGCTTGTATTTTAAAATGAAACTGAAACGCTCTCTTTCCTGCAAGTTTAACTCTTCCCATTAATCACATGACTCTATCTCTGTCAATCAAACTAATCAAAACTTGACTCTTGAAACCTCAGAGGGAACCCAAGCAAAGATAAATACATTAGATCTGCTTAAACAAATACCTCAGGTACATTCTCACGAAAAAGATCTCAGTGCTGAGTGAGCAACAAAACAGGAGAGTTTCAGATCTGTTTTTTGAATGAGTTTGAAAATACAGTCTTATGACACTCTGTCACTTGTTTGGGCAGAAGCGCAATTCTCACTATTATTGGGTGGGATGGAGGGTAGGATTGCTGGTGAAACGGCTACAGACTGCTTGGGGCAGCATTGCATAGGTGCCCCAACTTTCCAGTGAACTATGACCATGGCTGATCATGCATTTTACTCCACTCCCATTTTCTTTCCATACTCCTTGATCCCTTTGCTGCAACGGCCACGTCTAGCTCCCTCTTGAACATATTTAACGAACTGACCACAACAGCTTTCTGTGGTAGAGAATTCCACAGGGCCACAATTCTGAGTGAATAAGTTCTTCCTCATCTCAGCCCTGAATGGCTTACCCATTATTCTTAGACTGTGACCCCTAATTCTGCACTTCCCTAACATCAGGAACATTCTTCCCATATCTAGCCTGTCCAGTCCAATCAGGATTTTATATGTTTCTAGGAGATCATAGATCACAGAAGCTTACAGTGCAGGAGGAGGCCCTTCGGCCCATTGGGTCTGCACCAACCACGATCCCACCCAGGCTTTACCCCCATATCCCTACATATTTTACCCACTAATCCCTCTAACCTAAGCATCCCAGGATACTAAGGGGCAATTTTAGCATGGCCAATCAATCTAACCCGCACATCTTTGGACCGTGGGAGGAAACCAGAGCACCTGGAGGAAACCCAGGCAGACACGAGGAGAACATGCAAACTCCACACAGGCAGTGACCTGAGCCGAGAATTGAACCCAGGTCCCTGGAGCTGTGAAGCAGCAGTGCTAACCACTTGTGCTACCGTGCCGCCCCCTCTCATTCTTCTAAATTCCAATAAGTACAAGCCTAGTCCATCCAGTCTCTCTTCATATGCCAGCCCTGCAATTCCATGAATCAGTATTTGCTGGACACCCTCAATAGCTAGAATGTCCTTCTTCTGACTAGGAGTTCAAAACTGCACACAATACTCAAGGTGTAGTCTTAACAAGGCCCTGTATAACTACAGCAAGATATCTTCACTTCTATACTCAAATCCTCTTGCTATAAAAGCCAGCATGCAATTAGCTTTCCTCACCGCCTGCTGTACCTGCATGTGACCTTCAGCCACTGTTCCACCATGACAATAAGTCTCACAGCATGAGGTTAAAGTCCAACACGTTTATTTGATAGCACAAGCTTTCGGAGTGTCGCTCCTTCTTCAGCTAAGTGAGGAGTTGTGTTCACAAACAGAGCATATATAGACATGAACTCAATTTACAAAATAATGGTTGGAATACACATCTTTGCAGGTAATCAAGTCTTAAAGGTACATGCAATGTGAATGGAGAGAGAGTTAAGCACAAGTTAAAGAGGTGTGTATTGTCTCCAGCCAGGACAGTTAGTGAGATTTTGTAAGCACAGGCAAGTCATGGGGGTTACAGATAGTATGATATGAACCCAAGATCCTGGTTGGGCCTTCCTCATGTGTGCAGAACTTGGCTATCAGTTTCTGCTCAGCAATTCTGCTTTGTCATGTGTCGTGACGACCACCTTGGAAAACGAGGATCAGAGGCGGAATGCTGAATGTACTTTTAAGACTTGATTACCTGTGAAGACTCACATTCCAACCGTTACCTTGTAAATTGAGTTTGTGTCTATATAAGCCCTGTTTGTGAACACTCCTCACTCACCTGAAGAAGTGACACTCTGAAAGCTTGTGCTATCAAATAAACCTGTTGGACTTTAACCTGGTGTTGTGAGATTGCCTACTGCGCTTACCCCTAGTCCAATGCAGGCATCTCCACTGTCACCATTCAGATAATAACCTTTCTTCCTGTTTTTGCCACCAAATGGAGTAACCTCACATTTATCCATATTATATTGCATTTACTAAGTATTTCCCACTCAGCCAGACTGTCCAAGTCATCTTGTAGCCTAACACACACTAACACCCAGCTTAATGTCATCTGCTAATCTGAAGATATTGCATTCAATTCCTTCATCCAAATCATTAATGTATATTGTGAATAGCTGAGGTCCCAGCATTGAACTCTGCAGTACCCCACTAATCACTGCCTGCCAAACTGAAAAGGATTCATTTATTCCCACACTCTGCTTCCTGTCTGCCAACGAGTTTTCTATCCATGTCAATACATTATCCCCAAACCATGAGCTTTACTTTTGCCCATTAATCTCCTGTGTGGGACCTTGTCAAAAGCCTTTTGAAAGTCAATATACACAACATACACTGGTTCACCTTTGTTCACTCTACTGGTCACATCCTCAAAAAATTACAGATTTGTCAAGCACGATTCGTCATTGCTTTCTATATGTTCAGTTATTGCATCATTAATAATTGACTCCAGCATTTTGCCCACCACCGATGTCAAGCTAACCAGTCTATAATACCCTGTTTTTTCTCTCCCTTCTTTTTAAAAAGTGGGGTTATATCAGCTACCCTCCAATCCATTGGAACTCTTCCAGACTGCTGGAAAATTATCAACAATGCGTTCACTTTTTCTAGGGCCACTTCCTTGGGTATTCTGGGATACAGAGCATCATGCTCGGGGATTTATTGGGTTTTAATCCCAGCAATTTCCCCAATACAATTTCCTGACTAATAAGGATTTCCTTCAGTTCCTCTTTCATGCTAGGCCCTCTGTCCCCTAGATTGCGTGCAGGTGCAAACTGGATTTTTGCCTTGCATGCAATCTTCCTGGCTTGCCACACTAATGGACCGCGCAGCTCCCCCAAGTCTAAAATGAGTACTTCGTTCCTCAGTTACAAATTTAAAGGTTTTCCCAGACAAACTGCCAACATGCAAAAGAGCTCAATTTTAAACATACTTACAAGAAACATGATATAAATGTATTTTGTAAAGGCACAGTTTCATCACACTATCCACATCCATGCTGTCAAGACCCCTTAGGGTCTTGTATGTTCCAATTAAGTAGCTTCTTCTCCTTCTAAACTCTGGTGGAGTCTAAGCTTAGATGTCCTTCCTTTCCTCATAAGAGGATCCTTCCATTCCAAGTATTTGTCAGGTAAACCTTCGCTGAACTGCAATAACAGTCTTTCTTAAACAAGGTGACCGATGCTGTACACACTCCAACTGTGGTTTTTGTATAGCTACAGTTTTTGTACAACCTCTCTACTGTTATAAAGCAGAGGTTAATCCTCCCTTTGAAAACTGACACCGAAATACCCAAAGAGGAGTACCTCGCCTTATAATCTGTAAAAAATGAGAGAAGTGGCATGACCTACTCTTCAGCAACTCCTAATAGTTAAATATAAAACAAATCTCTGACACTCACTCTAAAATCAACACGTAACAATTCATTTATCTAACAAACTGTTAATAGTTTAGTTTGTTCACTAACTGAATAAATCCCTTCTAACTATTAATTATTCCTGAATAAAATCTTGTTCAAACAAATATAATTCCCACTCATTAACAAAAATAGAACTTAGTCACTAAATTAAAACCAGGTTTTATGTCTTCCAGAATATTCTGGGCCTTCTCTGTAGATTCTTCTGTCTCAAACTTCTTTCTTCCTGGTATCTAGGTGGTGCTTTCTCAAAGACATAGATGAAGCTATGAGAGCTAATGATTTTCTGAGAGTTGAGGGCTGTTATCTCTGACAAGTGGCAGTTGCTCTCTCTTTTTGCCCTATTTTTTCATATTTGTGATGACGTAACAACATTTCCCAAATAGGATTGGTCCTAGGTTGTCAAAGCCATCAAATTTAAATTTAATAGGTTCTCAGTAGGTACCTAAGTGCCTGACTAAAATTGATTGGCTGAATTCAAAAGCCTTTGTAAAAACTGCTGCTCGGCCTTTTAATACAAATGTTTCAGTTTGGGACTCCCTACGTACTTGCATTTTTTAAAAACTCACTAAGCAGAGAAAAAGCACCACCTTTTAAAAGGACCAGGCAATGTTCTCCCCCTAGCAATTTTCTCATTCTTACAAACACCAAATTCTAACTTCCTACCTCCCAATCTACAATTACTCTACCCAACTTTGCAACACTACTTATTTATTCAATTTCCCTTGCAATAAATGATAACATTCTATTAGCTTTCCTAATTACTTGCTGTACCTGCACATTAGCCTTTTGCGATTCATGCACTAGGGCACCCAGATCCTTCTGCACCTCAGAGCTCTACAATCTCTCACCATTTAGGTAAAATGCTTCTTTTTCGTTCTTCTTTCCAAAATTGATAATTTCACATGTTTGCACATTATACTCTTTTTGCAAGATCTTTCTGCACTCACTTAACTATCCATATCTTTTTGGAGCTTTCTTATGTCTGCTCATTTTCCTACCTATCTTTGTGTCAACAGCAAAATTTGGCAACCATCCCTTCATCCAAGCCATTTACGTAAATTGAAAACAAATGAAATCCCAGCATTGATCCTTGTGACACAGTACCTGTTACATTTTGCCAACCTGAAAAACTCTTACGTCAACTCTCTACTTCCCGTTAATCATTCTAGCCGATCATCTTTCCACGCCAAAATGTTGCCCCCTATAACACGAGCTTTCATTTTCACAATAACCTTAGATGTGGCACTTTATCAAATGTCTTCTGGAAAGTTTACGTAGCATTCCTGTGCAAGTTGACCTAATTGGGTCTCAGTTAAGCAATTAATATAATAAGACCTTAAAACTTCTGTTCTTGTTTTCAAATCCCTCCATGATCTCATTCTTACTATTTGTCGTCTGTTCTAGTTCCATAAGCCGACAATAGTAGTTCTGCTGCAATTTTGGCTTCTTGAGCATCCGTGGTTGTAATCACTCCTGTAACGGTAGCTGTGTCTGTGACCTGGTCCCTAGGCTCTGCAATTCCTTCCATTTACCTCTCTGGCTCTCTATCTTGCTTTCCTCCTTTAAGACTCTTCTTACCTCTTTGAAGAAGCTTTTGATTATATTCACTATTATTGTCTTATTTGGCTTGCTGTCGAATTTTGCCCATGAAGTAGGTGCCTTGGGTTATTTCAATATATTAAAAGTGCAATATAAATATAACGTTTTGTGATTGAACAAAGAGCAAAGAAAATTACAGCACAGGAATAGGCCCTTTGGCCCTCCACGCTTCACTGACCTGAATAAGCTAAAACCCTCTACCCTTCTGGGGACCATATCCCTCCATTCCCATCCTATTCAATTATTTGTCCAGGTGCCCCCTTAAAAGTCACTATCGTATCTGCTTCCACTACCTCCCCTGGTAATGAGTTCTTGGCACCCACCACCCTCTGTGTAAAAAAACTAGCCTTGTACATCTCCTTTAAACCTTGCCCCTCGCACCTCAAACCTATGTCCCCTAGTAATTTATTCTTCCACCCTGGGAAAAAGGCTTTGTCCCAGGGATTGCTTTTAATACTTCTTTTGTCAGACAGTCCTTTCATTCAGAAATTATAGAGAGGATGTTCTGTCTACTGCTACTGTATGGCACGGTAGCACAGTGGCTTGGGATGGGGCTAGGTGGGATGCTCTTTCGGAGAGTTGGTGCAGACTCAATGAGCTGATTGGGCACCATAGGGATTCTATGGCTATTGTGCAAACTAGGTTTTACTGCTGCACCAATTCTTCCACAAATTATTGTGGATTAACAGTATCATGGTTTGATACATTTTTCAATTTTATTTAAAATTTACACACCGTAGTGGCACTTCAGAAAAAATTTACATTGAGCTAGCTCTATTGAACATTGGATTCTAACAAAGATTTGGTTGGCAGAATACACTCCATACACATAGATTTTTCAGCAAATCTTTAAAAACTCTCCTTTACCAGAGGGAGAGGGCACTTACCAGCTAAAAGAATACCCTCTTCTTCATGAACATGGATCGGGAGATAAGCATGTTCATTATGGTGACCTTCGTATTGTTTAACACATCTTGCAGTTCTCAAGTCCCAAAGCTTAATCTGAAAGAGGCAGTACATGATGAATAAAAAGTTGCCATGGTCTCAGATGACCACAGGCTGCCCCCTCCTTTGAGGGGGACAACTGACTGGTGGTGACCACACCTCAGGCGAGGCACCAGGTTGAGAAGGAGGGCCTTCGTGAATAACCTCAGCCGGTATGGGAATTGAACCCATCCTATTGGCGTCACTTTGCATCACGAACTAACCAACCCCCAATAATGAACATCAAATTAATGATTGCTAGTACCACAAGCCATGTTAACAGTGAAACATATTACCATGTCAGCGTTTGGTGAAATATTTTGCTATGTCAGGATTTTGCGAGCGCACAAGATTTAATTTTAAACCTACTCAAAGTAAATGAGTAAGATACTTTGTCAGAGTCAGTGGAGGCTTAAGGGCCAAATAGCCTCCTTCTGCACTGTAGGGATTCTATGATTTCATAGATTAGAGAAGAGTTCAAGCGGGTCATGAAGAAAATAGCACAAGGCTATAACTCAGAGGTCTAGTATAATTTCCTGATGTGAATAGGTTTTGGTTAAAGCGCCAAAAAATGGCACTTTCCAGCAAGAAAACTGCAGTGTTTCTCTCCAGTCAGTTTACGCTCAAGATCTAATCATACTGTGCCAAAAAAAATCAAGAGGCGTGTTTCAAACCATCATCTGGAAGGGTGGGCATGCCTAAACACGCAGACAAAATCCAGCTGCTTAGTGATTGGGGAGCCATCTCCAAAGGGTGCCCCAATCAGAATCGTAATAAACCTCCCTCCAAACCCACTATAGAGGTCTCAGTGACCTCCCTCCGCACCTCAATATGAGTCGGCACTTCTCTACCAATTCCTTCTCGTCAAAAGCTATCCCTGGCATCCCCTGCTCCTCTGTCCAATCCCAGCGCACAAACAAATCTGAATAAATTCCGCTCCCCCAAGAGGCTCCCAATGAGGTCAGACCCCTGCCACTACCAGGTTGGCATGGTGTCAACCTGGCAATACCAGCCTGTGCCAGGACATTGCCAGCCCACTTGCCTGCCATGTCCCTCTCCTCTGTGGGCTATACTCACCTTTGCAGCCCCAGAGAGGTTCCCACGACAGGTTTACATCATTAAAACAAGCTTTCTGCAGTCCCAAGGTGTTTCAAGCCATTCCACGTTGGTAAAATTGGAACTCGGAAACTCGTCAGCGCAATGTGTACTCTCCAGAGTTTGAGCACGTGTCACTGTTCCTGCAGATAAAGAGTGCAGGCAAAAAATCGCCCCCAGTATTCCAGATCTGGCCTCACCAAAGCCCTGTATAACTGCAGCAAGTCATCCCTGTTTCTGTATGTTGAAAGTTTGCAAAGGGATATAAATAATCTAAGTGAGAGGGCGAGGGTCTGGCAGATGGAGTACAATGTTGGTAAATGTGAGGTCATCCATTTTGGTAGGAATAACAGCAAAATGGACTATTATTTAAATGCTAAAAAATTGCAGCATGCTGCTGTGCAGAGGGACCTGGGTGTCCTTTGCAGGAATCTCAAGGAGTTGGTTTGCAGGTGCAGCAGATAATTAAGAAGGCAAGTGGAATTTTATCTTTCATTGCTACAGGGATGAAGTTTAAAAACAGCAAGATTATGTTGCAGCTGTATAAGGTGCTGGTGAGGCCACACTTGGAGTACTGTGTACAGTTTTGGTCTCCTTACTTGAGAAAGGATATACTGGCACTGGAAGGGGTGCAGAGGAGATTCACTACATTGATTCCAGACTTGAGAGGGTTGACTTATGAGGAGAAACTGAGTAGACTGGGGCTATACTCATTGGAATTCAGAAGCATGAGGGGAGATTTTATAGAAACATAAGGTTATGAAGGGAGTAGATAAGATAGAAGTGGGGAAGTTGGTTCCACTGGCAGGTGAAACGAGAACTAAGGGGCATAGCCTCAAAATAAGGGGAAGCAGATTTAGGACTGAGTTGAGGAGGAACTTTTTCACACATAGAGTTATGAATCTGTGGAATTCCCTGCCCAGTGAAGCAGTTGAGGCTATCTCATAGAACATAGAATAAAACTACAGCACAAACAGGCCTTTCGGTCCACAAGTTGCGCTGATCATATCCCTCCCTACTTGGCTTACCTATAACTCTCAATCCTATTAAGTCCCATGCACTCATCCAGAAGTCTCTTAAAAGACCCCATCGAATTTGCCTCCACCACTACCAATGGCAGCTGATTCCACTCACTCACCACCCTCTGAGTGAAAAACTTACCCCTGACATCTCCTCTGCACCTACTCTCCAGCACCTTAAACCTGTGTCCTCTCATAGCGACCATTTCAGCCCTGGGAAATGGCCTCTGAGAATCCACCTGATCTATACCTCTCAACATCTTATACACTTCTATCAGGTCACCTCTCATCCTTCGTCCCTCCAGGGAGAAAAGACCAAGCTCCCTCAACCTAAGGCATGCCACCCAATCCAGGCAACATCCTTGTAAGGCTCCTTCTGCACCCTTTCAATAGCTTCCACAACCATCTCATTGAATATTTTTAAGACAAGGATAGATAAATTTTTGAACAGTAAAGGAATTAACGGTTATGGTGAGCGGGCAGGTAATCGGAGCTGAATCCACATAATGATCAGCCATGATCTTATTGAATGGCAGAGCAGGCTCCAGGGGCCAGATGGCCTACTCCTGCTCCTAGTTCCTACGTCGTTACGTTCCTACGTACTCAAATCCTCTTGGTCCAATCCTTGGGACTGCCATTTGGATAAAGACCCATTTATTCCTACTTGGTTTCCTGTTTGTCAGCAAGTTTTCTACCTTGTGATCACCAACATTTCGGGTGTTATTTGTGTCCTCCATTATGAAGGCCTTTAGTTGGTTAGCCATTTCTTTGTTCCCCATCATAAATTCCACTGTTAGAGCCAACATTTGTCCTCACATACCTGTAGAAACTTTTAGTCAGTTTTTATGTTCCTACAAGCTTACTCTCATCTCCTATTTTCTTCTTCTTCTTAATCAATCTCTTTGGCCTTCTTTGCTGATTCTTAAATTGCTCCCAATCCCCTTTTATCTGGCCAATTTGCATGCCTCTTCCTTGGATTTAATACTATCTCCAATTTCTCTTCTAAGCCCTGGTTTGGCCAACTTGCCCATTGTACTTTTGCACCAGACAGGAATGAACAATTGTTGCAGTTCGTCCATGCGCTCTTTGAATGTTTGTCATTGCCAATCCACCATCATCCCTTTAATAATGTTCCCCAATCCACCTGAGTCAGCTCACTGCAGTTTCTTTTATTAAGATTCCGGACCCTGGTCTCAGAATTGTTCATCAAGGTGTAGAGTGACATAGTTGATTCCATCATATTATGGCTGCTCCTCCTCAAGGGCCACACACAACTAGACTGCCAATTCTTTCTCTCTCATTACACAATACCTTGGATGGACACAAAATTTCTTTTTCTGTAATGTCTGCTATGTGCTTGCTGGACATTTACATTTTATTAATGTAACCCTCATTTCTACTTCCATAATTTCAGCCAAACATTTGTTTGCTATGTTATTTTCAAATTGTTTTCCAAGCACGTGAATCTTTCCATTTGGCTCAATGGTTCTCAGTAGATCAAAACATCCAGCGGTTTTTTTTCCCGGCTTCTCTCTGTCTTCTCTTTGTCTGCAATATTACTTTGTCCCTTCCTTCATTTTAGATTCACTGCTGACTGGGTCTGTCTCTGACAAAGTCTTAACTTCATTCAATTCTGCAATGGTTTTACTTCATTATCCAATCTCAGCTTGTAAAGTTCTACACTTTTTCTTTCAATGCATTATTTTCATTCAACTGCTCAGCGCTTCGGTCTGTTTCTTGTAGATTTTGACTTCCCCCTGAAATATTGAACATTGCCAACTGGTTCTTCAGTTTGTTCAGAGTGAGGTTAAATTAATTTTGCTTCTTTTCATAATGCCCTAGAGAAATACACTTTGATCTCAGGAGCTCTTGTAACAAGTGAAGATTTTTCAATGGATTTTCTTTTCTTTATGAAGCTTGCTCACTTAATCTCGAGATTTCCTCTAATTCAACAGTCTTGAGTTTCTTTGGAGAAATAACATGCTATGAGGAGCCAGAAACCATTTGATAAGGTGCCACATCAAAGGTTATTACAAAAAATAAACGCTTAAAGTGTCGAGGATAACATTGTTAGGAATTTGGGAAGTTAACAGGGTTAATGAGTGAATGTGAGATGATATCAAAATAATAGACAAGTAACAAGATTAGCAAGCTTCTATAGGAATGAGATGTGATTTGCAAAAAGATTAGCAGGCAGAAATTGAGGCGCAAATTGCCACTTCAGAAAAACTGTGTCCCAGAGATCAAAGGGCTATACAAATGATAATTTCTAAAAGTGGTGATTTTGATAGATATAATCAGCCAAATCTACAAGGTGGAATATAGAATCCTACAGTTCAGAAGGTGGCCATTCGGCCCATCAAGTCTGCACTGACCACAGTTCCACCCAGTCCTATCCCCACAACCCCATGTAAGGGGTAATTTAGCATGGTCAATCCACCTAATCCGCACATCTTTGAACTGTGGGAGGAAACTGCAGCACCTGGAGGAAACCCATGTAGACATGGAGAGAATGTGCAAACTCCACAGACAGTGACCCAAGCCAGGAATCGAACCCAGGTCCCTGGCACTGAGGCAACAGTGCAAACCACTGTGCCACCGTGCTGCCCAGTCAAAGAGACTGAAGAATATAACTGTTGGCACCGCCACTGGGGAAGAAATCCAGTTTTCCATCAATCAGTCAGGCAGTTTCTCCACTAAAAAACGCAGTTTTGTGCCTTTGCTGAATCAGGAAAAGGTACTTTCATAGACTTGGTCATCCAAGTTGTTTTGTGTGGTAACCAATTGCTGGAATAGACTAATAGCATTATTAAATTGGATGCTGATTGGGAAAAGGGATGTCTCTGAGTTCAGAGAACATGGGTACATTTTGGGAACAAGAGGTAATTTCAGATAAAACGGTGTGTTTAGCTATTATTACCCTTAACTGTCTTTCTTGTCATGTGCTTTCCTTTTCTCTTACTTTAATAAATATTCTTTATTAATTGTTTACACAACGGCTGGACTGGCTCTTCACTGGGTTGTACATGGTTCCTCACATTATACTAAACAAATATAGGTAACATCAGCAGGGTTCTTAACAAAATATTAGCTTTGGACTGAAGAGTGGCCAGCAGAAAACACTGCACGCAAAATGGGTCTTTGTCTGATTAGCAAGATATGTGAATGGAGTCTCACAGGGGTCTGTGGTGGTCCTCAACTTTTTACAATTTACATTAGTAACACATGCCAAAGATGTGCGGGTTAGGTTGATTGCCCATGCTAAATTGTCTCTTAACATCGGGGGATTAGCAAGGTTATGGGGATGAGGCCTGGGTGGGATTGTTGTTGGCACAGGCTCAATGGGTTGAATGGCGACCTACTATATCCCACTATAGGGATTCCATGAGGGGAGCAAAGGCATGGCAGCTAAATTTGCAGATGACACATGATAGGTACGAAAGTATGTTGCAAAGAGACATGCAGATGGATATAAATAGATTGAGCGAATGGGCAAAACTCTGGTAGATGGAAAATAATGTGGGAAAATTTGAAGCTGTTCACTTTGGAAGGAAGAATAAAAACAATATTACTTAACTGGGGAATATTGCAAAATGCTGAGGTGCAGGATGATTGAGGTGCATGAGTCACAAAGTTAATATGCAGGCGCAACATATATTCAAAAATGCTGATGAAATGCTGTTGTTTATTATGAGAAGAATTGAACACAAATGTGATGCTTCAGTTATGATGTGGAGATGCCAGTGTTGGACTGGGGTAAACATGTAAGATGTCTCACAACACCAGGTTAGAGTCCAACAGTTTATTTGGTAGCAGAAGTTTTCGGAGCGCTGCTCCTTCATCAGGTAAGTGGGAGTTCTATTCCTGTACAGGGCATATAAAGACACAAACTTTTATCTTTATGCCCTATGTCTTTACATGCCCTGTTAGTGAACAGAACTCTCACTTACCTGATGAAGGAGCAGCACTCTGAAAGCTAGGGGCTTGTGCTACCAAATAAACCTGTTGGGCTTTAACTTGGTGTTGTGAGACTTCTTACTATACTTCAGTTATACAGGGCATTGGTGAGATCGCATCTCAAATACTGTGTGCTGTTTTGTGCCCTTATGTAAGGGAGGATGCAAATGTGTCAGAGGCAATTCAGAGGTTAACTAGATTGATACCTGGAATGAATGGGCTGCCTTATGAGGATAGGCTAGGCTCATCTCCATTGGAGATTAGAAGAGCAAGGGCTTACTTGACTGAAGTACAGAAGATCCTGAACTTTATTGAAAGGTGGACCTTGAAAGAATATTTCGTCTTGTGGCTGAGTCCAGAACTGGGGGAACTGTTTTAAAATTAGGGATTTCCCTTGTAGGATAAGGAAATTTTTTTCTCAGACGATTGTGCGAGTTTGGAATTGGAAGGTAGTGAGGGAGCAGTTGCTGAATATTATTAAAGCAGAAGTAGAAAGATTCCCTTGGCCAACAAGAATCTAAGATTAACACAAAATATTGCAGATGCTGAAATCTGAAACAAAAACAGAAAAATGCTAGAAAATCTCAGCAGGTCCGATAGCATCTAAGATTATCAGAGGTAGATAAGGAACATGGAACTCAACACAAACTGATTAGTCACAATCTTATTGAATGGCAGAGTAGGCTTGACAGGCCGAATGGTCTACTTCTGCTCCTATTCTTGTGCTTCCATTTACGCATTTGATCTTGAAGGAAGGAAAGAAAATCAACTTCTCTTTCAACTGTTTGTTTCCTTGTTGATCTCTTACAAACTCACTTGGTTTCAGTGCATTGTCTTTTTGACTCAGCTTGAATCCTGCAGGACGGCATGATCTTTTCGCACACGTTGCTTCTTTTGTTACCAAAGATAGCTTTCCTTCAGTCACAGCCATCAGCACATTCTGCACTGCCAGCTATAGTTGCAGTTTGGGTATTTTGTCAGCATGTTCAAGAAACTGTTGTTTTTGAGCTTTTTGGCTGCTTCTCAGCCATTTCTTTCTTCTGCACTAAACTCTTGGCTTGTGCCTATCAATGTACTGTCATGGACAGTTAAAACCTGGTGGTTTACTTGAATGTTGTCTCACTCACTCTGGAGTCTTCTGTTTCTCTCCCCCTGGAGTGTTATGGTTTCCTCGCTCTGGGTCTTTTGTTGCCCTGATTCTGGGATCTTGTGCTGCCCTCGCTTTCAGGTCCTTTGCTTCACATGGTGCTTGAGAGTTGCATTCTCCTGGGGTGTCTTGCTGTCCCTGGCGCTTTACTGGGAATTGCTCTCTCTCTCTGGGGTCTTTTGTTGCCCATGGTACTTTATTGGGAGCTGCCTTCTCTTTGGGGTCTTATTGTGTTTTACTGGGAGTGTGCTATGCCACCATGGTGTCTGGTATAGGCATGTACTCATCCAAAACTTTCTGACTCTTCTAATTTTCTGTCCATGGCCATTTGTGTTTTCTTATAATTACACCTTAAAGTGTTGTTACTGCTTTTAGGGCAGTAACTGTTTTTTCACACTGAGGCTCTGCAGCTGTTTTTGTTGGGGGTTTCCTGCGTTTTCCAAGTTTTGGTATGCTTTCTGGCAATTGTGAGCTTTTTATTTTTAAACTCGTTAAAACTTCAAAAGAGCAGCATATGTTTTATGGACAATTATTTTCTTACTCTTCTTTTCAATGTCCCGTATTGTGGGAGTTTTGATGTGTCTGACATGACTTTTTTTTTTGAAGCTGCAGGGCTGCTTTTTTAAACTCTACAGGTTTTTTCTGTTCTGCAGATTCTTCTTTTCAGCTTTAACAGCACTCTGCAGGTGTTTCCTCTTCTATGCCTGACTTTTTTTAAAACAGGTTTTTTTTAAAACTTGCAGCTGTCTTCCAGCTTCTTGATGGACATGCAGTGCTGTAGGACTGCCATCATGCTTTTCTATGGATGTGCAGTGCTGTAGGACTGCCATCTATTCTTTATCTACATACAGTTTCTGTTTTTATCATTTTTGCTGTCTCTAGAACTGTCTAGCATTCTTCACACTGCATCACTCAGGACCTTGCAATTTTGTAGTTTTTCTTGCCATCTTGTGATCTATGTGCATTAACTCAGGGTCTTGCAATTTTTGTTGTGTTGTTCATCTATACTGTAACGAAGGCAATTTTGGTGCTCTGTGTCTCTCATCAGTCTTGCAGTTATTGTAGTTGCACTCACTGTGCTTTTCTACTGTGCATCAGTCAGAAGACTCGCAACGGATGTACACTCACTCTGATGGATTCCTCAATTTCTAAGACTGTAGGAAGTTCCATCAACATTTGCTTCAATTTTTTTGTCTTAGGAATATGTTTCTTTAGTCTGGCTTCGTTTTCTTCACATTGTGGGACACCATTCTGGGTTCATTGTTTAAAATGCCACTTTTCATATATATTCACCATGATCATGAAATCTAATCAGTAATAAACAGTCTCAACTATTTCAGTAGAAAATGATAATAGAGTCATAGAGGTTTACAGCTTGAAACCATGATCACCATGTTTTTGGCGATTCCACTGCTGCCAGCCATGTTGTATTATGATGGCCTGTTCTGCGCTGTAATGTTCTATGTTCTATGTTCTATGAGGAGCTTAAACATGAGCCATTTATTACAAGTCTTTAACAATTTACAGATTACTATCATGTATGGTGCTGCTTCCATGCAGGTAGGCAGCTTCCAGAGTGTTTTCTTTAAGTTTCTTACCCTGTGACTCTTGTGGGCTGTGCTATTTTTCAGTCCCAGATTAAGCCTTGATTAAGCCACCTTTCATTAGAATGGCATGCAGGCACATAACATAACATTCATCCTTTGAGCCATTCTTGTGAATCTTTCCTGTGCCATTCCTAACGCCTCTGCATGTCTGAAGTGTGAAGCTCAGAACTAGGCAGTGCTTCAGCTGCAGCTGGATTAGTATGCTCTGCACATTTATTATGACTTCCCTGCTATTTTATCCTATGCCTCCATTGCTAAAGCTCTGATCATAGATGGTTAGATAATCCATTTGTTTGTTCTGTCAACTGCCTGACATTTAAAAATAATTAAAATTGACTTCATTTGTCAGGATTAATAACGAACATGACATTTCATACATGGAAAGAAAGCCCTGTCAAACACCATATGGTTGCAAGTACCCAATGGGTTCAATCATCACTCAAGGCACAGTTTGAAATCTAATCAGCAATAAACAGTCTTAGTAAAAAATGATAATAGTCATAAGACCATAAGACCATAAGAAATAGGAGCAGGAGTAGGCCATCCAGAGGTTTACAGCTTGAAAACAGGCCCTTCAGCCCAACTTGTCCATGCCACCTTTTGTTTTTAAACCCCCAAGCTAATCCCAATTGCCCACATTTGGCCCATATCCCTCTATACCCATCTTACCCATGTAACTGTCTAAATGCTTTTTAAAAGACAAAATTGTGCCTGCCTCTACTACTACCTCTGGCAGCTTGTTCCAGACACTTGCTACTCTCTATCTGAAAAAATTGTTCTTCTGGACCCTAGTAAATCTTTTCTGCACTCTTTTTAGTTTTATAATATCCTTTCTATAATAGGGTGACCAGAACCATACACAGTACTCCAAGTGTGGCCTTATCACTGTCTTGTACAACTTCAACAAAATGTCCCAACTCCTGTATTCAATGTTCTGACCAATGAAACCAAGCATGATGAATGTCTTCTTCACTACTCTGTCCACCTATGACTCCACTTTCAAGGAGCTATAAACACGTACTCCTAGATCTCTTTGTTCTGTAATTCTCCCCTTTCTAGTGCAGAAAAGATTTACTAGGATGCTACTGGGACTTGATGGATTGAGTTATAAGGACAGGCTGGATACACTGGGACTTTTTTCTCTGGAGCATAGGAGGCTAAGGGGTGATCTTATAGAGATCTATAAGATAATGAGGGGCATAGATCAGCTGGATAATCAATATCTTTCCTCAAAGGTAGGGGAGTCTAAAACTAGAGGGCAAAGGTTTAAGGTAAGAGGGGAGAGATACAAAAGTGTCCAGACGGGCAATTTTTTCACAGAGGATGGTGAGTGTCTGAAACAAGCTGCTGGAGGTAGTAGTAGAGGCAGGTACAATTTTGTCTTTTAAAAAGCACTTAGATAGTTACATGGATACGATGGATATGGAGGGATATGGGCCAAATGCGGGAATGGGGATTAGCTTAGGGTTTTTTTTAAAAAAATGGCGACATGGGCAAGTTGGACCGAAGGGCTTGTTTCCATGCCGTAAGCCTTTATGACTTTCCAATGCCCTACCATTAGCTGAGTAAGTCTTGCCCTGGTTCAATCTACCAAAATGCATCACCTCACATTTATCTAAATTAAACTCCATCTACCATTCGTCAGCCCACTGACCCAATTGATCAAGGTCCCATTGCAATCAGGGATAAATTTTCCTCACTACACACTACGCCACCAATCTTGGTGTCATCTGCAATCTTACTAAACATGCCTCATAAATTCTCATCCAAATCATTAATATAAAAGACAAATAACAGTAGATCCAGCACTGATCCCTGAGGCACATTTCTGGTCACACGCCTCCAGTTTGAAAAACAATCTTCTACAACCATTCTCTGGTTTCTGTCAAGAAGTCAATTTTGTATCCATTTAGATACCTCACCCTGGATCCTGTGAACTTTAACTTTATGCTACCATGTCGTACCTTTTCAAAAGCCTTGCTGAAGTCCACGTAAACAACATCAACTGCACTGCCCTCATCTACCTTCTTGGTTACTCCTTCAAAAAACTCGATCAAATTTGTGAGACACGATTTTCATTATTTTCATAATGATAGTCATTAAACAGAATCACAGTATCGTTACAGCGCAGGAGGAGCACATGTGGTCCATCATATCTGAGCATGATGACTTAGTCCTATTCTCCTACTTTTTCCCTACCCTTGCACATTAGGTGACTATTTGAAAATAAATAATGAAGGGTTCTTCAAACTTTTCCAGCCATGTAACACTTTTGATCTTCCAAGAGTATTGAAGAACCCAAGAAACATTCTATTAATATTGAAAAATTAAACCACAAAAATTGATTATTGTGCAATAAGTACAAACATACATGTGGTAACTTGAGATTACAATAAAGGTAGTCAAATGCATTGTTTAAAGGAGGATATTCTTCATATAATAATGAAATTTAACAATAACAGCAATCAGCTGAACAGTAATAACAGAAATAACTCTGAAGACAGGACCAACTAGTGAAACAGGTATTGTTGCAAAGCTCTTGCAGACTGGAAACCCATCCAATATTTAGATGTCACTTAAACAATTATATAGGAGAAAAGGCTTATTAGAACACTCTCTACTCAAAATGCAATTCCATAACCAGATAAAAACAAACTTAGAATATGTTACTGTGACTTATATGTATATTTACTTATTATATGACTGTAATCTGCATATAGACTGTGCAAATGAAATTAGCAACAAAGCTATAGAGGAGGAATTCCTGGAGCGTATACGGATTGGTGTTCTGGACCAACATATTGAGGAACCAACCAGAGAACAGGCCATCCTAGTCTGGGCACTGTCTAATGAGAAAGGAATAATTGACAATCTAGTTGTCAGGACCTTTTGGAGATTCTATGGTAGAATTTTTATCAAGGTGGTGAGTGACATAATTTATTCTGAGAGTAGGGTTCTGAACCTTAATAAACGATGGTATGAGGCATCAGTTGGCTATGATGGGTTGTGAAACATTACTTAAAGGAATGACGGTGAACAGACAATGGCAAACATTCAAAGAGCGCATGGGTGAACTGCAACAATTGTTTATTCCTGTCTGGCTCAACAGTAAAATGGGAAAGGTGGCTAAATCCTGGCTTACAATAAAAATTAGGTTCAGCATTAGCTCCAAGGATGAGATGTACAAATTGGCAAGAAAAAAACCCACAAGACTTTAGAATTGGGAGCAGTTTAAGATTCAGCAAAGGAGATTCAAGGGAATGACTAAGAAGGGGAAAATAAGCATGAGAACAAGCTCGCAGGGAACATAAAATCCAACTGTAAAGGTGCCCATTAGGCTGTGAAGAGAAAAAGATTCAAGACAAATGTATGTCTCCTATAATTATAAACAGGAAAATTTATTAAGGAAACAAAGAAATTGCTGACCAACTAAATACACACTTTGGTTCTGTCATCACAGAGGTGGACATGAATAACATCAGAAATATTGGGGAACACAGGGTTTACTGAGATGGAGGAACTGAAGAAAGTCAATATATTTCAAGAGAAATGGTGTTGAGGAAATTGATAAGATTGAAGGCTGATAAATCCCTAGGACCTGATAATCTACATCCCAGGGTGTTTAAGGAAATGGCCCTAGAAATAGTGGAAGCATTTGTGGTCATCTTCCAAGATTCTAAAGATTCTGGAATAGTTCCTACAGTTGGAAGGTAGCTAATGTAACCCCACTATTTAAAAAGGAAGGTAGAGAGACACAAGGGGATTATAGACCAGTCAGCCTGACATCAGAAGTGATGAGAATTCTAGAGACCATTATAAAAGATTATATAGCAAAGTACTTGGTAAGGTGGTAGAATTGAATGGTCAACATGGATTTACGAAAGGGGAATCATGAGATGGATAGAAAACTGGTTGACAGACAGGAAACAAAGAGTAGGAATAAATGGGTCCTTTTCCAAATGGCAGACAGTGACTAGTGAGGTATTGGAGGTATCAGTGCTGGTATCTCAAATATTCACAATATATATTAATGGACAAAACATTTTGGTTCTTCTAATTTTCAGTCTATTAAACTAGTATGACTGATACACCTCCTGATCCATTTACAAAATACCCAAATATAACCTGCGTATTCAGCGGCTGTGGACCAAGCCGCTAAACTTAATATCTTTGGGCAATGGATCCTGGCTGAGAAAAGGTCTCTATGTAATCTAATCACTTCAAACCGTGGACCTGGAATAAGAGTTCCGCAGTTTGCTGTGACTATATTTGCCTAGTTGTGATTGGAGGTCATGTGCTAAGCAAGCTAACCCTTTGTTTTAACAAACTGATTTCCAGGGTCAATGTGCAGAGAGAACAGGAGTTGGTGACAGCAGGAAGATGACTTGTTATCTGTTTTCTTTCTATCCAACCATTTTGCAAGAATGCCTTGCCTGTACTCTGGCCAGTCAAGCTGTAAAAGTTGGTGAAAGTCGTAGCTAACATGCCAAATTTCCTTAGTCTTCTGAGAAAGTAGAGGCATTGGTGGGCATTCTTAACTACAGCACCGGCATGGGGAGACCAGGACAGGTTGTTGGTGATCTAGACACCTAAAAACTCAAAGCTCTCAATCCCATGCCGACACTACATTCTTTTTGTTTCCTTCTCTATGAAGCGCATGTTTTGTCTGTACAACACGTAAGAAACAATACTTTTCACTGTATGTTAATACATGTGACAGTAATAAACAAAATAAAATCAACATAGTGTCCTGCGACTGCTGTGGAAAACATGGATGGGGAAATCAACAGCGACACCACGTGGACAGCAGCAGTTCAAAAAAGCAGTCCACCAGCACCTCAAGGGCAATTTAGAATGGGCAATAAATGTGTGGCCTGGCCAGTGACATTTATGCCCCGTCAATGAATTAATTAAAATTAACATCCCTCTGATGCAATCCTGTTGAGCTAACATATGGTGTTAGTCATTTTGCCTAAGAACTTGAGATTTCCAGTAGCCTGGAAACTGAACAACATTCATCAGGAAAGAAGGGGGTAAAATGAGGGGAAAAATATGTGCAGATTTATGGTTAAAAAATGGGTGGCAATTGGAGGCGTCAGGCAAAATTACGTTGAAGTACCATCCACATCCCAAGGGAAGTTGAAGGGATCATAACAAAACTAACAAATTTAATTGCGACAGAAGGGAAAATTTCAATAGTAATGCACACTATCATATTGTTTCTATAGTTAACACAACAAAGCACATCATTCAGAAGCTATTGTAAATCTCTGTGAACTTGATTCTGAATTGAAGAATATTGGTAGCATACCTTTCCAATCATGTCTGCAGCCATTAGATAATTTTCATCCTGCAAGAGCCGGATGGAGATCACAGCAGAGTTATGGAAGATTGCAGCACCTCTCCAACTTGTCCCTTTTGGTGTTCGTTGTCTGATATCTATGCCGAAAATCTCCCCTGATCGGCAGCCATTATACAACATGGGGACCTGCAGAGACACCACATTTCAATACTTCTAATTAGTAAGTGTAACTTTGATTTCCATCAACCAGTCAAATAAATCCTAATAACATTTCATGTTTGTATTTGTGATACAAAGCTCACTGTAGTCAAAATTATAGTAGTTGATTGTAGTTGTTTTCCAATGCTGTCACACCAGATCAAAACACAAGATATGATGATCAGCAAAACATCTACACATTATTATATAGAATAACACTCTCAGAACTTGGAGGTTGAAAGAATTTACCATTTGCAGACAACTATGCAGCTAATTTGTGTAAAGTACTATCCGACAAACAAGATGATTGATCTATTGTACATTTTTAGTGATGCTGGCTGAGGGATACACGCCTTCAAATAATTAATTGGATAAACCAAGAATTGTACCTCAATTATCAACTAATCCAAAAGCCTACAATCAATGCTAGAGTGTGGTGCTCACAAGTGACCAGCCATATAAATATTGTGGTTACAGGAGCAGGTCAGAGTCTGGGAATTCCGCAGAAGTAACTCACTTATCAACTCCCTAAAACCTGTTCATCATTTCTTAGGCATACATCAGGAGTGTGACGGAATGCTCTCCACTTGTCTGGATGATTACAGCTCCAACAACACTCAAGGAGTTCAACATCATCCAGAACAAGGCAGCCCACTTGATTGGCATTCCTTAAACATACATTCCCTCCACCACTGCTGCACAGTGGCTCCAGTGGGTGCCATCTGCAAATTGCAGACCACTCACCAAGCATCTTCCAAACCCACAACCCCTATCACCCAGGACAAAAGGTGTCAGTGTGTTAGAACATCACCACTTGCCAGCACCCATGAAAGTCACAAATTCTCCTGACCTGGAACTATATTGCCATTCCTTCACTGTCGCTGAGTCAAAAACTTTGAACTTCTCCATAACTGCACAATGGGTGTATCTACACCACATGAAGACGTGTATTTGAAGAAAATGGCTTACGATAACATTTTAAGGAAAACAAACATGGTAAATGACCCAGCAGACAAGAACAAGAACAAAACAAAAGATAGGTGTTATACCTATCAGCGTGTATGAAAATTACAAAAGGTTCTTTGCCACTTGTTAGCTGTGAATTGTGAACGGGCAAGAAAGCAGAATTTACCACTTAGACACACAAATGCTAAAAACCTGAAATAAAAATGGAAAATCATTGAAATATATAGATGATAGATAATAGACAAAAAACCTATGAAAGGTTTTGCTGAAGTTTCAATTGCACATTTTTTACTACTGAAAAGATTAACTAGACTGCTACTGGAACTTGATGGATTCAGTTATAAGGAGGCTGAATAGACTGGGACATTTTTCTCTGGAGCGTAGGAGGCTGAGAGGTGATCTTATAGAGATCTGTTAAATAATGAGGGGCATAGACAAGGTAGTCAATATCTTTTCCCATAGGTAGGGGAGTCTAAAACTAGAGGGTTTAAGTGAGAGTGGAGAGATACAAAAGTGTCTAGAGGGGCAATCTTTTCATACAAAGGGTGGTGAGTGTCTGGAACAAGCTGCCAGAGGTAGTAGTAGAGGCGGGTACAATTTTATCTTTTAAAAAACATCTAGATAGTTTCATGGGTATGATGGGTATACAGGGGGATATGGGCCAAATGCGGGCAATTGGGATTAGTTTAAGGGTTTGAAAAAAAGGATGGCATAGACAAGTTGGGATGGAGGGCCTGTTTCCATGCTGTAAACCGCTATGACTCTAAGACTACAGAACATAACTATTTCAAACGTTATCTTTTCACTTCATATGTTAGCTGATCCTTTTCTGTATTTCCTTTTCAATATCTTAAATCTTTGCTTACCCTGCGAGCAAACTGCTGAGCGAGAACACTGCTGTTTGTTCTAAATGTCTGTTTTTGACCAGTTACAGCATCAGTCACAAAGACACAGTCCAACAAACCTAAGAAACATAATGCAACAGATATGATTGTGATTTACCTAGTGAAAACCTAGCAGCCTCTCTACCAAAGCAGAATTTTAGAGTACACAGACATTGTTACCATTACAAGTTTGGGGAATAAGTTGGAACTGAGAGTGTATTTCATATTGTTGCTAAGTTATTGAAATGGTAAAACAAATATAGCACAGATAAAGCAGGCCTCTTTCCATTGTATCGTTCTATCTTTACACAATTAAAGAAGTTAGCTGAGTAAGTTAATTGCCTGATCGTAACAGTGCAATCTCTGTGGGCTTTAGCACAAATCTGACTCCTAATTTTTCTAAAAAAATCTACTTATCAAACCAAATCAGGTTTAAAGCTGACTGTATTTGCCTGAGCAGATGGATAACTTATTTTCAGTCCTCCAACATAACTTTATGACTATTCAGTAAGTATGTTTGAGTGTAGCAAATGTCCATCTTTCAATTCTTTTGAAATGTATTCCAAGGGAAACAAACAAACATCCTCAGGATGTCTCAAAATGCATCACGTGATGGCACAGTGGCCTTGCAGCATCACGGATTGGGTTCAATTCCAGCTTTTGATAACTGTCTGATTCTCCCTGTGTTTGCATGGGTTTCCTCCCACACTCCAAAGATGTGCAGGTTAGGTGGATTAGCTATGCTAAAAAAAATTCTCTTTACTGTCTGGGGGATTAGCAGAGTAAGTAGAGTCTGGGTGAGACTGTTGTCAGTGCAAACTCAACGGGCTGAAAGTCCCCCTTCTGTACTGTAGAAATTATATGACTGTTTTTTTTGAAGTTAGATATATATCTTCTAGTTGAACATGAAATCCGAATTACAATAGCCCGAATCTTCCATGAAGAGGCAATCACCATCAGGAACGGCAGTTAGCAGTGCTGCCTCACAGTGTCAGGCTCAATTCCGGCCTCAGATCTCTGTCTGTGTGAAGTTTGCACATTCTACCCATGTCTGCATGGGTTTCCTCCGTGTGCTCCAATTTTCACCCACAGTCCAAAGATGTGCAGATAAGGTGGATTGGCCATAATAAATCATCCCATAGTGTCAGAGGGATTAACAAGGTAAATGTGTGGGGTTATAGGGATGGAGCCTGGGTGGGATTGTTGTCAGTTCAGGTCTGCAGTGTAGGGTTTCTATGATTCTATGATTCCTTGCTCCACTCTTAATTTTCTGCACTGCAATGGAGCTTCCTATTTCTGGCCAGAAGATTTGGGGTGGGAGTGGTCAGTTATATAGTTACCAGGGAGTTAGACTAGATTTTGCCATCTAACATTTCCTGAGTAACTATTCAGTAAGTAAGTCCAACCTTCTGAAGTCTCTGGCTCTAACTCAGAGTCAGAGACTTTTGCAGAGGGTCTTAAGGGAATTTCCCATCAGAAGTTCCAACTTCCCGGGCAATTTTCATGGACTCAATATCAGAACTTCTTTGGGGGCCAAAGCACATGTTGGCCAGTATGTCTGGACTCTGACTACTCAATAAGATCATGGTTAATCTGAATATGCCTTAACTGCACTTTCCTGCCTGCCGCCTATAACCCTTGACTCCAATGTCTATCAAAAATCTCTCTGAGTCCTGAATGGATTCAATAATGCAGCCTCCATTGAGAAAGAGATTTCCAAACACCACTAACCCCTCAAAGAAACTGCTCAACTTCATCATACATGGGAGACCCACTTTTTTGAAATTGTGCTCCCTAGTTCTAGACTCTCCACAAGGACAAATGGTCTCTCAGAATGTTCCCTCAGAATCTTGTATGTTTCAATGAGATCACCTCTAATTCTTCTAAACTCCAGCAAATATAGGCCCTCCCTGCTCAACCTTTCCTTATTAGGCAAACCAGGACATCAATGTCCACAAACAGCACAAAAGGTAATAAACTGGTGAAATTGTTTTTCCATTTGCATTATTTGTAATGGATGGCGAGCGGTGGAAATGTTTCACCAGGGTCCAGTGGAAATACTCACTGTTTTTCATCACACAGCAACACCATCTAACTAGCAGGTGGGGCCTTGTGTTAACATTTCATCTGAAAGACTGCACCTCTGACAAGACAGCAATCCCAGTGATTGCGTGTTGAAATTGTGGAATTCTAATCTCCTGACCCTGGGGGTAAATTTGCTAAGGCTATGCAGGGAGGTTTAAACTGATTCGGAGGGGGGGTGGGATCCTGAGTAGAGGGGGTGAAAGTGAGGGGGGCATAGATGGGGACTGCAATGCACGGCATCGTGGGGCTGGGTCGGAGCAGGGTTTGAAATGCGTATACTTTAATGCGAGGAGTATTTGCAATAAAGTGGATGAACTTGCAGCGTGGATCAGTACCTGGGACTTTGATGTTGTGGCCATTTCAGAGACATGGATAGAGCAGGGTCAGGAAAGGTTGTTGCAGGTCCCAGGGTTCAAATGCTTTAGTCGGAGTAGAGAAGGAGGTAGAAGGGGGGGAGGGGTAGCATTATTGGTCAAGGACTGTATCACAGTGTCAGAGAGGAAGTTTGATGAGGACTTGTCTGTTGAGGTAGTATGGGCGGAGATTAGAAATAGGAGAGGAGAGGTCACCCTGTTGGGAGTCTTTTATAGACCTCCTAAAAGTTCTAGAGAGGTTGAGGAAAGGATTGCGGAGACGATCCTGGTTAGGAGTGAAAGTAATAGGGTAATTGTTATGGGGGACTTTAACTTTACTAATATTGATTGGAATTGCTATAGCTCTAGCTCGTTAGAGGGGTCAGTTTTTGTACAAAGCGTGCAGGAGGGTTTTTTGAGTCAGTATGTAGATAAGCCAACTAGAGGTGAGGCTATATTGGATTTGGTGCTGGGAAATGAGCCAGACCAGGTGCTAGACTTGGAAGTTGGTGTGCATTTTGGTGATAGTGACCACAATTCGGTTACGTTCACCTTAGTGATGGAAAGGGATAGGCATGAACCTCGGGTCAGTAGTTTTAGCTGGGGGAAGGGTAATTATGAGGCTGTTAGGAGAGAATTAGGAAGCATAGGTTGGACTAGGAGATTACAGGGACTGGGAACGTCCGAAATGTGGAGTTTTTTCAAGGAGCAGCTACTGCGAGTCCGTGATAGGTATGTCCCTGTCAGGCAAGGAGGAATTGGTAGGGCTAGGGAACCGTGGTGCACTAATAAAGTTGATTCGTTGGTTAAAAAGAAAAAGGAGGCTTATGTTCGGATGAGACTTGAGGGCTCGGGTAGTGCACTAGAAAACTTTAGATTGGCTAGGAGGGAGTTGAAGAGTGAGTTAAGAAGGGCTAAAAGAGGACATGAGAAGACTTTGGCTGATAGGATTAAGGAGAATCCTAAGGCGTTCTATAGGTATGTCAAGAACAGAAGGTTGGTTAGGGCAAGATTAGGGCCAGTTATAGACAGCAGAGGGAAGTTATGTGTGGAACCGGAAGAGATTGGAGAGGCATTGAACCAATATTTCTCTTCGGTGTTCATGCAGGGGGACAAGAATATAGCTGAGGAGGACACTGGGTTGCAGGGGAGTAGAATAGACAGTATTACAGTTGATAAGGAGGATGTGCTGGATATTCTTGAGGGATTGAAAATAGATAAGTCCCCTGGTCCGGATGGGATTTACCCTAGGATTCTCTGGGAGGCAAGAGAAGTGATTGCAGAGCCTCTGGCTCTGATCTTCAGGTCGTCGTTGGCCTCTGGTATAGTACCGGAAGATTGGAGGTTAGCGAATGTTGTCCCATTGTTTAAGAAGGGGAACAGAGACTTCCCCGGGAATTATAGACCGGTGAGTCTCACTTCTGTTGTGGGCAAGGTTTTAGAAAAAATTATTAGGGATAGGATTTATAGTTATTTGGAGAGTAATGAATTGATTGGAGATAGTCAGCATGGTTTTGTAGCGGGTAGGTCGTGCCTTACTAACCTTATTGAGTTTTTTGAAAAAGTGACCAAAGAGGTGGATGGGGGTAAGGCAGTTGACGTGGTATATATGGATTTTAGTAAGGCGTTTGATAAGGTTCACCATGGTAGGCTTCTGCAGAAAATGCAGATGTATGGGATTGAGGGTGATCTAGGAAATTGGATCAGGAATTGGCTAGCAGATAGGAGACAGAGGGTGGTGGTTGATGGTAAATATTCGTCATGGAGTTCGGTTACGAGTGGTGTGCCTCAGGGATCTGTTTTGGGGCCACTGCTGTTTGTAATTTTTATTAATGATCTGGATGAGGGTATAGTTGGGTGGATTAGTAAATTTGCTGATGACACCAAAGTCGGAGGTGTGGTAGATTGTGAGGAAGGGTGTCATTGTTTGCAGGAAGACTTGGACAGGTTGCAGAGCTGGGCCGAGAGGTGGCAGATGGAGTTTAATGCGGAGAAGTGTGAGGTAATTCACTTTGGTAGGAATAACAGATGTGTTGAGTATAGGGCTAACGGGAGGACTTTGAATAGTGTGGATGAACAGAGGGATCTAGGTGTATGTGTACATAGATCCCTGAAAGTTGGGAATCAAGTAGATAGGGTTGTTAAGAAGGCATACGGTGTCTTGGCGTTTATTGGTAGGGGGATTGAACTTAGGAGTCGCAGCGTCATGTTGCAACTGTACACAACTCTGGTGCGGCCACACTTGGAGTACTGTGTGCAGTTCTGGTCCCCACATTACAGGAAGGATGTGGAGGCTTTGGAGAGGGTGCAGAGGAGGTTTACCAGGATGTTGCCTGGTATGGAGGGGAGGTCCTATGAGGAGAGGCTGAGGGATTTGGGGTTGTTTTCGCTGGAAAGGCGGCGGCTAAGAGGGGATCTTATTGAAACATATAAGATGATTAGAGGTTTAGATAGGGTGGACAGTGACAGCCTTTTTCCTCGGATGGAGAAAGCTAGCATGAGGGGGCATGGCTTTAAATTAAGGGGGGGTAGTTATAGGACGGATGTCAGGGGTAGGTTCTTTACCCAGAGGGTAGTGAGGGATTAGAATGCCCTGCCTGCTGCAGTTGTAAATGCGCCTAGTTTGGGGGCGTTTAAGAGATCCGTGGATAGGTTTATGGACGAAAAGGGATTGGTTTAGGTTAGTGGGTCATTGTTTTTTAACTGGTCGGCGCAACGTCGTGGGCCGAAGGGCCTGTTCTGCGCTGTAATGTTCTATGTTCTATATGACCCAGGACAGTGTGCGCTAGCGACTAGACAAAACCAATTCAGCCAAAGTGTCTGAGATGGCCATGAAAAGTTCCAAAAGAACAAGCAAATGAATTTAGTGACAGCATCAAATTACAGCTAAAAATCAGCCAACATTCACTGTATTATTAGCCAGATTAAAACAAATTTTTGTCACTATTTAACACTTAGGAATGGGGAGCAAATTCTAGCTTTGCCAGTGATACCGACAATCCATAAAAGAGTAAAGAAAAAAATCATTCTCTAAATAATTTCCCTACCTTGTGGGTGGATTGTGGATGGCACAGTAGCACAGTGGTTAGCACTGCTGCTTCACAGCTCCAGGGACGTGGGTTCGATTCTCAGCTTGGGGCACTGTCTGTGTGGAGTTTGCACATTGTCCTTGTGTCTGCGTGGGTTTCCCCCGCGTACTCCAGTTTTCTCCCACAGTCCAAAGATGTGCGGATTAGGTTGATTGGCCATGCTAAAAATTGCCTTAGTATCCTGAGATCCGTAGGTTAGAGAGATTAGTGGGTAAACATGTAGGGATAGAGCCTGGATGGGATTGTGGTCGGTGCCAGCATGATGGGCTGAATGGCCTCTTCCTGTACTGTAGGGTTTCCATGATTCTATGATACCTCAACCCTCTTCTTAAAGAGGCTGACTAATAGTTGAGTACAGTTCCATTGTTGCAGCAATATTCCAGTATTTAGTCATTGTCTGCACATTTGCTTCAACATTTACTATGTGTGCTATGTGAGGTCCATCACAGCTGAGAGGCTCAATTAAGTCCTCTTTGGGCTTCCATATGGAGATAGCAGAGAGGGAGACGTAAACTATTAATTGGTGGTCAATTACAGTAAATTGTAACTAAGCACAGAGCAGTGATTTACTGAACAGCTTTGCTTCTCAGTAAACCAACTGAATATAAATGTTAGCCTGGAAAGTTTAGTCACATTGATTTCAATTATGGAACAGAATGTTCTTAGGATGGAAAAATCTTCACAGATTTGAATATAAGTAAAATGGTTAAAATACACAAAGAAAAATAGATTTGTTTCCAAAAACTAAGAGGAGCTGCTTCACTCCCTAATGATTTGCTGACTCTACCTGTACTGAAGCACTTGTCAGCTTGAGGGTTGAAGCACCAAGCACAAGACCAAACTGTTGAACTCCTAAAATTACACTGCATACTCAAGTGATCCTCTGTAGGTGGAATAAAACAGGAGTTCATATCAATATTAGAAACACTTACATAGCTGTTGCCAATTAAAATATAAAGCAGCTAAACACATGGAAAAGTGCAGCCTCAAGTAATAAATCTTTACGGAGGAGATAGTTACAATATTCTTAGCCAAGTAGTAGCTTTTACCAAAAGCAAACAGCTTTCACATTAAAGCATCTTGAATCATCTGTTGTTGTATACTAATTATATGTGCTGGGGTGGGAAATGAGCCTGCAAAAATATTGAGTGGTGCTGTGTAGCCAGAACACCACTTCTTCTCCCTTTGACTCCACATTGAGGCAGGTAAAAAGAAAACTGATGTTGCAGGCTCTAGCAGTCTCTTTAAGGACCACATATTATGTCATCGAGGTCCTAAAACAAAAACATAATTTTAGAATGGGGCTCTTGAAAAGAAAGTTAGCATATGCAAATGCCCCAATGTCCCAGTGAGCTTTACACACAAACAGTGGGACAGAAGACCCACTGGAGTGAGACACAGCCAAAGTGAGTGTAGGTATCAGAAACTTGGAGCTGAGTTGGATTTCTGCGCAGTGGAAACAGGTGCTTTTTGCTTTTACTCCTCACTTTTAAATCTTCAGACAGTGATCTTGCTCTGCTGCAGCAGTAGGGAACATAAGGGAGAAAACTGATCGGTAAATAGTAGATAAAGTTGGATAAATATTTGATATTTTTATCACATATAGCTTCAGAGGTCATTTTGTGGTTTATAGTTTGTAAGGGTATATTTGGTAGTAACGAGAAGCAGTAAAGAAGGGCCCTAGAGAATTGGATACGATCTAAAATCAAGCATCTGCAAAGGAGTTAAGTCATGGCAGGAGAGCCTTGGGTGTGCTCCACATGGGAAGCTGCAAACATTTTCAGTGCATGGGGCCAGCATGTGTGCAGCAAATTGTCTCCAGCTACAGCTCCTTAAAGCCCAGGTTTCAGAACAGGAGCGCCAGATGGGATACTGTGAAGCATCCGTGAGGTTGAGAGTATCGTGGATAACGCATATAGAGAGGAAGGGAATTAGTAACCACCAAGTGTAGCAAGAGGACAAGATAGGTAGTGCAGGAATTCCCTGTGGCCATTTCCCTGAAAAACAGATATACCGCTTATATATTGTTGAGGGAAACGATGCCTCAGGGGAAAGCAGCAAAGAACCAAAGTAGTTACACCATGGTTAGTTCTGCAGCAGAGAGGAGGATTAAAAAGTATGGGAATGTAATAGTTACAGGGCATTCAATTGTAAGGTGAATAGCCACAAACGAGACTCCAGAATGCTATATTGCCTCCCTGGTGTTAGGATTAAGGATGTCTTGGAGTGATTAGGGGACATTATGGAGTGGGAGGGTGAACAGCCAATGGCCATGATACACATTGGTACTAATAATATGGGTTAAAAAAAAGGCTCCTAAAAGCAGTCAGACCTCAAAGATAGTAATCTCAAGATTACTGCCAGTGCCACATGCTAGTCAGAGTTGAGATATCAGGATATTTCAGATGAATATGTTACTGAAGGAATGGTGTTAGGGTGAAGAGGTAGAACCAGTTCAAACTAGATAGATTACACCTTTGCAAGACGGGGACTGATGTCATGGGGGATTATTTGCTGGTGTGGGTGCGGAGGGTTTAAATCAAATGGCAAGGGGGATGGGAACCTATGCAAGAGTCTGAGGAGAGGACGTTAAGTACAAAAACCAAAGACAGGGGAATGAGAAAAGTGGTTGGCAGAGAAACCCAAGGGCCAGATTCAAATAGTGAAAAATAGTCACAATACCTTAGGGGAAGAATTCCTGATGTCAATATGGGAAAGTTTACTGGATCAATACATTCAGGAACCAACTGGAGAGCAGGTCATTCCAGAATGGGTATTGTGTAATGAGAAAGCAATAAATGGGAATCTCATTGTGAAAGACTCCTTGGGGATGAGCAACCACAACATAATAGAATTTCTCATCAAGATGGAGAGTGACATAGTTGATTCTGAGACTAGGGATCTGAAGTATAATAAACCAAACTACAACGATATGAGCTGTGAGTTGGCAATGATAAATGGGAAACATTACTTAAAGGAATGATTGTGGATAGGTAATGCAAGCATTCAAGAAGTGCATGGGTGAACTGCAACAATTGTTCACTTCTGTCTAGCACAAAAGTAAAATGGAAAAGGTGGCTAAACCATGGCTTACAAGGGAAATTAAAGGTAATATTACAGGCAAGTGAGAGGTATAAAAATGGGCCAAGGAAAATAAGAGACTTGAGGATTGGAAGCAGGGTAGACTTCAGCAAAGATGGACCAAGGCACTAATTAAGAAGAGGAAAAGAGTATGAGAGTAAACCTGGAGGGAACTTAAAATCTGATTACAAAGACACCTATAGGCATGTGAAGAGAAAAAGATTGAAGACAACTGTAGGTCCTCTACAGTCAAAAATAGGGGAATTTGTAATGGGAACAAAGAAATTGCTGACCAATTAAATACACACTTTGGTTCTGTCATCATAAAGGAGAACGCAAATGACAGCAGAAATGTTGGGGAACCTAGGGGTTACTGCGATGAAGGAACTGAAGAAATATATTTCAAGAGAAATGGTGTTGGGGAAATTGATAGGATTGAAAGCTGATAATCTACATTGCAAAAATGCCCCAAGAAATAATGGATGTATTGGTAGACATTTTCAAAGATTCTATAAATTCTGAATCAGTTTCTACAAATTGGAGGGTAGCTAACGTAACCCCATTACTTAGAAAGGGAGATAGAGAGAAACCAAGGAATTATAGACCAGTAAGCCTGACTTTGATAGTGGGGAAAATTCTAGAATCAATTGCCAAAGATATTACTGGAAAACAGTAACAGGATTGGATAGAGTCAGTGTAGATTTACGAAAGGGAAATCATGCTTGACAAATCAATTGGAATTCTTTAAGAATGTAACTAGGAGAGTTGATGAGGAGGAGCCAGTGGATGTGGTTTATTTGGACTTTCAGAAGGCTTTCAACAAAGTCCCACATAAGAGGTTAGCATGTAAAATCAAAAACGTGTGGGATTGGGGTAGTGTATTGAGATGGATAGAAAACTAGTTGACAGACAGGAAACAAAGAATAGAAATAAATGAGTCTTTTTCTAAATGGCAGGCAGTGACTATGGGTACCATAGGGTCAATGTTAGAACTTCAGCTACATAATATTTAGGGGTGGCACGTGGCACAGTGGTTAGCAGTGCTGCCTCACAGCGCCAGGGTCCTGGGTTTGAATCCCAGCTTGGGTCAATGTCTGTGTGGGTTTCCTCCGGACGCTCCAATTTCCTCCCACAGTCCAAAGATGCGTGGTTTGGGTGAACTGGCCATGCTAAATTGCCCCTTTATGTCAGGGGGACTAGCTAGGGTAAATGCATGGGGTTATGGGGATAGGGCCTGAATGGGATTATGGTCGGTGCAGACTCGATGGGCCAAATGGCCTCCTTCTGCACTTTAGGGATTCTATGATTAATGATTTAAATGAGGAAACTAAATGTAATAGCTCCAAATTTGCAGATGACACAAAGCTGGATGGGAGGGTGAGCTGTAAGGAAGATGCAGCAATCCTTCAGTGTGATTTGGACAATTGGGAGAGTGGGCAAACGAATGGCAGATGCAGTGTAATTGGGATAAATGCAAAGTTATCCACTTTGATAGCAAAAACGAGTAGACAGATTACTATGAATGGCCATAAGTTAGGAGAGGGTAATGTACAATGAGATCTGGGTGTCCTCATATACCAGTCACTGAAGGTCAGCATGCAGGTGCAGCAGGCAGTAAAAAAGGCAAATAACGTGTTGGCCTTCGTAATGAGAGGATTAGAGCACAGCAGCAGGGATGCCTTGAGGCAATTATGCAGGACCTTGGTGCGAGTACACCTGGAATATCATGTGCAGTTTTGATCTCCTTATCTGAGGAAGGATATTGTTGCTGTAGAGGAACTGCAGAGAAAGTTTACCAGGCTGATTCCTGGAATGACATAACTGACATATGAGAGATAGAGTTGGTTAGGATTATATTCACTGGAATTCAGAAGAATGAGGTGAAATCTCATAAAAACTTATAATATTCTAACAGGACTAGACAAGACACAAGAAAGATGTTTCCAATAGTGGGGTGCCCGGACCCAGAGGTCAAAGTCTGAGGATACAGGGTAGGCAGTTTAGGATATAGCTGAGGAGAAATTCTGTTATGCAGAGAATGGTTATCCTGTAGAAGTCGCTGCTACAGAACGAAGTTGAGACCAAAACATTGTATGTTTTCGAGAAGCAGTTTGGGCCAAAGGGGATTAAAGTATGAGGAGAAGGTGGGATGAAACTATTGAGTTGGATGACAGCCATGATTATAATGAATGACACTAGAGGCCAAATGGCCTCCTCCTGCTCCTATTTCCTATGTTTCTCTAATGCCAGTGAGATACTCATCATGGATTCCTGAACATCACCAAAGCCAATATAAGGTCGAGTGCAATTTAAGCTACCTATTTTGGGGAAATGGGACATTGTCTTCATTAATTGAATATTTTTATCCCCATTTTGCACCGAAGATAGTGGTAAAACAAAATCTAATTCCACTTCCCTTTCCTCCATCCCCATTGCCCTCGCTGGTAGAATTATGAATTCTACCTGCTTGATTAATAAAAGGGTCGGGGTTTGGGGAAAAGGCAGAAGAATGGGGATGAGAAAAATATCAGCCATGATTGAATGGTGGGCCGAGTGGCCTAATTCTGTTTCTATGATTCAAAAATCCTAGGCATTGTGTGGTATTAATTAGTTCATCAATCCATATGGGGTCAACCATTGGTCATGGTGCCTCTGAGGTTCTCAATTCACCACTGCATTTCTGGGGTGAATTCCAATTACTTTTTCATGAGATTATGGAATAAGTTTGCAGCAGGAAAACTGGACGGGTGGGACTGAGTAATTATGGTATAAATCACAAGGAACTTTTGTTCATTCTTGGAGTGATTTTACCAATTATTTATTTTCGAAAAAAGTGATCTGCAGCTTGGAGGCAATTAGATTGACAACATGTACAATTGAAGGAACAGCAGTCAAACATGTGACTTAACAGAAACAGCTTTTTAGGCAAAATCCAGATTCTCCATTACATGGTATGATGCAGACTTTCCAAAGCAGGGCATCATGAAACTTACTGTGAACCTCACCTTTGGAGATTCAGTAATAGTGCACAGAAATAAAACTGAACACACAATTTTAGGATTTAAAATATATTTTTTAAAATTAAAAGTTTATCCTTATTTGCAGTCTTCAAATTGTGTTTCTTGAAGCGCAAAAAAACATAGGCGGTTTCAATAATTATAAATTCTAGGTAGAAAAATTACTCTTTTTAAAGAAATGTTAAGATTTTTGGAAAATTATTTGTTCTTGCAGACTCTCCTGGACTAGAAGGCAGTTCAAAACTCAGCGAGGAATAATTTGATAAAGATGAAAAAAGCTCAGAGAAACAAAACAAATTTATATGCACTATTACTGAATCTCCAAAGGTAGTGTTCACAGTAAGTTTCATGATGCCCTGCTTTGGAAAATCTGCATTATACCATGGAATGCAGAATCTGTATTTTGCCTAAAAAGCTGTCTCTGTTAAGTCACATGCTTGACTGCTGTTCCTTCAATTGTACATGCTGTCAATTTAATTGCCTCCAAGCTGCAGATCACTTTTTTCAAAAATAAATAATTGACAAGATCACTCAACTTCAAAAACAGCCATTCAACATGATCATGGATATGGGACAAGTGCTGGAAAATAGGATTAGTGCAACTTCAGTGATAGTTATTATTGGTGCAGATTCAATGGGCCAAAGGACCTTTTCTGCACTTTGCAGTTCTAGGGCTGATCCTCGGTCTCGATGTTATATTCCCAGTTTCTCCATGCCCCTGGATGCCATTAAAATCTTCCCTGAATTCACTTAAAAAGGCTGGAAAATCAGAAACTACAAGCCTACGATTTTCTAACCAGTAGTTTCTACAAGCATCAGTCCATGTGGAATATGGTAAGAAGTCTCACAACACCAGGTTAAAGTCCAACAGGTTTATTTGGTAGCAAATGCCACTAGCTTTCGGAGCTCTGCCCCTTCGTCAGATGAGCACACACATTATGTGGAATATGTCCACATCATGTGGAATGTGGCCAGGGAAACAAGCTCTTTACCAAAGACAGCTTGCCAGAAAGTAGGTAATTGAAGAAGCTGCCTACTAATTTCCAAGTCCCAACATTCTCTCAAGATTTGACAACACCTTCAGAATTTATGAATACCAGAAAACAACTCAAACCATTATATTCATATTGACAAATATTTCAGCATCAAATTGAGACTATTCCCCCTTGTTTGTACCCATGGAGGGATCAGGTTAGTGCAGGTTGTTCATTAATATTGATTTTCTTTCAAACCATATGACGGTTTCCTTGAAAGCAAGCTCTTTCTAATTCATTAACATAGCCATCTGTTTGGATCAAGTCTGTCCCCATTTCATCATAGAATCCCTATCGTGCAGGAGGAGGCCATTCAACCCATTGAGTCTGCACTGATCACAATCCCACCCAGGCCTTATCCCTGCAACCCCACATATTTACTTTGTTAATCCACTGACATGTCCTGGTACATTACACCACATTGATACCATTACTGATACCACCTGTGGGGAACTTAGAAACATAGGAATTAGGGGCAGAAGTAGGCAATTCAGCCCTTTGAATGGCAGAGCAAGCCCAATCAGATCATAGCTGCTCACATCCTGGTCTCAAATCCAACCCCCTACTTGTTCTTCATATCCCTTTCACGCATTTTTTTTGTCAGAAATATAGCCATCTCCTTCTTGAAACCATTTAACAATTCAGACTTTATTGCACTGTGGGGCAGCTAGTTTCACAAATTCATCACCCTCTGCAAGTAGTTCCTCCTCATCTCTGTTTAAACCTACCTCCTCTGTGACCTCTTGTTCTAGACTACTCCACAAGGGGAAACATTTAGTCTACGTTTATTTTATCAATCCCTTTAATTATATTTTAGACATACTATATTGCACATGCATGTGCTCAGCTCACTAATTAGTGTGATGACAGTTGCTATGTATTCTTTCCATTCAAATATGCCAATTCACAGCTAATTTTTATTGGTACTTCAGCATCAGGTAGCAAGGGTGGAAATCTCACTGGCAAATTAGAGCTGAACAAGCAGATGGGAAATGCTCAGATCCGATCACAGAGCTGAGTTCAGTTAAGTTATCATAAAGATCAAACATAATTTTGTGGAGGCACCCTTATCCAATGCCATGGAATATTTTTTCAGATTGTTAAAATAGTGAATCCAATTCTTTTTTAAACACAAGTTCAGGGAAAAATTCCAAATTAAAGCGAGACTCTGGTTTCACTGGTTATGAGGCTTCGCACCCACATTCTTCACCAGACAGTGTGCAGCACACAAAATACTACAATAAGAAAAGAATAGTGAAAGAGTGAAACAGCTCTTGAAAAAAAATACAATTTATAATGTTCCCAGCAGGTAAACATGTGGATATAATCCCTACCTGAGCTTGAATTACTGAATATTGAAGCTGGAAGTAGGCTAATACATCCTGGGATGTCTGCATGGCCTGAAAGGCAAAGCCTGGCATTGCACAGTTTAAGGAAAATTACCAAGCAAATCGTTTAATGAATGACAAAAGGTTCTATTGGAGATTAATCCCCAATAGAAAAATACGTACTGATAATCCTCAATTTGTCAGTCACCACAAAACACTGCTTTATTCTGCCCCTCATTCTACATTCCTCCTTATTTAGCAGATAGCCACCTCTTTAAGATCTGTACAGCCCAGCCTGTTTTTGCTGAACATAATTGGGGGGGAAAATGCCTTTGTTCATTTGCTCACATCAGCACTTCAACATGTCACTTTGTCCATCCAACTGATCCTTTCTATCCTCCTCCAAACTCACATTTCCACAAGACCATAAGACATAGGATCAGAATTAGGCCATTCAGCCCATCGAGTCTGCTTTGCCATTTAAGCATGGCTGATATTTTTCTCATTTCCATTCTCCTCCCTTTTCCCCATAACCCCAATCCCCTTATTAATCAAGAATCTATCTATCTATCTCTGTCTTAAAGATGCTCAATGACCTGGCCTCCACAGCCTGCTGCGGCAAAAAGTTCCACAGATTCGCCACTCTCTGGCTGAAGAAATTCTTCCTTATTCCTGTTCTAAAGGATCGTCCCTTTAGTGAGACGTTGGGGTCTCTGGTTCAGCTTTTCCTACTAGTCCACTCTCCACATCCACTCTATCCAGGCCTCACAGTATCCTACACGTTTCAGTAAGATCCTCCCTTATCCTTCTAAACTTCAACGAGTGCAGACCCAGAGTCCTCAACCGTTCCTCATATGACAAGCTCTTCATTCCAGAGGTCATTCTTGTGAACCTCCTCTGGACCCTTTCCAAGGCCAGCACATCCTTCCTTAGATATGGGGCCCAAAACTGCTCACAGTACTCCAAATGGGGTCTGACCATAGCCTTATACAGCCTCCCTGCTCTTGTATTCCGGCCTCTAGGCATGAATGTTAACATTGCATTTGCCGTTCTAACTGCCGACTGAACCTGAACATTAGCCTTAAGAGAATCTTGAGCAAACATGCCCAAATCTCTTTGTACTTCTGATTTCCTAAGCATTTTCCCATTTAGAAAATACCCTATGCCTTCATTCCTCCTTCCAAAGTGCATAACCTCACACTTTTCCACATTGTATTCCATTTGTCACTCTTTGCTCACTCTCCTAGCTTGTCCAAATCCTTCTGCAGCTCTCCTGCTTCCCCAATATTATCTGTCCCTCTACATATCTTTGCATCTTCTGCAAACTTAGCAACAGTGCCTTCAGTTCTTTCTTCCAAATCATTAACGTATATTGTGAAAAGCTGTGGGCCCAGCACTGACCCCTGAGGCACACCACTAGTCACCAGCTGCCACTCTAAAAAAGACCTCTTTATCGCACTTTTTGCCTTCTGCCAGTCAGCCAATCCTCTATTCATGTCTACCCTTACCACCATGGACTCTTAACTTATTTAACAGTCTCTGATACGGCACCTTGTCAAAGGCCTTCTGGAAATCTAAATAAATCATGTCCACTGGTTCTCCTTTATCTCACCTCGTTGTTATCTCCTCAAAGATCTTTAACAGATTTGTCCGACATGGCTCCCCTTGATGAAGTCATGCTGACTAAGGCCTATCTTGTTATGCACCTCCAAGATCTCATCTTTAATAATGGACTCTAAAATCTTGCCAATGACCAAAGTCAGGCCAACCGGCTTACAATTTCCCGTCTGCTGCCTCCCTCCTTCCTTAAACAGCCATGTTACATTAGCTACTTTCCAGTACTCAGACATTCCCTGCCTCCCAGTGATTCCTGAAAGATCACCACCAATGCCACCACAATTTCCTCAGCTATCTCTTTTATAACCCTGGGGTGCGGTCCATCTGGTCCAGGTGATTTATCCACCTTCAGACCTTTGTTTCTCCAGATCTTTCTCCTTAGTGATGGCCACTACATTCATCTGTGCCCCCTGATTCTCCTGGAACTCTGGCATCCCATTCATGTCTTCCACCATGAAGACTGATGCAAAGTAACTATTCAGTTCCTCTGCCATTTCTTTGCTTCAAAGCTTTTTAAGAGTTATTCTCCTCTAATAACCTAGACTGTGATGTTCAGGGCAGAATTTCAAAATATGCAGATGAGATAAAGATTGGGAGCATTATTCTCATCATGCTTCACAATCTTGAACTTGAAAAGGACATAGCTATGTTGGTGCAGACAAGTGGCAGATGAAGTTCAATGCAAGGAAGTATGAGATGATTCATCTTGGCAGCAAGAGTATTGAGAAACAGTATAAAACAAAGGGAGAAACTTAAGAGGTGCAGAAACAAAGGGACTTTGGTGTATATGATCTGGGCAGGTTGGGTGACTGGGCAAATCAATGGCAGATGCAGTATAATTTGGATAAATGTGAGGTTATTCACTTTGGAACCAAGAATGAAGACCAAAGAATAGTACATCACAGGAACAGGCCCTTTGGCCTCCAAGCCTGTGCCAATCATGGTGCCTGCCTAAACTAAAACCAAATGCACTTATCCTTCTATTCCCATCCTATTCATGTATTTGTCTCAATGCCCCTCAGATGCCGCTATCATACCTGCTCCCACCACCTCCCCGGGCAGCGTGTTCCAGACATTCACCCCCTCTGTAAAAAAAAACTTGCCTCGCCCATCCCCTCTAAACTTTTCCCAACGCACCTTAAACCTATGTGCCCTAGTGTCTACCCTAGGATATCCTTATCCATCTGCATTGCCACGTTCAGTGACCTGTGTACCTGTACATCCAGATCCCTCTGCCCTTTACTCACAAGGGTTCTGCCATTTATTGCATATTTCCCATCTGTATTAGAACTTCCACAATGCATTACCTGACATTTGTCTGGATTAAACTCCATCTGCCAGTTCTCTGCCCAAGTCTCCAAGCAGTCTGTGTCTGAACCCTCTGACAAGCATCTACACTATCCACAACTCCACCAATTTTGTGTCGTCTGCGAGCTTACTAATCAGACCAGCTACATTTTTCTCCAAATCATTTATATATACTCTGAACAACAAAGGTCTCAAAACTGATCCCTGTGGAACACCACTAGAAACAGCCTTCCATTCAGAAAAGCACTCCTCTACTGCTACCCTGTCTTTTATGGCCAAGCCAGTTCTCTATCCATCTTGCCAGCTGTCTCTGATCATACGTGACTTCACCTTTCGTACCAGTCTACCATGAGGTTCCTTATCCAAGGCTTCACTGAAGTCCATGTATATAACAGCCACTGCTTTTCCCTCATCTATCATCTTCATCACTTCCTTGAAAAACTCAATGAGGCGCAACCTCCCCTTCACAAAACTATGTTTTCTATCACTAATGAGTCTATTTGTTTCCAAATGTAAGTAAATCCTGTCCCTAAAAATCTTTTCCAACAATTTCCCTACCATTGACGTAAGGCTCACCAGCCTATAATTTCCTGCATTATTACTGCTGTTCTTCTCCAGTTCTCTGGGACTTTATTTGTAGTAAAAAGTCTGACAACACCAGGTTTTAGTCCAACCGATTTATTTGATAATAGACTCACAAGCTTTCAGGGTTACCACATCATGACTTTATTTGTAGCCAATGGGGATAAAAAGACTTCTGTCAAGGTCCCAGTAATTTCCGTCCTTGCCTCCCTCATTATTCTGGGTAAATCCCATCAGGCCTGGGGACTTGCATGCTTTACTGCTTTGTAAGATGCCCAACACCTCCTTTTTGATATCAACATGATATGGAATATCTACACACCCTGCCCTAGGCTCCTCATCCACCAAGTCCTCCTCTTTGCTGAATACTGATGCAAAGTATTCATTTGGTATCTTACCCCATTTCCTCTGGTTCTATGCATAGATTTCCTCTACTATCCTCGAGTGACCAACACTTTCCCAAGCTATCCTCTTGCTCTTTACATACGTATAAAATGCCTGAGGATTTTCCTAAATCCTGTTTGCCAAGCACTTATGACCCCTTTTAGCCTTCCTAACTCCTTCCATAGGTTCCCTCCTTCTTTCTTTATATTCTTCAAGGGCTTCAACCGTCTTTTAGACCTTACGAATGCTTCCGTTTTCTTTTTGACAAGGCTCATAATATCCCTCCTTATCCAGGGTTCCGAATACTTACCACACTTGTCCTTCATCCTCACAGGTACATGCCGGTCCTGAATTCCAATCACCTGATATTTGAAAGACTTCCACGTGTCGGATGCTGATTTAACCGCAAACAGCCTCCTCCAATCTACACTCTGCAGATCCTGCCTAACATTGTTGTTGTTAGTCTTCCCCCAGTTTAACACCTTCACCCAAGAACCACTCTTGTCCTTATCCACAAGTTATAGTTCGGATGGGACACTTTTTGTACAGTGTGTGCAGGGGAGTTTCCTGACACAATATGTAGATAAGCCGACAAGAGGTGGGGCCACATTGGACTTGGTACTGGGTAATGAACTGGGCCAAGTGTTAGATTTGTTTGTGGGAAAGTACTTTGGAGATAGTGACCACAATTCAGTGTCCTTCATTATTGCAATGGAGAGGGATAGGGTCACACGACAGGGCAAGGTTTATAATAGGGGCAGGAGTAATTAGGATGCGATTAGGCAAGAATTAGAGAGCATAAGATGGGAGCAGAAACTGTCAGGTATGGGCACAAACAAAAAGTGGAGCTTTTTCAAGGAACAAATACTGCGTGTCCTTGATAGATATGTCCCTGGCAGGCAGGGAGAAAATGGCTGAGTGAGGGAACCATGGTTCACAAAGGAGGTTGAATGTCTTGTTAAGAGGAAAAAGGAAGCATATGTAAGGATGAAAAAGCAAGGTTCAGTTGGGTCGCTTGAGTGTTACAAGGCAGCTAGGAATGAGTTAAAAAAAAGGGCTTAGGAGAGCTAGGAGGGAGCATGAGAAGTCCTTGGTGGGTCAGATAAAGGAAAACCCCAAGGCTTTTTACTCTTATGTGAGAAATAAAAGAATGACCAGGGTGAGGTTAGAGCCAGTCAAGGATAGTAGTGCAAACTTAAGCATGGAGTCAGAAGAGATAGGTGAGGCATTGTTCTTATGAATACTTTTCTTCAGTGTTCACTAAGGAGACCGGCCATGTTTTTGAGGATGAGTGTGTGATACAGGCTGATAGGATGGAGGAGGTAGATGGTCTGAGGTAAGATGAATTAGGAATTTTGAAAAACCTGAGGGTGGATAAGCCCCCTGGGCCAGATGCGATACATCCCAGGATACTTTGGGAGGCAAGGGTGAGATTGCAGAGCCTTTAGCTTCGAGTACTCACTGTCCACAGGGATTGTGCCAGAGGACTGGAGAGTGGCAATTGTTGTTCCTCTCCAAGAAAGGAAACAGGAATGACCCTGGTAATTATAGGCCAGTTAGTCTTACTTCGGTGGTCGATAAGTTAATGGAAAGGGGCCTGAGAGATAGGATTTATGACCATTTGGAAAGAAGCAGTTTAATCCAGGATAATCAGCACAGTTTCATGTGGGGTAAGTCCTGCCTCACAAATTTGATTGAATACTTTCAGGAGGTAACTAAGTGTGTAGATGAAGGTAGAGCAGTTGATGTCACATACATGGATTTTAATAAGGCATTTGATAAGGTTTCCCATGGTAGGCTCACGAAGAAGGTGAGGAGGTGTGGGATAGAAGGAAATTTGGCCGATTGGATAAGTAACTGGTTGTCTCATAGAAGACAGAGGATGGTGGTGGAAGGAAATTTTTCAGACTGGAGGCCAGTTACCAGCAGTGTACTACAGGGGTCAGTGCTGGGTCCTCGGCTATTTGTGATTTTTATCAATGACTTGGAAGTCAATGACTTGGAAGGGTAGGCTGGTAAATTTGCTGATGACACCAAGATTGGTGGAGTAGTGGATGAGGTGGAGGGGTCTTGTAGGCTGCAAAGAGACATTGATAGGATGCAGAGCTGGGCCGAAAAGTGGCAGATGGAGTTTAACCCTGATAAAAGTATGAGATGATTCATTTTGGTAGGGCAAACTTGAATGCAGATTACAGGGTCAATGGCAGAGTTCTAGGGAATGTGGAGGAACAGACAGATCTTGGGGTTTATATCCTCAGATCTCTGAAGGTTGCCATTTAAGTGGATGGCGCCGTGAAGGCGGCTTATAGTGTGTTAGCATTTATCAACAGGGGCTTTGAGTTTAAGAGCCATGGGGTTATGCTGCAACTATACCAGACCTTGGTGAGACCACATTTGGAATAGTGTGTGCAATTCTGGTCACCTCACAATAAGAAGGATGTGGAAGCATTGGACAGAATGCAGAGGAGATTTACCAGGATGCTGCCTAGTTTGGAGGGTAGGTCTTATGAGGAAAGGTTTTCTCTTCACAGCAGAGGAGGAAAAGAGGTGACTTAATAGAGATTTATAAGATGGTAAGACATGCAGAGACCTCAGGTGGATGTAGCTGTTACTGGGGGCATAACTATAAGGTTCACGTGGGATATATAGGAGGGATGTCCGAGGTAGATTCTTCACTCCGAGTGGTTGGGGTGTGGAATAGACTGCCTGCTGTGATAGTGGAGTCAGATACTTTAGGAACTTTCAAGCGGTTATTGGATAGGCACATGGAGCACACCAGAATTATAGGAAGGGGACAGCTTGATCTTGGGATTGGACATAGCTCGGCACAACATTGAGGGTCGAAGGGCCTGTACTGTGCTGTAATGTTCTATGTTCACAAGCACCTTAAAATCTATGGGATTACAATCACGGTTCCCGAAATGTTCTCCTACTGAAACTTCAGTCACCTGCTGGGCATGTTCCCCAACACTAGGTCTAATATAACTCCTTCCCGAGTTGGGCTATTCACATTCTGTGTCAAGAAATCCTGCTGGACGATCCTTACAAATCCATCCAAGCCCTTACCAATAAGTGAGTCTCAGTCATACAGAGAAAGTTAAAATCACCCACCACAACAACCCAATTGTTTTGCATGTTTCCAAAATCTGTCTGCATATCTGCTCCTCTATCTCCCACTGGCTTTTGCGAGGCTTGTAATAAACCCCCATCATTTTGACTGCACCCTTTCTATTCCTAAACTCTATCCATATTGACTTGCTGCCTGAACGCTCCGAGGCGTCCTCCCTTGTACAGCTGTTATGTTTTCCTTTCCGAGTAATATTTTCCTTCACCCCTTTTACATCCCCCTCTATCCTGCCTGAAGAATCAAAATCCTGGAATGTTTAGCTGCCAATCCTGTCCCTCTTTTAACCAAGTCTCTGTAATACCAACATCTTTGTTCCAAGTACTAATCCAAGCTCTAGGTTCATCTGTCTTACCTGTTATACTCCTTGCCTTGAAACAAATGCACTTGAGGTCACCAGTCCGCTGTGTTCATCAACTATTACCTGCTCTTCCTCTTAAACTTACTGGGCTTAGTTTGTAACTCTCCCTCAGTCATTTCTCCTGCTGACTTACTGCTCTGGTTCCCACCCGCCTGCCATACTAGTTCAAATCCTCCTGACTGACTCTAGCAAATTTACCTGCCAGGATATTGGTGCACCTCAGGTCCCACCTGTCCCAGAAGAGATCCCAAAGATCAAGGTATCTGAACCCCTCCCTCCTACACCAGCACATTAGCCACATGTTTAGTTGCACTATCTTCCTATTCCTAGCCTCAATGCCACGTGACACAGGAAGTAATCCTGAGATTACAACCTTCGAGGTCCTCATTTTTAATTCATTACCGAATTTCCTTTCCAGGACCTTGCCACTCTTCCTGCCTATGAAATTAATACCAATGTGTACCTCTGGCTGTTCACCGTCCCCTTTCAGAATGTCCCATGCCTGTTCAGCGACATCCTTGGCCCTAGCCACAGAAACTATCACTGACCTGCACCTCGACTCTCTCTGTTGAGCAACAGAGCCAGTTGTGGTGCAGCTGCCCTGGCTGTTATTCTTTTCCCGTTAGGCCATCCCACTCAACAGTATCCTAAACAGTATATCTGTTAGAGAGGAGGATAGCCACTGACTGCCTACCCTTGCTAGCAGCCATCCAACAATCTGCCTATAACTTGGGTGTAACCAATTCTGTAAAGCTCCTGTCTCTGACGCTTTCCGCCATCTGCATGCTCCAACCGATGCATGGTCTGTGAGGAGCAGCAATTGGGCACACTTCCTGCAGATTTAGTTGTTGGGGAGGCAGAAGGCAGATTATGACCTGAATGGCTGTAAATTGGGAGAGGGGAGTGTACAGCAGGACCTGGGTGTCCTTGTGCACCAGTCACTGAAGGTAAGCGTGCAGGTGCAGTGGTTGGTAAAGGTGGCAAGTGGTATGTTGGCTTTCATTGTGAGAAGTTTTGAGTACAGGAGCAGGAATGTGTTGTTGCAACTATACAGGGTCTTGGTGAGGCCAAGCTTAGAATATTGTGTGCAGTTTTGCTCTCCTTTACTGAAGGAGGATGTTCTTGTTCTCAAGGGAGTGCAGTGAAGGTTTACCAGGCTGATGCCGGGATGGCGAGATTGATGTATGAGAAGAGATTGTTTTCGCTGGAGTTCAGGTGAATGGGGTGGGGGGGGGGGGGGGGGGGGGGGAGGAATTCAAACAAGACTAGACAGGACAGATGCAATGAGGATGTTCCCGATGGTGGGTGTGTCCAGAACCTCTCAGGCTGAGGATTCGGAGGAGACATTTCTTTACCCAAAGAGTGGTAAGCCTGTGGAATTCATTACCACAGGAAGTAATTGGTGCCAAAACATTGCACGTATTCAAGAGGTGGCTAGATATAGCACTTGGGGCAAATGGGATCAAAGGTTATGGAGAGAAAGGAGGATTAGGCTACTGAATTGGACAATCGGCCATGATCATGATGAATGGCGAGCAGCTCCTATCTTCTATGTTTCTATATGTACCTAAGTCATTGAAGTTGGCAGGAATATTGAGAGAGTAGATAATAAAGCACAGAGTATCCTGGGCTTTATTAATAGGGACACTGAGTCCGAAACTAAAGAGGCCTGTTGAACATGATACTAGTTAGGCCTCATCTGGAGTACTAAGTACAGTTCTGGATGTCATACATCCAGAAAAAATGTGAAGTAATTGAAAAGGGAACAGAGGAGATCCACAAGAATGACTCCAGGGACAAATAACTGTTGCTATGAGGATAGGTTACAGAGGTTGGGAACTCCTTGGAGAGAAGGTGGCTGAAGGGAGATGATGTATTCACAATCCCAAGGGGTATGGAAAGAGTAAATACTGAGAAATAGTTCCCACTCAAAAGAGCATCTAGAAATAAAGGGAACAGATTCAAAGTAATTGGCAAAAGGAGAGAGAAAAAAGGATGTGAGGAAGGTTTCTTTCACCCAGAGGATGGTTGGCGTCTGAAACAAACTTCCTGAGGATAGTGGAGGCAGGTTGGATCTCAAAGGGAGTTGAATTGCTATCAGAAAAGAAAATATGTTCACGGTTATGGGGATAAGGCAGGAGACTAGAATTAAGTACCAGGATGTTGCCTGATATGGTGGGAAGGTCTTATGAGGAAAGGCTGAGGGACTTGAGGTTATTTTCATTAGAGAGGAGGAGGTTACGAAGTGACCTAATTGAGGCATACAAGATGATCAGAGGGTTAGATAGGGTGGACAGCGAGAGCCTTTTTCCTCAGATGGTGTTGGCTAACACGAGGGGACATAGCTTTAAATTAAGGGGTGGTAGTTATAGGACAGATGTCAGAGGTAGGTTCTTCAGAGGGTAGTAAAGGCGTGGAATGCCCTGCCTGTAGCAGTTGTGGACTTGCCAACTTTAAGGGCGTTCAAATGGTCAGTGGATAGGCATACAGATAACATTGGAATAGTTTAGGTTAGAGGGTCATTAGATTGGTTCCACTGGTTGGCACAACATCGAGGGCTAAAGGGCCTGTACTGCGCTGTAATGTTCCATGTTCTAAGTAGGAAAGCCAGTACAGACTCGATGGGCTGAATGATCTTTTGCACTTTAAAGATACTCATACAAAACAACACTTCAAATTAAGATTTTTACAAATCGCTTCTGGAGTTGTTCACTGAGCTTTCCGGTTAATAACTGTCTTCTTACAAAATGTAAGCTTTCCCTCTGCTACCTTTGTTTTTTTGTTATTTTACCTTACATCTGCAGATAGTATGCTTCCTAAATAATTGAATTATTGTACACAGAATCCTACAGTGCAGAAGGCGGCCATTGAGGATAGTAATAGGGGACCCACTAGTTAGAGGCACAGACAGGCATTTCTGTGGTCGCAATCGAGATTCCAGAATGGTGTGTTGCCTCCCTGGTGCCAGGGTCAAAGAGGCCTCTGAGCAGTTGCAGGACATTCTTAAGGGGAAGGATGAGCAGCCAGAGGTAGTTGTACATATTGGTACCAACGACATAGGTAGGAAAACAGATGAGGTCCTGAAGTGTGAATAGAGAGAGTCAGGCAGAAGGCTAAAGTGCAGGACCACAAAGCTAATAATTTCAGGACCACTACTGCTGCCATGTGCTAGTGAGAATATTAATAGGTGGATTAGGCAGATGAATGCGTGGCTTGACAGCTCCCTGCAGGAGGCAGGGATTTAGATTTTTCGATCATTTGGATTTTTTCTGGGGAAGGTCTGACCTGTTCAAGAGGGTTGGGTTACATCTGAATTGGAGGGGAACTAACATTCTGGTGGGAAGATTTGCTAGAGTCACTTGGGAGAGTTTAAACTAGTTTGGTAGGGGGGTATGATCCAAAGCAGTAGAGAGGCAGAAGAGAAGTTTGAGGACAGCACAGAAGTTGACAGCACATTAAGTAGTAAAGGCAGCGTCAGTAACCCCAGTACCAGATAGATCAGGCAAAAGCAGGACAGAGAGCAAGGGAAGTCCAGATTAAACTGCATTTATTTCAATGCACGAGGTCTATTGGATAACGCAGACGAACTCAGGACATGAATGGGTACAGGGGACTGGGATAGTATAACAATAACTGAAACATGGCTTAAGGGAGGCGCAGGATTGGCAGCTCAATGTTCCAGAGTACAGATGCTATTGGAAAGACACATATGGGTAAGAGAGGAGGGAAAGCATCATGGCCGTACTGAGAGGGGATAGATCCAAGGGTTCGGCCACTGAGTCTATAAGAGTAGAACTGAGAAATAAGAAGGGGGAAATAACTTTGACAGGGTGATATAGGCCCCCAACTAGTTGGTGTGAAATTGAGGAGCAAATGTAAGGAGATGACAGATATCATTAAGAAAAATAGGGTAGTTGTAGTCGGAGATTTTAACTTTCCCAACATTGACTGGGACAGCCATAGGATTAGATGGTTGGATAGACAGAAATTTCTTGAGTACATTCAGGAGGAATTTCTCATTCAGTATGTGAACGGCCGACTAGAGAGGGGGCAAAACTTGACCTCCTCTTAGGAAATAAGGAAGGGCAGGTGACAGAAGTGTTAGTGAGAGATCACTTTGGGACCAGTGTCCATAATTCTATTGGTTTTAAGATAGCCATGAGAATGATAGGTCTGGCCCAAAAGTTAAAATTCTAAATTGGACAAGACCAATTTTGATTGCATCAGGCAGGAACTTTCAAAAGTTAATTGAGGGAGTCTGTGGGAAGGCAAAGGGATGTCTGGTAAGTGGCACGCTTTCAAAAGTGTGTTATCCAGGGTTCAGGGTAAACATATTCCTCTTAAGAGTGAAGGGCAAGACTGGCAGAAGTAGGGAACCCTGAATGACTCGGGATAGAGGCGCCCTGGTCAAGAAGAAGAAAGAGGCACATGACATGCATAAGCAGCTGGAATTCCTTGAAGAGTATAGGAGTGGAGTTAAGAGAGAAATCAGGAGGGCAAAAAGGGGACACAAAATTGTTTTGACAGATAAGGCAAAGGAGAATCCAAAGAGTTTCTACAAATACATAAAGGGCAAAAGAATAACAAGGGAGAGAGTAGGGCCTCTTGAGGATCAGAAAGGTCATCTATGTGCAGATCCACAAAAGATGGGCAAGATCCTAAACTAATGATTCTCATCAGTATTTACTGTTGAAAAAGGCACGGATGTTAGGGAACTTGGAGAAATAGTGATGTCTTGAGGAGTGTACATATTACAGAGGAAGTGGTGCTGGATGTCTTAAAAGCACATCATACATAGAACATAGAACATAACAGCGCAGAACAGGCCCTTCGGCCCACGATGTTGCGCCGACCAGTTGAAAAAAAACAATGACCCTCTAACCTAAACCAATCCCTTTTCGTCCATAAACCTATCCACGGAAATCTTAAACGCCCCCAAACTAGGCGCATTTACAACCGCAGCAGGCAGGGCATTCCAATCCCTCACCACCCTCTGGGTAAAGAACCTACCCCTGACATCCGTCCTATAACTACCCCCCCTTAATTTAAACGTAGGGGAATTTAAAACTAAAGGGCATAGGTTTAAGGTGAGAGACACAAAAGTGTCCAGAGGGGCAACTGTTTCACACAGAGGGTAGTGAGCGTGTGGGACAAGCTGCCAGAGATAGTAGTAGAGGTGGATACAATTTTAAAAAGCATTTAGATAGTTACATGGGTACAGTGGGTATAGAGGAAATATGGGCCAAATGTGGGATTAGATTAGGGATTTTAAAAAAAAGAGCGGCATGGGCAAGTTGGGCCGAAAGGCCTGTTTCCAAGTTGTAGACCTCTATGACTCTCTGCGCCCATCGAATCTGCACCAACCACAATCCCACGCAGGTCCTATCCCCATAAGCTCATGCATTTAACCTAGCTAGTCCCCCCGACACAAAAAGACAATTTAACATGGCCAATACACCTAACCTACACGTCTTTGGACTGTGGGAGGAAACCAGAGCACCTGGAGGAAACCCACACAGATGCGGGCAGAACTCTACAGTGACCCAAGCCAGGAATCGAACTGGGTCCCTGGTGTTTGAGGCAGCAGTGTTAACCACTGCGCTACCATGCCATCCTGTTCTGGTTCTTTCCCTTCTATATTTTTTGGTGATTTTAAGATATGAATCACTTTGGTTTTGCTGATGCTCACTTTGACTCAAGTACTTGCCTGTTGTTACTAGTCTATTAGTTAGTCTACTAGTGATTTGCTCTTCGTGCTCCACGTGGGAGGCCGGGAACATTTCCAGTGCCTGGCACTAGCACGTGTGCAGGAAGTGTTTCCAGCTGAAGATCCTAGAAGCCCACGCTTTGGAGCTAGAGCAGCGGCTGGGGACACTGTGGAGAATCTGTGAGGCAGAGATCCATGTGTGCTATCCATGGATAGCACATATAGAGGGGTGGTCACACCGCAGGCTCACAGTCCACAGGCAGGATGGGAATGGGTGATCACCAGGCAGAGCAAGAGAGCTAGGCAGGCACTGCAGCAATTTCCTGTTGCTAGTCCACTGCAAAATAGATGAACAATTTTGGATACTGTTGAGAGGAATCTGCTGCATCACGGTTGGTTCTGCTGCAGAGGGGAGGAGTAAAAAGTGTGGGAATGCAATAGTTATAGGGGATTTAATTGCAAGGGGAATAGATAGGCGTTTCTGTGGCTGCAAACAAAACTCCAGGAAAGTATGTTGCCTCCCTGGTGCTATGGTCAAGGATGATCTCGGAGTGGCTGCAAGACATTCTGAAGGAAGTGGGCAAACAACCAGTGGTCGTAATACATGTTGGTACAAACAACATAGGTAAAAAGAGGGATGATATCCACAAAGCAGGATATAGGGAGCTAGGAAGCAAGCTGAAAAGTATAACCTCAAAGGCAGTGATTTCAGGATTATTACCTGTGCCATGTGCTAGTCAGAGAAGAAACAGCAAGATGCATAGGATGAATATGTGGCTGAAAAGATAGTGCGAGGGGGAGGGTTTCAGGTTCCTAGATCATTGTATAGATCCCACCTCCCCCAGAACCAGTCTCAAACTGGAAGGGTTGCACCAATTGGAACTCTCGTTCTTGGGGTGGGGTATTTGGTAGAATGATTGGGGAGCATGGGAATCTTTATAAGGATTCAGAAGAGAGGGAATTAAGAACAAGAGGAAAAGACAGTAGGAGAAAAGGGGAAGTGATAAGCAGAGAAATCAAGGGCCAGAGTCAGATAAGGACTGAATAAAACATAGTAGGAAAGGGAAAAGAAATGTTCAAGGTGCCCACCTTAAGGTTTTGTACCTGAATGCTTGGAGTACTCGAAACAAGATGGATAAATTAGATGCACAGTTAGATGTAAAGGAATATAATATAGTTGGCTTTATGGAGACATGGCTCCAAGATGAGCAAGGATGGGAACTAAACATTGAGGGCCATTCAGTGTTTAGGAAGGACAGACAAAGGAAAAGATGGTTTAGTTGTACTGTTGATTAAGGATGATATTGATACGATGTTGGGGAAAGGTATTAGCATAGGTGATGTGGACTCTGTACAGGTCAAGTTAAGAAAAAAAGAGGCAAAAAACGTTGGTGGGGTTGGTGTGCAGACCACAAAACTGTAGTGGTAATGTGGGAAAAGCGTTTGGGGCAGCATGGTGGCACTGTGGTTAGCACTGCTCCCTCACAGCACCAGGGACCTGGGTTCGATTCCAGCTCCGGGTCACTGACTGTTTACAGTTTGCAAATTCTCCCAATGTTGGTGTGGGTTTCCTCCAGGTGCTCCGGTTTCCTCCCACAGTCCAAGAGCAATTTTGTCTTTTAAAAAGCATTTAGACAGTTACATGGGTAAGATGGGTATAGAGGGATATGGGCCAAATGTGGGCAATTGGGTTTTAAAATAAAGAGCAGCATGGACAAGTTGGGCCAAAGGGCCTGTTTCTATGCTGTAAACCTCTATGGCTCTGTGTGGGTTAGGTTGATTGATCCTTAGTATCAGAGGGATTAACAACATAAATATGAGAGTTGCAGGAATAAGGCCTGGGTGGGACTGTGGTCGGTGCAGACTTGATGGGCTGAAGGGCCTCTCTGCACTGTAGGGATTCTATGGAACCAACAAGGGAGCAGGCCATATTGGATTGTGTGTTATGCAATGAGAAAGGTTAAATTGGCAATCTAGTTGAGAGAGAACCCTTGGGGACGAGTGACCAGCTTTCAATCTATCTTGTCGAAAGTCTAAATAAACCACAACCATTGGTTCTCCACAATGGGCAGCACAGTAACACAGTGGTTAACACTGCTGCTTCACAGCTAAAGGGACGTGGGTTCGATTCATGGTTTGGGTCACTGTATGGAGTTTATACATTCTCATGTCTGCATGGGTTTCCTCCGGGTGCTCCGGTTTCCTCCCACAGTCCAAAGATGTGCGGGTTAGGTTGATTGGCCATGCTAAAAATTGCCCCTAGTTGTGAGATGTCTAGGTTAGAGGGATTAGGGGTAAATATGTAGGGATATGGGGGTAGGGCCTGGGTGGGATAGTGGTCGGTGCAGACTCGATGGGCCAAATGGCCTCCTTCTGCACTGTAGAGTTTCTACAATTCTATGAACTCTACTAGCTACATCCTCAAAAATTCCAATAGTTTCATTAAACATGATTTCCCTTTTGCAAATTTGTGCTGTCTTTGCCTGATTGTACCGCTGCCTTCAAATGCTGAGTTATGACATCCTTGGTGATAGACTCTAACAGCTTCCCCAGTGCCGACATTAAGCTCACTGGTCCACAATTCCCTGTTATATCTCCACCTCCCTTTCTGAATAACGGGTTTACATTAGCTACCTTCCAATCTATGGGAGCTATTCCAGAGTCCAAAGAATTTTGGAAAGTAACCATCAATGGATCTACTACTTCCAGGGCCACTTCCTTAAGTACTTCAATCCCATCATTTTCCCCAAAAGCATTCCTCTAGTAATGTTTCTTTCAGCTCCTCACTAAAACATGTTTCTCTCAGCACTTCTGGCACATTGCTTCAGTCTTCACAAAGAAAGACTTGAATAAAGTACAAATTTAATTCCTTGGCCATTTCTTCATTCCCCATTATGAATTCTCCTGTTTCTGACTGTAAGCGGCTTATGTTTGTTTTGGTCAATCCTTTTTCCTTTACAAATCTATAGAAACTTTTACAATCATTTCTTATATTCCCTGCCTGCTTACTTTCATATTCTAATTTTCCCTTCTTAATCAATCACTTAGTCCTCTTTTGCTGAATTTTAAACTGCTTCCAATCCTTGAGCCTATTACTTTATCTTGTCAATTTGTATGCTTCTTCCTTGAATCTGATACGATCTCTAATTTCCCTTGTAAGCCATGGTTTGGCCACAATTCCCTGATCACATGTGCCAAAAAGGAATAAACAGCTTCTGGAGTTCACCTATTCCTTCTATAAATGCCTGCCATTGCCTGTCTACTGTCTTTCCTTTCAGTACTGTTTCCCAGCCCATGATGGCCAATTTACGCCTCGCACCACTATAGTTATCTTGTAGTTGACAAGGTCTCAAAAGCAAAGAATTGGCATAAATAGGTGTTTTTCTGATTGGCAGGCAGTGACTAGTGGGGTTCTGCAGGGATCTGTGCTAGGATCCCAACTGTTCACATTATATATTAATGCTTTGAAAGAGGGAACTGACTCTGTTATCTCCAAATTTGGAGATGATACAAAGTTGGCTGGGAGGGTGAGCTGTGAGGAGGATGCAGAGATGTTTCAGCATGATTTGGACAGGCTGTGTGTGGGGGCATCTGTATGGTAGATGCAGTATAATACAGATAAATGTGAGTTTATCCACTTTGGCAGCAATAATAGGGAGACAGATTATAACTTGAATGAGTGTAAATTGAGAGAGGTGGGTACTCAACGTGACCTTGGAGTCCTCGTGCATCAGTCACAGAAAGTAAGAACATAGGTACAGCAGGCAGTAAAGAAGGCAAATGGTATGTTGGCCTTCATAGTGAGAGGAAGTGAATTTAGGGATAGGGATGTTTTGTACAGGGCGTTAGTGAGGCTACATCTAGAGTATTATGTGCAGTTTTGGTGTCCTTATCTGAGGAAGGATGCCCTTGCTGTAGAGGGAGTACAGCAAAGGTTTACCAGACTAATTCCTGGGATGGTAGGTCTGTCACATGAGGAGAGAGTAAATTGGTTAGGATTATGTTCATTGGAGTTTAGAGGAGTGAGAGAGGATCTCATAGAAACCTCTAAAATTCCAACAGGGTAGGTTCAGAAAGAATGTCCCCAGTGTTGGGGGGAATCCAGAACCAGGGGTCAAAGTTTGAGGAAAAGGGGTAAACCATTTAGAACCAAGGGGAGGAGAAATTTCTTCATCCAGAGGGTGGTGAATGTGTGGAATTCACTACCAAAGAAAGTAGTTGAGACCAAAACATTGTCCGATATCAAGAAGGAATTAGTTTTAACTCTTGGGGCTAAAAGGATCAAGGGATAAGGGAGGAAAGGGGGAAATCAGGATATTGAATTCGATGATCGGCCATGATCAAGATGAATGGCAGAGCAGCTCGAAGGGCTGAATGGCCTACTCCTGCTTCTAGTTTCTATGCTTTTTATTCTACTTCTGTTCTTGCTCCAAATGTTTATCATTTGCAAATCTAACTGAAGTTGGACCCTGGAGTTCAGGTGCACAGTTCTTAAAAGGTGAAGTCACAGGTAGATAAGGCAGTGAAGGAGGTTTTTGGCCTGCTGGCCTTCCTCTGTCAGGGCAGTGAGTATAGAATGTTGGGAAGTTATGTTGCAGTTGTACAGGACAGTGGTGAGGCTGCACCTGGAGTATTGTATTCAATTTTGGTCGTCTTGCTATAGGAAAGCTGTTACTAAACTGGAGGGAGGACAGACAGCATTTACAAGGACTTGCCAGGCCTCAAGGGACTGAGTTATAGGGAGAGGTTGGAAAGCTAGGACTCTTTTTTGGCATGCAAGGGGCTGAGGGGTAATCTTACAGAGATGTGTAAGATCATTAGACATGGATAGGGTGAATGCACTCAATCTTTTTTCCAGGGTTGGGGAATCGAGAACTAGAGGGTATAGGTTTAAGAGGGGAAACAATTAATGGGAACCTGAAGATCAACTACTTTTGCAGAGCGGTGGTACATATGTGGAATGAGCTGCCAGAGGAACTTGTTGAGGCAGAGACATTAACAACATTTAAAAGGACATTTGGACAGATACATGGATAGAAAGGTTTAGAAGGATATGGGTCAAGTCCAGGCAAATGGCTGCTTAGATGGCATTTTGGTCGACATGTACCAGTTTCGGCCAAAGGGCCTGTCTCTGTGCCACTGATTCTATGATTCAATATTTAGCATCCCAACCTTAACACCAGATTCTGTGTCTTAAACTTATTTAATCACTGCTTCTGCATAGGATTGCTGATAAATAATATGTATGTCAGACTCCTCTTCCAATTACAGTTGGCTTTCTCACTGTTGCTGCTTGTTCCATGTACAGGCTTATGTGTCATCTGTCTCTCCAGTCTTTCCAATACCTTTCAGCTCTATCAAGATCTTAATCCAGTTAACTTAATCACATGCCTTTTCAAAATTAAAACTTTGTATCCAAACTCTAAACTACACTCACTCATTTATCTGATAATGTCAATTGTTTCTCTTGTTCACCTTCCTTTCTGGAATCTAAACTGGTAATCTCTGATGTAGGCTTCCCACCCTCTCTGTAAGAATTCTCAACACCAACCTTCTATGCAAAAACAATCAGAACATTACTATTTTCTGCAGGAAGTCCTCAAGTCATTCTTTTGATCAGCAAACACTTGTTCAAGTGAGGAAACAGTGATGTTTTGTTCTTTTACATTTTTAAAAAAATCAACTCTTGATAATTCAGCTATTCCAGTTTTAATCAAATTTGTTGCTAATCTTATTTCATTCTCTCACAATCCTGGTCCGATTAAATCGATGTCTATATTACTGCATTCTAGCTCAGTCATTTCAAATTTTTAATTTTTCATATCTAGCTTTTTAATGTGCTCTTCCATCTTGTTTTTGTTTCACTGGGGTTTGCTAATGAAATATCTTCTTTACTTTCTATTGCTGTTGTGTCTAGTCCTTTGTGCTGAGTGCCACTAATCTCATATAAAGGAAGAATATTGCGGATGCTGGAATCTGAAACAAAAACAGAAAATGCTTATAATCTCAGCAGGTCTGACAGTATCATGTGGAGAGGGAATAGAGCCAATGTTTTGAGTCAGAATGACCCTTCATCAGAGCTGACGAAATGACAGGATATAAAATAATTAAATGAGGGTTTGAGCTAACATTCCTGACTTGATCAGTGAAAAGCATTTGCTAGTTAAATGCTTACACAGCCAGTCACCAATGAATCTTACACACTTTAAGAACCCATATCAACAGAACTTTCCAGAAAAACCTTGGGAACCAACTGTTTACTACTGTTGGGACAGGAGTTAAGACGAAACAGATTAACCACAGTCTTTAGAAAATAAATAGTATCTAGTCAAGAGGAGATAACGAGCCTGGTTGTAGACAAGATTTAAACAATGTTCTGTGTACACGACCAATAATAAAGTGAACATTTGTGATTTGGCAGAGTGCGGTATTTGGGATCTCTGGGCCCTCCCTACGGGCCCAGAATAAATGAATCAACAATCTCGAACGGCACCTTGGTGTCGTGTGACTAGTTTGCAGAAGTCCTTCACAACAGTATATTTTTGCATAGATATAGTTGATATAGATGACATAGATGAGTTGAGGATGAACTTCTTCACACAAAGGGTTGTGAATCTGTGGAATTCCCTGCCCAGTGAAGCAGTTGAGACTACCTCAGTGAGTATTTTTAAGGCAAGGATAGATAAATTTTTGAACAGTAAAGGAATTAAGGGTTATGGTGAGTGGGCAGGTAAGTGGAGCTGAGTCCACAAAAAGATCAGCCATGATCTTATTGAATGGTGGAGCAGGCTCGAGCGGCCAGATGGCCTGCTCCTAGATCTTATGTTCTTATACTTTCTCCCTCAGATTTAAAATATGCAAGCTTCGATGTACTGAAGAGAACAATGCAATTTTCTGAGTCTCCTGTCGTGTCATTTTTCTATCTGTGACAGTGTATGAATAAAAGAGATAATGGATAGATTCACATAGATTCAAGGTATTTACTGAAAAAAAGCTTAATGCTTGCATTGAACATCGATGTTAATTCACATTAAAGGCAAGAACATAGGAATTGGCAGCAGGAGGCAGCAAATTCATCCTTCGAGCCTGCTCCACTATTCAATCAGATCATGGCTGATCTCCCTTCACTCAGTTGTGAACCTATGGAATTCTCTATCACAGAAATCAGTTGGGGCCAGTTAGATAGATAATATTCAAGAGGGAGCTGGACATGGCCCTTGTGGCTAAAGGGATCATAGAACATAGAACAGGACAGCACAGTACAGTACAGGCCCTTCGACCCTTGATGTTGTGCCGAGCTATGCCTGAACCCAAGATCAAGCAATTGCACTCCCTATCGTTCTGGTGTGCTCCACGTGCCTATCCGATAATTGTTTGGAAGTTCCTAAAGTGTCCGACTCCACTATTACAGCAGGCAGTGCATTCCACACCCCAACCACTGAGTAAAGAGCATACCCTGGACATCTCTCCTATATCTCCCACCATGAGCTTTAAAGTTATACCCCCTAGTAACAGCTACATCCACCCAAGGAAATAGTCTCTGCACGTTCACTCTATCTATCCCCCTCATCACCTTCTAAACCTCTATTAAGTCGTCTCTCATCCTCCTCTGCTCTAAAGAGAAAAGCCCCAGCTCCCTCAACCTTTCCTCATAAGACCTACCCTCCAAACCAGGCAGCATCCTGGTAAATCTTCTCTGCACTCTCTCCAATGCTTCCACATCCTTCTTATTGTGAGGTGACCAGAACTGCACACAATATTCCAAATGTGGTCTCACCAAGGTCCTGTATAGTTGCAGCATAAACCCACAGCTCTTAACTCAAACGCCCTGTTATAAACACTAACACACTATAAGTCTTCTTCATGGCTCTATGCACTTGAGTGGCAACCTTCAGAGATCTGTGGATATGAACCCCAAGATCTCTCTGTTCCTCCACATTCTTCAGAACTCTGCTGTTGGCCCTGTAATCCACATTCAAGTTTGTCCTACCAAAATGAATCAGCTCGCACTTATCAGGGTTAAACTCCATCTGCCACTTTGCTGCCCAGCTCTGCATCCTATCAATGTCTCTTTGCAGCCTACAAGAGTCCTCCACCTCGTCCACTACCCCATCAATCTCGGTGTCATCAGCAAATTTACCTTCAGCCCGCTCTTCCAAGTCATTGATAAAAATCACAAATAGCAGAGGGCCCAACACTGATCCCTGTGGTACACTGCCGGTAACTGGCTTCCAGTCTGAAAAACTCTCCCTCCACCACCACCTTCTGTCGTCTATGAGACAGCCAGTTACTTATCCAATCAGCCAAATTTCCTTCTATCCCACACTTCTTCACCTTCTTCATGAGCCTTCCATGGGGAACCTTATCAAATGCCTTACTAAAATCCGTGTATATGACATCAACTGCTCTACCTTCATCTACACACTTAATTACCTCCTCAAAGAATTCAATCAAATTTGAGAGGCAGGACTTACCCCTCATGAAATCGTACCATCCCAGATTAAGCTGCATCTTTCCAAATGGTCATAAATCCCATCTCTCAGGCCCCTTTCCATTAATTTACCAACCACCAAAGTAAGACTAATTGGCCTATAATTACCAAGGTCATTCCTATTTCCTTTCTTGAAGAGAGGAACAACATTTGCCACTTTCCAGTCCTCTGGCACAATCCCTGTGGACAGAGGACCCAAAGATCAAAGCTAAAGGCTCCGCAATCTCATCCCTTGCCTCTCAAAGTATCCTAGGATGTATCCCATCAGGCCCAAGGGACTCATCGACCCTTGGGTTTTTCAAAATTGCTAATACATCTTCCCTCAGAACATCTACCTCCTCCATCTATCAGCCTGTATCACACACTCATCCTCAAAAACATGGTCCCTCTCCTTAGTTGGACACTGAAGAGAAGTATTCATTCAATGCCTCACCTATCTCTTCTGACTCCATGCACAAGTTTCCACTACCATCCTCGACTGGCCCTAACCTCACCCTAGTCATTCTTTTATTTCTCACATAAGAGTAAAAAGCCTTGGGGTTTCCCTTTATCCAACCCGCCAAGGACTTCTCATGTCCCCTCCTTGCTCTCCTAATCCCTTTTTTTAAACTCATTGCTAGCTACCTTGTAACCCTCAAGTGACCCAACTGAACCTTAACTTTTCATCCTTACTTACGCTTCCTTTTTCCTCTTAACAAGACATTCAACCTCCCTTGTGAACCATGGTTCCCTCACTCGGCCATTTCCTCCCTACCTGACAGGGACATACCTATTAAGAACATGCAGTATTTGTTCCTTGAACAAGCTCCACTTTTCATTTGTGCCCATACTTGACAGTTTCCGTTCCCATCTTATGCTCCCTAATTCTTGCCTAATCACATCATAATTACCCCGTCCCAATTATAAACCTTGCCCCACCATGTGACCTTATCCCTCTCCATTGCAATAATGAAGGAAACTGAATTGTGGTCACTATCTCCGAAGTGCTCTCCCACAAACAAATCTAACACTTTGCTCGGTTCATTACCCAGTACCAAGTCCAATGTGGTCCCACCTCTTGTCGGCTTATCCAAATATTGTGTCAGGAAACCCTCCTGCACACGCTGTACAAAAAGTGTCCCATCCGAACTACTCAACCTACCAAGGTTCCAATCAATATTTGGAAAGTTAAAGTCACCCATGATAACTACCCTGTGACCTCCACACCTATCCATAATCTGCTTTGCCATTTCCTTCTCCATGTCTCTATTATTATTTAGGGGCCTATAGAAAACTCCTAACAACTTGACCGATCCTTTCCTATTTCTAACTTCAGCCCATATTACCTCAGTAGGCAGATCCCCCTCGAAATGCCTTTCAGAAGCCGTTAAACTATCCATGAGTAACAATGCTAGTCCTCCACCTCTTTTACCGCTTTCCCTACTCTTACTGAAACATCTATATCCCGGAACTGCCAACAATCATTCCTGTCCCTGTTCTAACCATGTCTCCGTAATGGCCACAACATCAAGCACTAATCCACGCTCCAAGTTCACCTACCTTATTCTGGATGCTCCTTGCATTGAAGTAGATACACTTCAAACCTGCAACCTTGATACCTTCCTTAGTACTTAACAACCCTCAACCCTGGCCTTTGGACTACAGCTCATTTTCCCATCCCCCTGACAAATTAGTTTAAACGCCCACCCCCTCCCCCCTCCCACGCGAAGAGCCGTAGCAAATTTCCCTCCCAGGATATTAATGCCCCTCTGGTTCAGGTGCAAACCCTCTTGTTTGTACAGGACGGTTTGCATCTGATCAAAGGGCATGGAAAGCAGGAATGGGATACTGAGAGCACATGATCAGCCATGATCATATTGAATGGTGCTGCAGGCTCAAAGACAAATGACCTACTCCTGCACTATTTTCTATGTTTCTCTTCCCGGTCTCAAATCCACCTCCCCACCTGTTCTCCCGCTTTTCTTATCCCTTTTTTATTAGATATATATCTATCTCCTTCTTAAAATTATTCAATGGTTCAGAATCTACTGCACTATGGGACAGCAAGTTCCCCAAATTTACCATCTTCTGCGAGAAATAGTTTCTCCTCATCTCAGTTTTAAATCTATCGCCTCTCAACCTATACTTGAGATCCTATGTTCTAGATTACCCCATAAGGGAAAACATTTGGTCTACATTTACTTTATCAATACCTTTTAAAATTTTATTTACCTCGATTAGATCCCCTCTCACCTTTCTAAACTCCAGCAAGTGCACAAACTGTTTCATCTCTCCTCATACATCAACCTTTTCATCTCCAGAATCAATCTGGTGAACTTCCTCCGAACTGCCTCCAATGCCACCACATTGGTCCTCAAATAAGGAGGCCAAAACTGGGCACAATATTCCAGATATGGTCTCAGCAGTACCCTATACAATTGCAACAACACTTCTCTACTTTCATACTCCAACCCCTTTGCAATAAATTCCAACGTTTCATTTGCCTTTTTTATTACATGTTGCCCCTGCAAACCGACTTTGTGATTCATGAAAATTGCATCCAGGCAAAGGGATCTGGGTGTCTTTTTGAATGTGTTTTCCACTTAGATAATAATTTGCCTTTCTCTTTTTTCTACCAAAATGGACAACCTCACACATTCACATTAAATGCCATCTGCCAAATTTTGGCAGATTGTCTTTTCCATCTATAAAATCTTTATATCATAATCACTGCTTGCTTTCCCACCTATTTTGGTATCATCCGCAAATTTTGCTATGTTACACTGTCCCTGCCTGCAGATCATTTATATGGATTGTTAAACAATCCGGAGAAAGGAATACTGACCCCTGTGGCATCCTGCTAGTTACATTTCGCCAGCCAGTGAATGAACCATTTATCCTGACTCTGAGCGTGAACTGAATATCATTATTATTAGGTAACAATATGAAAAATGAAGGCTTGCCCACAAAGTCATCACAAAGTGCAATCATAATAATTTACAAAATTACATTTCACAAGGGGAACTGTGATGAAGAGGTTATGTATAATCATTTAATTGAATGTTTTGAGGAGATCACTGATGTCTCTGTGAATGTCATCTAAATGGACTTCCAGAAGGCTCCGGACAGATTTTTGAAAAAAAGTGAAAGCACTTGGAATTCGAGGTATCACAGAATCCCTATGGTGCAGGAGGACCGATCTATTTGGCCCATCGAGTCTGCACTGAGTCTCCAACAGAGCATACCACCCAGGCCCACCCCTTGCCCTATCCCTGTAACCCCACACATTTACGTTGCTATTCTCCCTAATCTACACATCTTTGGACACTAAGCAGTAACTTAGCATAGCCAATCCACCAAACCAGCACATCTTTGGATTGTGAGGGAGCATCCGGAGGAAACACGTGCAGACACAGGAAGAATATGCAAACTCCACACAGATCCATCCAAGGCTGGAACTGAACCCAGGTCCCTGGTGCAGTGAGGTAGCAGTGTTAACCAATCAGTAATCTTTTGTCTGGGAGGTGGAAGGGGAATTCAGGATAAAGGGTTTGGAGTACATGACTAGCAGTGTTTCCCATGGCACTGCACAGTGGCATCAACATTTTTGACATATTTATTAATGAAAACTCTGTGTATAAGAACATAAGAAATAGGAGCAGGAGTAGGCCATCTGGCCCTTCGAGCCTGCCCCGCCATTCAATAAGATCATGGCTGATCTGTCGTGGCTCAGTTCCACATTCCCGCCCTCTCCCCATAACCCTTAATCCCCTCTCATCAAAAACCCATCAACCCGCGTCTTAAAAATATTTAGCGAGGCAGCCTCCACCACCTCAACGGGCAGAGAATTCCAGAGATTCACCACCCTTTGAGTGAAGAAGTTCCTCCTCAACTCCGTTCTAAACCGCCCCCCCTTTATCTTGAGGCTGTGCCCCCTAGTCCTACTATCCTTTCTGAGCGGGAAGAGCCTCTCCACCTCTATCCTATCCATCCCATTCATTATCTTACATGTCTCAATGAGATCTCCCCTCATTCTTCTAAACTCTAACGAGTACAAGCCTAGTTTATTCAGCCTCTCCTCATAGCTCAACCCCCTCAACTCCGGCATCAGCCTAGTAAACCACCTCTGCACTCCCTCCAAGGCCAAAATATCCTTGCGTAAGTACGGCGCCCAAAACTGCACACAGCACTCCAGCTGCGGTCTCACCAATGCCCTACACAGCTGCAGCAAGACCTCCCTACTTTTATATTCAATCCCCCTCGCTATGAAGGCCAGCATCCCATTTGCCTTCCTGACCACCTGCTGTACCTGCAAGCTGGGTTTTTGCGATTCATGCATAAGGACCCCGAGGTCCCTCTGCACCATCGCATGCTGCAGTTTTTCTCCACGTAAGTAATAATCCTTCCTACCATTATTCCTACCAAAGTGGACCACCTTGCACTTGCCAACATTAAATTCCATTTGCCAGTTCCTGGCCCATTCGCCCAGCCTATCTAGATCCTTCTGCAGACTCTCCACACCCTCTGCGCAATTTGCCGTTCCACCAATCTTGGTGTCATCAGCAAATTTCGACACCATACACTCGGTTCCCTCCTCCAGATCATCCATATAAATGGTAAATAGCTGAGGCCCCAGCACTGACCCCTGGGGCACTCCACTAGTCACCAACCGCCAATCCGAATAGCACCCATTGACCCCCACTCTCTGCCTCCTATTTGACAACCAGTCCTCTATCCACGCTAACACCCTACCCCCAACTCCATGTCCCTTGACCTTCTGTAATAATCTCTTGTGAGGTACTTTGTCAAACGCCTTCTGAAAATCAAGAAAGACCACATCCACCGGCTCTCCTCTATCCACTGCCCTAGACACATCCTCATAGAACTCCAGTAAATTTGTCAGACACGACTTCCCCTTAACGAAACCGTGCTGCGTCTGCTCTATCAAGCAATTCCCCTCAAGATGCCTCGTTATTTCCTCCTTGATGACGGATTCTAACATTTTACCTACAGCAGACGTTAAACTAACCGGCCTATAATTCCCTGCCTTTTGCCTGCCACCCTTCTTAAACAACGGCGTAACATTAGCCGTTTTCCAATCTTCCGGCACTTCCCCGGAATCCAGCGACGTCTGGAAAATAACTACCAAGGCATCCACTATCACCTCCGCCATTTCTTTCAGAACCCTCGGATGCATTCCATCCGGTCCTGGCGACTTGTCCACAATCAGCCCCTCCAGTCTGTCGAGCACCGCCTCTCTAGTAACAGTAATGTCATTGAGACCCTCCAGTCCTACCACCTTTCCATCTCTAACACCCGGCAAATTATTCACGTCCTCCTCCGTGAAGACCGAAACAAAATAGTTATTCAAGACCCCAACCATTTCCCCATCCCCTACCACTAAGTCCCCTTTCTCATCCTCTAAGGGTCCAGCGTTCACCCTAGCCAGCCTCTTCCTTTTTATATACTTATAAAAACTCTTGCTATCTCTTGTATGATCCTGTGTCAGTTGTAAATTTGGATGTGCAATTGCCATCAAAGATGCTAGGGGGCAAATCAAGTTGCATAGGAAAGCCAGACATGAATAGGCTGATTGATCTACTCCACTTCCTATGGTACACAGTTCAAGCTCAGCATCCTATAATTTTAAATCTTACCTTCTTGAAGCAAAAAAAAGTGACAATTAAAAACAATAAATTGTTGTGGAATGCTTTACCTGTTGCATATACAAACTTGAGCTCTCACAAATATTACAAAACTGTCACAATGAACACAGATCAATTAATATTACAGGCGGCCAAATCGGAAAATTTTGCCCATCAATTCAAAGCGCATTACTCAGCCGAAAATATTTTAAAGGATACATGATGTGAGAATCGCAGCCAGATAGAGATGCCCAGCAGATTGAGGTCCCCTGAAAAATTAGAATAATAAATTTAAAACATTCGATTTTTATTAACTTTGTTAAATAGCCTCCCACAACACAGGTTAGAGTGCAACATTCAATTTACTATCTGGAACAGGTGTAATAGGATGATCAGAATACTTGGCACTATTTCTGCTATCCACTAAATCTGTTGGATTATCCACGCATCAACCCACCTATACTACTGTTTGGGAGATGATCAATTATGCAGTATCATAAAGTCATTCTATACAAGCTGCAATTTCCATGACGAGACCGTATGTATTATCATAACATTCAAATGATCAAACCCAATGCCGATCCTCCCTTGTCCAGTTTGATCATGGTTTAGTTCCTCCCTAAATGGTAAAAGTGACTGGGTAAACCACTGAATTCCAAACCAGGATGACAGCTTTAATCTGAAAATGAAGGCTAAGAAAGCTGACTAGTCAGGGACCAACCATCACAGTTGAGATTTCAACCTACCAGAAAACGATTGGGATAATAACTTCTTGTGTTATCAATGCACGGATGAAAGAATTCGGAGCCATTTTCCAAATTTGCTAAGAACTCAAGGTAATGTAATAAGCAGAACGTTGCAAAGGGGGTTACAATTTGGTTGGAAATTGAGAGGTTGATCACGAAAACTTAGTGGTAACCTACAAAAATAATTTCAAATCTTCATAGAATGTTAGCCTTCATCTCAAAGGGACTAGAAAACAAAAGGCGTTTGTTTTGATGTTATAGCAGCACAGAACTCTGGTGAGACCTCATCTATAATAATGCATTAGTCTCAGGACACCACAACTCAGTCACAATGATGTCAGGACTAAACAGATTAAATTATGATGGTAGGTTAGTTCTTTATGATGATTGAAGAATTTGAAATGATAGATAGAGAGAAATTATTTTCTTGAGGGAACATTTACAGCGGCATGGTGCACAGTGGTTAGCACTGCTGCTTCACAGCTCCAGGGACCTGGGTTCGATTCCCGGCTTGGGTCACTGTCTATGTGGAGTTTGCACATTCTCCTCATGTCTGCGTGGGTTTCCTCCCACAGTCCAAAGATGTGCGGGTTAGGTTCATTGGCCATGCTAAAAAAATTGCGTTTAGTTCCCTGAGAGGCGTAGGTTAAAGGGATTAGTGTGTAAATATTAGAGATATGGGGGTAGGGCCTGGGTAGGATTATGGTTGGTGCAGACTCCATGGGCCAAATGGCCTCTTTCTATACTGTAGGGTTTCTATGATTTCAATGATCTGGAACAAGAGATATAACCTTAAAATAGAACTGAGTCATTTAGGACTGATGTAAGGAAGCATTTCTTACACAAAGGGTGGTGGTGTTTGGAACTTCCTCTCCCAGTGAAGCTGTTCAGACTGGGGATCAATTGAACATTTCAAAACAGAGATAGATTTTTTTCAGTTCTAATGAAAAACCTGAACCATTAACTCTGTTGCTCTTCCTATAAATGCAAATTGGCATGCTGAACATTTCCAGCATTTCCTATTTTTAATTTCAGACATCTCAAATCTGCCTTGAGAAAGTGCTGGTCAGCTAGCTCTTGAACCACTGGAGTCCATGTGGTGCAGATACACTCACTGTGATTAGGAAGGGTTATTGACCCAGCGACGTGAAAAAATAGCGATACAGTTCCAAGTCAAAATGATGAGTGACTTGGAGGGGGACATGCAGGTACTGGTGTTCCCATGCATCTGCTGCACTGTCCTTCTAGGTAGTAATGAGTTTGACGAGTTGCTGCAGTGCATCTTGTCGTGGTAGACACTGCTGCCACTGTGCATTGGTGGTGGAGGGAATAGATTTTGAAAGTGGTGGATGGGTGCTAAGAACCCTGCTGATGTTATCTGTTATGTTAAGTATGTAAATACCTTAACAGACCATTTTATCTGAAACTAACACTCGTTCCCGAAATATAACCATGTTCCTTGTACTCACTAAGACACCCCTTTCCCAAGTAACATCCAATAATTGGCACGCTATTTGTCAAACCTAGCTAACAGTTACCAGACAATACAGTTTAGAAGACCCAAGAGTGGGAAACTGTCTTTCCTGGTTCAAAGGCACAAAACTGTGTCTTTTAGTAATCTGCGGGGCTCTAAATGTTAAATGGAACAGGTGTCCATGGCTTTGATCATAGATTGATTGGCCTCTCTAAAGATTACATGGAGCTGGCCTGTCTGACAGTTGGATAGAAAATCAGCCTGCTACCCCAATGAGGGCGCTAGCAATTATATTGTTCAGTCTCTTATTATTCCACCTTGTGGATTTGGCTGCTCAAATTCCTTGCCTTTACAAGTTATCAATTGTATAGCTCCATTGATCTCATAGTCATAGCATGGAAACAGGCCATTCAGCCCAACTTGTCCATGTGGCCTTTTTTTAAACCCCTAAACTAATCCCAATCGCCTGCATTTGGCCCATATCCCTCTATACCCACCTTACCCATGTAACTATCTAAATGCTTCTTAAAAGACAACACCTCTATTGCTACCTCTGGCAGCTTGTTCCAGACACTCACCACCCTGTGTGAAAAAAATTGCCCCTCTGGACAATTTTGTATCTCTCTCCTCTCACCTTAAACCTATGCCCTCTAGTTTTAGACTCCCGTACTTTTGGGAAAAGATATTGACTATCCAGCTGATCTGTGCCCCTCATTTATAATTATTTATACTCTATAAGATCACCCAGCCTCATATGCTCCAGAGAAAAAAGTCCCAATCTATCCAGCTACTCCTTTTAATCCAAACCATCAAGTCCCGGTAGCATCTTTTCTGCACTCTTTCTAGTTTAATAATATTCTTTCAAAAATAGGGTGACTGTACAGTATTCCAAGTGTGGCCTTACCAATGTCTTGTACAAACTTCAACATCCCAATTTCTGTATTGAATGTTCTGACCAATGAAACGAATGCCTTCTTCACCACTCTGTCAATCTGTGATTCTACTTTCAAGGAACTATTAACATTTACCTCTAGATCACTTTCTTCTGTAACTCTCCCCAACGCCTTACCATTAACTGAGTAAGTCCTACCCTGGTTCAATCTACCAAAATGCATCACCTCACACTTGTCTAAAGTAAACACCAACTGCCATTTGTCAGCCCACTGGCCCAATTGATCAATATCCTATTGCAATCGTAGATAACTTTTTTCACGGTCCACTACGCCACCAATCTTGGTGTCATCTGCAAACTTATTAACCATGCCTCCTATATTCTCATCCAAATCATTAATATAAATGACAAATAACAGTGGACCCAGCACTGATCCCTGAGGCACACTGCTGATCGCAGGCCTCCAGATTGAAAAACAACACTCTAGAGCCACCCTCTGGCTTCTGTCAAGAAAAAGTCTGACAACACCAGGTTTTAGTCCAACCGATTTATTTGATAATAGATTTATTTGATAATAGATGTGTGAGTCTATTATCAAATAAATCGGTTGGACTAAAACCTGGTGTTGTCAGACTTTTTACTGTGTTTACGCCAGTCCAATGCCGGCATACCCACATTCTGTCAAGAAGCCAATTTTATATCCATTTGACTACCTCATCCTGGATCCCGTGAGACTTAACCTTTTGCAAGAACCTATCATGCAGTACCTCATCAAAGGCCTTGCTAAAGTCCATGTAGACAGCATCAAATGCACTGCCCTCATCTACCTTCTTGGTTACCCCTTCAAAAAACCCAATCAAATTTGTGAGACATGATTTTCCACTCAAAAAGCCATGCTGACTGTCCCTAATCAGTCCTTGCATCTCTAAATGCCTGTCAATCCTGTCTCTCAAAATACTTCCAACAATTTACCCACCACAGGTGTGAAGCCTATATTTCTCAGGCTTTTCCCTGCAACCCTTTTTAAAAAGAGGCACAACATTTGCCACTCTCCAATCTTCAGGCATCTCACCCGTGGCTATCGATGATTCAAATATCTCGGCTAGGGGATCCGCAATTTCCTTCTCAGTCTTCCACAATGTCCTGGGATACACTTCATTAGATCCCGGGAATTTATCTACCTAGATGCCGTTTAAGACTTCCAGTACCTCTGTAATACGTACACTCCTCAATACATCACTATTTATTTCCCCAAGTTCCCCAACAATAAATACTGATGAGAAATATTCATTTAGGATCTCACCCATCCCTTATGGATTCGCACATAGATGACCCTGTTGATCCTTAAGAGGCCCTACTTTCTCCCATGTTCCTCTTTTGCCCTTTATGTATTTATAGAAGCTCTTTGGGTTCTCCTTTGCCTTATCTGCCAAAACAATCTTGTGTCCCCTTTTTGCCCACCTGATTTCTCTCTTAACCTCCTACACTCTTCATGGGAGTCACTTGCATGTCACGTGCCTCTTTCTCCTTCTTGACCAGGGCCTCACTATCCTGAGTCATCCAGGGTTCCCTACTTCTGCCAGCCTTGCCCTTCACTTTAAGAGAAATGTGTTTACCCTGAACCCAGGATGATAGGCTTTTGCCACTTACTAGACATCCCTTTGCCTTCCCACAGACTCCCCCAGTTAACTTTTGAAAGTTCTTGCCTGATACCATCAAAATTAGTCTCGCCCCAATTTAGGATTTTAACTTTTGGGCCAGACCTATCATCCTCCATAGCTATCTTAAAACCAACAGAATTATGGTCACTGATCCCAAACTGATGCCTCACTAACTGTCACCTGCCCTTCCTTATTTCCCAAGAGGTCAAGTTTTGCCCCCTCTCTAGTCGAGCCATCCACATACTGAATGAGAAATTCCTCCTAAGTACACTTAAATTTCTCTCCATCCAGCCCCCTAATCCAATGGCTGTCCCAGTCAATGTTGGGAAAATTAAAATCTCCAATTACAACCACCCTATTTTTCTTGGAGCTATCTGTAATCTCCTTACATATTTGCTCCTCAATTTCCTGCCGACTATTTGGGGGCCTATAGTACAACTCTATCAAAGTGATTTCCTCCTCCTTATTTCTCAGTTCTACCCATATAGTGGCTGAGCCCTTGGATATATCCCCTCACAGTACGGCCGTGATGCTTTCTCTAATCAAAAGTGCAACTCGCCCCTCTCTTATCTCCTGTTCTATCTCTCCTATAGCATCTGTACCCTGGAACATTGAGCTGCCAGTCCTGCCCCTCCCTTAGCCGTGTTTCAGTAATTGCTGTCACATCCCAATCCTACATACCCATCCATGCCAAGTTCATCTGCCTTGCCCATCATCTCTGGTGAACAGTTTTACTGATATGGTCATTCACATCTTAATTTCTCTAGATGCCTCCTAATCTTGTTACTTGTCTGTTCTTTTGTTTTAATTCCAAGTTCAACTTGAAACCTTGTTAACTTCCCAAATTCCTAACAATGGGGTGCCAAGCAAGTGAGCTGAACTCCAGAGGTGAGGTGAAAGTGAATGTCCTTGATATCTGGACAAAATTTGTTTGAACCAAGACTATAATGAGGTCAGGAGCAGAGTGGCTCCCTGGAAGAACCCAAACTGATCGTCAGTGAGCAGGTTATTGCTGAGTGTAGTTCGACAGCATTGTCGACAACTCTTTTCATCACTTTGCTGTCATCCTTCATCAGCTGACATCAGAGTGTTGGGAATTTATCTGCAAGGCTATCCTCTTGATCAGGGAAGTAGTGAGGTGTGAAAGGTCCCAAGGAGGAGAAAATCCCTACTGTCCTCTTATTTTCCTTTTATGTGCAAATTTAAAAAGCCACAGAGTATTCTGCATGTATTACTCAAATTTTTGAAGTTATGAATTGCCATTTCAATAGTTCACAAACACATTTTAAACTGATTTAAAAAGTAGCAACGAACCTTGCGATGTGTGAAGTAGAGATTGTCGTACATATCCACAGAAATAAGTTGGGATTCTTTCCTATGTCCATCAAGATTTAGAATTCCATATTTGTAGCCAGTTTCATCATTTTTTACTGAAAATATCCGTTTACAGTTTGTATCTGCCTATCAAAAATAGCATATCAGCAATTATGAGTTAGATATATTACTCGGCAGGTAAACAGAGTCATAGAAGCATTGAAATTAAAAGCAAAATGCTGCAGATGCTGAAATCTGGAACAAAAGCAGAGCATGCTGGATAAACTCAGCAGATCTGGCAGCATCTGTGGAGAGAAACAGAGTTAACGTTTCAGATATAAACGGCCCTTGTACAGAATTATATAGTACAGAATTATATAGTTGGAAAAGAGGCAGAGGAGGTGGAACAGAATAGAAGTCTAGGGATAAGTCAGGATAAAGGAGATATGGACGAATTTGTTCTGGATATAGAGCATAGAATATTACAGCGCAGTACAGGCCCTTCGGCCCTGATGTTGCGTCGACCAGTGGAACCAATCTAATGGCCCTCTAACCTAAACTGTTATCCATATGCCTATCCACTGACCATTTGAACGCCCTTAAAGTTGGCGAGTCCACAACTGCTGCAGGCAGGGCATTCCACGCCCCTACTACCCTCTGAGTAAAGTACTTACCTCTGACATCCATCCTATAATTACCACCCCTTAATTTAAAGCTACGTCCCCTCGTGTTAGCCATCACCATCCGAGGAAAAAGGCTCTCACTGTCTACCCTATCTAACCCTCTGATCATCTTGTATGCCTCAATTAGGTCACCTCGTAACCTTCTTCTTTCTAATGAAAATAACCTCAAGTCCCTCAGCCTCTCCTCATAAGACCTTCCCACCATACCAGGCAACATCCTGGTAAACCTCCTCTGCACCCTTTCCAATGCCTCCACATCCTTCTTATAATGTGGCGACCAGGACTGTACGCAGTACTCCAAGTGCGGCCGCACAAGAGTTTTGTACAGTTGCAACATGACCTCACAGCTCCGAAATTCAATCCCTCTACCAATAAAAGCTAACATACCATACGCCTTCTTAACAACCTTATCAACCTGGGTGCATATAAGACAAAGGGGAGTGCTATTGGTGCCATTAAGGGATGAAGAGTGCTAATAGTGGCAAAAGCTGAGAGAGTAGAATGTGTTCATGGGAGCAAATCTGAACAACAATGGATAGGTGGCCATGTGGAGGAGGGGTAGATTCTGTGAACAGTATTGCTTTGTCTGTATAGTGAGCAAGAAACAATAATTTGCACTACATACACATGACAATAATAAAATCAATCGTCCTTCAAGATAGAATTCAAAAACAATACATAACCCTTCAGCAGCTCAAAGGAATAAAATCTACCTTAAGCAGCAGAATGGAGGTACATCAGAACCATATGAATTACAGTTAAATTACAAGAAAACTCAAGATGAAATAATTGAGCTTCACTAAGAAATGGAAAACCTGCTAAAGGGCTACAAAAATCTCTGTCAAAATTTATGCCATTGGAAAATTACAAAGTGAAGCAAAATGAATTCAATGTCACTCTGAAGGAAAAGATGAACCAGTTGTCAGAGAAGATTAGGAATGTTCTATATTCCAGGAGGAAGCTAAGAGGTAAAAGAATAAGACTACAGAGCTGAAGAAAATGGTCAAATATTTGGAAGAAATCTACAAAAATATTGCATCCCCCAAAAAATGAAGAGATAAAATTTAAGGACTTAGAATGGCACGTGTAAGTTGAATTTCTCACTAAAAAACATTAAGTGTCTCAGAAACAAGATTGTTTTGGCAATAAGGTGAAAGATGTGGAAGCTATTGAAAGGGTGCAGAGGAGATTTACAAGGATGTTGCCTGGATTGGGTGGCATGCCTTATGAGGATAGGTTGAGGGAGCTTGGTCTTTTCTCCCTGGAGAGACGAAGGGTGAGAGGTGACCTGATAGAGGTTTATAAGATGTTGAGAGGTATAGATCGGGTGGATTCTCAGAGGCTATTTCCCAGGGCTGAAATGGTCGCTATAAGAGGACAGAGGTTTAAGGTGCTGGGGTGTAGGTACAGAGGAGATGTCAGAGGTAAGTTTTTCACTCAGAGGGTGGTGGGTGAATGGAATCAGCTGCCGTCGGTGGTGGTGGAGGCGAACTCGCTGGGGTCTTTTAAGAGACTTCTGGATGAGTACATGGGATTTAATGGGATTGAGGGTTATAGATAGGCCTAATAGGTAGGGATAAGATCAGCGCAACTTATGGGCCGAAGAGCCTTTTTGTGCTGTAGTGTTCTATGAATTCCCAGCCTATGAACTAAAGCAGTCAAATATTTCACCAAAGGAAAAATGAGAATTGATTAGAACATCTGAATGACGCTCAAAGGCAGTGGAACACTTGGAAGAAAATTTGAAATGTGTCAGACAGAGCTGAGTGTGCCAGCAAGCATGAAGGCAACTTGCACTTAACCCAAGTATGACTATGAATACCTCTTCAGACCTACCAAGCTGTAACCAAAACCCTCAGTGATAACGACCTGGAACCTGCTGCCCATGAGTGTGGTGGAAACAGAAGTGATGAATCTTTTCAAATGGAAATAGAAAGAAATAAATTTTCAGAGATACAGAGACCAAGCAGGGGAACAGGAGCCCTCTGCAGAGTTGAAAAAAATTGATGGGCTGAATGGCCTACCTTTGCTCTATAAATGAGTAGGGTTGTAGCAGTTCTTATAAATACAATACTGACTGATCACTAATGACATCACTTAAAAGTTAGTTTCAGTTCAGCTTGGAATGCGACAGAAACCATGGTCTAGTTAGTTTTTGGGTGTCAGCCTATCAGTGCTTCTCATCTATCAGTTTCTTTGGGTGATACATAATGATGAATCCATGACACACTAACATGGTAGTCCAATTTCATATTGCAGATAGAAGTTATGAAGAGACAGCAATAATGGGAAGGAGATCTCTGCTGCACTGAGCCATAATACTTTGATACTATTCACAACTCCTTGTGAATCATAAAACAGACAACACATTTCTCATCAGATAGCCAGATGACCCCCTGCAAGGTGAAACACCAGATACAAACTCAGGCCAATTAGGAGAGAAAAAGATGAAAACTTCCTCTCTGATCCAGGAGTTCACATTGGCTTGTATTATTATTAGACAGAATCTATCTTTTGTGTGGTAATCTGCACCCCAGCCTTGAACAGGTCTAGCTCTTGTTGGAAGGAAATTAGAGAATCCATGTCCAGTGCACAAGCTTTGGCCTTGTTCCTTATCTTATTTCATAGGATGAGCATGTTACTAGAAAGTCCAACATTTGTTGCCCATCCCCAACTGCCACTGGTAAAAGAGCCACCCTGACATTGAACCCAAGCCTAGCCTTATATAATTTGTTTTATTTAGTGGGAACAAACCGTCTATACAATCTATTGCCTTCTACCCTAATTCTCTAAGGGTAGGATTTTAGTTATTCATTGCCTAGATAGGCTCAAAGTTGTTTTAAACTGGAAATTAGTCTTGTAATCCATCACTGCACATTTTCTAAAACTTTAATATCAATCTGTACCCAAAATTGGACACAATATCCCAAGATCTAGTACAAGGCCAAAATAATACAGTCAATTCTTCAATGTATACCTGTTCACTCCATTTTTGTTTCACAATATTGTTCATGAGAGCCCTCCACTGGAACATCCATACCTCTCCTTGTTTTAATGCTTTTTAATGTAATGTGTTGAAAAGACTTGCCCAGCATTCTTCATCCCAATATGTATAACATCTTTCAAAACTAAACATCATCTGCCAGCCAGAGGCCCAATTCCCAACACATCAAGATATGTTGAACATTTGTCTACACTCCCACAGTTCTTAGCAACGTTTGAAAATATCTTATATCTAAATCATTAACATAAATAGCAACAGCCCAACATCAATTCCTGCAGGACATCACTAATGAATGGTCTCTAATAGATTCCAATATATTTATAATAATTTTCTGCCTTTAGGCCTTCCAGCCAGTTCTGAATTCAGTACATAAATTATTGTCGTTACCAGAACCTCCAATCTGTTGGCAAATCTCCTGTATCCAATCAAAAGATTTTTTTTAATTCTAAATAGATTTTTTTTAACCAAAGTCTGGTTATGAAAACTGGAAATCCTTTTTTTGAATGGAAGCAAAGTACCATGGATGCTGAAAATCTGAAGCAAGAGCAAAAAGTGCTGGAAAAATTCAGCAAGTCTAACTGCATCTCTGGAGAGAGAGAAATAGAGTTAGTGTTTCGAGTCCAACGTGTCTCTTTTTTGAGCTCTAACCTACTAAACCTTCTTTTAAAATCATTTTGGATGCCCCTAATGTGTGTTTCCCTGTTTAGGCAGTTCTATACCACATTCCTAATAACTCCCTGAAGTTGCTTCCCTAATTACCAATGCCAAACTAATGGGTCTGTATTCACCCAGATTTGCCTGCACACTGTTTTAAAGATTAGAGTTACATTATTCCCAAATTATTGGGAGTAATGGGCAAAAAAAAACGATGTTTTATTATTTTTGAAGAACTTCACAAATGTAGCCCATTCATCTGTTGAACAAGTCTACCAATAAATATCCTCGCTAAGAACACTCAATTATCTTCCACCCCCCACGTTTGAATTGAAATGCAGTGATATAGGACAGAGCAAACCTGTATCATACAGGTAAATATGTCCCGTTTGTTCAATAAAGCCCAATCCAATTCTTAACCACACTGGTGTCATTCAAAGCATTTTGTTAGCTGCTACCTTCCAATTATGAAAGTTTAGACAACCACTTCGGAGTTAGAAAACAAAAAAAAAATTTCTGTCTCATACTTACCAAAATCATTTTGAAACTGCCGTTGTTGGAAGAATCGGAACTGTAAACCTCCAATTTATTCCTTCTCATTCCACTGACCTTCAGTTCTTGAGCAAATCTGTACATGTTTTTGTGGTGGAAATAGTTAAATATATATTTTAAAAATGATTACTGTCAAATCTCAATATTATGAGCTCATTTCATGGAAATACCTAAAAAGGATTGACATAATTAATTAAAAGGTCATGAACAAAAAATTACCAAAAAGGGCAATTGGAATGCTGCCTGTATAGTCAAAAGAACTAGAATTTAAGGGGATAGAAGTCATGCATCAGTACACTGAAAGCAATGTGAGCAGTTCTAGGCATCGCACTTTGGGAAGGACGTATTGGCCTTGGAGGAAGTGATTTACAAGAATCATACATGATCTCCAAGGATAAAATTTATGTTAAACCAACACACATCTTGCACTTCCGATGAGAGTACAAATGGTTGAAAATGTAAAATGTGAAATGCATCTTTCCTAACACGTATCACCTAAATTTCTTGTGTTTGCACTAATTCTGAATGCCCTCTTGCCATGTTTGACTGGCTGCTCCAGACTAATTCTCACATTGTACTTCTAAAAGGCATTTGATTAAGTGCCACACCACAGATTTATGAGCAAAATTATCGGTCATGAAATAAAAGGGGCAGTTGAAATTATTGATATGAAATTGGCTGAGTGATGGAAAACTGAGCAATAATGATGTTTTTCAAGCTAGAGAAAGGTTTGCGGTGGAATTCCCAGGGTTCAGTGTTAGGACCCTTTCTTTTCCTATTATATGTTAATGACCAAGATTTTGATGTACAGGGCACAATTTCAACATTTGCAGATGATACAAAACTTGGACACACTGCAAACTGTGAAGAGGATAGCATAGAACATCAAAAGGATGTAGACAAGTTAGTGGAACAGGCAGGTCATAGAGTCATAAAGCTTTGTAGCATGGGAAAAGGCCCTTCAGCCCAACTTGTCCATGCTGCCCCTCTTCTTTAATTACTAAGCTAGTCCCAATTGCCCGCGTTTGGCCCATACCCCTCTATCCCCATCTTACCCATGTAACTGTCTAAATGCTTTTTAAAAGACAAAATTCTACCCGCTTTGCTACTACCTCTGGCAGGTTGTTCCAGACATTCATCACCCTCTGTGTGAAAAAATTGCCCCTTTTGTATCTCTCCCCTCTCACCATAAACCTATGCCTGCTAGTTTTAGACTCCCCTACCTTTGGGAAAAGATGTTGACTATCCAGCTGATAAAGCAATGTGGCCCCTCATTATTTTATAGACCTCTATAAGATCACTCCTAAGCTTCCTACATTTCAGGGAAAAAAGTCCCAGTCGATCCAGCCTCTCCTTACAGCTCAAACCATCAAGTGCCTAGTAAATCTTTTTTGCACTCTTTCTAGTTTAATATCTTTTCTATAATAGGTGACAGGTGAAATTCAGTGAAGGGAATTGGGAAGTAATTTATTTCAGTAAAAAGAACCACAATATCAAGTCACAATATGAAACAAAGAGTACAACTCAAATGCAGTTTTGGAGTAGACAGATCTCAGTGTATACATGTGTAAATCACTGAAGACAGCAGGACATATCAAGAGCACAGTTAATAAAGCATGCAGATTCTTAGGTTTCATTAATAGGGGCACTGAGTACAGAGCAGGGTGTTAGCTGGAGTACTCCATTCAGTTCTGGGTACCATCATTTAGGAAGGATGTGAAGGAACTAGAGAAAGTGCAGAAAACATTCACAAGAATGGCTCCAGGAATCAAGCACTTTGCTTATAAAGATAGACTGGAGACGCTAGGGCTGTTTCCCTCGGAGAAAAGAGTGCTGAGAACACAGAGAAAAATTATTTTGAGTCATCAAAGGATTGAGAATGACAGTAATTGGCAACAAAAAAGTGATGAGAAAAAATATTTGCACACACAGTGGTTAGGATCTGGAATGCACTGCCTGTGATGGAGGTAGGTTCAATTGAGGCATTCAAAAGAGAATCAGGTTGTTATCTGAAAAGGAAGAATGTGCAGGATTATGGTGAGAAAGCGGCACAGTGACACTAAGTGAATTGCTTATTCAGAGAAATGCTACAGACATGATGGACTGAATGGTCTCCTTCCACACTAAGAAATCAATGATCATACACTGTGTATTGTGTAGTGTACAGACCTTATACAATACACAGATGATGCAGAACTGTTGCTCTTACTTCACGAAGAGCAGTGATCTTGGCACAGTTGACACCAAAGTCACCTCACTGTCACGACATGAAGAGTTCAAGGCTCACTCAGATCTAACTAGACATAACACGACATGAAACATTCCCAGCCTATCTGCTCAGATGGACATTGAAAAACTCAAAACTATTTGCTGAACGGGGGTTACTCAAGCATAGCAGCCAATCTATATCACCAAAACACGAACTAAGGATGTGGAGGCATTGTAGAGAGTGCAGAGGAGATTTACCAGGATGCTGCCTGGCTTGGAGGGTAGGTCTTATGAGGAAAGGTTGAGGGAGGGGGACGTTTCTCTTTGGAGCAGAGGAAGATGAGAGGCAACTTTATAAGAGGTTTATAAGATGATGAGGGAGATTGATAGAGTGGATGTGCAGAAACTATTTCCTCAGGTGGGTGTAGATATTACTAGGGGGCATAACTACAGGTTCATGGAAGGAGATTCAGGAGGGATGTCTGAGGTAGATTCTTTACTCAGAGTGTGGTTGGGGTGTGAAATAGACAGCCAGCTGTGATACTTTAGGAACTTTCAAGCGTTTATTGGATAGGCACATGGAGCACACCAGAATTATAGGAAGGGGACAGCTTGATCTTGGGATTGGACATAGCTCGGCACAACATTGAGGGCTGAAGGGCCTGTACTATGCTGTAATGTTCTCTGTTCTATGGTTGCTCATCTCATTTTCACACATGGGACCTCAATCTGCACATGCAATTTTCTTATTTGTTACCATCTAAATAACTTCAATCATCAAAATACATAAGATTTTTAAATATTTATTTTCTGCGCATATGGTATTATTGGAATGGTTGGACTTCTCAGGAACGTGATGGGGCTGCCATCATAGTTTGATACGTCGGAATGTCCAGCCTGAAACATTCCTGGTAGCTAAAAGTCAACTACGTTAGTTTGGGACTGTCGCCCAAACCTGGTTAGGGGATTATTGAAATTTTTACAACAATCTGACAGCTTCATAGCTAGTATTTAAACAAAAACCTAATTTAAAATTAAGTCAGGGGAGAGATTCAAAAGTTTCCAGAGGAGCAATTTTTTCACACAGACAGTGGTGTATGTCTGAAACAAGCTGCCAGAGTAGTAGTAGTACAATTTTGTCTTTTAAAAAACATTTAAAGAGTTATATGGGTAAGATGGGTATAGAGGGATATGGACCAAATGCAGGTAATTGTGACTAGCGTAGGGGTTTAAAGAAAAGGCAGCATGGACACATTGGGTCAAAGGACCTGCTTCCATGCTGCAAACCTCTATGACTCTATGCTTTTACAGGAAAGCTAGATAAACACACGGGGAGAGAAAGAAATAGAAACATACGTTGATAAGATTAGAGGAAGTATGATGGGAGGAAGTTCAACTGGTGTGGATTTGCTGGCTAAACAACTGTATCTGTGTTACTGTGTGTACTATGTGAATTGTTTTAATATAACCTACTTACCGCAAATATGATGCCGAGTTCATTAATCCAAAATGTCTTTTCAGTAGAAGCTTTGTGAAGTCCATACCTATTCTAGCCACCCGCTGTTTTAAAAAAAAGTTCGGACTCAAATGATCAAGCAGATCGTCACATATGGTTTCATTAGAGAGCTAAGAACCTGGTCAATTGACAAATATATTTTACCTGAGCAAGGCTGAGACAGGTAGACAAACTTTGTGTCATTGGGAAGTCTAAAGTTCACATCCTGAGAATAATTATAACACACTGGGGGGCACGGTAGCACAGTGGTGCTTTCCAGCTCCAGGGACCTGGGTTTGATTCCCGGCCTGGGTCACTGTCTGTGTGGAGTTTGCACATTCTCCTCGTGTCTGCATGGGTTTCCTCCACGCACTCCAGTTTCTTCCCACAGTCCAAAGATGCACAGGTTAGGTTGACTGGCCATACTAAATTGACCGTAGATGCATACATTAGAGGATTAGTGGGTAAAATGTGTACGGATATGGGGGTAGGGCCTGGGTGGGATTGTGGTCAGTGCAGACTCGATGGGCCGAATGGCCTCTTTCTGTACTGTAGGATTTCTATGACCTTCTATGACCCTGAACTCAAGAATAAAATGCCAACATAAATAGGACTTGGAGTCAGCCATTTGAGTCTCCGAGCGATCCTGCCATGAGATAAGGTCATGGTAGATTTCTACCATCGCCTTCCCACAACATTCCCATTCCTCTCAGTGCCAAATTTACCAACCTCTGTCCCGTCTCCACTCAGTAAGAAGTCTCAAACATTAGGTTAAAGTCCAACAGGTCCAAAATCCACTAGTTTTCAGAGCACTGCCCCTTCGTCAGGTGGGAGCTCTATTCACAAACGGGGCATATAAAGACACAAACTCAATTTACAAAATGACGATTGGTATGCGAGTCTTCACAGATAATGAAGTCTTAAAGATACAGACAATGTGAGTGAAGAAAGCATGAAGCACAGGTTAAAGAGATGTGTGTTGTCTCCAGACAGGACAGTTAATGAGATTTTGCAAGTCCAGGCAAGTCGTTATGGGGCTTACAAATAGTGTGACATGAACCCAAGATCCCGGTTGAGGCCACCCTCACGTGTGCGGAACTTGGCTATCAGTCTCTGCTCACTGACTCCGCACTGTTAAGTGTTGTGAAGGCAGCCTTGGAGAATGCTTATCCGAAGATCAGAGGCTGAATGCCCATGACCACTGAAGTGTTCCCCAACAGGAGGAGAACACTCTTGCCTGGTGATTGCCAAGTGGCGTTCATTCATCCGTTGTCGTAGCGACTGCATGGTCTCCCCAATGTACCATGCCTCGGGACATCCTTTACTGCAGCGTATCACGTAGATTATAGATCACAGATCATAGAACCCTACAATGCAGAAAGAGGCCCTTCAGCCCATCGAGTCTGCACCGAACACAATCCCACCCAGGCCCTACCCCCATATCCCTACATATTATAACTACTAATCCCTCTAACCTCCGCTACCCTGGACACTAAGGGCAATGTTGTTGACCATCCTTCCTGCATTTATCCAGGCAAGTGGAGAGTATTGCATAACACTCCTGACTTGTGCCATGTAGATGGTAGACAGTCTTTGGGGAATCAGGAGGTGAGGTACTTACCTCAGGATTCCTAACCTCTGACCTACTCTTGCAGCCACAGTGTTTATGTGGCTGGTCTAATTCAGTATATGGTCAATGGTGACCTCCAGAATATTGATAGTAGGGGACTCAGCAATGATGATAAATGTCAAGGGGCAGTGGTTAGGTTCCCTCTTGTTAAAGATGATTATTCCTGGCACTTGTATGGCATGAATGTTTCTTGTCACTTGTCTGGATGTTGTCCAGGTCTTGCTGCATTTGAGGAGTTGCAAATGGTGCTGAACATTGCACAATCACCAGCGAATGATGTGCAATCATCAGTGAATGTCCCCACTTCTGACCTATGATGGAAAGAATTTCATTGATGAAGCTTAGGACACTACTCTCAGGGTGATCTGGGACCATAAGATATAGAACATAAAACATAACAGCACAGAACAGGCCCTTCGGCCCACGATGTTGCGCCGACCAGTTACAAAACAATGACCCACTAACCTAAACCAATCCCTTTTCGTCCATAAACCTATCCACGGATCTCTTAAACGCCCCCAAACTAGGCGCATTTACAACTGCAGCAGGCAGGGCATTCCACTCCCTCACCACCCTCTGGGTAAAGAACCTACCCCTGACATCCGTCCTATTTTTTTTTGTTTTGTTTTTTCTTGTTTTTTTTTCTTGTTTTGTTTTTTGTTTTGGGGCCACTGCTGTTTGTAATTTTTATTAATGATCTGGATGAGGGTATAGTTGGGTGGATTAGTAAATTTGCTGATGACACCAAAGTCGGAGGTGTGGTAGATAGTGATGAAGGGTGTCATAGTTTGCAGGAAGACTTAGACAGGTTGCAGAGAGGGTGCAGAGGAGGTTTACCAGGATGTTGCCTGGTATGGAGGGGAGGTCCTATGAGGAGAGGCTGAGGGATTTGGGGTTGTTTTCGCTGGAAAGAAGGCGGCTAAGAGGGGATCTTATTGAAACATATAAGGTGATTAGAGGTTTAGATAGGGTGGATAGTAATAGCCTTTTTCCTCTGATGGAGAAATCTAGCACGAGGGGGCATGGCTTTAAATTAAGGGGTGGTAGTTATAGGACGGATGTCAGGGGTAGGTTCTTTACCCAGAGGGTGGTGAGGGATTGGAATGCCCTGCCTGCTGCAGTTGTAAATGCGCCTAGTTTGGGGGCGTTTAAGAGATCCATGGATAGGTTTATGGACGAAAAGGGATTGGTTTAGGTTAGTGGGTCATTGTTTTGTAACTGGTCGGCGCAACATCATGGGCCGAAGGGCCTGTTCTGCGCTGTAATGTTCTATGTTCTATAACTACCCCCCCTTAATTTAAAGCCATGCCCCCTCGTGCCAGATTTCTCCATCCGAGGAAAAAGGCTATCACTATCCACCCTATCTATAACCTCTAATCATCTTATATGTTTCAATAAGATCCCCTCTTAGCCGCCTTCTTTCCAGCGAAAACAACCCCAAATCCCTCAGCCTCTCCTCATAGGACCTCCAGAAGTATATAGAAGCAGAAGTAAGCCATTCAGCCCATCAAGTCTGCTTCTCCATTCAATGAGATCATGACTGATCTGATATAATCCTCAACTCCATTTTCCCACCTTATCCCCATAACCCTTGATTGCCTTATTGATTACATATCTGTCTCAGACTTGAACATACTTAAAAGCATTTTGTAAAATGCATGTCTAATTACCCCAGTTTTAGCATCCTCCTCCAACATCTTCAATCTTTTTTCTTCCATTTCCTTTTGCTTAATTGTTTCCCAGGTAAGAGGGTTGCAATTGTTGTGTCCAGGCAATAGTCTAAAATATCTGTTCTTTTTTTGATCATAGTAAAATCCAGGTAGCTCTAAAAATAAGACAGACTCATTACTAAACAGTATGGACAGTTCCATTTACACACCCAAACATGCACAGTTTTTCAAAACCAATTGGCATTCAACCAATGTCCTTGCAAGGCATCCCGAGGAGAAATAAAAACAGAAAATGCTGGAAAAACTCAGCAGGTCTGGCAGCACCTGTGGAGAGAGAAACAGAATTAACGTTCAGTCCGTATGACTCTTCTTCAGAGCTCAGACCTGCTGAGTTTTTCCAGTATTTTCTAATTTTATTTCAGATTCCAACATCACAGTATTTTGTTTTTATTAATCTGAGGAGAAAGCTTGGTGGTATCAATACGATCATTTGAAGAAATGGAAAACTGACTGAGGAATGTGAATGAAGGAGGACTGGTGAAATTGGCTGACATGTGGCAGGTGGAATGTGACACAGAGAAGTGCGAAGTAATTCATTGTAGATCGAAGAATGAGAAAAGGCAATAAGAACTAAATTGTGCCATTTTAATCAGGCACAAGGATAGAGAAACAATTTTCATAAAAGCAAAATAATGTTTATGTTGAAATCCTAAAACTTTGCAAAAGAGGAAGTGAATCAGGCTTAGACTCATCAACGTTGTGGTCAGGATCAATGGGATATCTGAGGGGCATTCAATCAAGAAGGGAAATAAAAATAAACACAGGAGGATGATAGAATCAATTGAGGTGACAGATGAATTTCATGAGGCACTGCACCTTGAATTTGTTACAGATCAAAAAGTTCAAATGCAATGGAGGGGGTTTCAATGACTTAAACTTGCTGGGAAGCCTCAGCAACTTCAAATCAAAGCAGCGTGCACATGTATTGCGGCTGAATGTAATGCGGCTGCGCAGATGAACCCTCACTCCCCTCCTTCCCCTCCCCCTCCCTGTCCCTTATGCCCACCCTTCATTACTCCTCCCTCTCACCCGCACCCCCCCTCCATTTCATTCCCATAACCCCACATATTTACCATGCTAATCCCACTAACCTACATATCTTGGGTCACGGGGCAATTTAGCATGGCCTCAATCAACATAACCCATACATCTTTGGACTGTGGGAGGGAACTTGAACACCTGGAGGAAACCCAGGCAGACACAATGAGAATCTTCCTTCATTACCAAATCCAAATCTAAAATAGCCCATTCCTGAGTAGGTTAGAACCATAGAACTCTACAGTGCAGAAAGAGGCCCTTTGGCCCATCAAGTCTGCACCGAACAATATCCCACCCAGGCCCTACCCACACATCCCTACACATTATACCCATCAATCCCTCTATCCTATGCATCCCTGGACACTAAGGAGCAATTTCTTAGCACGGCCAATCAACCTAACCCGCACGTCTTTGGACTGTGGGAGGAAACCGGAGTATTCAGAGGTTCCACAACATAGTACTCTAAAAAGCAATCCCTAATGCACTCCACAAATTCTTCTATGCTACCCTTGTTGATTTGGTTTATCCAATCAATGTGCTAATTAAAATCTCCCATGATAAGTGCAGTTCCCTTCAAACATGCCCTTGATATTTCCCCATTTATCAAAGGGTGGTGAATCTCTGGAATTCTCTGCCCGTTGAAGTGGTGGAGGCTGCCTCGCTAAATATTTTTAAGAAGCGGGTTGATGGGTTCTTGATAAGAGAGGGGATTAAGGGTTATAGGGAGAGGGCGGGAAAGTGGAACTGAGCTACAACAGATCAGCCATGATCTTATTGAATGGCGGGGCAGGCTCGAAGGGCTAGATGGCCTACTCCTGCTCCTATTTCTTATGTTCTTATGCTGACTTCCTGAGGTCACATTTTGGGGGTCCATAGACTATCCCCACCCTTGTCATCTTACCCCTTCTATTCATGATTAAACCAATTATAAGGATAAAGGTGATTTAATCTGAGGATACCAGATCTCAGACTAGCAATAAGGTTGAGAAGGCGGACCTTCATGAACAACTTCAGGCGGTACAGGAATTGGCATCGCTCTACATCACTAACCAGCTGTCCAGCCAATTGAGCTAAACTGACCCAATTCTTTATATCATGACTTTATACCAAGCCTTTATATCATGACTCAACGCTGCTCTGAAATCTTCCTTGATTAACAATGCTACCCCAACTCCTTTCCTCTGTTCTTTTGGAACATTGCATACCCTGGAATGTTGAGCACCAGTCCTGTTCATTCTGCAACCACATTTCTGTAACAGCTAATACTCATATGTTGCAGTCAGTGCTATCAACTCATTTATCTTGTTGCATATCATAAAATGATAGAATCCTATAATGCAGAAGGAGGCCATTCAGCCCACTGACCACAATCCCACCCAGGCCCTATCCCCAAAAACCTATGCATTTATCCTAACTAGTCTCCTTGACACTAAGGGGCAACTTAGCATGATTTGTGGAAGGAAACTGGAGCAATGGAGGAAAACCACACAGACACAGGGAGAACGTGCAAATTCCACACAGACAGTGACCTGAGGCAGGAACTGAACCCGCGTCCTTGGCGCAGTGAGGCAGCAATGCTAACCACTGTGCCATCATGCCACCGAAATAGAACATAGAACATAACAGCGCAGAACAGGCCCTTCGGCCCACGATGTTGCGCCAACCAGTTAAAAAACAATGACCCTCTAACCTAAACCAATCCCTTTTCATCCATAAACCTATCCACGGATCTCTTAAACGCCCCCAAACTAGGCGCATTTACAACTGCAGCAGGCAGGGCATTCCAATCCCTCACCACCCTCTGTGTAAAGAACTTACCCCTGACATCCGTTTTGTTTTGTGTTTTATTTTTTATTTTGTGTATTAGATAAAGTACATTTAGCTTTGACTTTTTACAGACGTTTACAATTTTGGATTTGTTCTCTGTTGCATATTTTTATTTGTGTTTACTGCCCTGGCCTGTCGGATTATGACAGTCAAGTTCCCCCTCACTATCCTGTGCCACTGCTCCCTCATATACCCTTGATTTTTTTAAATCTTCTGTTCTTGGAACACCCCTCCGCCGCACCCACCCACCCAATCAGGGCTCTTGTATGAATCCTTAGTGTAAAAAAAATGCTCATATGGTCTGTCTCAACCTGTAGTTTTTTGTTTACACTCAAACTGCTCAATATCTTGCATTCCTACCTTAACTCTGACTTCCCAATTTTCCAAGCTATTGAATACGCTCCCATTCTTTTGTTTAAAGCCCTCTCTACTTTCCTAGTTACACGATCCTCAAGGACCCAGCATAGTTCAGCTGCAGGCCGCCCAACAGTACAGCCCCCACTTTCCCCAGTACTGATGTCAATGTCCTCCGAACAGGTATCTACTTCTCCCATACCTGTCTTTGAGTCATGTATTCATCTCTCTAATTTTATGTACCCTTTGCCAACTTGCATGTGGCTCAGCTATAATCCAGAGACTACATCCTTGTAACGTCCATCTTTGTTTCATCATATTCAGTCTCTCACTTGTCATCCAAGGCACATTGGTTTTGGATCCCCAGCTTTCACTGTTGAAGCGTACCTACATCTAGCCAAAACACCTTCTTTTTAATCATAGAACCCCACAGTGCTGAAGTATAGCCCAGCGAGTCGGCAACAATTCTTCGAAAGAGCATCTTACCCATCCCCGTAACCTCATGCATTAACCCTAATCCCCCTAACCTACACATCTTTAGATATTAAAGGGCAATTTAATATGGCCAATGCACCTAACCTGCACATCTTTGGAATGATCACTGATCTTGACAGTAAAATCTGTAACACTTCAGTTCTTTTTGAAACTGACTTGATCCCATCTCAGAAGAAAATAAGAAATTGCAGCAAGCATAGGCACTTCAGCTTCTTGAGCTTGTGGCTCCCATTTGATAAGATCATGGTTGCTCTGCTGGGTCCTCACTTCCACTTTCTTGCCTGCCTTCTTAATTCTAAACTCCCTTGTAGATCAACAATCAGTCTAACTTAGCCTTGAATGTATACTGTGCTCTGGGATAGAGAATTCCAAATACTCTCAGATCAGGAACAGCAGCAAGAAGAAGCGGAGCATCTGAAGAAGTCCCCAGTGGTAGCGACAAATACGGAGACTTTAAAGTAAGAATGGAGAGTGGGAAAAAGGAACATAGATAAGAGAGACTTGAATACTGAGGATGGGAGCAGAATCACTGGGGAAAAGTCATGTGCACATGCAGGCCCCAGAAAAAGAAATGGCAAACGACACTCATATGAAACTTGGCATGTTAAACAGATATGCTGTCGTTACTTTAACGACATTAAAGTAAAACAATGTTGAGAGTCAATGGGGGTCTTACTGTACTCTTATGTACAACTTCACTAGTACCCTGCACCTTTGTAGTACTAAATCTTCCCTGCTTTTATACTCTTGCAGTAAAGGCTAACATTCTATTTGCCTACTTGCTTTACCTGGATGCTAACTTTTTTGTAATTCAGGTATGAAGTCACCCAGATCCATCTGCACCATAGAGTTCTGTAGACTCTCTCCATTCAAATAATATTTTGCATTTCTATTCTTCCTACCAACATAGATAATCTCATATTTCCCACAATTGGTTAAAAAATTTAGATTTGTAATGCCAAAGAACAAGGAACAAACAAAAATAGAACATCTAAATTGGAAGAGGGCTAACTTTAATGGGAGGAGTCCTGAGTCAACACCCGATTCAAGGAAGGAGAAAGAAGCAATGTCCTTACGTGGCCTTGTGAGGGTACTAAGACATTACTCTGTATTTTCTTTATAAAATAGATATAGATATCCTGAAAGCTATTTCTAAAAATTTTAAAAATGGACAATGTCAAAAATAGCTTAATCTATATCTGTCTGTGACCCTTGAATTAAAGAAGGGACAGTATCAGGGAAACTCACAACTTATCTCTGACCAGCCACGAACAACTCCCTGTGGGCTACACAGACCAAATTCAAAGAGAGCTATACAAAGATCATCTGTATTTTTCAGTCCAGATCAGCCAACTGGAGTCTGCTTGTCTGCTAAGACAGGGGCCCTGCAACCTTTTATTCAATTCTTAATGGTTGAGTCATCGAACAATTTCAGGGTCCCAGATGAAGGATACACATCTTTTGTGAAAGACAGCGCGAAGAAGTGGAAGTTATGTGCTATAGGCCACTAGCTTGTTTGATAAGAAATGCTGCCTCGCTATGAAAATCTCAATTTGCCATTTTACCAAACAAACAGCAGGACAGAAAAGGAGCTATGTCTAGATTGAACACTTGGCTCCCATCTACCCTGTTTCTGCTGGAACTTCCATACCATTGCCTACATGTCCCTACATGTTTATCTCATTGTATGAAGTCAACACCACCAGAAAAGTGAATTATCCAGCATTTCTTTTCAGCTCACAGACACTCTACCCTGTGAAGGAATACTTCAATGAACTTTGATATTCAACTCTGGAACCCATGTTAAACACACTTTATTTTCTCTGTGATCTCTGCAACGTGAACCTTTTTTTTCCTCTGTCCTTACTTTACTACATGAATGCAAAGGAGACAACGTTGCAACCGTCCTCCCATGTTTGAGTATGTGGCAAGTAAACTGACTCTCATATCTCTTTGCTGTGGGGTTATGAATAGCAATAAGGTCACACTAAAGCCAAGGGGTTGAAAAACACACCAATGCTTTAAGAGGGAGGCAACCCAAAATACCTTTCTGTGTACACATGGGTAGTAAGAGAAATTAGTGCTGTTTAAATCAACCCACACACCCTTCTGCAACAGGCCTGTTAAATTTTATCTGATAACACGATTATCACAGTATAAAAATGCCTCTTGCCAAAGTCACAAGTGACGTGATTGTGACAAAAAAACTATTTTCACTCATCCTTCTCAATCTGTCTGCAGCCTTCAATACAATTGACCACATCATCACCCTCCAACATTTCTGCACAATTATTCAAAATTATCAGACTGCTTATCCATCAGCAGTTGAAGATAAGTAGTAATTTTCTCCAATTAAACGATGGGAAACTGAAGCCATTGTCCTTGGTTCCTGATCCAAATTCCACTGCCCCACTACCAACTTCAACCCTAGCAACTGTCTGAGACCAAACACAGTTTGTTCACAATCTTGGTGTCATATTTGACCCAAGATGAGCTTCTAACCAAATATTATTAAGACTATTATTATTATTAAGACTACCTATGTTCATCTGCCCCATATCACCCAAATTCACCCCTGCCTCAATTCTTTCGCTGATACATGTTGAATGTTAATTGTGTTTAATTTTATTCATATCATCGGTATTAATTTGGGATCCACTTGAAGCCCTATAAATCAACACAGACTAAAACTATGGTTATTGGGTCAGACCACAGAATCCTTACAGTGCAGAAGGAGGTCACTCAGCCCATTGAGCTTACACAGACAACAATCCCACCCAGGCCCTATCCCCATAACCCCACTTGGTAGAAGTAGGAGTATTAGCAACATTTAAGAGGCATCTGAATGGGTATACGAATAGGAAGGAAAGGGGGGGATCCGGACCGAGTAGGATAAGAGATTTTTTTCTCTAGTTAGGGTATCATGATTGGCAGGTCGAAGTGCCGTTCCTCTGCTGTACTTTTCTTTGTTCTTTGTATTTACCCTGCTGGTCCCCCAACACGTTGTAATTTAGCATGACTGATCAACCTAGTCTGCACATCTTTGGACTGAGAGGGGAAACCGGAGCACTGGGAGGAAACCCATGCAGACAAGGGAAGAACGTGCAAACGCCACATAGACAGTCACCCAAGGCCAGAATTGAACACCGGTACCTGGTGTGTGAGGTAGTGGTGCTACCATGCCATCCTATAGTGTTTCCTTGTATTGCGTAACTAAGTAATTATAGAAATTGTAAAGATGGACTCCAGTATTATCCTGGAGTAGACAGCTGAAACCCTAATTCACACCTTTGTCACCTCTGAACTTGATTATGGGAATGCACTTCTGGCTGGCTCCCCACATTCTATCCTCTGGAAATTGAGTTTATCAAAAACGCTGTGACCTAACCCGCTGAATGTCCTGTTCATCTACCACCCTGTGCTATCTGATCTACACAGATTCTTAGCCAAGAAGTGATTCAAGTTTAAAATTATCTTAATTATTTTCAATCCACCTCCACATCTCTGCAATGTCCCCAACCCCTATAATCTTCCAAAAGACATGGACTCATCTAATTTTGCCATTTGAAAATTCCTGATTTTAATCAAAGGATTGCCACAGTTCCAGGCGACCATAGTTACTCTCCCTTTTGTGGGGAAGGGTGGTGATGATATAACCAGAGAATCACTTCACCTCAGGTGAGGGACAAGATTGAGAGGGTGGGCCTTCATGAGTAATCTCAACCAATTCTGGAATTGAAGCCATGCTGCTGGCGTCACTCTGCATCATGAACCAGCCACCCAGTCAACTGAGTTAACCGACTCCCTGATGTTAATCACTCCACTAGAGGTAGCCCATGCCTCTAATTGCCTTGGCCCCGAGCTTTGGCATTCTCCAATTCTCTTTTTCCTTTAAAGATGCACCCTGAACTTACCACTTTGACTGAAGGTTTGGACATCTGCCCTAATGTCAACTATGTAACTTGGTGTCAAATTTTGCATTATAACACTCAAAAAACAAAGAACAGTACAGCACAGGAACAGGCCCTTCAGTCCAACAAGACTGCACCGATTATGATCCCTGCCTAAACTAAAACCGCATGCACTTACTGAGTCCGTATCCTTCCATTCCCATCCTATTCATGGATTTGTCGAGATTCCCCTTAAATGCTGCTATTGTACCTGCTCCCACCAGCTCCCTGGGTAGCACACTCCAGGCATTCATAAAAAACTTGCCTCTCACATCTCTTCTAAACTTTTCCCCATGCACCTTAAATCTATGTCCCGTAGTATTTGGCTTTTCCAGCCTAGGAAAGAGCATCTGACTATCCACTCTGTCCATGCCACTCAATGTTGTGGACTTCGATCAGATCACCCCTCAATCTCCGTCATTCCAGTGACAACAAACCAAGTTTATCCAGCCTCTCCTCATAGCTAATACCTTCCAGACCAGGCAACGTTTTGGTAAACCTCTTCTGTACCCGGTCCAAATGATCCACATCCTTCTGTTAGTGTGACGACCAGAATTGTACACAATGTTCCAAATGAGGCCTAACGAAGGTTCTGTACAGCTGCAGCATGACCTGCAAAATATTATACCTCAATGCCCTGACCAATGAAGGCATGGATGCCGTATGCCTTCTTGACTACTTTATCCACCTGTGTTGCCACTTTCAGTGATCGGTGGACATGTATACCGAGATCTCTCTGCCTGTCAATACTCCTAGGGTTCTACCGTTTATTGTATAATTCCAATATGCATTGGACCTTCCAAAATTCATTACCTCACATTTGTTCAGATTAAGCTCCATCTGCCATTTCTCCGCCCAAGTCTTCAACCAGTCTACACCTTGCTGTATCCTCTGACAATCCTCTTCACTATCCACAATTCCACCAATTTTTGTGATGTTTGCGAACTTACTAATCAGACCAGCTATGTTTTCCTCCAAATCATTTATATATATTACAAACAACAAAGGTCCCAGAACTGATCCCTGTGGAATAGCCTTCCATTCAAAAAAACCATCCCACTACTGCTACCCTCAGGCTTTGATGGTCAAGCCAGTTCTGTACCCAGCTTGCCTGCTCTCCTCTGATCCCATGTGTTTTCATACTCAATCAAGTTAGTGAGACACGACCTCCCCTTCACAAAGCCATGCTGTCTATCACCAATGAGTCCACTTGTTCCCAAATGTGAATAAATCCTGTCCCTAAGAGTCTTTTCCAATAATTTCCCTACCATTGACGTAAGGCTCACCAGCCTATAATTTCCGGGATTATCCCTGCTGCCCTTCTTAAACAATGGAAGAACATTGGCTACCCTTCAGTCCTCTGGGATATCACCTGTGGCCAATGAGAATAAAAAGATTTCTGTCAAGGTCCCAGCAATTTCCACCCTTGCCTCCTCAGTATTCTGAGGTAAATCCCATCAGGCCCTGGGGACCTATCAATTTAATGCCTTTTAAGGACCCAACACCTCCTTTTTGATATCGATGTGACCCAGAATCTCAACACACCCTATCCTAGGCTCTTCATCCACTAAGTCCTTCTCTTTGGTGAATACTGAGGCAAACTGTTCATTTAGTATCTTGCTCATAGATTCATAGGTCCATAGATTGCCTCCACTATCCTTGAGTGGACCAACCCTTTCCCTGGTTACCTTCTTGCTCTTTACATATAAATTGCCACAGGATTTTCCTAAATCTTGTTTGCCAAGGACTTTTACCAGGATTCTACTGCTGTTTCAAACTTGCTCTCCTAACTCCTTCCTACATTCTTTGTACCCTCAAGGGCTTCATCCGGCCTAAGCATTTTAGGCCTTATAATTGTCTCCTTTCTCTTTTTGACACGGCTCAAAATATCCCTTGTTATCCAGGATTCCTGATACTTGCCACACTTATCCTTCATCCCCAGGAGGTACGTGCGGCCCTGAATTCCAATCAACTGATGCTAGAAAGACTCCCACGTGCCTGATGTTGATTTACCCTCAATCAGCCTCCCCAAATCTACACTCTCCAGATCCTGCCTAATGTTGTCGTTAGTCTTCCCCTAATTTAACACCTTCACCTAAAGACCATTCTTGTCCTCATCCCACAAGCACTTCACACTGTTCTCGAAATGCTCTTCTACTGAAACTTCGATCATCTGGCTGGGCTCATTCCCCAATACCAGATCTACTATGGCTCCTTCCCGAGTTGGGTTATTTACATTCTGTTTCAACAAACCCTCCTGGATGCTCCTTACAAATTCTGCTCCATCCAAGCCCTTATCAGTAAGTGAGTTTCAGTCAATATAGGGAAAGTTAAAATCACCCACCATAACAACCTGTTGTTTTTGCATCTTTCCAAAATCTGTTTGCATATCTGCTCCTCCATCTCCCACTGGCTGTTGGAAAGCCAACAATAATCCTTCAACATTGTGACTGCACCCTTCCATTTCTGAGCTCTATATTACCTCACTGCCTGAGCCATCCGAGGTGTCCTTCATCAGTACAGCTGTGATATTCTCCTTAACCAGTAATGCAACTACCCCACTCCCTCTACATCCCCTATTCCTGTCTGAAATATCTAAATCCTGGAATGTTTAGCTAACAAACCTGTCCCTCTTTCAACCAAGTCTCTGTAATAGCAACAACATCATTGTTCCAAGTACTAATCCAAGCTCTAAGTTCATCTATCTTACCTGTTATACTTCTGTGAAGCATCTGAAGTTTTATTACATTAAAGGCACTATATGAACACAACTTTTTCCCACTTAATTGTCATCCCTTTCCTTTTCCCTTCAAGGTACTAATGGCTGGCAGGATAGTAATGTACAAACAACTGCAGATCTTTAGCATCTGATTCAAACAAGCTGCCAGAGGTAATAGGAGAGGTGGGTACAATTTTGTCTTTGAAAAAGCATTTAGATAGTTACATGAGTAAGATGGGTATACAGGGATATAGGCTAAGCATGGGCAATTGGGACTAGCTTAGTGGACAAGTTGGGCCAAAGAGCCTTTTTCCATTCTGTTAACCTCAATGACTCTAAACAGTCAAGAGTTTTGTTTGAACCCTGGCAGAGTGTCACTGGACTATAGGTGAATATGGAGGGCACTGATGCTGAGCCCTGTCCTGACCATGGTGAAATGCACATTTTCCTGCAGAATGAATGAAACTAGTTTAAAATGGAAACACTGACTGATTTTTCCTGTTCCCTGATTATTACAAGGTCCTTACTAAGAACAGCAGCCATAGCACAAGCTAGGATCAAAACTAGAACAATTTCAATTGGTATACAATGAGTGGTGCATGCGTTACTATGCCATCAGGAAAATGACTGTGAAATTGTGCTCAATTTCAGATGACTCATGAGTTGTCAAAAACTAATATGGCATTACAATATTTAAGGAATGCAAGGTAAGAGATTAGAAAGTGAGATAGTCCTTCTCAGTCAAATAACACACCTATTGTTATTGAATATTATGCAAAGCAATCCACAGATTAAATACATAGGCGGTTTGCCAGGATTCCACTGCTGTTTCAAACTAGTCTGAGGTCAGCTCTTGCTAATGCCTATGTATTACGTTAAAATACTTTCCCACTTTAAATTAATCAGAAAGAGAGCAAACTCAAGATTCTCCACGGGACAAGAAAACAGATGTCCTGTTTCAACAAAATCTTTATGGCGCCATGACTAGAGTAGTATTCATAAATTGTGCATGGAATATTTTTACAGATCACCCTTAATTTAAGGTTATTCAGTTCAAGTATTTGAAAATTCAATGCTTTAGCAGTTTTTATTTCCCACTTTTCTGTGTTATTTACATTACCAGATTCTTGGTCAACACAACAAACAACTTTGAATTAACTGTAGACAGTGTAACAACACACAATATTGCCACAAGTGTTTGTACTTACCTGGCACACCAGTTGACACAGAAGCACCGCTAGTTGATTCAACTGCTGAACTACTCAGTTCACTCAGCTCACTTAATGATGCATCACGTTCAGATCTCTCGTTCCTAAACGTAATGATAAATTTCCTAAATTTAGTAATAAGTACTGTGTCTTCATAGAATTGCATCAAATCTTCAAATTTAACCCTTTTGACATGTCAGTCTAAACCTCAAAGAAATATGCACAGCAACAGGTCACTACAATGGCCTTTCTTCAAGCAAAATCCAAAACAAACTTAGTTTAAAAACACACAACTGACTGGCTGTCCAGTCAGCCAACACATTTGCCGATCTCCAGACACTTGGATGCGAAAGCTCTTCAACAGTAAAGAATCAATTCCTGCAAATGGGATTCTTATCTGCTGCAAATCTTTCACTAGCAGTTGATCAGGCTTCAACTCTAACACATCATTTTGGGGGAAAAAGGAAAAGAAGGAAATAGTACTTCCCTAACATGTACTGCTCTTTATTCAAACAAAAAACATTATAGAAACATGGACCATTTGCACCCATTGTTCTCTGCCACAGCAACTCAGCTAGTGCCACCCTCTCCTCTTTCCTCTAACGCTGAAATTAATTTTCTCTGAAGATAATTATCCAATTCCTTTTAAAGAAAAAACCACAGTTAAGTTTGCCGCCACTACACTTTCAGACTGTGCATTCCAATATCCAAAAGGGTGATGGAAGGAGGTCATACAATAACTTTTATAAGGAATCAGATAATAGCTTTTAGAAAGTAAAAAGAGAGAGCAGGGCACTAGGAATAATTGGAACACCCTTTCAAAGTACGGTTACATGCAAAATTGGCTGAATGGCCTCCCTCTGTGCTGTATCATTCTTTGATGCCAAGAAACTGATTTGACTAACTGAGTTATTGTCCTCATTATCAGCACAGCAGTTCTTACACAAGCAACCAGGGACAAACTATAGTTTTAAAGTCTGACTAAAAATGCCAGTCTTTTGAGGCCAATTCTCCCCATTATGGCAACAAGCAGTAGCAAAGTTTTACCTTTCTCTTGACATGCGATTATTGTGCCCTCGATATCTCTGTGAATTATGTCGCTGGCGACCTTGCCATCCAAATTGGCTACCACAATGCCACTTATTTCTCTTCATTTCTGTAAATATATGAAAAATTCTTGGTTATGCACCAATAACAGCAATGGCATTGCACCAATATTCACCTCCTGCCTGAATTACTCTCCAATGTTTGATGATTTTACCTATTTGAAATGCAAGGACCATGTCCTCAATGATCAAGTAGATTGGATGTGGGTGTATATATACTTAATTGTTTGAGAAAAATGGTGGTGAACTGTCTTCTTGAACTGCTGCCATCCATGTGGCATAGATACACATACTGTTTAAGAGGGAGTGACAGGATTTTTAATACATTGTAGATTGTCTGCTGGTGCCAGGGTGAGAGACATTGCCAAAGGGCAGGAAAGGGTATTGAAGAGGGAGGGAAAGGATCCAACTGTTATGGTCCATGTTGGGAATTTTGGGAATCCCAGGAACCAGAAGCTCAATTGGACAGCAGGATATCCATGGTTATAATTTCTGGATTACGACTTGAACCATACAAATTAGTGCAAGAATAAGCAGATTCAGGAGCTGAACATATATGGGGAAGTAGGATTCCATTTCATGGGACACTAATTCCAGCACTGAGTCAGGGAGGAATTGTACTGTTGGGACAGGCTCTACCTGAACTGAGCTTGGACCAGGGTCCAATTGTAAAAGATAAATAATACTGAGCTAGGATGTGGCCAAACAGGCCACCTAAGATGGCGATTTACAAAACATGCTGGGATAGTTGGCCAAGTAGAAACAGCCTTAAATGACAAAGATAAACAGGCTGCAGCTCTAGAATACACAGCAAATAGGCCAATTCGAAGACAATGGACACTCTCTGGTCAAACATATTTGTTTGCCAGACAAAATGGAGCCTTAACCCCTTATTTGGGAGGGAGGTATGTGACCAATGTGCCTTCAGCACTTACAGGCATGGCTGTTGGGTACAAACCCAGAGAACGGTAATGACAGCACTTGATTGGATTCTATCAGGGTGATAAAACACTGATTGATTGATTGGTAATTACCAAGAGGCTGCCCAAAAGGGCAGGAAACCAGTAAGGAATAAAACATGCTGCCCAACAGAACTCTCTGTCTCTCTCACAAATGACACGATCATGAGGGTGAGGAAGAGACAGGCACAGAACCACCACGAGGAAGAGCCACCACACCAACAAGAGCCAGCAGAACCAGTATCAGACCAGATCGAAGGACCACAGAGACCAACACACGGATAAAGGACAATATCTGCCTGGATACTTGCCAGTCACATAAAAGTTGAGTCAAGATCTGAACTTGAATTTTAGTATTCCAAAAAATAACTTATATATCGATTGTGTGGTTGATTACCATTAATTGTGCGTATGAATAAACATTACTGTGTTAACAAGAAGTTGATTCAATTTTTTGTCCACCGTTTAAGGGTTAAAACACACTATGTAGCAGGCACAACAGAGCCTAAAAAAAGTATTGTACAATAATAGAAGTGTTTGGTAAGAAACAAGGTGCCTAATTAACATAAATAAGGCCCCTAGCTAACATGTATTTTTTTCAAAAAGGGATTAACTAGTTTAATCAAGGGGGACGTCATGGAAGGAGACTTCAGACCTATGGCATACACCGTCCACACAATGTGGAAAATGATGACCACGTGAGCAGAAGGTGAGTCTAAATGCAGCTTCGAGCTAATCAGATTTCAGAGCTGGAGCAGTGGGTGAACTTACTGGAGCATCTGCAATGCTAAATGAGTTGTGGATAGCTCATTTTATGAGGTGGTCACACCGCAGATGAGGATTGTACAGACAGAAAGGGGATGGGTGACAAACCATCAGGAACAGTAAAAGACCAGACAAGGTGGTGCAGGAGTCCACTGTGGTCATCCCTCTCTCAAACAGATATACCACTCTGGATACTGTTGGGGAAATGGTCTTTCAAGAGAAAGCCACAGCAGCTAAGTTCATGGAACCACAGTCGGCTCTGCTGCTCAGAGTGGCAAGAGGAAAACAAATGGCAGGGCTGAAGTAATTGGGGATTCAATAGTTCAGGGCACGGACAAGTGCTTCTGTGGACGCAAACGTGAATCAATGATGGCATGTTGCCTTGCTGATGCTAGGTTCTAGGATGTTGCAGAGTGGCTGCAGGGCATTCTGGGGAGGGAAGCTGAACAGCCAGTGGTCCTGGTACACTTTGGTACCAGCAACATAGATAAATTAAAGGATATGGAGCTGCGAGCTGAGTACAGGAAATTAGGGATGAATTAAAATGTAGGACCTCAAATATAGTAATCTCAGGATTACTCCCAGGTCCACTTGAGAGAGTAGGAACAAGAGGATAGACCAAATGAACATGTGGCTAGAGAGATGGTATAGCCGGGAGTGATTCAGTTCTGTTTGGGAGTATTTGAATGAGAGTGGCAGAGAGGGTACGATCCCAGCAGCGGGATCAGATAGGTCAGATTCAGATCAGGAAAATGGAGTTTGCGATAGTCATTAGCTAGTGATGTTGCAGTTAGGCCACATATGGAAGACTGTGTCCAGTTCTGGTCGCCACAATACCAAAAGGACGTGGAGACTTTGGAGAGAGTGCAGAAAAGGTTTACCAGGATTTTGCCTGGTATGGAGGCGATTAGCTACAAGGTGAGATTGAGTAAACTAGGGCTGTTCTCCCTGGAAAGATGGAGGTTAAGGGGTGATCTAATAGAAGTTTATAAAATTATGAAGGGCATAGAGAGGGTGAATAGTTGGAAGCTTTTTCCCCAGGTCAGAAATGCCAAACACAAGGGATCACAAGTTCAAGGTAAGGAGGGGGCAAGATTCAATACAGATATATGAGGGACGTATTTTACACAGAGGGTAGTGGGGGCCTGGAATGCACTGCCAAGTAAGGTGGTTGAGGCAGACACGCTAGGGTCATTTAAGACTTATTTAGATAGCCACATAAACAGACTGGGAATAGAAGGACACAAATGGATGGTCTAGTTAGGAACATACGATGGGTGCAGGCTTGGCGGGCCGAAAGGCCTATTCCTGTGCTGTATTGTTCTTTGTTCTTTAAACTCCATCTGCTATCTCTCTGCCCAAGTCGCCAACTAATCTATATCCTGCTGTATCCTCCAATGGTCCTCATCGCTATCCGCAAATCCACCAACTTTTGTGTCATCGTAAACATTTTCCACCAAATCATATATATATACATACACACCTTATTTATACATACAAACAGCAAAAGTCCCAGCACTGATCCTGGAGGAACACCACTTGCCATAGCCCTTCATTCAGAAATGCATCTTTCCGCTGCTACCCTCTGTCTTCTTTGACCAAGCCAGTTATGTATCCACCTTGCCAGCTCACCTCTGATCCCATGCGACTTCACCTTCTGTACCAGTCTGCCATAAGGGATCTTCTCAAAGGCCTTACTGAAGGCCTTTTAGAGATGCGAGGACTGATTAGGGACAGTCATCCTGGTTTTGTGAGTTGAGTATCACATCTCACAAATTTGATTGTGTTTTTTTGAAGGAGTAGCCAAGAATGTAGATGAGGGCAGTGCAGTTGATGTTGCCTACATGGGCTTCAGGGAGGCCTATGACAATGTATCGCACAGTAGGTTGTTGCATAAGGTTAAATTTCACAGGATCTAAAGTGAGGTAGCCAAATGGATACAAAATTGGCTTGATGACAGAAGACAGAGGACAGAGGGTGGTTATAGAGGGTTGATTTTCAAACTGAAGGCCTGTGACCAGCGGTGTGCCAGAGGGATCAGCGCTGGGTCCACTGTTATCTGTCATTTATATTAACGATTTGGATGAGAATATAGGGGGCTTGATTAGTAAATTTGAAGATGACACCAAGATTGGTGGCATAGTGGCCAGTGAAGGTTATCTAGGGTTGCAGCGGGACCTTGATCAATTGGGCTGACGAATGTCAGATGGAGTTTAATTTAGATAAATGCGAGGTGATGCATTCTGATAGATCAAACCAGGGCAGGACTTACTCAGTTAATGGTAGGGCAATCGGGAGAGTTATAGAACAAAGATCTTTGGGGATACAGGTTCATAACTCCTTGAAAGTGGAGTTACAGGTGGACAGAGTGGTGAAGAAGGCATTCAGCATGCTTGGTTTCCTTGGTCAGAACATTGGGACGTTTTGTTGAAGTTGTACAAGACAATGGTAAGACCACACTTGGAATACTGTGTACAGTTCTGGTCACCCTATTATAGGAAGGATATTATTAAATTAGAAAGAGTGCAGAAAATAGTTACTAGGGCACTACTGGGGCTTGATGTTTGCATCATAAGCAGAGAGTGGATAGACTGGAACCTTTTCCTCTGAAGCGTAGAAGGCAGACGGGTGATCTTATAGAGGTCTATAAAATAATGAGGGCATAGATCAGCTACATAGTCAACATCTTTTCCCAAAGGTAGGGAATCTAAAACTAGAGGGCATAGGTTTAAGAACAGGGGAGAGATGCAAAAGGATCCAGAGGGACATTTTGTTCCCCCACACAGAGGGTGGCGAGCGTCAGGAACAAGCCGCTAGAGGCAGTAATAGAGACAGGTACAATTTTGTCTTTTAAAAAGCATTTCAGTTACATGGGTAAGATGGGTATAGAGGGACGTGGGCCAAATGCAGACAACTGGGACTAGCTTTGGGGTTTAATAAAAAGGGCGGCATGGAAAGTTGAGCCGAAGGGCCTATTTCCATGCTGTAATCCTCTATGAATCTATGACACTCCAATCTGCGCCAATCATGTTGTCCTACCTAGACCAACCATCTGAATCTCTCTATTCCCCATCTGTTCGTACGTTGATCCAGATAAATCTTAAATGTCACTAACGTGTCTGCCTCAACCACCTCACTTGGCAGTGCATTCCAGACCCCCACCACTCTGTGTGTAAGGGGCCTCTCCCACACATCTCCACTTATCCTTCCGCCCGAAACTTTGAACTTGTGCCCCTTTGTAATTGCCATTTCTGCTCTGGAGAAAAGTTTCTAACTGTTCACCCTATCTATATCCCTCATAACTTTCAGCCTCTGTCTTTCTAGGGAGAACAATTCCAGTTCATTCAATCTCTCCTCATAGCCAATACTCTCCATACTAGCCAACATCCTGGTAAACCTTTTCTGTACTCTCTCCAAAGCTTCCACATCCTTCTGGTAGTGCGGTGGCCAGAACTGAACACAGTATTCCGAATGTGGTCTAACCAATGTTTTGTATAACTGTAACATAATTTGCCAAATTTTATACTCAATGTCCTGGGAGAGCGCAAGAGAGACACGACCAGGACAGGTTGTTGGCGATCTGGACAACCTAAAAACTTGAAGCTCTCAACCCTATTTCGCCCCCATTGATGTAGACAGGGGCATGTTCTCCTTTAAGCTTCCTGAAGTCAATAACAATCTCCTTCATTTTGTTGACATTGAGGGAGAGATTATTGTTGCTGCACCAGTTCACCAGATTCTCTATCTCATTCCTGTACTTCGTCTCTATCTCACTACAGTGGTGCCATCAGCAAACTTGAAAATCGAGTTGGAAGGGAATTTGGCCACATAGTTGTAGGTGTATAAGGAGCCCCTTTTTGCACCTCTTTCAATTTGGTCCATTGCATTCGCTGCTCCAATGTGGTCTCCTCTATTGGAGAGACCAAGCATAGACTGGGTGATCGCTTTGCTGAGCACCTTTGGTTTGTGCGCAATCAAGACTCTGACCTTCCTGTTGCTTGCCATTTTAATACATGATCCTGCTCCCATCTTCCATGGCCTGCTGCAGTGTTCCAGTGAAGCTCAACGCAAACTGGAACATAACATAAGCACAGAAGAACAGTAAGCAGGCATAGGCCATCTGACTGCTTGAGTCTGCTCCACCATTCAATAAGATCATGGTTGATCTTTTTGTGGACTCAGCTCCACTTACCTACTCACTCACCATAATCCTTAATTCCTTTACTGTTCAAGAATTTATCTATCCTTGCCTTAAAAAAAGTTCTATGGCATTACCATTGACGAATCCCCTACCATCAACACACCGGAAGCTACCACCGACCAGAAACTGAACTGGACTAACCACACAATTACTATAAGGACATGGTCAGAGTGCCAGAATTCTGCAGCAAGCACCTTAACTCCCGATTCTTCAAAGCCAGTCCACCATTCACAAGGCACAAGTCTGGAGCGCAACAGAACGCTCTCCACCTTCACGGACAAGTACAGCTCCAACAACAGAAGCAGCTCAACCCCATCCAGGACAAAGCAGCCCATCTGACTGGCATCCCTCAACCACAAAATGCACAGCAAGATACATTGCAGCAACTCCCCAGGGCTCCCTGGACAGCAGCTTCCAAATCCACCTACCAATTAGAAGGACATGAGCAGCATGGGAACATCATCATCTGACCCCTCAAAATCACACATCATCCTGATTTGGAACTCCCTCCAATATTTGCAGATATAGTTGTGCCACATGGACTGCAGCTGTTCAAGGAACAGTTTATCACCACCTTAAGGGCAACTAAGGACAGGAGAACAAATGCCGACACAGCCAATAATGCACATGTCCAGCGAACAAAATTTTTAAAAAATTACTTCTCAAGGAAATTAACATAGAGCTATCACTGTGCATATCAGGGAAATTTGTCGTCGGAATCCCCCAAAAAATCTGAGAAAATTCAATCATGGAGATAACCAATGGAAGAAAAGTCACCCCAGAGAAACAGAATCTGCTTCTCCAATTACAGATTTTGTTCCTCCCTTCCTTATGCTCCATCTTCTCCAGTCACAAGTTTTCAATCTTGCTGATCATCCAGAGACAGATTGGAGAAGCAATAAGACTTGGGGTCCAGAAACAGAATACAATCAACTGGGGCAACAGAAAACACAAGCAAACATATCAGAAATGGTCACTCCACCATTACAATAAGTCCATCTCTCTTGGCTTCCTCTGGCACCAAGAACATAAGAAATAGGAGCAGGAGTAGGCCATCTAGCCCTTCGAGCCTGCCCCGCCATTCAATAAGATCATGGCTGATCATGGCTGTCAGTTCCACATTCCCGCCCTCTCCCCATAACCCTTAATCCCCTCTCTTATCAAAAACCCATCAACCCACGTCTTAAAAATATTTAGCGAGGTAGCCTCCACCACTTCAACGGGCAGAGAATTCCAGAGATTCACCACCCTTTGAGTGAAGAAGTTCCTCCTCAACTCCGTTCTAAACCGCCCCCCCTTTATCTTGAGGCTGTGCCCCCTCGTCCTACTATCCTTTCCGAGTGGGAAGAGTGTCTCCACCTCTATCCTATCCATCCCATTCATCATCTTATACGATTCAATGAGATCTCCCCTCATTCTTCTAAACTCTAACGAGTACAAGCCTAGTTTATTCAGCCTCTCCTCATAGCTCAAGCCCCTCAACTCCAGCATCAGCCTAGTAAACCTCCTCTGCACTCCCCCCAAGGCCAAAATATCCTTGCGTAAGTACGGCGCCCAAACTGCACACAGTACTCCAACTGTGGCCTCACCAATGCCCTATACAGCCGCAGCAAGACCTCCCTACTTTTATATTCAATCCCCCTCGCTATGAAGGCCAGCATCCCATTCGCCTTCCAGACCACCTGCAAGCTGGGTTTTTGCGACTCATGCACAAGGACCGCAAGGTCCCTCTGCACCGGCGCCTGCTGCAGTTTTTCGCCACGTAAGTAATAATCCTTCCTACCATTATTCCTACCAAAGTGGACCACCTCGCACTTGCCAACATTAAATTCCATTTGCCATTTCCTGACCCATTCGCCCAGCCTACCTAGATCCTTCTGTAGACTCTCCACACCCTCCGCGCAATTTGCCATTCCACCAATCTTGGTGTCATCAGCAAATTTCGACACCCTACACTCGGTTCCCTCCTCCAGATCATCTATATAAATGGTAAATAGCTGAGGCCCCAGCACCGACCCCTGGGGCGCTCCACTAGTCACCATCCGCCAATCCGCATAGCACCCATTGACCCCCACTCTCTGCCTCCTATTTGACAACCAGTCCTCTATCCACGCTAACACCCTACCCCCAACTCCATGTCCCCTGACCTTCTGCAATAACCTCTTGTGAGGTGCCTTGTCAAACGCCTTCTGAAAATCAAGAAAGACCACATCCACCGGCTCTCCTCTATCCACCGCCCTAGACACATCCTCATAGAACTCCAGTAAATTTGTCAGACACGACTTCCCTTTAACGAAACCGTGCTGCGTCTGCTCTATCAAGCAATTCCTCTCAAGATGCCTCGCAATTTCCTCCTTGATGACGGATTCTAACATTTTACCTACAACAGACGTTAAACTAACCGGCCTATAATTCCCTGCCTTTTGCCTGGCACCCTTCTTAAACAACGGCGTAACATTAGCCGTTTTCCAATCTTCCGGCACTTCCCCGGAATCCAGCGACGTCTGGAAAATAACCACCAAGGCATCCACTATCACCTCCGCCATTTCTTTCAGAACCCTCGGATGCATTCCATCCGGTCCTGGCGACTTGTCCACAATCAGCCCCTCCAGTCTGTCGAGCACCGCCTCTCTAGTAACAGTAACGTCATTAAGACCCTCCAGTCCTACCACCTTTCCATCACAAACACCCGGCAAATTATTCACGCCCTCCTCCGTGAAGACAGAAACAAAATAGTTATTCAGGACCTCAGCCATATCCCCATCCCCTACCACTAAGTCCCCCTTCTCATCCTCTAAGGGGCCAACGTTCACCCTAGCCAGCCTCTTCCTTTTTATATATTTATAAAAACTCTTGCTATCCTTTTTTATATTAAGCACTAGCCCAGCTTCATAGTTTCTCCTACCCTTCTTTATCAACTTATCGCCTCACTATAGGAAAGATGTAGAAGCTATTGAAAGGGTACAGAGGAGATTTACAAGGATGTTGCCTGGACTGGGAGGCATGCCTTATGAAGTTAGGTTGAGGGAGCTGGGACTCTTTTCCCTGGAGAGACGAAGGTTGAGAGGCGACCTGATAGAAGTTTGTAAAATGTTGAGAGGAATAGATGGGGTGGATTCTCAGAGGCTATTTCCCTGGGTTGAAATGGTCGCTATGAGAGGACACAGATTTAAGGTGCGGGGAGGAAAGTACAGAAGTGATGTTAGGGGTAAGTTTTTCACTCAGAGGGTGGTGAGTGAATGGAATCGGCTGCCGTCAGTGGTGGCGGAGGCGAACTCGCTGGGGTCTTTTAAAAGACTTCTGGATGAGTATATGGGGTTTAATGGGATTGGGGGTTATAGATAGGTCTATAGATTGGTAGGTGTTGATGTGTTCGGCGCAACTCGGGGGCCGAAGGGCCTGTTTGTGCTGTAGTGTTCTATGTTCTAACTTCTTTGTCAATCTTTGTTGACATTTAAACCTCTCCCAATCCTCTTCTCGCCCACTACTCTTAGCTACTCTAAACGCCTCCACTTTTAATTTAACACTTTCCTTCACCTCCTTTGTTATCCACGGCTTATTACCTCTCCTCCTACTGTCCTTTTTGACCATCGGAATAAATTTCCGCTGAGCACCAAGAAAGATCTCCTTAAAGATCCTCCACTGCTCCTCAGCAGACCTACCTTCCAACATGCTCCCCCAGTCCACATTCGCCAATTCTTCTCTCATCCTACCGTACTCCCCTCTGTTCAAACAAAGGACGCGTGTCCGGGAACCCACTTTCTCCTCCTCCATCTGCACCAGAAACTCTACCATACAATGATCACTCTCCCCAAGAGGATCCTTCACCGCAAGGTCCCTAATTCTACCCGCCTCATTACACAACACCAGATCCAAGATAGCTCGCTCCCTCGTCGGCTCCAACACACACTGATCCAGGAAACTATCCCGGCAGCATTCCAAGAATTCCTCCTCGAGCCCACCACGTCCAACATGGGTCGACCAATCTATATGTAGATTGAAATCCCTCATAACTACAATAGCTACAGATCTCCTGTCTAAAAAACACCTTTCCACCACTACTGTCTTGTCTCCTATGACCAAGCCAGTTCTGTATCCATCTAGCCAGCCCACCCTGAATCCCATGTGATTTTAGTTTTTGTACCAGTCTGCCATGTGGGACCTTGTTAAACACCTTACTAAAGTCCATATAAATGACGTGCACAGCCTTCCCTCAACAGTTATCTTTGTCATCTCTTCAAAAAACTCAGTCAAGTTGGTGAGACATGACCTTCTCTATACAGAACCATACGGAGCTGCTGTATTTGATGTTGAGACTGGAAGGCCAGAAGTTGAAGGCCGTCCCATTCCTGCACGCCGCACTTATCTGCGCGTTAACAGCCCGCCCCACCTCCAGATCATTACTCGGAGGCCTATAGACGACACCCACTAGCGTCTTCCTCCCTTTGCTGTTCCTAATCTCTACCCACAATGATTCCGCTTTCTGCTCCTTGGCTCCAATATCATCCCTTGCTACCACCCTGATGCTCTCCTTAATCAGCAGAGCTACCCCCCACCCGCCCCCCCCACCCCCCCCACCCACCCACCCCCCCCCCACCCCCCCACCCACCCCCCCACCCCCACCCCACCCCACCCACCCCCCCACCCCCACCCCACCCCACCCACCCCCCCACCCCACCCACCCACCCCCCCACCCCCACCCCACCCCACCCACCCCACCCACCCCCACCCCACCCACCCCCCCCCCCCCCCACACCCCCCCCACCCCCACCCCACCCACCCCCACCCCACCCACCCCCCCCCCCCCCCCACACCCCCCCCACCCCCCGCCTATCCTTCCTAAACATTTGATACTCCTGGACATTCAGCTCCCAGTCCCTGTCACCTTGCAGCCACGTCTCTGTAATGGCCACCAGGTCATATCCATTTGTGCTGATCTGCGCCACCAGCTCATCCACTTTATTCCGAATGCTTCGTGCATTCAGATAAAGCGCCTTCATCCCTGCCTTCACCCGGACCCTATTTGCCGTAACGCCACCAACCATACTCACGCCCCCTACTCCCTCTATTATTGGGACATCCTCGGCCTCTTCCCTTACCCGTACCCTCTCCTCAACTTTAGACCCTGTAATGTCACCTACCCTCGCACCCTCTCTCTACGCCCCCCCCCCCCCCCCCAATTAGTTTAAAGCCCTGTCTACAGTCCTCTTTACTCTATTTGCCAGCACTGTGGTCCCAGCACAGTTCAGACCAACCCCATCCCGCCCGACCTTTCAAAGAAGCCCTTTCAATGGGTTTTGTGGGTGACTCCGAAAGAGCCTTTGGATTATTAGATTTTCATCTTGCTCATTCTGTGCTGGTGGAACAGCATCTCAACTTCTGGCTAGGCACATTATAGCCTTCCAGTCTCAGCATCAAATACAGCAGCTCCATATGGTTCTGTATAGGGAAGGTCATGTCTCACCAACTTGACTGAGTTTTTTGAAGAGATGACAAAGATAACTGTTGAGGGAAGGCTGTGCACGTCATTTATATGGACTTTAGTAAGGTGTTTAACAAGGTCCCACATGGCAGACTGGTACGAAAACTAAAATCACATGGGATTCAGGGTGGGCTGATTAGATGGATACAGAACTGGCTTGGTCATAGGAGACAAGACAGTAGTGGTGGAAAGGTGTTTTTTAGACAGGAGATCTGTAGCTATTGTGTTCTGCAGTGATCAGTGCTAGGACCTCTGTTGTTTGTAGTACATATAAATGATATAGAGGTAAAAAAGGAAGGGTCTGATTATTACGTTTGCAGAAGACACAAAGATTGGTAGAGTTGCTGATATTGCTGGGATTTTCACAGGATACATCAGGATATAAATAAATTTGAGACTTGGGCACAGAAATAGCAGTTTAATCCGAACAAATGTGAGCTGATGCATTTCAGAGGATCAAATTTAGATATGAATTATACTGTAAATGGCAAGACCCTTAGGAACATTAACATACAGAGACCTGAGTGTGCAAGACTACATTCCCTGAAAACGACAACACAGGCGGCCAAGGTGATTAAGAAAGCATTTTGCATGCTTGCTTTCATCAGCCAGGGCACTGAGTAGTTGGCAAATCATGTTGCAACCATGTAAAATCTTGGTTAAGCTGCATTTGGAGTACTGCGTGCAGTTTTGGTCACCACACTATCAGAAGGATGTGGAAGCTTTGGAGAGAGTGCAAAGAAGGTTCACCAGGATGCTGCCTGGTCTTGAGGGCGTTGATTACGAGGAGAGGTTGAATAAACTAGGATTGTTTTCACTGGAAAGACAAAGGCTGAGGGGAGACCTGATAGAGGTCTGCAAAATAAAAAGAGGCATAGGCAGGGTGAATAGTCACTTCCCAGGCTGGAAGTGTCAGCTACAAGTGGGCACAGGTTCAAGGTGAGAAGAGAGAAGTTTAAGAGAGATGTGTGGAGAGGGCTTTTTCACACAGGGAGCATGTCTGGGTACCTGGAACAGTGGTAGAAACTGGCATATTAGCAATATTTAAAAAGCATCTGGATGAATACACGAATAGGGAGGAAATGGAGGGATACAGACCAAGCAAAGGCAGAGGTCTGTGTTTAGTTCGAGCATCATGATTGGCACAGCTTGGCGTACTGAAGGGCCTGTTCCTGTGCTGTACCTTTGTGTTTCTACATTCTTGTCATTTAACCTCACCTGACCTCTACCCTATCACAGATCTTCTCCTTGGGCCTTTCTTCAGTTGCTCAAAAACGATTACATTTCTAACTTCCCCACAAAGGGGAGTTTTTTCTCTCTATTTCTCTGTCTGATTATGTTATCGGACTTGCTAATTCTTCTCAGCATTTTCTATGTCTATTTTAGATTTCTATAATAGCATCTGTAAATTGTGTGTAAACCATCCGGAACTGCCCTTTCTCGAACTATCTAATCCCGACTTCCTAACTACCGGCCGGTGACTCTTTCATCATCAGTGTCTCACCTCCTTCCCCTGACAACCAGCACTCGCCACCTCGCGATTCCAAACCTTCACAACCCCTTCAAAATGGCCGCTTTCAGTTCCGGGGTGAGTGCGCATGCTCCGCGCTTTGAACGCCGCGCGCATGCGCGAACATGTTTGGCGCCGCAACTTGAAGTCAATAAATAAAAGCAAATCACTGTGGATGCTGGAACCAAAAGTGAAAATGCTGCAAAATCTCAGCAGGTCTGGCAATATTTGTAAGGAGAGGAAAGTTTGGAGGCCAGATGATTTTTTGTCAAAGGCATGGAAATATTTTATACTGCAGGATGAGGGAATGAAAGATGAGCCATAGCCACAGAAACCAAGGGAAAAGAATGTGCACAAAATGGCTGTTCACAGAGTGAATAAAGGGTGTGAATGGCCAAATGGCAGAGAAGCTGAGGGGCAGCATGGTAGCACAGTAATTAGCAGTGCTGCTTCATAGCTCCAGGGATCTGGGTTTGATTCCTGGCTTGGGTTACTTTGGGGAGTTTGCACGTTCTCCTCATGTCTGTGTGGATTTCTTCTGGGTGCTCTGGTTTCCTCCCACAGTCCAAAGATGTGCAGGTTAGTTAGATTGGCCATGCTAAAATTGCCGTTAGTATCATGAGATGCGTAGGTTAAGGGAATTAGTGAGTAAAGGTATAGAGGTGCTGGGGACAGGGCCTGGGTGGGATTGTGGTAGGTGCAGACTCGATGGGCTGAATGGCCTCTTTCTGTGCTGTAGGGATTCTATGATAAGCTAAAATCAGAGGGTAAACTGACAGATGGAAGCGAGAGATAAAAGTTGCAAAGGGGGTGAAAAGGTAAGGGAAGAGGGATAAAGTAGTGGGAAGAGTGGGGAGGAAGAAAAATGAAGAAAGACAATAAAGAAATAAAAGATAGAGAACAGTAAAAATAATTAAAATAGAATGAAAACAAAGGGGTCAAGGTGGGGTAGAGCATATCATCTGAAGTTGTTGAATCTGCTGTAAAGCACTTAACCGGAAGATTGCTGTTCCTGTAGTTTGCATTGAGCTTCATTGGAATGTTGCAGCAGGCCAAGGACAAACATAGGCATGGGAGCAGAATCGTGTGTTAAAATGGCAAGCAATCGGAAAATCGGGGTCCTGATTGCACGCAATTAAACTAAATCAAATTAACTGAGGGATAAGCCCCAAAAGGTCAGGAACCGCCCAAAAGAACAAGGAGGAAAGGAAACTTAAAACATAAAACTGTAGGATATAGGAGCAGAATTAGGCCACAGCCCATCGAGTCTGCTCTGCCATTCAATCATGGCTGAGATTTTTCTTAACCCCATTCTCCTGCCTTTCCCCCATCAGCCCTGACCCCCTTATTAATCAAGAACCTATCTATCTCTGTCTTAAAGACACTCAATGACCTAGACTCCGCAGCCTCCTGCAGCAAAGATTCACCACAGTCTGGCTGAAGAAATTTCTCCTCATTTCTGTTCTAAAGGATTGTTTCTTTAGCCTGAGATTGTGCTCTCTGGTTCCAGTTTTTTCCTACTGGTAGAAACATCCTCTCCACATCCATTGTATCCAGGCCTCATAGTATTCTGTAAGTTTCAATAAAATCCCTCCTCATCCTGGTACAGACCCAGAATCCTCAATCGTTCCTTATATGACAAGCTCTTCATTCCAGGAATCATTTCTGTGATCCTCCTCTGGACCTTTTCCAAGACCTTTCCATCCTTCCTTAGATATGGGGCCCAAAACTACTCACAATACCCCAAATAGGGTCTGACCAGAACCTTATACAGGCCTCAGAAGTATATCCCTGCTCTTGCATTCTAGCTCTCTCAACATGAACGCTAATATTGCGTTTGACTTCCTAGCTGCTGACTGAACTTGCACGTTAACCTTAAGAGTCTTGAACAATGATTCCCAAGTCCCTTTGTGTTTCTGATTTTTTTCAACATTTTCCCATTTAGAAAATAATCTATGCCTCCATTTCTCCTTCCAAAATCCATAACCTTACACTTTCCCACATTGTATTCCACCTGCCACTTCTTTGCCCACTCTCCTAACCTGTCCAAGTCCTTCTGTAGCCCTCTTGCTTCCTCAATACTACCTGTCCCTCTACATATCTTTGTTTCATCTGAAAACTTAGCAACGGTGCCTTCAGTTCCTTGTTCCAAATCATTAATGTATATTATAGAAAGTTGAGGTTCCCAGACTGACTCCTGAGACACACCACTAGTCACCAGCTGCTATCCTGGAAAAGCCCCCTTTATCCCTACTCTCTGCCTTCTGTCAGTCAGCCAATCCTCTATCCATGCCAGGATCTTACCCTTAACACCATGGGCACTTATTTAACAGTCTCCCATGTGGCACTATGTCAAAGGCCATCTGCAAATCCAAATAAATCATGTCTACTGGTTCTCCTTTATCTACCTTCCTTGTTACCTCCTTAAAGAACTCTAACAGATTTCTTAGACATGACCTCCCCTTGACAAAGCCATGCTGACTCAATCCTACTTAATCATACCCTTTCAAGTACTCTGAGATCTCAACTTTAATAACGGACTCTAAAATCTTGCCAGTGACCAAAAGTCAGGCTACCTGGCCTATGATTTCCTGTCTGCTGCCTCCCTCACTTCTTAAATAGCAGTGTTACATTAGCAAATTAAAATGTGATTAAAGGTGTTGATTATACACTGCTGCCCCTGCAGTGCCCAGTGGACATGGAAGGCCTCCACAGTGTCCTTGGACACCGCATGCTCCCTCTTCAGGGACACCTGGCAGTGAATGTAGCCGCAGTAGAGGGCAGACTGCCTGGTCGGACGATGTCCTCGGTCGCCTGCTGCCTGGACTTGTTCATGGCAAGTTTTGTTTGGCTCAGGAGCAGATTCATGAGGAGGTCCTTCATCTCCCCCGAGCCCCTACCCTCCGCACCGGGTGTCCATAGATCAGGAGCACGGGACTGAAGTGCAAACAAAACACGAATAAAAGATTTTTGAGGAAACTGAAAAGCAAGTGTAGTCTATAACGTGAAACATATACATGGTCCACGGACTCCACAAGATTGCAAAAAGGACATGTCTCTTGGGAGCCCGTGAACCAGTGCAATCTACGATTGTACGATACTGCTTTGTGCACCAGTTTCCACCCCAGGTACCCCAGTGGGGGAGGATCCTTCCATAAAGGGACCTCCACTGAGGACTTCCACTGCCAGATGGCGGCAACTTGGAGTCCGTGATTAAAACAGAGAATACTGGAAATGTTCAAATAGCCTGGCAGCATCTGTGGGCAGAGAAATAGAGTTTACATTTCAGATCTGTGGAACTGGTGTAACAGTTCGGAGCAAGTAAAAGCGTGGAGAGCAGGAGAGACTAAGTAACAAAAGGCTGAATCTGTGGAGTGATCATCATTGCTGGATTGCCAGCCATCCCACTTCTATTTTGTTGAAACTTCCTGGGCAAATCCCGTGGAGTCCTTGTGTTGAAACTTCCAAGTTGTTCCTCAGCCCATTTTCAAGGCTACAATCATCCAGAGACTGGATGGTGCAAAACCAAAGGGAGTGCTAATGGGACAAGTAAAGATATGTCTAGAGGAAGCTATAGAGTTATACAGTACAGAAGAGGCTCTTCAGCCCATTGAGTCTGTACCAATTTTAAAAACTACACTAATCCCATTTTCCAGTACTCGGCTCTTAACCTTGAATGCTATGACATTTCACGATCTCATCCACATACTTTGAATTGATTTGATTTGATTTATTATTGTCACATGTATTAACATACAGTGAAAAGTATTGTTTCTTGTGCACTGTACAGACAAAACATACCATTCATAGAGAAGGAAACGAGAGAGTGCAGAATGTAGTGTTACAGTCATAGCTAGGGTGTAGAGAAAGGTCAACTTAATGCAAGGTAAGTCCATTCAAAAGTCTGACAGCAGCATGGAAGAAGCTGTTCTTGAATCATTTGGTATGTGACCTCAGGTTTTTGTATCTTTTTCCCGAAGGAAGAAGGTGGAAGAGAGAATGTCCAGGGTGCTTGGAGTCCTTGATTATGCTGGCTGCTTTGCCGAGGCAGTGGGAAGTATAGACAGAGTCAATGGATGGGAGGCTGGTTTGCTTGATAAATTGGGCTACATTCATGAGCTTTTGTAGTTTCTTGAGGTCTTGGGCAGAGCAGGAGCCATACCAAGTTGTGATACAACCAGAAAGAATGCTTTCTATGGCAAATCTGTAAAAGTTTTTGAGAGTCATAGCTGACATGCCAAATTTCCTTAGTCTTCTGAGAAAGTAGGGACTTTCTTAACCATAGAGTCAGCATGAAGGGACCAGGACAGGTTGTTGGTGATCTGGACACCTAAAAACGTGAAGCTCTTGACCCGTTCTGCTTTGTCCCTGTTGATGTAGACAGGGGCATGTTCGCCTTTACCCTTCCTGAAGTCAGTGACAATCTCCTTCATTTGTTGACATTGACAATCTCCTTCATTTGTTGACATTGAAGAAGAGATTATTCATGCCATGCCACTTCATCACATTCTCTATCGCATTCCTGTACTCTGTCTCGTCATTGTTTGAGATCCGACCTACTATAGTGGTGTCGTCAGCAAACTTGAAAACTGAATTGGAGGGGAATTTGACCGCACAGTCATAGGTGACTGGGGGCTGAGAACACAGCTCTGTGGGACACTGTTGTTGAGGAATATCACAGAGGAAGTGTAGTTGTCTATCTTTACTGATTGTGGTCTATGAGTTAGGAAGTTCAGGATCCAGTCACAGAGGGAGGTGCCGAGGCCCAGGCCACAGAATTTGGAGATGAGTTTCATGGGAATAATGGTGTTCAAGGCTGAGCTGTAGTCAATAAATAAAGTCTGACATAGGTGTCCTTGTTGTCAGGGTTGAGTGCAGAGACAGGGAAATGACGTATGTTGTGGACTCGTTGTGGCAGTAGGCAAACTGCAGTGGATCCACATAGTCCGGGAGGCTGGAATTGATTCATGCCACGATTAACTTTTCGAAACACTTCTTAATGATAGATGTCAGAGCCACCGGGTGGTAGTCATTAAGGCACTTTGCTTGGTTTATCTTAGATACTGGGATAATGGTCATCTTCTTGAAGCAGATAGGGACCTCAGATTGTTGTAAAGAGAGGTTGAAGATGTCTGTGAATACCTCCACCAACTCATCCACGCAGGATATGAATGCACGTCCGAGTACCCCATCTGGGCGAGTTGCTTTCCGTAGAATGACCTTCAAGAAAGCTGCCCTGATATCTGCAGTGGTGACCCCAAATAGAGGTTTATCTAGAGCTTCCAGGGTAGAGGGCATGCTCTCATTGACCTCTTGCTCAAAATGGGCGTAGAATGCATTAAGCTCATTTACTTTGTAAAGGTTGTGAAGTTTCCTGCCTCTACTACTCTCCCAAGTAGTGCATTCCAGATTCCCACTACCCTCTGAATGAAAAAAAATCCTAAAATCCCCTCTAAATCTTCTGCCTATCACCCTAAAACCATGCCCCGTTATTGACACTTCAGCTATGGGAACAGCTGCTTCCTATCCATTCTGTCCATACCCCTCATAAACTTATATACCTCAATAAAGTACTCCCTCAGCCTTCTCTGGTCAAAAGAAAACAACCTGAGCCTTTCTTCATAGCAGTGTGAATGACAGGATAGCTGCCGTTGAAAACAAGGTTAAAAAAAGATATAAAGAGAAAATTAAACCAGCAAAGAAAAGCTAAACCAAATGAGGGCAGAAGTTACAATCGATGTTCAGTCCAAGACATAGCTAGTGCTGAACTCCATTTGAACAAAGCAAGTAGAACATAGAAATCTATGGCACAAACAGGCCCTTCGGCCCACAAGTTGCGCCGATCACATCTATACCTACCAAGCCATAGAACTATCTGTAACTTCCAATGCCATTAGATCCCATATACTCATCCAGAAGTCTTTTAAAAGACCCCAGTGAGTTCGCCTCTACCACCACCGATGACAGCCAATTCCACTCACTCACCACCCTCTGAGTGAAAAACTTTCCCCTAACATCTCCTCTGTACTTGCTTCCCAGCACCTTAAACCTGTGTCCTCTCATAGCAACCATTTCAGCCCTGGGAAATAACCTCCGAGAATCCACCCTATCTATTCCTCTCAACATTTTATAAACCTCTATCAGGTCGCCTCTCAACCTTCGTCTCTCCAGGGAGAAGAGTCCTAGCTCCCTCAAGCTATCTTCATAAGGCATGCCTCCCGATCCAGGCAACATCCTTGTAAATCTCCTCTGCACCCTCTCAATAGCTTCCACATCCTTCCTGTAGTGAGGCAACCAGAACTGCGCACAGTACTCCAAGTGGGGTCTGACTAAAGTTGCAGCATTACCTCCTGACTCCTAAACTCAATCCCTCGATTAATGAAGGCCAGTACACCATACGCCTTCTTGACCACATCCTCCACCTGCGAGGCCGATTTAAGAGTCCTATGGACCCGGACCCCAAGATCCTTCTGCTCTTCAACCCAGCTAAGACTCCTACCCTTGATATAGTACTCCTGCATCCTGTTGGTCCTGCCAAAATGGACCACTACACATTTATCCGCGTTGAAGTCCATCTGCCACTTCTCTGTCCAGTCTTGCATCCTGTCTATGTCACGCTGCAACTTCTGATATCCTTCCAGACTATCCACAACACCACCAACCTTCGAATCGTCGGCGAACTTACTAACCCATCCCTCCACTTCCTCATCTAGGTCATTTATGAAAATGACAAACAGCAAGGATCCTCGAACAGATCCCGGAGGCACTCCACTGGTGACCGACCTCAATGCAGAAGAAGACCCATCCACAACCACTCTCTGCCTTCTGCAGGCAAGCCAGTTCTGGATCCACAAGGCCAAAGCCCCTTAGATCCCATGCCCTCTCACCTTCTCAAGAAGTCTTGCATGGGGGACCTTATCAAATGCCTTGCTGAAGTCCATGTAAACCACATCCACTGCTCTTCCTTCGTCAACGTGTTCAGTCACATTTTCAAAGAACTCAACTAGGCTTGTAAGGCACGACCTGCCCTTGACAAAGCCGTGCTGACTATTCCTGATCATTCTAAACTCTAAATGCTCATAAATCTTGTCCCTCAGAATCCTCTCCATCAACTTGCCAACCACTGAGGTCAGACTCACCGGTCGGTAATTTCCCGGGCTATCTCTGTTCCCTTTCTTGAAAATAGGAACCACCTAAAGAGAAGTAGCAGAGGACTAAAGGGTCAGAGCGCGAGCGAGGTGACTGGAAGCTAGAGCTTAAGCTTGAAAACTTAACGGTGTCCTCCAAAGTGATGTTTGGTCTTTCCAGTGTACAGCATGAGCAGTGAATTCAGTGTACGAAATTGAATGAAGCACAATGCTGTTTCACCTGGGATGAGAATGTGGGGCTTGGATGGTGAGAAGGGACTGCTTGGGAAGATGCTGTGGGTAGGGCATGAGGTATTGAGAGTAATTGAAAACTGCACCAGGTCTTGAGGGAATGTTCCTTTTGGAATGCTAAAAGTTTAAAGGAAGAGCCACGTTGTGTTTGTTGTCAGAATTATGGCTAAGATGCTTGATGATCTGTTGAATGTGGAGGCTAGTGGGCTAGAAGGTGAGAATTATATGAACTGTATTATGGCTCTGAAGGAGTGAGAGCAGAAAGTGCGTGAAGTAGAGTGGACTAATTTGCAGATCTCATAATTGTGGTGGGGGGGGATGTCGGTGCAGGAGAAATGATTCCTCAGTTGATGTTCTGAGATGGTCCTTCTATGTAGATTCTAGGTATGATACTTGGTTAGCAGACAGTGTTACAAGTCAGGTTGGATATTTCAGGGTATTCTATGAAGTTCACCTGACCTGTAACGTTTTACGTTGAATTTGACTAGGATGAACATGAGACGTTTTACTTCAGGTGAGATTCCGCTGATCCATGAGGAGCTTTTGTCAAAAACAAAGTTTAATTAGGAATATTGTTGACATGTATAGTAAGACAATTAGTAAGAACTTTTAACAATCACAGACAAGAAACACAACAACCACAATAATGTACAACTCTTAAGGAATATCTCTAATGTGTTCCAACCAAAGCCAATAGCCAATACACAAAACCCTCCAAATAAGGACAATATAGCATAGATTAATGCCCACTTATTACAGGAATTCAGCCTCTTCGGTTGAATGCTGAAAATTTCCTGTGAAGAAACTCAAGAAAAGTTGTAGTTGAATCTGTTTCCTGAAACATAGCTTCCTTAAGGCCGGATGGCAATAAGTCTCTACTTCAGCTAACTGATAATAGTTTCAGAACCAAACAAAGAGAAGAACAGAGAGAGAGAGACTGCTTCTTAGCTTGCTGTTAAACTGTTTCCAACATACTCCCCAAAATGAAACTGAAAGCCCAAAGGAAAAAACCTTATCACCTGACTGCCACAAACAAAACTGAAAGCCCTATCACCTGACTGCCAGAGCTTACTCCACCTTGACACCCCTGAAGCTATAAGCTGCATGATTTTTTAAAAAACTTTCTTAAACATACATGACAACAGACTATACATACTCTGGTATCTGCTTGATACTCGTTTATTAGTAAGACTTCTAGACAGATTACAGAGTATGCATAGAGTCATACAGTGCAGAAAAGGCCCTTCAGCCCATCAAGTCAGCACCGACAATAGCATGTTACTCCTAAGCATGGTGTTCCAACTTCACTCTCTCTTGTCTAACCTTTCCTCATAAGGCAACCTGCCCATTCCTGGTATTGGTCTAGTATACCTCTGAACTGCTTCTAACCCATTTGCAACTTTCCTTAAAAAGGAGGCCAGTACTGTACAGAGTAATAAAAATGTGGCCTCACCAAAGCATAACCTCCTACTTTTGTTAGTTAATCTCTCCCGTTTCACCCCCCGCCCAACCCTACAACTTTAAGCAAAGAATTCCAAAGATTCACTGTGAGTGAAGAAATTCCTCCTAATCTCAATTTTAAAGAGCCTACCCTTTATTCTGGAACTGTGTCCCCTGTTTCAAAACTGCCAGGGAAAACATGCTATATACAAATATCCTGTCAAACACTAATAATTTTGTAAGTTTCAATAAGATCGCCGGTTATTCTTTGAAATGCTAGAAAATACAGGCCCCTCAATCTTTCCTTATAAATTAATTGCCATCCATGCATTAGCCTAATGAACTTGTACTCCCTCAATGGTAACTCTTGCCTTGGGCAAGAAGACCAAAACTATACACAATACTTCAGGTGTGGTACCCCAAGGTTTTATACAATTTTAGCAAGACATCTTTACTCATATACACAGATACTTTGAACTTCTCACTCGAATCTTCTGCAGCAGAATTCCTCTGTGACCTCACCCTTTGTGGAGTTAGTTCACAGTAAAGGGATTTTCTGGGGGCTTCCTACTGATGTCATGTATTGAGCTGAACTCAGCTAATACAAAGACTCATAAAAGACAGTATGCAGTTAAAAACGTTCTTTATTGACCAGGGTGCATTGGGAGATAGACAGCCTGGAGATTTCAAATTCTGTTTGATGTTACAGTATGTGTAAAACAGATATAATTTTTCAAAGGTTTGTTTCTCCTGCCCAACCCTGTCATCCAAACTGGATGATCTAATTACATTAATATACATTATTTACCTTGGCCAATTGCATTCGACATTCTAGTAGAATTGGGAATTCATTGGTCAGCCAGACCCAGAAGTTCTTCCCCCCATTGCCTAGCAATCTATCTACACAATTCCAGCAGGTTCAAGGATCACTCTCATCACCTGTAAACCATGAGAATGGAGAGGAAGCCATTTCCCTCTGTCTGCTCGCTACCTATCCCTTATCAGTAGAAGCTGCATACTTTTATTTACTGCAACTAGAAGCCAAATACCTACATTCATTTCAAAACTTTGGTAGCGTGCAGCTGCATGGTCTCCTACCGGTAATACAAAATATATTCTATACCTTATTGTTTCCAAAGAATGTGAACTGTCTAGTTCTGCTTGTTTCCCGTTATTTTTTGGGGCAAGCTACATCTTGGCCAAAGCTTACAAGACATCTGAAAATACGTTTTAAATCTACAATATGTAATCAAAATTCTCTACCAATGATTATATATGTGCCAATGCAGACAATACCTTTGTATGATATATGTGTATGTGAGGCACTTTGTGATTCCTTACGGTATATATAAGACGCCTTCCTAGTTCAGATCTCTATTCTAAACTAGGAACAAGTGTCACATCACCAGGTTAGAGTCCAACAGGTTTATTTGGAATCACGAGCTTTAGGAGCACTGCTTCTTCATCAGGTGCGTCATACTCTAAAGTAGTCTACTTTGTTTTAATTGTCTTCAAAATCCTAGGAGTCTCACATACAAACATTTCCCTTTGGGTTCACACCAGTTACTTGCTTACAATTCTTTGCAATAAAATGCTTGAAATGTCAAGAGATTAAATGACCTTGCAAAATCCTCATCACCAACGTCTGTGTATTTCGTGCCATGATTGAAAGAACTGACTCACAGACTAGTTACGCAACAGAGTGATACCAAATCATACTTTACAGCCAACGTTCCAGACTCCTGCATCACCGGCTATACAGACCCACTACAGATGGTGGCACAGTAATATAGTCGGGAGGGAGTTGTCCTAGAATTCCTCAAAATGAGAGTCAGATCAAACATGATATAAAACCTCTTCTTTCTACCTCCTTCAGCTGATGAGTTAATACTTCTCCCCATTACTTGGAAGAAACATTAAGGGTAGCAAAGGCACAGATTGTACTCTGGGTGGGCTTCTTCAATGTCCATCACCAACAATGGCTTTGTAGTGCCAGAACTCACTGATCTGGTTGATTCCTGAAGGAGTTAGAACATAGAACATTACAGCGCAGAACAGGCCCTTCGGCCCACGATGTTGCGCCGACCAGTTACAAAAACAATGACCCACTAGCCTATACCAATCCCTTTTCGTCCATAAACCTATCCAGAGATCTCTTAAACGCCCCCAAACTAGACGCATTTACAACTGCAGCAGGCAGGGCATTCCAATCCCTCACCACCCGCTGGGTAAAGAACCTGCCCCTGACATCCGTCCTGTAGCTACCCCCCCTTAATTTAAAGCCATGCCTCCTCGTGCTAGCTTTCTCCATCCGAGGAAAAAGGCTATCACTATCCACCCTATCTAAACCTCTAATCATCTTATATGTTTCAATAAGATCCCCTCTTAGCCGCCTTCTTTCCAACGAAAACAACCCTAAATCCCTCAGTCTCTCCTCATAGGACCTCCCCACCATACCAGGCAACATCCTAGAAAACCTCCTCTGCACCCTCTCCAACGCCTCCACATCCTTCTTGTAATGCGGGGACCAGAACTGCACACAGTACTCCAAGTGCGGCCGCACCAGAGTTGTGTACAGTTGCAACATGACGCTGCGACTCCTAAATTCAATCCCCCTACCAATAAACGCCAAGACACCATACGCCTTCTTAACAACCTTATCTACTTGATTCCCAACTTTCAGGGATCTATGTACACATACACCTAGATCCCTCTGCTCATCCACACTATTCAAAGTCCTCCCGTTAGCCCTATACTCGACACATCTGTTGCTCCTACCAAAGTGAATTACCTCACACTTCTCCGCATTAAATTCCATCCGCCACCTCTCGGCCCAGCTCTGCAACCTATCTAAGTCTCCCTGCAGACTATGACACCCTTCCTCACAATCTACCACACCTCCAACTTTGGTGTCATCAGCAAATTTACTAATCCACCCAACTATACCCTCATCCAGATCATTAATAAAAATTACAAACAACAGTGGCCCCAAAACAGATCCCTGAGGCACACCACTCGTAACTGAACTCCATGATGAATATTTACCATCAACCACCACCCTCTGTCTCCTATCTGATAGCCAATTCCTGATCCAACTTCCTAGATTACCCACAATCCCATACATCTGCATTTTCTGCAGAAGCCTACCATGGTGAACCTTATCGAACGCCTTACTAAAATCCATATATACCACGTCAACTGCCTTGCCCCCATCCACCTCTTTGGTCACCTTCTCAAAAAACTCAATAAGGTTAGTAAGGCACGACCTACCCGCTACAAAACCATGCTGACTATTTCTAATCAATTCATTACACTCCAAATAACTATAAATCCTATCCCTAATAATTTTTTCTAAAACCTTGCCCACAACAGAAGTAAGACTCACCGGTCTATAATTCCCGGCAAAGTCTCTGTTCCCCTTCTTAAACAATGGGACAACATTCGCTATCCTCCGGGACTACACCAGAGACCAATGACGACCTGAAGATCAGAGCCAGAGGCTCTGCAATCACCTCTCTAGCCTCCCAGAGAATCCTAGGGTAGATCCCATCCGGACCAGGGGACTTATCTATTTTCAGCCCCTCAAGAATTTCCAGCACATCCCCCTTATCAACCGTAATACTGTCTATTTTACACCCCTGCAACCCAATGTCCTCCTCAGCTATATTCATGTCCCCCTGCGTGAACACCGAAGAGAAATATTGGTTCAATACTTCTCCAATCTCCTCCGGTTCCACACACAACTTCCCCCTGCTGTCTGTAACTGGCCCTAATCTTGCCCTGACCAACCTTCTGTTCTTGACATACCTATAGAACGCCTTAGCTGCCAGATTGGGCCCGTGGCAATTGATCAGAGAGAGAATGGACACAAAGGAAACCTATGTGATCCTGGATTTGTTAATCTACCTGTCAGTTGAATCTGCCCTTAATGGTATTGGTAGGAGTATCCACTACACAGTCATTAGAACATAGAAACATAGAACATTACAGCGCAGAACAGGCCCTCCGGCCCACGATGTTGCGCCGACCAGTTACAAAAACAATGACCCACTAGCCTATACCAATCCCTTTTCGTCCATAAACCTATCCATTGATCTCTTAAACGCCCCCAAACTAGGTGCATTTACAACTGCAGCAGGCAAGGCATTCCAATCCCTCACCACCCGCTGGGTAAAGAACCTACCCCTGACATCCGTCCTGTAGCTACCCCCCCTTAATTTAAAGCCATGCCCCCTCGTGCTAGCTTTCTCCATCCGAGGAAAAAGGCTATCACTATCCACCCTATCTAAACCTCTAATCATCTTATATGTTTCAATAAGATCCCCTCTTAGCCGCCTTCTTTCCAACGAAAACAACCCTAAATCCCTCAGTCTCTCCTCATAGGACCTCCCCACCATACCAGGCAACATCCTAGTAAACCTCCTCTCCACCCTCTCCAAAGCCTCCACATCCTTCTTGTAATGTGGGGACCAGAACTGCACACAGTACTCCAAGTGCGGCCGCACCAGAGTTGTGTACAGTTGCAACATGACGCTGCGACTCCTAAATTCAATCCCCCTACCAATAAACGCCAAGACACCGTACGCCTTCTTAACAACCTTATCTACTTGATTCCCAACTTTCAGGGATCTATGTACACATACACCTAGATCCCTCTGTTCATCCACACTATTCAAAGTCCTCCCGTTAGCCCTATACTCGACACATCTGTTGCTCCTACCAAAGTGAATTACCTCACACTTCTCCGCATTAAATTCCATCCGCCACCTCTCGGCCCAGCTCTGCAACCTATCTAAGTCTCCCTGCAGACTATGACACCCATCCTCACAATCTACCACACCTCCGACTTTGGTGTCATCAGCAAATTTACTAATCCACCCAACTATACCCTCATCCAGATCATTAATAAAGATTACAAACAACAGTAGCCCCAAAACAGATCCCTGAGGCACACCACTCGTAACCGAACTCCATGATGAATATTTACCATCAACCACCACCCTCTGTCTCCTATCTGATAGCCAATTCCTGGTCCAACTTCTTAGATTACCCACAATCCCATACATCTGCATTTTCTGCAGAAGCCTACCATGGTGAACCTTATCGAACGCCTTACTAAAATCCATATATACCACGTCAACTGCCTTGCCCCCATCCACCTCTTTGGTCACCTTCTCAAAAAACTCAATAAGGTTAGTAAGGCACGACCTACCCGCTACAAAACCATGCTGACTATTTCTAATCAATTCATTACACTCCAAATAACTATAAATCCTATCCCTAATAATTTTTTCTAAAACCTTGCCCACAACAGAAGTAAGACTCACCGGTCTATAATTCCCGGCAAAGTCTCTGTTCCCCTTCTTAAACAATGGGACAACATTCGCTATCCTCCAATCCTCCGGGACTACACCAGAGACCAATGACGACCTGAAGATCAGAGCCAGAGGCTCTGCAATCACCTCTCTAGCCTCCCAGAGAATCCTAGGGTAGATCCCATCCGGACCAGGGGACTTATCTATTTTCAGCCCCTCAAGAATATCCAGCACATCCCCCTTATCAACCGTAATACTGTCTATTTTACACCCCTGCAACCCAGTGTCCTCCTCAGCTATATTCACGTCCCCCTGTGTGAACACCGAAGAGAAATATTGGTTCAATGCTTCTCCAATCTCCTCCGGTTCCACACACAACTTCCCTCTGCTGTCTGTAACTGGCCCTAATCTTGCCCTGACCAACCTTCTGTTCCTGACATACCTATAGAACGCCTTAGGATTCTCCTTAATCCTATCAGCCAAAGTCTTCTCATGTCCTCTTTTAGCCCTTCTTAACTACCTCTTCAACTCCCTCCTAGCCAATCTAAAGTTTTCTAGTGCACTACCTGAGCCCTCAAATCTCATCCGAACATAAGCCTCCTTTTTCTTTTTAACCATCGACTCAACTCTTTTAGTGCACCACGGTTCCCTAGATCTACCAATTCCTCCATGCCTGACAGGGACATACCTATCAAGGACTCGCAGTAGCTGCTCCTTGAAAAAACTCCACATTTCGGACGTTCCCAGTCCCTGTAATCTCCTAGTCCAATCTATGCTTCCTAATTCACTCCTAATAGCCTCATAATTACCCTTACCCCAGCTAAAACTACTGACCCGAGGTTCATGCCTATCCCTTCCCATCACTAAGGTGAACGTAACCGAATTGTGGTCACTATCACCAAAATGCACACCAACTTCCAAGTCTAGCACCTGGTCTGGCTCATTTCCCAGCACCAAATCCAATATAGCCTCACCTCTAGTTGGCCTATCTACATACTGAGTCAAAAAACCTTCCTGCACGCTTTGTACAAACACTGACCCCTCTAACGAGCTAGAACTATAGCAATTCCAATCAATATTCGTAAAGTTAAAGTCCCCCATAACAATTACCCTATTACTTTCACTCCTAACCAGGATTGACTCCGCAATCCTTTCCTCAACCTCTCTAGAACTTTTAGGAGGTCTATAAAAGACTCCCAACAGGGTGACCTCTCCTCTCCTATTTCTAATCTCCGCCCATACTACCTCAACTGACAAGTCCTCATCAAACTTCCTCTCCGACACTGTGATACAGTCCTTGACTAGCAATGCTACCCCACCCCCCCTTCTACCTTCTTCTCTACTCTGACTAAAGCATTTGTACCCCGGAACCTGCAACAACCATTCCTGACCCTGCTCTATCCATGTCTCTGAAATGGCCACAACATCAAAGTCCCAGGTACTGATCCATTGTGAAGATTAAACCTCATCTTCACATTCTGGACATCCTGCAACATATGTGTTATGACCAACATGCTAAATGGGATAGATACAAATCTAGCAGTGTGAAAATGGACACCCATGAGGTACTGTGGACCATCAGCAACAACAGAATTGTATTCTAGCATAATCTGTAATCCCTTGGTCCATCATATTTCTTAGCATTAAGCCAAGAGACCAATTTAGATTCAATGAGGAATTTAGGAATGTGTGCCAAAGGTAGCGTCATAGAGGCTTACAGCATGGAAGCAGGCGTTTCGGCCCAATTGTCCATGCTGACCTTTTTTTCAAACCCCTAAGCTAATCCCAACTACCTGCATTTGGCCCATATCCCTCTATACCTATTTTACCATGTACATATATAAATGCTTTTTAAAATACAAAATTTACCTGCCACTACTACTACCTCTGACAGTTTGTTCCAGACACTCACCACCCTCTGCGTGAAAAAATTGCCCCTCTGGACACTTTAGTATCTCTCCCCTCTCACCTTAAACCGATGCCCTCCAATTTTAGACTCCTCTACCTTTGGGAAAAGATATTGATTATCTAGCTGATCTGTGCCCCTCATTATTTTATAGACCTCCATAAGATCACCCCTCAGCCTTCTATGCTCCAGAAAAAAGAATCCCAGTCTAATCAGCCTCTCATAGCTCAAACCATCAAGTCCTGGTAGCATCCTAGTAAATCTTTTCTGCACTCTTTCTAGATTAATAATATCCTTTCTATAATAGTATTCCAAGTATGGCCTTACCAATGTCTTGTACAATTTCAACAAGACTCCCCAACTCCTTTATTCAATGTTCTGACCAATGAAACCAAGCATGCTGAAAGCCTTCTTCACCACTCTGTCCACCTGTGACTCCACTTTCAAGGAGCTATGAACGTGTACCCTGAGATCTCTTTGTTCTGTAACTCTCCTCAGTGCCCTACTATTAACTGAATAAGTCCTGCCCTGGTTCTATCTACTAAAATGCATCACCTCACAATTATCTAAATTAAATGCCATCTGCCATTAGTCAGCCCACTGGCCCAATTGATCAAGATCCCATTGCAATCAGAGATAACTTTCTTCACTGTCCACTATACCACCAATCTTGGTGTCATCTGCAAACTTACTAACTATGCCTCCTGATCCAAATCATTAATATAAATGACAAATAACAGTGGACACAGCACTGATCCCTGAGGCACACCACTGAGACCGTCCTCCAGGTTCCGCACACATGAGGACGGTCTCAACAGGAATCTTGGGTTCATGTCGCACTATCTGTAACCCTCATGACTTGCCTGGGTTTGCAAAACCTCACTTACCGTACTGTCTGGAGACAAACACATCTCTTTAACCTGTGCTCAGTGCTCCTTCCACTCACATCGTCGGCCACTTTGAGACTTGAACAGCAGGTTAGGTGTAAAGATTCACATTCTAATCAGTGATCTGTAAACTGTCTGTGCTGTTTATGTTCTGTCTGAGGCCAGAACTCTTCATTCACCTGATGAAGAGGGGAACCTCGAAAGCTTGTGAGTTTACTATCAAATAAATTGGTTGGACTTAAACCTGGTGTTGTCAGACTTCTTACTGTGTTTACCCCAGTCCAACGCCAGCATCTCCACATCATTCTGTCAAGGACCCAGCAGTAGAAACTTGATGTCTGTGAAGACAGTGCAGAGTCGCTGAGCAGAGACTGATAGCCACATGAGGACGGCCTCAACCGGGATCTTGGGCTCATGTCACACTATCTGTAACCCCCACGACTTGCCTGGACTTGCAAAATCTCACCAACTGTCCTGACTGGAGACAATACACATCTCTTTAACCTTTGCTTAACGCCCTCTCCACTCACATTGTCTGTACATACACATATATGCAATATATATACATATTGTATATACATATATGTATATATATATATATATATATAGCAGAGGTGCTTAATGAATGCTTTACCTCGGTATTCATGGTGGAAAAAGATCTGGGTGGTTGTACTGCAGGCTTGCGGCAAACTGAAAAGATTGAGTATGTGGACATTAAGAAAGAAGATGTGTTGGAATTTTGAATAGCATCAAGATAGATAAGTTGCCAGGACCGGATGGGATGTACCCCAGGTTACCGTGGGAGACAAGGGAAGAGATTGCAGAACCCCTGGCAATGATCTTTGCATCATCGATGGAGACGGGAGAGGTTCCGGAGGTTTGGAGGATAGCTGATGTGGTTCCTATATTCAAGAAAGGGAATAGGGATAGTCCAGGAAATTACCGACCAGTGAGTCTAACCTCAGTGGTTGGTAAGCTGATGGGGAAGATCCTGAGGGACAGGATTTATGAACAGTTAGAGAAGTTTAGTATGCTCAAAAGTAGTCAGCACGGCTTTGTCAAAGGCAGATTGTGCCTTACGAGCCTTGTTGAGTTCTTTGAAAATGTGACTAAACACATTGATGAAGGAAGAGCGGTGGATGTGATTTATATGGACTTCAGCAAGGTGTTCGATAAGGTCCCCCATGCAAGACTTCTTGAGAAAGTGAGAGGGCATGGGATCCAAGGGGCTTGTTGCCTTGTGGATCCAGAACTGGCTTGCCCGCAGAAGGCAGAGAGTGGTTGTGGATGGGTCTTTTTCTTCATGGAGGTCGGTCACCAGTGGAGTGCCCCAGGGATCTGCCCTGGGACCCTTGCTGTTTGTAATTTTCATAAATGATCTGGATGAGGAAGTGGACAGATGGGTTGGTAAGTTTGCCGATGACACGAAGGATGGTGGTGTTGTGGATAGTTTGGAGGGATGTCAGAAGTTGCAGCATGACATAGATAGGGTGCAAGCAACCCGGATAAATGTGTAGTGGTCCATTTTGGCAGGTCAAATGGGATGAAGGAGTATAATATCAAGGCTAAGACTCTTAGCAGTGTAGAGGATCAGAAGGACCTTGGGGTCCGGGTCCATAGGACTCTTAAGTCAGCCTCACAAGTGGAGAATGTGGTTAAGAAGGCGTATGGTGTACGGGCCTTCATTAATCGAGGGATTGAGTTTGGCAGTCGGGAGATAATGCTGCAGCTTTATAAGACCCTAGTCAGACCCCACTTGGGGTACTGTGCTCAGTCCTGGTCGCCTCATTACAGGAGGGATGTGGAAGCTATTGAAAGGCTGCAGAGGAGATTTACAAGGATGTTGCCTGGATTGGGTGGCATGCCTTATGAAGATAGGTTGAGGGAGCTCAGTCTTTTCTCCTTGGAGAAACAAAGGATGAGAGGTGGCCTGATAGAGGTGTATAAGATGTTGAGAGGTATACATTGGCTCGATTCTCAGAGGCTTTTTCTCAGGGCTGAAATCGTTGCTACGAGAGGACATAGGTTTAAGGTGCTGGGGAGTAGGTACAGAGGAGATGTCAGGGGTAAGTTTTTCAGTCAGAAGGTGGTGGGTGAGTGGAATTGGCTGCCATTGGTAGTGGTGGAGGCAAATTCAATAGGGTCTTTTAAGAGACTTCTGGATGAGTACATGGGACTTAATAGGATTGAGGGTTATAGGTAAGCCTAGTAGTAGGGATATCATCGGTGCAACTTGTGGGCCAAAGGACCTGTTTGTGCTGTAGTTTTTCTATGTTCTATGTTCTATATACCTTTAAGAGTTGATTAGCTGTAAAGAATTGCGTTCCAATCATTATTCTGTAAATTGAGTTTGTGTCTTTATATGCCCTGTTTGTGATTAGAACTCGCAGTCATCTGATGTAGGGGCAGCCAGCGCTTTGAAAGCTAGTGGCTTTTGCTATCAAATAAACCTGTTGGAGTTTAACCTGGTATTGTGAGACTTCTTATTTGTCAAGAAGCCAATTTTGTATCCATTTAGCTATCTCAACCTTGATTGCATGAGATTTAACTTTATGCAACAACCTACCATGCAGTACCTTGTCAAAGGCCTTGCTAAAGTCCATATAGACAACATCAACTGCACTGCCCTCATCTACCTTCTTGGTTACCCCTTCAAAAAATTCCAGGCACCAGGCATATCTAAAAATGAGGTGTATCATGGTGAAGCTACAAAACTGGAATCATCATATGATAGGGCTAAGCAATCCCAGAAAGAGTAAATCAAACCAAAGCTCTTCAGTCGTGAAATATCCAGTCATAAATGGTGTGGGACATTTAAGCAGCTGATTGGAGGAGGAGGCTCCATAAACACGCCAATCCTTACTTAATTGGAATGGGGGAGCCTAGCCAGCAAATGCAAAAGACAAGCCTGAAGCATTTGAAACTGTCTTCAGGCAGAAATGTTAAATGAATGACCCAACTTAGCATCCACCTAAGGTCACCACCATCACAGTCTTCAGACAACTCAATTCATACCGCGCAATACAAAGAAATGGCTCACAAAGCACTAATTGTAACAATGTTTACGGATCCTGACAACACCCCGATTGTAATGATGAAGACTTGTGTCCAAAACTAATCACATCCTTAGGCAAAAAGCATTTGGCTGAATGTAACACCAAGGAGCACTAGTAAAACTGAAGCCGATGGGAATCATGACGAAACTGCACTGGTTGCACTTACTTGATACTGTGGAAATTAAAATGCTCAGATTTTAAAAAATCATGCCTTCTCCATAACAGCTTGTGAGAATGTTATTAGTTGCAGACCATCAAGGGAGTCTGTCTGCTTTAAACTAATCTTCCCTTGCCTAGGCCTCAAAATATTCTGCTTTTTGACCTTCACTGGGGGATGAACAAGAGTAGATACTTTTCATAACAAATACTAAAAGCGGGATATGGGGATATGCTATGCAAACAAAGGATTAGCAGGAGTCAATTTTTCATTGAACGAGCAAGGGTGAAAAGCTAGGATTTAATTGACAAATATATCTGTCAATGAACCACGTGAAAAATTGTTTGTTCCTGATCTGCTGTAATTGACTATAATTGCTGAATTATTTCTCTGTAACATCAGAACCACTCCAGCCATTTTGATGGAGGAAGGGGAGTTCTCCTTCTGCACAAATAATTAAAGACCTTGCATTGGATGCATGGTGTCTAGCGCTGTTTGTATGAAGAGTTGACAAAGTGTGCCTAAGTTTACTGGGACCCGAGGATCTCTGACAATACCCCCCACAAAGGAAGATTGTTGTGATTGTTAGCAGCCAATCATTCTTAGCTGCAGGACATTGTTGCAAGAGTTCCTCAGAGTAGTGTCCTAAGCCTGATAATCTTAAGATGGGCCATCCATAAGGTCATGAGTAAGCGTGTTCAATGATGATTGTTCAGTACCATTTCAGGAAATTATAGACCAATGAGTCTAACCTCAGTGGTTGGTAAGTTGATGGAGAAGATCCTGAGAGACAGGATTTATGAACATTTGGAGAAGTATAAGACGATCAAAAATAGTCAGCACGGCTTTGTCAAAGGCAGATCATGCCTTATGAGCCTGGTTGAGTTTTTTGAAGACGTGACTAAACACGTTGACGAAGGAAGAGCAGTAGATGTGGTTTATTTGGACTTCAGCAAGGCGTTCGATAAGGTTCCCCATGCAAGGCTTTTTGAGAAAGTGAGAGGGCATGGGATCGCTTTGTGGATCCAGAACTGGCTTGCCCACAGAAGGCAAAGAGTGGTTGTAGATGGGTCTTTTTCTGCATGGAGGTCAGTCACCAATGGAGGGACACTTGCTGTTTGTGATTTTTATAAATGACCTGGATGAGGAAGTGGAGGGATGGGTTGGTAAGTTTGCCGATGACACAAAGGTTGGAGGTGTTGTGGATATTTTGGAGGGATGTCAGAAGTTGCAACGAGACATAGATAGGGTGCAAGACTGGGCGGAGAAGTGGCAGATGGACTTCAACCCGGATAAGTATGTGGTGGTTCATTTTGGCAGGTCAAATGGGATGAAGGAATATAATATTAAGGGTAAGACTCTTAGTAGTGTGGAAGATCAGAAGGATCTTGGGGTCCAGGTTCATAGGACTCTCAAATCAGCTACGCAGGTAGAGGATGTGGTTAAGAAGGCGTATGGTGTACTGGCCTTCATCAATCAAGGAATTGAATTTAGGAGTTGGGAGATAATGCTGCAGTTGTGTAAGACCCTGGTCAAACCCCACTTGGAGTGCTCAGTTCTGGTCACTTCATTACAGAAAGGATGTGGAAGCCATTGAAAGGTTGCAGAGGAGAATTACAAGGATGTTACCTGAATTGGGTGGCATGCCTTATGAGGATAGGTTGAGAGAGTTTGTTCTTTTCTCCTTAGAGAGACAGGATGAGAGGCGACCTGATAGAGGTGTATAAGATGTTGAAAGGTATTGATTGAGCGGATTCTCAGAGGCTTTTTCCCAGGGCTGAAATGGCTGCCACAAGAAGATACAGGTTTAGGGTGCTGGGGAGTAGGTACAGAGGAGATGTCAGGGGTAAATTTTTCACTGAGGGTGGTGGGTGTGTGGAATCAGCTGCCGGCGGTGGTGGTGGAGGCAAATTCAATAGGGTCTTTCAAGAGACTTCTGGATGAGTTCATGGGACTTAGTAAGATAGAGGTAAGATATAGGTAAGCCTAGTATGTAGAGTTACATGTTCGGCGCAACTTGTGGGCCGAAGGGCCTGTTTGTGCTGTAGTTTTTCTATGTTCTATGTTCTAATTACAACTCCTGAGAACAACAAAAAAAAAAACAACCTTGTCTGCATGCAATAAGATCTGGACAACAATTTATCTGGATGATAAATCCCCAGGACCGGACAGGGTATTCCACTGACCTCGAGGGAGGCTATTATTGAACTTGCAGGGGCCCTAGCAGACATACTTAAAATGTCAGTATTCACAGGGGAGGTGCTGGATTAGTGAACGGTGGCTCATGTTGTTCCATTGTTTAAAAAAGGTTCCAAAAGAAATCCGGGAAATTATAGGCCAGTAATTTTGACGTCGGCGGTGAGCAAGTTATTGGGAGGTGTGATAAGAGATCAGATCTCCAAATATTTGGATAGACAGGGACTTATTAGGAAGAGTCAACATGGCTTTGTGCATGGTAGGTCATGTTTCACCAATCTATTAGAGTTTTTTGAGGAGGTTACCAGGAAAGTGGATAAGGGAAGGCAGTGGATGTTGTCTACCTGGATTTTAGCAAGGCCTTTGACAAGGTGCCTCATGGGAGGTTAGTTAGGAAGGTTCAGTCGCTAGGTATACATGGGGAGATAGTAAATTGGATTAGACACTGGCTCAATGGAAGAAGCCAGAGAGTGGTTGTGGAGGATTGCTTCTGTGAGTGGAGACCTTTGATTAGTGGTGTGCTGCAGGAATCGGTGTTGAGTCCATTGTTGTTTGTCATCTGTATCAATGACCTGGGTGATAATGTGGTAAATTGGATCAGCAAATTTGCTGATGACGTAAAGATTGGAGATGTAGTGGACAGTGAGGAAGGTTTTCAAAGCTTGCAGAGGGATTTGGACCAACTAGAAAAATAGGCTGAAAAATGGCAAGTGGAATTTAATGCAGACAAGTGTGAGTTATTGCACTTTGGAAGGACAAACCAAAGTAGAACGTACAGAGTAAACGGTAGGACCCTGAAGAGTGCAGTTGAACAGAGGGATACAAAGAACAAAGAACAAAGAACAACCCAGCACGGGAAACAGGCCCTTCGGCCCAACGAGCCCGCGCCGCCGCATCGCCCTACACCTATTCTACCCTGCATGTCTACGAATGGGACCCTACTCAGTCAGATTCAGGGAAGAAATAGTGTCAATTTGGTGGAAACCAATTAGCCTAAGAGCACATCTTTGGGGTGTGGGAGGAAACCGGAGCGCCCGGAGGAAACCCACGCAACCACAGGGAGAATGCGCAAACTCCCACAGACACAGGCCCAAATCCATGTATCTGCACAGCTAGCAGTGCTAGTCACTGAGCTGTTGCGGTGCCCGTCTATCGGTCCAGGATCAAGCACACACATCGACATGAAGTACTAGGCCACTCCTGGACTTCCAAGAGCAGCCCACGCACAACCTGCCGTGTGCATGCCCCTCGCTTGACACGAGGTGGACCTCCACCTGTGGAATAAAGACAAAACATATTAGTTATACAGCCTGCCCTTCCGGTGTCTCCCGAGGTTTACCCTATTTAATAGCCCCTACCATATCCCTCCATTCCCGTTTCACTCATATGCCTATCTAACTGCATCTTAAACGAGTCCAACGTGCCTGCCTCCACCACCCTACTCGGTAGCGCATTCCAGACCCCCACAACTCTCTGTGTAAAGAACCTTCCTCTTACCTCCAAATTATACCTCCCCCCCCTCACCCTTAATTGATGACCTCTTGTGTTCGTACCCAGTCTAGGGAGCAGTCTCTCACTATTAACTCTATCTATTCCCTTCAGTATCTTATATACCTCTATCATGTCCCCTCTCAATCTCCTTCTTTCCAAGGAGAATAGCCCCAGTCTCTTCAGTCTCTCCTCGTAACCCAGTCCCCCCATGCCAGGCAACATCCTGGTAAACCTCCTCTGCACCCTTTCCAGAGACTCCACGTCCTTCCGGTAATAAGGTGACCAGAACTGGACGCAGTACTCCAAATGCGGTCTAACCAACGCTCTGTATAACTGAAGCATTAGACGGCAGCTTTTATACTCTAAGCCCCTTCCTATAAAGGCTAACATCCCATAAGCCTTCCTAACAACGTTCTCCACTTGTGACACAACCTTCATGGATTTGTGGACCTGCACTCCCAGGTCTCTCTGTACATCTATACTCCTAATCGGCCTACCTTTTATCACATAACTCCTCTCTGCATTATTCCTTCCAAAATGCATCACCTCGCATTTGTCAGGATTAAATGCCATCTGCCACCTATCTGCCCACTGCACCAACCTATCTATATCCTGTTGTATCACCTGACAATCCAGCTCTGTACCCGCCAACCCTGCCATCTTGGTGTCATCAGCAAACTTGCTGATCACACCACCTACTCCCTCTTCTAAGTCATTTATGTAGACTACAAAGAGGAGAGGTCCCAGTACCGAGCCCTGCGGCACACCACTGGTCACTGGCCTCCAGCCCGACAAGGTACCCTCCACAACTACCCTCTGTCTCCTATTTCCCAACCAGTTCTCAATCCACCTAACTACCTGGCCTCGTATCCCATGCGCCTTAACCTTTTCTACCAGCCTACCGTGAGGGACTTTGTCAAACGCCTTACTGAAATCCATGTAGATGACATCAACGGCTCTCCCATCGTCAACCGTTTTTGTCACCTCCTCAAAGAATTCCACCAGATTCGTAAGGCAAGACCTCCCTCTAACAAAGCCATGTTGCGTATCCCTAATCAGATCGCAACGCTCCAAATGCTCATACATCCTACCCCTAAGTATTTTTTCCATTAACTTCCCTACCACCGACGTCAAACTCACTGGCCTATAATTCCCAGGGTTATCCCTACTACCTTTTTTGAACAACGGGACCACATTTGCTACCCTCCAGTCTTCTGGGACCTCACCTGTGTCCAAAGAAGAGACAAAGATGTGCGCCAGAGGCCCAGCAATTTCATCTTTCGCCTCCCTAAGCAGCCTGGGATAAATACCATCAGGCCCCGGAGCTTTATCCGTCCTTACGCTACCTAAAAGCCCTAGCACTTCCTCTCTCGTAATAACTATATCCTGCAACTGAACCTCCGCTCCCTCCAAGAGACCGCACGATTCCGAAACCCTCTCCTTCGTGAATACCGACGCAAAGTATTCATTCAGGAGCTCCCCCATTCCCTCCGACTCAATACACAACTCTCCACTCTCGTCCCTAAGAGGACCAATTTTCCCTCTAACTACTCTCTTGCCTCTAATATAGGAATAAAATGCCTTAGGATTATCCTTAATCCTACCGGCCAAAGCCATCTCATGCCCTCTCTTCGCCCTTCTAATTCCCCTTTTTAGCTCCCTCCTACTCTCTCTATATTCCTCCAGCGCACACTCCGTACCCATTTGTTTTGACCTATCATACGCCTCCCTCTTCTTCCTAACCAAGTCTTCAATATCCCCCGTAATCCACGGCTCTCTAATCCTACCTTTCCCATCCTTTCGCTTAACCGGAACAAACCTCCCCTGCAACCATTTCATTTTGTCCCTAAAAGCCTCCCACTTGCCAACCGTGGACTTGCCAGCTAACAGTCCCTCCCAGTCAGTTTGCTGCAGCTCCCTCCTAATCCTGCCATAGCTCGCCTTTCCCCAGTTCAGCACACTCCCGCTTGGACGGCACTCGTCCCTTTCCATTTTTATCCTAAAGTAGACGGACTTGTGGTCACTGTTCGCCACATGTTCGCCTACCTCTACCTCACCCACCTGCCCTGGCTCGTTTCCCAACACTAAATCCAGTATAGCCCCTCCCCTAGTCGGGCAAGTTACATACTGTTCTAGCGACCCTTCCATAACACATCTCACAAACTCCTCTCCCTCCGTACCCCCAGCTCTAGGCCCCCTCCAATTCACTCCGGGAAAATTAAAATCACCCACTACAACCACTCTATTCTTTCTGCACCTGTCCAAAATGCCCCTGCAAATTCCCTCCTCCACTGACTTTGGGCTGTTGGGTGGCCTATAGTACACCCCTAGCAGTGTGATCTCTCCCTTTTTATTCCTCAACTCCACCCACAGCGACTCAATCCCTATCTCTTCCATATCGCCCTCCCTCCGCACTACTGTGATGTTTTCCTTGACTAACAGTGCCACCCCTCCACCTCTCTTCAACCCTCCTCTGTCACACCTAAAACACCTGTACCCAGGAACATTCAGCTGCCAGTCCTGCCCTCCCCGTAACCACGTCTCCGTTACAGCCACCACATCCAACTGCCTCACAAACATCAAGGCCCTAAGCTCATCCGTTTTCCCTGCCACACTCCTAGCATTGAAACAGACACAGTTCAACCCACAAATGTCCCTCGGAACCACCTTCTCCCTTATAATTTTCCTTTCACCCGTCTCTCTCCCAGCCACCTCCCCACCCCCCCTCCCAATTAGTTTAAATCATTCCTGAACACCCCAGCTAACCTCCCTGCTAAGACACTAGTCCCCCTCCCGTTCAAATCCTCCCCACCCCTCCTGTACAGTTGCCTTTCTCTCCTAAACACCTCCCAATGATCTACATAAGTAAACCCCTCTACCCTACACCAGTCCCTCAACCATGCATTCAACTGCATGATCTCGTCATTCTTAGCCCTGCTCATACTGGGCAGCAACCCAGACAGTGCCACCCTAGAGGTCCTGCCCTTTAGTTTGGCCCCCAACTCCTTAAATTGCCTACGGACCTCTCCCCTACTCCTCCTTCCTATATCCCCCTCCCCTACATGTACTATGACCTCTGCCTGGGTCCCCTCCCCTTTCAAAATTCCCTCTACCCTTTCCATTATATCTTTTACCCCTGCTCCAGGGAGGCAGACCACCATCTTGGAGTCGCGCCCTTGCCCACAGAACCTCCTATCAATCCCTCGGACCCTCCCATCCCCTACCACTATCACCTTACCAGACCCTTTCCGTCCCTCTAAATCAGTCTCCCCTTCCTTCCTATTTTTCTGTGCCCCTGCCGACGAACCTTGGGGGGCCTCCGGGGAGGCCGGGGGACCCTGACTACTCTTCTTCTTCCTCTTTCCCCTCCTAACAGTCGTCCATCCTCCCTTCTCTTCCGCCCTTGAGACCTCCTCCTGCTCATGTTTCCCAGCCATTATCTCCTCATTTTCCCTAACTAGAAACGCATCTTCCAGTCGCCCCTCGAGTTGCCTGATCCGGGCCCTCAATCGCTGCAGTTCTAAACATTTACTGCAGATGTGTACCTTGGGGACCCGTGACACCACCAGGAACTCCCACATGTGGCACCGGACGCAACTTACATTCCTCCCTATATTCCCTGCCATGTCCCAACCTCCTGTAAGTGCCCAAGGTAGGAATCTGACTCTCACCTTCTCTAAGCCTGCTCTCTCCTAAGCCCAGCAAGCCAAAGCCCTTCTCACTCAGTTCCCACTCACTCCGCTGCCCGCTCCCGACGCTGCCCGCTCTATACTGCTACCCCTTTTTTATACCCCCCGCTCCCCCTTAACGACTATCCCCTGGCCTAACTTCCAGTACGGAAGTAAACTACACTCTAACAAGCCCCGAGAACCGGAAGTACAGGAAAAAAGCGGTTTTCACTTTAAATCAGTCACTCACCACAGCCACAGCCACCAGGTTCAATGCTCCGGAGAACAATCTGGGAATACAGGTACAGAATTCCCTAAAAGTGACGTCAAAGGTGGATAGAGTGGTAAAGAGTGCTTTTGGTACATTGGCCTTTATTAATCAGAGCATCGAGTATAAAAGTTGGAGTGTTATGGTAAGGTTATATAAGGTATTGGTGAGGCTGAATTTAGCGTATTGTGTATAGTTTTGGTCACCTAGTTACAGGAAGGATGTAAATAAGGTTGAAAGAGTGCAGAGAAGGTTCACAAGGATGTTGCCAGGACTTGAGAAACTGAGTTACAGAGAGAGATTGAATAGGTTAGGACTTTATTCCCTGGAGTGTAGAAGAATGAGGGAGATTTGATAGAGATGTATAAGAGTTTTTTGGCATCAAGCAAGCACTCTATTGCTTGATAGAGTGAATGCAAGCAGGCTTTTTCCAATGAGGCTAGGGGAGAAAAAAAACTAGAGGGCATGGGTTAAGGGTGAAAGGAGATAAGTTTAAAGGGAATATTAGGCAGGGGGCTTCTTCACACAGAGAGTGGTGGGAGTGTGGAATGAGCTGCCGGATAAAGTGGTAAATGCGGGGTCACTTTTAACATTTAAGAAAGGCTTGGATGGGTTCATGGATGAGAGGGGTGTGGAGGGATATGGTTCAAGTGCAGGTCAGTGGGACTAGGCAAAAAAAATGGTTCGGCACAGACAAGAAGGGCCAAAAGGCCTGTTTCTGAGTTGTAATTTTCTATGGTTTCTAACATTCGGACTTGGGCTGATAAGTGGCAAGTAACATTTGCACTACACAAATTTGAAGCAATTTCCAACAAGAGGGAGTCTAATCATCTTCTCTTGGCATTCAATGGCATTATCACCATTGAATCTCACACCACCAACATTCTGGGGGATACCGTTGACCAGTAAATTAATAGAACCAACCATATAAATAATATGGCTACAAGAGCAGCTCAGGGAATTCTGCCATGAGTAACCCAGCTTCTGACTCCCTAGAGTCTGTCCATCATCGACAAGGCACAATTCAGGAGTGGGATGGTATACTCTCCAATTGTTTGGATGAGGACATCTCTAAAAGACAATCAAGAAGCTCAACACTATCTCCAGCTGCCTGCTTGAACATCACCCATTGGCTACCACCCTCCAACACTGGCTCACGAGGGAGAGATGGGGGGGGTGTGCGTGTGTGAGTCAGCA